>NW_024070189.1:35823097-36423097 GCF_014754425.2 Oryx dammah
GGAGGGGAGTCCAACTCTTTTGCAACCCCGTGGGCTGTAGCCCACCACCTGATGGACATAACCTATATAAACATGGTGATTATTCCTGGCATGATGTCATCCTTGCTAATCATCAGATTGAAGACTCCTCTTGCTTGCCTTGTCTCATCTAAGCAAAACTAAATCTTCCCTAAAGTGCAAAGACACATGGTTAGGCTGTGTGGGGGAAAAAAAAGTGGGATGACAGTCTATTTGCAAATAGACAGTCTAGAAAGCAAAAAATTAATTATTCTTTGGTTGGTACTAACAAACTTTCTTTTATTAATAGCAAACTATGAAGATCCATGCCAGGGTAACTGCAGAGGGGATTGTAAAATGGTCTATCACTCTCTCCAAGGAAATATCTATGCAAATGTAGCAGAACTAGATATGAATAAAGAACATGGGAGGCTCAGTTTTTATTATTAGTTAAATCCACCTCTGAGAATAGAAAATTTTGGTTCTTTGTAACTTATAAAGGAAGATTACTTTCCCACCAAAGCCTCAATATGTTTATAGGTTTTTTTTTTCACTGTATTTTACTTCATGTCTTTTGTTAATAGGAAAAAGCAAAAAGAACAAAGACATCAATGCACAATTCAACACAATTTTTATATACATGAATAGATTTTAAAGCCCAGAATGACAGGCTCTAAATATTGGAAATATAATCAGTTACATAATGTAAAAGTCATACAACCAAAAGACAGAACAATTAGAACCTAGATCTAGCTTTGCCACAACTTTCTATAACATCTTTAATTCACGTATTTAACCCAACATCCACAGCAATTTTCTATCTATGAAATAAGATAGCTGATCATTAGGCCTGGAGTTTTACCTAGTTGGGTCTGAGTCCGATCCAGTACAGAGAAATGTTTGTTCCATCATCATGTAATTTTTATAAATTGAATCTGATGAGGCTTGTCAGAGGATAGTCTGTAATACTCCACAGGCTCTCTCACTCTCTGATGTCTTACATTTCTATTACCTGCCTGGTCCTTGAAGATGGTTAATTTTGTGTTCCTTTTAGGAGATGTTCCCTGAGGATAGTTATGTTCTCATAATCTTATGATTCCATGTAGGTTTGAAATGAGCTAACTAACTCTGTTCAAGCTTATTTAACAGTGAGAAGTGAAAGTGTTACTCACTGGTGTCCGACTCTTTTGAGACCCCATGAACTATAGCCCACAAGGCTCCTCTGTCTATGGGATTCTCCAGGCAAGAATACTGGAGTGGGTAGCTGTTCCCTTCTCCAGGTGTTCTTCCCAATCCCAGGATCGAAGCTGGGCCTCCTGCATTGCAGGCAAATTCTTTACAATCTGAGCCACCAGGGAATACTCCTTTATTTAACATAACTGAATGGACAGAAGATTGGGGGAAGGTTATACATTTAATTTTATCATATAGTTAAATATGGGCTTCCCTGTTGGTTCAGCGGCAAAGAATCTGCCTCAATTCAGGAGACCCTAGTTTGATTCTTGGGTCAGGAAGATTCCCTGGAGAAGAGTTAGACTACCCACTCCAGTATTCTTGGGCTTCCTAGTGGCTTAGATGGTAAAGAATCTGCCTGCAATGCGGGAGAACTGGGTTTGATCCCTGGGTTGGGAAGATTCCTCTGGAGGAGGGGATTCTCCAGTATTCTTGCCTGGAGAATCCCCATGGACAGAGGAGCCTGGTGACCTACAGTCCATGGGTCACAAAGAGTTGGACCTGACTGAGCAACTAAGCATAGCACAGCATATATATATATATATATATATATACATACATATACATATATATATATACATATATATACATACATACACACACACACACATACACACACACACACACGTACACAAGAGGTTTTCAGTCTAGCCCATGGGAAATTGTGCATTCTGAAAACTTATTTAAATTTAATGTCATCAGCTTCGGTCTGAATGAGCTAGAGAGTTTTAAATAAAAAAAGACCCTCAAATTTTTGGGCCATAACTTATTTCATGAAACAGATTCTTTTTATAACACATCTAAATATTGTTTTCTTAGTAGTAACTGTAAATAAAATCAATTTTTCTCCTTTAAGGTTGTTTCCGAGAAGAAATTTTTATAAAGTTTATTTTTAAAACAAGAGCAATTTATTCTTCTGTTAACAGAAATGATGAATAAGTTGCATATTCATGTTGAAAGTATGTTTTTAATCATGCATTTGACAGTAGCATCTAAGTCATAAGCATTCACAGTATAAATGGTGAATAAGAACTAATTGCTTTTTTCCCCTTCTCCTTTTTACAATTCAGAACCAGGATCTTCAGAGTAATGGCATATTAGTGTATTACTCAATGATATTTCATTGGAAGAAGATGACAATGTCTCTCCTTTGAATAATATTGTTAATTTCAAAATTACCATTATAGTCACATTTCTTTTATTATCAGCAAACAAATATTTATTAAGCCTGTGCTGTTTGCGGATTACCAAATACACTGCTCGAAATAGATGAGGCATGTGATAGTGATAGTGTCCCGTGGGTGTTAAAACTATAGTTGGGAAAGCCAGTGCAAAAGTGAAAACAATTAACACATGGCAGAGAACTCACCCAAAATGCTGTAGATATTGTTGCTTCTCTAAATACTGCTTACATTTTCTCTCATGAGCAAGGGAGCCAGTCTTCACTCTGCCATATGAATGCATCCATGGATGTTCTGCTTTGACTAACCTTTCTGACTTAGCCATGGAAGATGGAGATTTTTGCTTATTTTTTACATTATCTTCCGTTGCAATGTATCTCATTCTGCTCCCCCTGCCCATGACCAGGGAGATGCCATATGCCATTGGCATGTGGTTTCAAAGGAGGGAGACTCTATGGAAAGGGGTGTGTTGTGGGCAGTGGCGAGATCTGTATAAATATTGGGACTCTTCACTCCCAGAGTGAGGGGCTATTAACTCTAGATCTAGCGAAACTGCCATAGCATAATAGAGCCTTCCAGGTGGTTCAGTGATAAAGAATCCGCCTGCCAGTGCAGGAGAGGCAAGAGATGTGGGTTTGATCCCTGGATTGGGAAGATCCCCTGAAGGGGGAAATGGTTAACCATTCCAGTACTCTTGCCTGGAGAATCCTATGGACAGAGGAGCGTGGTAGGCTACTGTCCATGGGGTCACAAAAGTTGGGCATGACTGAGCATGCAAGCACACACGTGAACTTTGGTAACCTGGCTCACCTCCCAAACTGTTGCTTGTGACTTGTCTCCAAACTCCTGGCAAACCCCTCCAGCCCTTCTCCTGCCTCTTTTCCTTTCCCACTCATCATATGTATGGGAAAGTACAAAGTCCTTTAGATCTTCTGCCTCAAAGCTTCCATCCATCTTCTTTTTCTTTGTATTATTGTTTTATTAAAGACTATCATTCAAAAGGAAAAAGAGGGTCACCGTCAGCCCCTTTCTGTCCGATTGCTGTATATGATGAGTGTGTTGGGCATGTATTTACCCTGCCCAGCATTCTTTCTTCTTGTAATTGATCCCACTTTCCCTCCTTCTGCTAATTCCAGGAGGCTAGCTACTGATTTTACCAACTGGTACAAAAGGTGGACCCGAAGGCTCAGGACAGCCAATGAGAATCCCACATCCCCCAGCTGAGGTGACTGGTTCAGGCATGGGATCAAGCCAGGCCAGCTGGAACCCTTGGACTTGACAATTATGTGAGTGAATACATTTTCCTTTTTTCCTTAAGACAGTCTGTGCTTCTTCCACTTGCAGATGAAAAAAAAGTTCAGATAAATACAATAATTAATAAGGAATTACAGCACTGAGTTTTCTTTCTTCTCTCTACCAATTCTTTCCTTCTCTTCCTATTGTTCTTTTTTCACCCCTCCCCATCCAACTGCTTAAGGATAGTGGAATTCACCTTCTTAATAATTATACAGTATTTCCATCAGGACAAACGTTGTTGACGTTCTATTTCTAACTTTTAATTGTCCAAATCACAACCCCAGCCCTGCATACAAGGTGTAGCATTTTCCATCTCTTCTCAATGTGCTGATGTCCTGACAATAATTCTATTTTTCCTTTCTGGTTAGCTCTCAAATGCTGAACTGAAAATAATTTCATGCAGTAGGAAAGAGCACTGGATATGTTCACAATTTTAAAATAATTAGTTGGAAGAGACTTCAGAGCATATCTAGAACTGCCTTCTGTATAGCACACTGACAGTTGATTGATTACCTAGCCTGTGCTTGAACCCATCTAGTGACAGAAAGTTCATTACATTGCAGCTTTGTCTTTTCATTTATGGACAGCTCTAATTGCTAGGCATATTTCAACTCAGAATTCTTTTTCTAATGTAATGTTCTATTGACAATGATTCTGAAACTTTACTTGTCCTGGGTAATCATCCCTGATTGTTTCAAAGTTTGTTCTTACAACAATGTTTCCACATACTTTACTTAACCCTTCTTAGGAGGCTCTCGAAGTTCTGAGCAATGTCCACTCGATGTGACAGTACGGAGTAGAATACCCTGTCTGTCCCTTAAGCTAGACAGCAGTTCTGTTTTTGTAGTCTTGGTTTTCATTAGCTTTTAGCAACCAGTGAATTGAATTGTCCATTCATAGGTGATTGTAATCTTATTTTAACTATATAATTTTAAGTATATATTTTCATATCCTATATTTGGACAGCTGATTTATTTTGAACAATTGACATTTTGAACTTAGATGCCAGGCTGTACATTCATTTACCATCTCATTCTAACCTTACAATGATCTTGGAAGATAGGAAGGAACTATATTAGTTTCATTTTTATTAATAAAAAAAAAGTCTTACAAAGAACATTGCCTAAACTCAAATAGCAAATTAGTAGTAAAGCTAAGTACCAGAACTTATGCATTTTTGATGTTGTGAGAGAATGTCCAGCATTGACTAATGACTTAAAAATGTATTTATGTGTTAACCTCTGTTGGTAACACATAGTTGAGAAAAGTAAAACTGCTGGTACTTAATCCATTTTACTCTTTTTACTTCATTCCCATCAGAGATTTCTTCGTGTTCCTATGTACCTCCTAAATTATTAGTAAGTCTCCTCTGTCCAGTTACACAAATTAGTCATGTAACAAAAACATCTGCATCTTGCTTTATCCTGTAGAGTTATGGGCATTGCATTTTAGATCCACATGGTTCTTCCCAAATCTGCAGCTATAGCGTGTGGTTGTCTTACTAAACTGAACATTTGCTCAGTTTGAATCTCCGTTTCAACTGTTTGTATCCAGTGTTTAAGTGAGAATTCTCTGGTGTCCAAGCTGAGAATTACTGCATGCACATTTTAGCTTTTACTTAAAAGGCACAATTAGAAGAGGAAAAAATAGACTTTCAGTGACTTAAGAGTAGCCCCTCCTTTTTTCCCATAAGATTCCCTACATGTTTTATTTGTCTCTTCTGCAGATATTTCTGTATTATATGCTATATTCCTTTGAGCTGAAATAGAGCGTCTGTTTATTAGTCTCAGAGCAATAGTGCAGACACTCTTTTAAGGGCATGAAATAGCTGGGAAATGCTTACCTGAAAATATTTTTTTTTCCTTTACACTATCATGTGTAACCCTGATGTGATGGCTTATTACCCATTCCCATAGAGAGATTGGTGTAGGCAGGTGTTACTGACAAATTTGTCAGTTCTAGCCCAGAGCTACAAAATTCTTTGTCCAAGGACACAGAATCGACTAACTCAGTATTAAGGTTCAAAAAATGCCAAAGACAGTTCTGTTCTCTCAAGCATTCCATTTGGTCTAATTGAGCTTCGCTAACCTTTTCTCTTTGACAGAACAACTTTGAATGCATGTCAGGAGAGAGCTTTATAAATATTTATTGAATAAAATAGCTTGTTTGGATATGAAATGAGTTTAGAGACAGGAATAAGACCAGTCAAACTCTAACTTTCTGGTATGGAAAATGTGGGCTGAGAAAATGCCCAACATCAACTTTTAAATTATAAGCAATATTGTTTTTAGTGTTCAACTTAATGTAGTGTTATGTTAAACTTGCATTTGCCTGTTACCTGTAAACATTTTTCTGGAGGGATAGATCTTATTATTCATTCATTTACTCATTCACTCTTTCCCTTCTTCATTTGTCAGATTATTCATTTATTCCTCAAATTTCTAAAAATGATTTAAGGTCATTTAAAAGTATGTATATGATGAATTATTATAAATTATACTCAAGATATCCAGGCAAAGCAAGAAAAATATGATAAATACAGGCATGTATATAAAAAATTTACACTCTTTAAGGCCTGAACATTTGCATTAAAACTAGGTCCTGAGTTTTCTAGTAATTAGCAGCACAAAGAGGGAATGCTGATCAATTCAATTCCATGTTTAATTTTCATATAATAAATTTCTTTTTAAATAATAAGCACAAAATCATTTATTAGAAGAAATAACATTTTTCTGGATATATGAACAGAGTGAAGATTTTTCCTCTGGATATTGTAAGATACAAGGAAAAAAGTCTGTCTCCAACACAGTAAATACAACTTGATGCCTTAAACTTTTATTATTTATGTGTGAGGATCAAAGGTAGAGTATCTGTGTACTTGGCATTTTTTTCAAAAGAGCAGTCTGTTTTGGCATTGCTGATGGCAATATGTGTCTTCAATGGTACTTCATCCCCTTGTCACAGTGCATTTTATTTTATCCTATTTCTTCATATTATGGCCCAATTTGCTCATTTATTTATAATTTTATTTAATTTTTTTATTTTTTGGTTGTGCAGCATGTGGAATCTTGGTTAAACCAGGGATTGAACCCACGTTCCCTGCAGTAGAAGCTCCGAGTCTTAAACACTGAACCACCGGGGAATTCCCTCGTTGTACGTTTTAATAAAATGCATCTCCTTGTCCACTTGCAGCTGTTTCCCCCACTCTGTCTTGCACAAAGCTTTATCTCCTTACTAGTCCTGTGCATCCCTGTTGATAAAATCCACATTGTCCATTCAATGAGTGGTAATTTACAGGAAAAATTCTTCCTTTTTCCCAGAACCATCTTTCATCTGTTGTTCCTGAAAATGGCTGAATTTGGGCCAGCCTCCTCCTGCTAATGCCCTATAACATGAGTTAGATACTCCTTAAAAACCTTCTGTCAGACATTTTCTGATAAAAGCTCCTGCAAATGACGCTATGTTTGGCTTTCTTCCTTACCTAGAGCAGGGGTGACTGGCACTTAGTAGTAGTAAGTGGTCAAATAGCTTTGTGGAATGAAACAAAGACCTTTTGAAAATCAAGTGAAAATGATTCTAAATCTAAAATGATGTAGGTAGTTTAAATTAGCCGCCCATCTGAATATTGTTATGACTAAATATTTTAAGTTTAAAATTCTTTGCCAGTGATTTCTTTTTTATATGTAGATTTGTGTTATTTCCCTATGCAAGTGTAGTTATTAAATAGTGAAAGAGCTGGCCAGTCAATTTACTTTTCATGTAAGAAATTGTATCTCTCTTCCAGTAAATCATGTAGAAGCTAGCCTCTGAAATTGTAAAGATTTTAGATATTTTGTTGTCCTGCTTGACATGGATCATAATTAATCATCACAAATCAGTCTTTTTATGCTATAACATTCCTGTAAGACACAGACTTCCCCAAACTATATATAGAGGTTAAAATAGAGCTTGCTTATTATATTCATATGGATATTAATAGATGTAGAGTTGAGGGGAGAGAAATAATTTTCTGAGAGTTTAGACTTATAAATTTCTGTACTCACTCCCTTCCAAAAACTGTCATTCATTTCTTAGACAGAAACTGTAATGGACTCTGAGGGAGGAAGATTTAAGAGTTGAATAGGATATGGTCTCTTGCTTCAAGGATGCGACAGTGTCATGGGACCAAAAATATTGTTGCAGATTCTAAAATCGGGAAGTGTACAGTTCTGCCAGCACATAAACTTATGAGGCAGAGAGCCATTGCCTTTATCGATCTGAGTATTCAGTTCAATTCAGTCGCTCAGTTATGTCCGACTCTTTGTGACCACATGAAATGCAGCATGCCAGGCCTCCTGTCCATCATTAACTCCCAGAGTCCACCCAAACCCATGTCCATCAAGTCAGTGATGCCATCCAACCATCTAATCCTCCGTCATCCCCTTCTCATTCTGCCTTCAATCTTTCCCAGCATCAAGGTCTTTTCAAACAAGTCAGCTGTTCACATCAGGTGGCCAAAGTATTGGAGTTACAGCTTCAACATCAGTCCTTCCAATGAACACCCAGGACTGATCTCCTCTAGGACGGACTGGTTGGATCTCCTTGTAGTCCAAAGGACACTCAAGAGTCTTCTCTAACACCATAGTTCAAAAGCATCGAATTTTCGGTGCTCAGCTTTCTTTACAGTCCAACTCTCACATCCATACATGACCACTGGAAAAACCATAGCCTTGACTAGACAGACCTTTGTTGACAAAGTAAAGTCTCTGCTTTTTAATATGCTGTCTAGCTTGGTCATAACTTTCCTTCCAAGGAGTAAGCATCTTTTAATTTCATGGCTGCAATCACCATCTGCAATAATTTTGGAGCCCAGAAAAATAAAGTCTGACACTGTTTCCACTGTTTCCCCATCTATTTCCCATGAAGTAATGGGACTGGATGCCATGATCTTCGTTTTCTGAATGTTGAGCTTTAAGCCAGCATTTTCACTCTCCTCTTTCACTTTCATCAAGAGGCTCTTTAGTTCTTCACTTTCTGCCAGAAGGTGGTGTCATCTGCATATCTGACATTATTGATATTTCTCCCAGCAATCTTGATTCCAGCTTGTGCTTCCTCCAGCCCAGCATTTCTCATGATGTACTCTGCATGTAAGTTAAATAAGCAGGGTGACAATATACAGCCTTGACATACTCCTTTCCCTATTTGGAACCAGTCTGTTGATCCATGTCCAGTTCTAAACTGTTGCTTCTTGACCTGCATGCAGATTTCTCAAGAGGCAGGTCAGGTGGTATTCCCATCTCTTTCAGAATTTTCCACAGTTTATTGTGATCCACACAGTCAAAGGCTTTGGCATAGTCAAGAAAGCAGAAATAGGTGTTTTTTCTGGAACTCTTTTGCTTTTTTGATGATCCAGCAGATGTTGGCAATTTGATCTCTGGTTCCTCTGCCTTTTCTAAAACGAGCTTGAACATCTGGAAGTTCTGAGTGTTAAAGATGGACAAATCATGGTTTACAAAATAGAAAGAGAGGAAAATAATTACAGAAATTGGGAAACACATTTCAAAGGCACAGAAACACTGAAGTCAATATTATCCTGAAATGTGGTGGTGGGAGAAAGAAATGAGTATTCAAAAATTTAAAAAAACACAACAGAACTTATTTAACAGGGATAGTGGAATTTCATAGGCTGTGTGCTCCATATTACTTAAATGTTACTATCTGACAAACAAGGCAAGTTTCTCCTTTCATTAATATTACAGGTTTAAAAATTAAGAAAAAATATATTTCTTGGAAGGTTAACTAATTTTTCTTCTAAAATTGTCATTACTTTACTTATTATTTAATTATGATAATTATTTCTATCTCCATATGTTCATCAAGTATCACTAATGGAAAGTTTTAAATGTTCCTTAGCTTGGAGGGTAGTAAGGTTTGATAAAACCTGAGAAAACCACTTTGGTAAGAATTCACTTGTGAGTAATGAGTGGTGTAAGTAGATGTAGTGAAAAGAGGCAATTTGCTTAAAAGAGAAGCAGAGGAATCATTTATGCTTAAAAGTGAATGCTTCAAGTATTCCATTAATTAGATGTTCATTTTTGTAAATAAAGCTCTTTTTAAAATACAATATGGCAATATTCCTCTTTTTTTTAAGTAGACCAGTAAAAAATAATAGTTCTTGAAGTGAAAATACCTGGATTATATTCTGACTTCAGTGTTTACTAATTTCACAGGAGAAGAGCACCATTCTCTCCAGAACATTTTTCTTCTGTTTCTCTAAAGAGAGAAATCTGATTCCTCAGAATCTTGATCGGTAGTTGGACCACTGTCGTTAGTTAGGATCACAGTCACCTCTTTCTTCTACTTTCTCCTCCTTGTCTCTAGGACCCACGTGTGACCAAGGCCCACACTAAAGGGGAAGGCCAGTTCCCATCCTGTATCTCTGTGCTTCTGCTCAGAGCATTCCTCAAGCCTTTAGGGAATCATCCTGACCGGGTTCCATTCTTTGACATAGAGAAAGCCTGTTTATGGCTTGGGTGTAAGCTGTGTGTTTGATGTAGGTTACAAGAAAGTCTTACATTTGAGTATCACTGTTAGCCTATCTAATATTAAAGTGCTGTTTGGGGTTCCCATTTATTAGTGAAATATGTATTTAGCTTTCTGAGCAGTTGTCTAAAAGAAGAGAATGTTTGGAGAAAGAAATTGTGGGGCTGTTAGTCTTTAATTCAGATGTCAGCAACTAGTGCTTCAAATGCTATGTTGATAACTAATATTAGTGTTTGAAGATTAGATTTCCAGAAACTTTAAAAATGACAGTATCTAAACTTGGACTTGTTAAATAATTTATCATCATCTTTAAAATAGTATTAACCTTAGAACAAAGGGTTTAAAGACTAAAATTAGCTACCATCTTTTGTTCATCACCTGTTGGCATAGAGTAAGAGCTTAATAAATTTTATTTATTAGACTCTAAGCAATTTGAGGGAACTAAATTGGCTTGTTCACCATGGTTTCTTCAGCATGTAGCATATTGACAGTTTATGTGTATACTTATACACTTAAATGTGTGTGTGTGCATATATAGTTCCTAAATGAATGAAGATGAGTGTTAAAACTTTTTTACAATGTAAAATAATAAGATAATCATCTATATTATATTATGGGATATATCTTTTGACTAATATGGGAAGAGAAACAGAAGGGACATTTTATGCAGTAAAATAAAGAGATGTTAGTATTGGAATAAAAACTGACAGCTTCTGGGCAGCAAAGTATCATGGGTATCTGAAGAATTTGAGAAGAATTAAAAGATATTAATAGTATTTCCACTCACAACATAGTTTTAGAAATAATTTCAATTTAATGTTTTCAACAAACATTTGTGTCATTTATCTGTGTGTGTATATATGTATCATATAATATAAACATATATATATCATACAACTGTGTATATAACTTGAATGTTATATAATTATCAATAATAAAATGATATATTAAAATTATGTTCCCAAATTAGAATGCCCACAGGCTTGAGTAGAATAGATTACATAACTGGAGTAATATTTAAAGCATAGTTCATAAAATATAACCATAAGTTTACTTTATTTTTTTTAGAATTTAAAGAAGTGGCTTTTATTTTTTTTAAAGATCATATCCATATTTATTTATTTATTTAAAAAAAATTTTTTTTTAATTTTACTTTACAATACTGTATTGGTTTTGCCATACATTGACATGAATCCACCACAGGTGTACATAAAATATAATCATAAGTTTACTTTAAATCAGTAGCTATATCTCTGGATTAATAATACTGATACATAGGATATTTACTGTCAGAATCTTTTAGTTTGATCTATGACTTTGCCAGGAAAGTGCCAGAGTAAATTATTGCACACATTCTTTATCATCTGCTTACAAGTTGATTGTTTGAGCTACTTAATTTTTCTATACCTAAATGGAAGACAGAGGGAATAAAAGAATTAAATAAAGGAGGAAAATTACATATGATTCTATCTTTAAACTTTATTGTTTTTTGGTCTCACTGTCGTTAAGTATCCTCCCAATAAACAGAGTTTTGCTTCAAACATGTAATTGTAAACAAGCAACTCCAGACATCTTGGAATATTGCTTTATGTATAATTTAATTAAACTTTTAATTATTTCCTTGCTCTTTAATCAATAATATCACTCAGCTATCTATTTCCTTTCACAAGGTGAATTTTAGGACTTTTTCATTACTTTTTTTATTATTGGTATTCTGAGGCCCCACTTGACAAAGAGTCATTTGAAAATGTATTCAGCAGCTTTCTCTCTTAGTCCATGGCCAAGAGCATTTGTGGTAGTCACCTTTCCATATTTCTGCTTAGTACATTGACAGCTGTGTATATACCTCCTTCCTTCTCCCCAACCAATATTCATAAATGAATGTTCATAAATAGTCCAAACCAGCTCCATCAGATTATTTCTCAAGATACTTTGAATTTACTGTGTAGTGAGGAAACTAACTTGATTTGGAAGCTGTGGGGCTGCTACGTGACCTTAGAAGCAGGGAAGTCAGTCTTAAGGGAGAAAAGAATAGAGCAAATGCATGGAGAAGGAAAAGGAGAAGAGAGACTGTGTTAGAACACAAAGGTGAAGAAGAATTAGAAAGAAAGGCAGACAGATATCCATACATATTAATTAAGGAGTCTTCATTTCAAACAGACAATTAGAGTGAGTTTATTCTTTCTTTTCCTGATTTGTTTAATGTTTATTTTTGTTACTACATGGCAGACACTGTTAAGATTTTGATGATAAAGTTGTAAACATGGGACTCTAATTCCCTCTCTCATGGAGATTTTATTCTAGAGAGATTTTACGGTATTGAGTAAACAATGATATAATTTAGGATAATGGTGAGTAATGAACTGACATAGAGAGTACTGAAGGGTTAACTTGTGGGGAGTGAGGAGAGCAAGTCTTCCGTGATGATGTGGCATTTTTAGAGCTTAGAAGATGCAATTAACATCACTTCATTTCTATTTCTTCTCCTAGAGTTTCTAGCTCAGTAACGATCTGATCATAATTACTGTAGGTAACAGTGTGATTACATGTTTTGATACTAATAAGAGGGTTTAATATCTTTTCAACTTACAGTTTCATTCCCTGGCTACTCTAAAGCTCAACTCCTTAGCCGATGCCACATATTTTGCTTTTTGTCTTTGTTAGAGAAGCTCCTGCCTGTTCCTGGTATGAATCTTGTTAATTTTTAGAGTAACAGATCTCCAAACTGTGTCTTAACCCAATAAAAGTGGATTTCTCATATCGTTGTCTGACACTGTTTGGGCAGCTCTCCATAGCGGGTCTCCTGTAAGTGGAGGAGACCTTCCATCTTTAAGCTTCTCTCTGGAACACATGGCCTGCAAAGGTCACTACAGAGAGAGGAAGAGAGAGTTGGAGGAAGCATGCTGCTGCTGCTGCTAAGTCGCTTCAGTCGTGTCCAACTCTGTGTGACCCCAGAGATGGTAGCTCACCAGGCTCCCCTGTCCCTGGGATTCTCCAGGCAAGAACACTGGAGTGGGTTGCCATTTCCTTCTCCAATGCATGAAAGTGAAAAGTGAAAGTGAAGTCGCTCAGTCGTGTCTGACTCTTCATGACCCCATGGACTGCAGCCCACCAGGCTCCTCCGTCCATGGGATTTTCCAGGCAAGAGTACTGGAGTGGGGTGCCATTGCCTTCAGCAAAGAGATGCTCATCATTGCTATCTGAACTTATTTGGCTTGAATTAATTCCATGGTTTCAACCTAACCACATGGAGACTGGAAATGTGAAGAGGAATGAGGATCTATGTTGGGCATTAACAGTTGCTTCTAGAAGAGAAATCTTCTGAAAATAGAACTACAGGCTTTAGTGGTGGATGGACTGGAAGGCTGAGAGAAAAAAGGACTTGGCCTGTGTAATTAGGGGAATGGTTGTTGTTGTTGTTGTTATTGTTGTTGAGTCTCTTAGTCATGTCCGACTCTTTGTGACCCCACGGAGTGTAACCTGCCAGGATTCCCTTCACCATCTCCTGGAGTTTGCTCAAACTCATATCCATTGACTTTATGGTGCCATCAAACCATCTTATTCTCTGTCCCCCCCCTTCTCCTCCTGCCCTCAATGTTTCCCAGCATCAGGGTCTTTTCTGATAAATTGGATCTTCCCATCAGGTGGCCAAAGTATTGGAGCTTCAGCTAGCAGAGAAGGATAATTGACATAGTAGAAACCTGACTTTAACTAAAAAATGTGCTTTTGTTTATCTGTAATATTATTTGCACTTGATTTAGAGGGCAAATTATTTTTATATCTGTTTTATAAAATTCTTTTTAATTCATAAAGTGGAAGCATTTATTCTTCCTATAATTGGAATTTCAGCTTCTCAGGCAGTATGTATATCCAGCGTAGAGAAACTCTGGTATCTGTCCTATAGTCCATTGTAGCAGAAAATAAACAGCAACAGGAACAGAATTGGGTTTCTCTTTGAGAAATTATGGGATGGTTTTTGGAAAAGGAGTGACATGACTTGATGTTTAAACATAATGGCTGCTTTAAAAAAGAATAGACTGCATGGTATTTAAGGCAACAAGACTAGTAATATCAGCAAGAGTATAGGGAGATAAAAGAAGGGAAAAAGACTGGAAAGGGAGTCCTGAGGCATGCTAAGTTAGCGAAATGACAAAACAGAGGAAGAAACAATGGCCAATCAAGTAGATGAAAAACCAGACTATCCTGTCTCATAATCTAAGTGAATAACATGTTTCAAGGAGTATGAGGAATAAAGTGTACGTCACAATAGGATGGGTTCTCTGACAGCACACTCTGAGATGAGTTGCAACATATGCCATGTTTGTTAGGGGATGCTGGTGGAGGAAGACCCGCAGGAGGAGGAAGGGATCAGTGTGGGGCAAATAGATGGAGCGGCAGGGAAGTGATGGCAGCCTAGTTGGATCCCACAGAAGTGAAATGGCTCATCATGGTCTTCCCTTGTTAAGCTGAGTGGTTGAACTGTTAACGCCTTACCACAATTAATCATTAAGTATGTGTTTGTTGTTTGTTTTATTTCATTTCAGAGAGCAAATCCTCCCTGATTCCCATTGGTTTTGGGGTCACAGCTAATGCTCACCATCTTTCTCCTTTGCTATACATTCCAAATTTCTCCCAACAGTTAGCATCACTGGTGATTTCAAGGGTTACCATGTCTGGAGGCATGGCCCAGAACCTCATTTTTGGTTACCATGCTCTTTTTAAATTAGTGTTATCAGTAGTTCACTTTTGATTTACCATAAAAACTTGGCAAGAGAGTATCAAATGGCATCTAAGTGGATCACCCGAGGGCCAAAAATATTCCTTCTTGCCCTCCACCCCCGCGTTGTGTAACAGTAACCCTGTCAAGGTGGTGACTCTGTGCTCCCTGGTCTCTGGACATAAAGAGCCCAAATGCTCAGGCAGCAGCTAGTTTATGATTTGAAGGGACTCTTGCTTGGTCCCCTAGTGGAAGTATTCCATATATGGTTACTAAAACCTCTCATTCTGGGGAACCTAGAGTTATGGGGAAAGAAATTACAAATTCCTTAGGTGGCAATTAAATCCTAGATCTGGTCCTTCACTTTCTTTGACCTGCTGTAGGAGATAACAGCTTATTTGTATACCAACAAAGAGGCTCTCTGGCTTTCACACTTGGCTTTCAATTGCCTATTAATTGTTCTTAGCTTTTTATTGTCTTTTTCTAACTCCATCAGTGGAGCTTAATTATAGCCACTTACTTCCGTTATCATTTTTCAAATACCTGATGAAATGTGTTAGCTCTTGCCTCCCTTACACTAGCAAATTGTCACAATGAACCACCAGTGAAAGTTTTAGCAATTGGAGCATCTTATTTTACCAAGATCTATTTGTGTTCCATCTATAGCCAATGATGGGGCCCTAATTGCTAGGCAATTAATCCAGCTGCAAAAGCCATTCTATTGCCTACCATTTTTGTACCACTCTTGGTACATACTATTGCATGTTGAACCTTCTGGGAATTAGACCATGAGATAGGTTTAGTGTAAAGACTATTTATTACGGTGTAATCCTGGGGAAGGTGGCTTTACATAGCTGAGGCAAACTATGAAGAACTGACGCTCATAGGACATTTGGCCCAGTCCAAATCATCTGTAAGACATTCAGTTCATAAGACTCTTGGTTCATTTGAAATCTGGTGGCTCAGACAGTAAAGAATCTGCCCACAATGTAGGAGACATTTGTTTCATCCCTGAAGAAGGAAATGGCAACCCACTCAGTATTCCTGCCTGGAGAATCCCAGGGACAGAGGAGCCTGGCGGGCTATAGTCCCTGGTGTTGCAGAGTAGGGCACGACTGAGCGAATAACACACACACCTATCCAAAAAGTCTATGGGCATATTTGGATAATGCCACTTGGCTTTGGACTTGACTAAATATTAAAGACCTTTTGGCAGGATCTGAATGCCTTATGGATGTTTCATATAAGACCAAATGTCTGCCAGCTGAACTGACAGATGAAGGTGGTGGGCCAACAGTACTCCCAGCAGTTGGGGTAAGATCACTGAACAGTAGAGAAGACATTATTGAATATGCTTTTCTGGTGACATTTTTTTCATTCTTTTCAACAATTCAAAACCACTTGACTTCTGTTGGAGTCATGTTAGGAAGAGTACAGAAAGTACATTTTCATACATGAGTCCAGCTCAGTCATCTACCATCTGTCAAACTACAGGACAGAGCAAAGCCTAGAGGATACACATTTACTCCTTTTAAAGACAATATTCAGGCATTGCACACATAATTTCTTCTCATGTTCCAGTGACCAGAAGCAAAGTTTTCCAGGAAATGTAGTTTAGCTGGGTGGCCATATGCTCATATAAAACTTTATGAGGAGGGAAAAACTAAATATTCAGAAACAACTGAAACTTAGTCATACCTGTACCATGCAAAATAATCTCCACAAATAAAAACTGACATTCATCATTCCATAGGATTTTACCTAATTTTAACACTAACTCAAAATAAAAATTCTTTGTCATAGACTTCACCTTCATACTAAGCAGTCTAACCCACAGTTTGCAGTAACCACTATGTTACTGCTATCCTATAGCAACATTCTGATGGGAGGGTTTGGTTTTCCAAGTTTTCTCCATCTTTCCTGAATTTATGTGTTATTTCAGGTATCTGTGGTGTTTGTCTCTGAGTCATCCTTTTATTACCTCTGATTCCATTATAAGACTTTGGACACAGTGAAAATTGAAGCAATATTTAGAGACAGGTATATAACTGAGAGTTTGTACTGCAGGTCAGCAACCACTTTTGCATTTTTATCAAGTTTAAATTCAAATCCCAGAAAAGTCAAAGAAAAGAGACATCTACATGTGGGTTTAGCATAGTATTATTGCTCTCAGAGCGAAAGATGAGGATAAATAATGCCCAAAATAATGTCTGAAAGTTGTGTTTGAAAATTTGTTTTACACATCTTGGGAGAATCTTTTTTTCTTTTTCAAATTCTATCTTTTGACGTCTGGGACTAAACTGGCATCAAAATTAATGAAAATAATCAGATTGGTCCTATGTTTTGAAAAAAAATTATCAAGCAATTTAAATGTTTATTCCTTGATTTAGTCATTTCTGTTTTAAAAACTTCAAGGTAAAGATTTGACACTAAACATGAGGAAATCCATCCACAAAGATATTTATATCCATATAGTTTATAATAATAAAACTGAAAAGAAACTGTCCAATTGTGAGAATTGTTGGATAAACTTATATTCATTTGATAGAAAATAAGAAACTATTTAAAATAAGATGAAAAATATTCATAATATTGAATGAAAAAATCAGGATACTGTTTAGCTAGCACGTATTCAACATTTGCTATATTTCAGGTGCTTTTCTGAATACATTACGTATGTTAACTTGGAATAACACTCCTGTGAAAAAGACCTTGGTACATTGTTTCTGTTATACAGATAAGGAAGTCTAGGCACAGAAAACTTATACTATCTTGATCAAGGTCACAGAGAAAATAAATGGCAAAGATGATATTTGAACCCAGGCATTGACACTTCAGAACTTATATTCTTAACTGCCAGGCAATGTTGCCTTAAGTGTAAAATATAGTGATTATGCCTGGTGAGGTAAAATTCTATTTTATCTGCTTGACGAAAGCATTGATTGTGTGACTTGAAGGTTGTCTTGGCATTAATGGGCTCATTTACATAAGATGCCAGGGAGCTTTTCTGAAGAGAAAGAAGCAAAACTCAACCCCTTTCTCCTAAGCCTACTGGACTAAGGAAGTCCTGTGTGAGGTTCTGGGATCAGGCAAGAGCAACATGACTTCAGAGGGAAACTTTGAATAAAAACAGAAAAGTATGGAATGATTCAGTGGGCTTTTTATTGCTGTAAAGCTCCAGGTCAGAAGGGAGTGGGGTTCTAAGAATGCTATGAATGACATAGGCATAAGCACCTGGGTATGCCTAAATTCATAGCCATTAAGTTGGTGATGATATCTAATCATCTCATCTTCTGCCAGCCCCTTCTCCTTTTTGCCTTCAATCTTTCCCAGCATCAGGGTTTTTTCCAAAGGGTCAACTCCTCGCATCAGGTGGCCAAAGTATTGGAACTTCAGCATCAGTCCTTCCAATGAATATTCAGGGTTGATTTCTTTTAGGGTTGACTGGTTTGATCTCCCTACTGTCCAAGGGACTCTCAAGAGTCTTCTCCAATACCACAGTCGGAAATTATCATTTCTTCAGCACTCTGCCTTCCTTATGATTCATATGGGGTTATGATATATTCCAACATCCACGGTGACACCTCTGCCTTTCTCCAGTTTTCAATTCAACCCCAGGCATTTGTTTTTGAAAACTGTTAGGAACAGACTAATCAGCAGTAGTAGTTATTCTGGACTCTTTCATCTTCAAAGTACATACATATTCTGGCTAAAGTGAAGACATAAGGGCGAACAGGACTTGTCTCTTGGATGAGAGAGTTCTAGGTGAAGTTGTGTGTGTGTGTGTGTATGTAGCACATGGCCTGATTCCTGGTGTGCAGGCTTTTTCTAGCTGCACCGAGCAGGGCCTCCTCTTTGTTGTGGTGCACGGGCTTCTCATTGTGGTGGCTTATCTTGTTGTGGAGCATAAGCTCTAGGTGCATGGGCTTCAGTAGTTGCAGGGTGTGGGCTCAGTAGTTGGGGCTTCCAGACTCTAGAACACAGGTTCAGTAGTTACGGTGCGAGGCTCACTTGCTCTACGGCATGTGGAATCCTCCAGGACCAGGGATCCAACCCACGTCTCCTGCATTGGCAGGCGGGTTCCTATCTACTGTACAGACCACCAGGGAAGTCCCTGATGCTTTGTAAAACAAAAAATTATACCTGAGGAAGAAAAATGGGAGGAAATTAAGCAAAACATTGATTATTTTATGATAGTGGTTTTTTTTTTCCTTCTTACCTATTTCTTTGGATATTTTTGAACATAAAAGTAAAAAGGATAGTGTAATAAACCTTGGGTTTCTATCACTCACCTTCAGTGATTTTCAACGTTTTGCCATTATTTTTCACCTTTCTCCCAACCATTAGGGAGAGTGTGGTGGAGCATTTTAAAGTAAACCCCACATATTCAGTTAAGGATGTTTCCCTTTTTGTCTATCTGTTCTTCATATTTCTGTTAGTTTATTTATTTATTTTTACTAAAACCCATTGTTCTTTTTAAGTCCAGTATACTATGTTTACTATGAACAGGTTGAGAAATAGAGAAAAGTATTAGGAAAATAAATCATCTGTAATTCAACTTTCAAGACATAACCACTGCTAACATATGACCATGCTGAATTTACAATATTTTACCTATTTTTTTTCATATCTTAAATCTTCTAAGATATCTTATGGATATATATAGACACGATGGTGGTTCTTAAGGTGTTAAAACTATTCCCTATGTTCAATGTTTTCTTTAAGGAATAAGCATTACTTTTCTAGTGAAAAATAAAGGTAATATCCTTAACATTCTTTATCATTTTATCTATAAATATTGTTGGTGAAAAACATGTTTCACTAGGTTGTCTTCAAATTATTTTTTAAACATACTTATTTGTTTCAGTCTATCATTTAAAATTGTTTCTTCATCAATTCACAAAATCAACTTTTACAGAAGAAATTTTACTTGCTAACCAGATAGAGTGGACATGACTTCAGTATTTCACTGCCTTCTAAATGGACTACATAAGGACCTTAGAGAAATGCCAAGGAAGTGCATTTATGATCTGTGTACACAGTGAAATCTCAAGGAAATCAGCCCTTTACACACTTCATCTCAAAATACCCAAGTCAACCATGCATTGAAATTGAGTGGTTCAGGGAAATGCTCACCAAAGTCATCTTCATAACCCCTTACAGGGAGCAAGGATAATTCTATAAAATTGTTCCCTGCATTTTAACACCTCTTTAGTCTGCACTTTTGGCATGTGAAATTAAATTAAGGGAAACAAATTAAGTTGCCAAATTCTATCCTATGTTAATCTTTTTCTACATTCATCTAAAGCTAAAATGATTTAGATTTTGTTTTGAAGGTTGCTTGGGGTTGCTTTACTGTAGAAAATCACTGAGACAAGTTTGTTCACCCAGACAGCAATCCGTGACTCCTGCCAGCATACTGGTTCCTTTTCCAAGCAGTATCTTGCAGATGTCAGTAAATACCTTGCTTTTCCTAATACTGATTTCATGGTTCTGGGTAAGGATAACAGAAAGCAAGGTGCATCGTAAATCTCAGTAAATAAATCAGGGTGTATGTTACTTAGCGTGCCTGCATGCTAAATTTCTTCAGTCATGTCTCACTCTTTGTGACCCCATGGACTGTAGCCTACCAGGCTCCTCTGCCCATGGGGATTCTCCAGGCAGGAATAGCAGAGAGGGTTGCCATGCCCCCTCCAGGGGATCTTCCTGACCCAGGGATCAAACCCACGTCTCCTGTGGCTCCTGTACTGCAGGCGGATTCTTTACCACTGAGCCACCAGGGAAGCCCATATGTTATTTTCAGTTCAGTTCAGTTCAGTCGCTCAGTCGTGTCCAACTCTTTGCGACCCCATAAATCGCAGCACGCCAGGCCTCCCTGTCCATCACCAACTCCCGGAGTTCACTCAGACTCACGTCCATCGAGTCAGTGATGCCATCCAGCCATCTCATCCTCTGTCGTCCCCTTCTCCTCCTGCCCCCAATCCCTCCCAGCACCAGAGTCTTTT
The DNA here is from genome assembly GCF_014754425.2 of Oryx dammah. Classification (NCBI taxonomy): domain Eukaryota; kingdom Metazoa; phylum Chordata; class Mammalia; order Artiodactyla; family Bovidae; genus Oryx; species Oryx dammah. The sequence continues at coordinate 35,844,049 of NW_024070189.1, forward strand.
CCAATGAGTCAACACTTCGCATGAGGTGGCCAAAGTACTGGAGTTTCAGCTTTAGCATCATTCCTTCCAAAGAAATCCCAGGGCTGATCTCCTTCAGAATGTTACTTTGGGGAAGTTCAAATACTTAACAGTAGCCTTTTGTTACTGTTTGGAGCAGCGGCCCAGTCGGGATCATGGTGTGCTACTGTCCACGGTGCGCTATGCCGCTGCAAGGGGGTGCACTCCCTGCACTGTCCCGTCAACGGCGTGTTTCACAGTTGTGTGACACCTCGGAAAAGATTCGATCACAGTGATATAATGAAAGAATATTGTTCTGTGAGCTAAAAGAATGCCATTCCTACCTGACTTTGCTAGTGTTGAACCATTATCTTGTTGAAAATTTTGAAGAATAAAAACATAATCTGCTCATCTGCCTGATCAATTTATATCAGTAATGGTTGTTATACTTTAGTGCCTGTTTTTACATTTCATTGGATCATATTGGCAAGACAGACACCTAAAATGATAGACAGCAACTGGCTTCTTAAAAATAATTTTAAAAATAATGACTGAAAATGGCATTGCTGTGACCATTGGACAAGACATGGACAACCTAAATGTCCATCGACAGAAGAATGGATAAAGAAGATGTGGTGCAGATATAAAATGGAATATTACTTAACCATAAAATGAATGACAGAATGCTACCTGCAGCAGCCTGGATGGACTTAGAGATTATCATACTAACAAATAAATCAGACAGAAAACGGTAAGTATGATATGATACCAATTATAGGTGGAATCTAAAAAAATGGCACAAGTGAACTTATTTACAAAATAGAAAAAGACTCACAGTTATAAAAACCAAGTTTATGGTTATCAAAGGGGTTTGAAGGGGGAGAGGATAAATTAGGAGTTTGGGATTAACATATAAAACACAACTATTGAGTTGGCCAAAAAGTTTGTTCAGGTTTTCTTTAACACCTTATAGAGAAACCTGAACGAACTTTTGGGCCAACCTAATGTATTAAAAAATAAGTAAAGAACAAAAGCCTTCTGTATATCACAGAATATCTTATAACCATCTATAATGGAAAAGAATCTAGAAAATATGTACATGAGAATCACTTTTATATACTTGAAACTAATGCAACATTGCAAATGAACTACATTTCAATTAAAAAAAATTGCACCAGAGGAATCACAACAGAAAAAAACAGTAGCTTTAAGATATAGGGAGAGGGAGAGGGTGTGATGATTTGAGAGAATGGCATTGAAACATGTATAATAACATGTAAGAATCGAAATGCCAGTCTATGTCTGATGCAGGATATGACACGCTTGGGGCTGACGCGCAGGGATGACCCAGAGAGATGTTGTGGGGAGGGGGGTGGGAGGGGGGTTCATGTTTGGGAACGCATGTACACCTGTGGTGGATTCATGTCAATCTATGCCAAAACCAATACAGAACTGTAAAGTAAAAATTAAAAATAAATTAATTAATTAAAAAAAAAAAAGTATATAACCACTATCAGAAGTTTCATCTGAAAAGATGTTCCATGCACCCAATAAAAGATTAAATATTAAAAAAAAAAAAAGATATACCTATTTAAACTGTAAAATTAAATAGTTTTTAGCATATTCACAGAGTTCTGCAACAATTAACATGACTTTAGAACATTTGTTTTCATCACTTCCTAAAGAAACTTCATATCCATTAGCAGACAATCTCCATTTCTTTCTAACTTCCTGTACTCCCGCATTCCAACCTTGGGAAACCACTAATGAACTTTTTGTCTGAATAGGTTTGCTTATTCTAGACATTTTATATAAATGGTATCATACAATGTGTAGTCTTTTGTGAATGGCTTCCTTCCATTTATCGTAATATTTTTAAGGTTTGTTCATATTATAACATGTTAATGCCTCATTCCTTTCTATTGCAAATAATATCCATTGTTATGTATATGCCACATTTGCCTTTCAAACCATCAAGTAATCGGCATTTGGGTTTTCCTCATTTTGATTATTATCTATATCACTGTTGTGAACAATATATATATGTTGTATAAGTTTTTTTTGTGTGTGAACATATGTTTTTATTTTATTTCAGTTGAATCTATAGATAGGAGTGGAATTGCCAGGTCACATGATAATTGTGTTTAACATTTTGAGATTTTAGATTGTTTTCCAATGTGGCTATACCATATTACAATCTCACCTGCAGTATATAATGGTTCTACTTTCTCCACATCCTCATGAACACTTGTTATTATCTGTCTTTTTAATTACTATAGCTATCCTAGCGGGGACAAAGTGGCATCTCATTGTGTTTTGATTTGCATTTCCCCATTGGCTAATGATGTGCTTATTGGACATTTGTACATCTTCTTTGGAGAAATGTCTATTCAGCAATTTATTTTTAATTGAGTGTTTGTCAAATAACAATTTCTTAGTAGAAACTTGAAAGTTCTCAAATTCTTAATAAGTGAGATAACCAAATTTTTTATCCTAACTATAATATCCATTGATTTTATATGATGTGTAATCTGAAGGGATACAGCCCATAGTATCTCTCCCCATCAGACTGTAACTTCAGGTAGACATGTACAGTCTGTTGTAGTTTTTTTTTTTTTTTTAAATTTATTTATTTATTTTTAATTTTTACTTTACAATTCTGTATTGGTTTTGGCATAGATTGACATGAATCCACCACAGGTGTACATGCGTTCCCAAACATGAACCCCCCTCCCACCCCCCTCCCCACAACATCTCTCTGGGTCATCCCCGCGCGTCAGCCCCAAGCGTGTCATATCCTGCATCAGACATAGACTGGCATTTCGAGATTTACATCTAGTACTGGACTTTTACTATGATATGTACTAAATATTTTGATGGATAAATGAGTGGAGACATCTCTTGTTTAAGAACACTGATTCTGCTCCCCTGGGCCTTTTTGTATGATTTTTTCCTAGTCCCAATAGGTCTGGTTCATTCTAAAATGTTTAAAAGTAATAATAAAATTTTAATCACCTGTAGCAACCAAAAATTATTTTACACCATCCTTGTGATGAAGAAGATTTAGATAAACTCTTCTGAGTCTTTCCAAAAGGGATGGCATTGTGATATAATAAGAAATATATATCTGGTCTTTGTCCTTGGTTCCTAGCACAGCAAATAATGTAATCAAATAAATTAATATTTCTTTTTATCCCCAGTTCCTGAAATAGCTCCAAAGTGATAAAGGTAAAAGGAATGTCTTTTGTTACTCATACAAAATCTTTTTCAACCATACCTGAGTTTATTTTAATGAGATGACTTTTGAAAAGTACCTAAGGATAGGAAGCTGATTGCTGTGTACCACACATAAGATTAGAGAGTTGGAACTTTCAGATCCCAACCCTGATCTCTGTGGAGAAGAGAGAAGCTAGAGATTGTTAAGCACCAATGGCTAATAATTTAATCATTCATGTCTATAGAAGGAAACCTTCATAAAAACCCTAACCAAGGGGATTTGAAGAACTTCTGAGTTAGTGAACAAGAATTTCCAAGTGCCTGGAGGATAGTATACTCCAAACTCTATGGGGAAAGAAGCTCCTGTGTTTTGACCCTTCTGAACCTTGCTCTATGTATATCCTCATCTGGTTGTTCATTTGTATCTTTTCATATATCCTTTGTAATAAATTAGTAGTTCTGTTGTTCAGTCGCTCGGTCATGTCCGACTCTTTGCAACCCCAGCATGCCAGGTTTCCTTGTCCTTCATGATCTCCTGGAGCTTGCTTAAACTCATATCCATTGCATCGCTCATGCCATCCCACCATCTCATCCTCTGTTGTCCCCTTCGCATGCCTTCAATCTTTCAATCAATCAAAGGATTTAGCATAGTCAGTGAAGCAGAAGTAGATCTTTTTCTGGAATTCTCTTGTTCTTTCTATGATCCAGTGGATGTTGGCAATTTGATCTCTGGTTCCTCTGCCTTTTCTAAATCCAGCTTGAACATCTGGAAGTTCTCTGTTCGTGTACTGTTGAAGCCTAGCTGGGAGAATTTTGAGCGTTAATTTGCTAGTGTGTGAAATGAGTGCCATTGTGTGGTAGTCTGAGTATTCACGTGAGTCTGAGTGAACTCAGCGAGATGGTGATGAACAGGGAGGCCTGGCATGTTGCGATTCATGGGGTCGCAAAGAGTTGGACACGACTGAGTGACTGAACTGAACTGAACTGAGTGTTCTTTAGCATTGATTTTCTTTGGGATTATAATGAAAACTGACCTTTTCCAGTCCTGTGGCCACTGCTGAATTTTCCAAATTTGCCGGATCCCCAGGTTGGGAAATCTGTTGTGGGCCCTACAACTTTTACAACAATGCTTGAACTTCTTTGCTATAATTGTTCTCCAGTCTGTGGGTTGTCTGCTCAGCAGCTCTATAGTGGGACCAATGGCGACCTCTTCCAGGAGGACTGTGCCACACATGCCATGCCTCCCAGGACTGCTGCCAGAGCCAGTGTCCCCACGGCAGGTCACTGCTGACCCATGACTCCGCAGGAGACGCTCAAATGCTCAAAGACAGATCTGACTTAGTCTCTTGTGGAGGTCAATGCTCCTTTCAAGATTTTGTTTGCTCCCTCCAAGCATCTCTCCCAGGTATGAGGTTTGATTTTAAACATGATTGCACCCCACTTACCATCTTGTTGTGGTTTCTCTTTTTCCCTTGGACATGGGGTATCTTTTTTTTTTTTTTTTGGTGGGATCTAACATTCTCCTGTTGATAGTTTTTCAATAGCTAGCTGTGATTTTGGTGTTCTCCCAGGAGAAGATGAATGCAAGTCCTTCTACTCCGCCATCTTATGGAACTGGGAAATTTAGTAATAGTAAGTCAATTATTTCCCTGGGTTCTGTGAATCATTCAGCAAATTATTGGACCTGAGGAGGAGGTCATGGGAAACTTCAATTTATAGCTGCTCAGGCAGAAGTATAGGTGACAATTGGGGGCTTGTAATTGGCTCTGAAGGTGAGGGTGATCTTGTGAGACTGGTCCCTTAAGCTGTGGTATCTGTATTAACTTCAGTCAAGTTAGTGTCAAAATTAAATAGAACTGTAGGACACCCACGGAGAAGGCAATGGCACCCCACTCCAGTACTCTTGCCTGGAAAATCCCATGGACAGAGGAGCCTGGTAGGCTGCAGTCCATGGGGTCGCTACCGGTCGGACACGACTGAGCGACTTCACTTTCAATTTTCACTTTCATGCATTGGAGAAGGAAATGGCAACCTACTCTAGTGTTCTTGCCGGAGAATCCCAGGGATGGGGGAGCCTGGTGGGCTGCCGTTCATGGGGTCGCACACAGTCAGACACGACTGAAGCGACTTAGCAGTAGCAGCAGCAGTAGGACACCCAACTGGTGTTAGAGAACTAATCTGTGTGGGGAAAAAACTCACATATTTGGTATCAGAGATGACGTGTAAGAGTAGAGAAAAACAGACATTTTTCCTTTTATCAGATGTTTCTTTATTCTGTCACTAGTCCATATTCACCAAGGGTTGAGCAGGGAGCCTCCAGATTAGTGGCAGCAAATAATAATCAAAGGTAAATTATACCTTTGATTAAGGATCAAAGTTAACTTCTCCTGGAAAGGTATTTAATTCTATATTTTGTGACCCTCTTGATTCTAAGTAGTCTCAGATTGTGCAGAACTAGAAAATGAACACAAAATCCTACTGCTCATTGGTCAATCTGTGTGAATGAAATGTCCTGCCAACTCTCAGTAAGCAAAGATGAGGGAGGCTGGTTTTATGCACTGAATTATGTCCCTTGTTTGTTTTTTTAAAAATGAACCCAAACTCATTTTGAAATCTAACCCCTGATACCTCAGAATATGTCTGAATTTGTAGGTAGGCCTTAAAAATTCTGATTACATTAAAATGAGGTCCTTAGATCAGTTCTAATCCAACATGACTGATTTTCTTATAAGAGATTAGCATACAGACATGCAGAGAAACAAGACAATGAAAGACTCAGGGAGAAGATGGTCATCTAATAAGTCACTGAGAGAGGCCTTATATGAAACTAACCTTGTAAACACCTTAAACATCATTTTAGCCTTCAGAATTGTCAGAAAATATAGTTCTGTTACTTTAAGGCACTCAATGTATGATACTTGGGTATAGCCACCGTAGCAAATTAATTTACTAGTTATGTGTGGAGTGGAGGTTGAGAGGGAAATCTGGGATTGATTATTGACATAGAAGTTTTGTTATCTCTCTGCTGGGAGGACTAGGAAGATGCAAACAGGTAAGATAATATACATCTACCAAAAACAGAAAGATCTAGAGAAGAGGCATTCCTGTTCTTCATCTTTTGATTAACCACTTCCTCAGTATCTCTTTAGACTACAAGCCAGGACCATTTTTCTGATTACAAAGGACACCTTGTAAATCAAAGACACGGTAGAAATTCAAAAAGCCAGGTGGCCAATTTTCCATATTTAGCATTTGAACATAAAGGGTAGACTTCTGCAGAGTAGATTAAGTTTATTTTTTCATTAAAAAAATCTTCCTTTAATATTTTACTATGATATTAAAGTTATCAGCACACTAAAAGTACAAATATCATGGTTTTGACTTTTCATTGTGGTAAAATATACATGACATAAAACTGACCATTGTAGCTGTGTAAGTGTTTAGTTCTGTGCAACAAATGCATTCACATTGTTCTGCAATGGGCATGATCAACTGTCTCCAGAACTTTTAAAAATCTTTTCAAATCCAGTGATAAACTTTTAAAATAAGCTTTTGCTTCTGTAGCTTAATGAATAATTCTAATAAGCATGATAGGAAATTCTCAGTGAAGTCCTCTCTTCCTCTTTTCCCCATCTTACCTCTTCCTTCCTTTTCTCCTCCTTCTCTTCCCTTACTACATTCTGGCTTTCTCCCTTCCTCCTTCCCACCTTCCCATCCAATATCCTTCAAGAAGGAATTTCTAAAGTCTTTTGAACATATTTACACATAATTAAATTTAAAGGATAAAAAGTTGGCATCATTTGTTTCTAAATCTTCCAAAAGGACCTGATAATGACCCTTTACCGATGTGGCTCCAGGAATGATCAATCATTTGTCTATTTCTATTTGAAAAATATTTATTCATTTTATATTTTAGAATTCACATATAAATGATAACATGTATTTATTTTTGCCTGTATCACTTATTTCATTAGGTGTAATACTTTCCAGGCCCATCCATGACCTATGTTGTTGCAAATGGCCATTCTTTTATATGTCTGAGTAGTCTTCCATTATATATATATATATATATATATATATATATAATGATATATACCACATCTTCTTTATCCATTCATTTGCTGTTGGACACTTAGGTTTGCTTATATAACTTGACTATTATAAATAGTGCTTCTATGAACATTAAGGTACATTTATCTTTTTGGATTAGTGTTTGTTTTTTTCTTAAGATATGTATCCAGGAGTGGTATTGTTGGATCAGATGGCAGTTCTAGTCAAAGCTATGGTCTTTCCAATAGTCATGTATGGAAAATTGTGTATGTGAGAGTCATGTACGTGAGGGTTGGACTATAAAGAAAGCTGAGCACCAAAGAATTGATGCTTTTGAACTGTGGTGTTAGAGAAGACTCTTGAGAGTCCCTTGGACTGCAAGGAGATCAAACCAGTCAATCCTAAAGGAAATCATTCCTGAATATTCATTGGAAGGACTGATGCTGAAGCTGAAACTCTAATACTTTGGGCACCTGGTATGAAGAACTGACTCATTGGAAAAGACCCTGATACTGAGAAAGATTGGAGACAGGAGGAGAAGGGAACAACAGAGGATGAGATGATTGGATGGCATCACTGACTCAATGGACATGAGTTTGAGCAAGCTCCAAGAGTTGGTGATGGACAGGGAAGCCTGGTGTGCTACAGTCCATGGGGTTGCAAAGAGTCAGACATGACTGAGTGACTGAACTGAACTGATGTCAGTTCAATTATCAGTTTTTTGGGGAACTTCCATATCCTTTTCCATAATGGCTGTATGAGTTTACATTCTCACCAACAGTATAGTAGGGTTCCTTTTCCTCCACATTCTTTCAATATTTGTTTTTTTGTGGTCTTTTTTGACAATAGCCATTTGACAGGTGTGAGGCAGTATCTTATTATGGTTTTGATTTGCATTTCCCTGATAATTAGTGATATTGAGCATCTTTTCATGTGCTTTCCCATCTATTATAATATCTTTTCTAATATATAAAGTTTTTAAATGCTTTTACTTAGCAAAATAGTGGATATAATAGATTTTCTTTTTTCTGGTTCATATATGTTTACTATTTATTTTATATTATTGTGTACTTTTTTACATTTTGTTTTTTGTTGATTGGATCAAGCTGCTCCCCTCCACCCAGTTTCTCTTGTTATATTGGAGTTTAACTATTCATTTCATTTCTTTAATCTCTACCTACCGTTACTAATGGCAAAATATATGTATCCATTTTACAAAAGGTAATTTATAAATAATTCTTTCTCACAATTAACTATATTTTTCAATTGTGTCTCCGTTTTCCATAAGAAGAGACGTTGAAAATAGTCTACCTTTGCATCCTAGTTCATCTTATTTTTTTTCTGAGATATCTTAGTATTTTTAGTTCTAGATTATTGATATGTTTTCCCCTGTAATGTGTTTTTCTATGACAACAATCCTTACTTGGCACTTAACTTACATACCCTCAACCACTATATCATGATCCATTTAGATTCAACTATCTATACTGCAAAATTAATTGTTCTACACACTCTCACTGTTTTTCTCTGATGTTGAGGTCTCTGACCTAACATTTGTAGTTTTGGTTATATTTTTTCCTGAGAATTTTCCTCAGAAAATTTTCTTTGATTTACCTAATTGATGATCTTTATTCTATTTGTTCTTTTGTTTTTATTTCTGGATCCAGCTATTGTTTTTAGCTAGTACTCTCAGATTCACCCTCTAAGTCCCTAGTATTTCCTTGTTCCCTATCTCTTCTGGTGTTTTTTTTTTTTTTTATATATATATTATCTGTTTCTTTTAATCTTTCAGATCACTAATTTGGATTTCAACAATGTCTATTCAAATCATCTTCAATTCATCCTTGAATTTTATAGTTGTATATCACTTTTTTCCCACATAAGCTTTTTGTTTTGTGCTAACTTTGAATGTCTTTAACTGCTCTTACTAATTTTTTTTCTGTTACTCAAATTACTATCTTTTTTTCAGTAGTAGTTGCTAGAAAGAATTCATCTTATCAAGAAGTATGAATTTATTGAACACATCCATAGAATTGCATTGTCTTGAGAGATTATGTTGGGGAAGGGATGGGAAAAAGAAGAATGAAAGCAGCAAGTTTAGACCCTACCCCTATGCCACACACATCTAATTAGAATAGATTATATCTGCATAATGAAGATTACATTAGAAACCTGTACATGAGTGGATGATTACAAAAAGACACCACTTAAAGATATGTATTAGGAGACCATCTATTCAATCCATGTAGTGTAGAGGAAAGATCAGAAAACCGTGGACTTAAATCTCAATTTGCCTACTTACTAGCTGAGTAATCTTGAGTCTTAAAAATAGAGATATGGAAATAACATGATTTTATTTGAGAAATTCCTTTTCATTGATCACCAGGGAAGGCTTTCTTATTTCTCCTGACTATTCTTTGGAACTCTGCATTCACATGGGTATATCTTTTCTTTTCTCCTTTGCCTTTAGCTTCTCTTTTTTATTAGCTATTTGTAAGACCTCCTCAGACAACCATTTTGCCTTTTTGCATTTCTTTTTCTTGTGGATGGTCTTGATCACTGTCTCCTGTACAATGTCATGAACCTCTGTCCATAGTTCTTCAGGCACTCTGTCTACCAGATCTATTCCCTTGAATTTTTGTCACTTCCACTGTATAATCATAATCAGGTATGATTCAGGTCATACCTGAGTGGTCTAGTGGTTTACCCTACTTTCTTCAATTTAAGTCTGAATTTGGCAATAAGGAGTTCATTTTCTGAGCCACAGTCAGCAATTGTTTTTGCTGACTTTATAGAGCTTCTCCATCTTTGGCTGCAAATAATATAATCATTCTGATTTCAGTATTGACCATCTGGTGATGTTCATGTGTAGAGTCATCTCCTGTGTTGTTGGAAGAGGGTGTTTTTTACGACCAGTGTGTTCTCTTGGCAAAACTCTGTTAACCTTTGACCTGCTTCGTTTTGTACTCCAAGTCCAAATTCCAGGTATCTCTTGATTTCCTACTTTTGCATTCCAGTCCCCTATAATGAAAAGGACATCTTTTTTGGGTGTTAGTTCTAAAAGGTCTTGTAGGTCTTCATAGAACTGTTCAACTTCAGCTTCTTCAGCATTACCAGTAGGGGCATAGACTTGGATTACTATTGAATAGCTTGCCTTGGAAATGAACAGAGATCATTCTGTCATTTTTGAGATTGCAACCAAGTACTGAATTTCAGACTCTTTTGTTGATTGTGATGGCTACTCCATTTCTTCTAAGGGATTCGTGCCCACAGTAGTATATATAATGGTCATCTGAGTTAAATTCACCAGTTCCAGTCCATTTTAGTTCACTGATTCCTAAAATCCCAATGTTCATTCTTGGCATCTCCTGTTTGACCACTTCCACTTTGCCTTGATTCATGGACCTAATATTCCAGGTTCCTATGCAAAATTGCTCTTTACAGCATCAGACTACTTCCAGCACCAGTCATATCCACAACTGGGTGTTGTTTTTGCTTTGGCTTCATCTCTTCATTCTTTCTGGAGTTTGTTCTCCACTGATCTCCAGTAGTATATGGGCACCTTCCAACCTAGGGAGTTCATCTTTCAGTGTCCTATCTTTTTGCCTTTTCATGCTGTTCATGGGGTTCTCAAGGCAAGAATACTGAAGTGGTTTGCCATTCCCTTCTCAGCAGTGGCCACAGGACTGGAAAAGGTCAGTTTTCATTCCAATCCCAAAGGAAAAAATACCAAAGAATGTTCAAACTACTACACAATTGCACTCATCTCACATGCTAGCAAAGTAATGCTCAAAATTCTCCAAGCCAGGCTTCAACAGTTTGTGAACCATGAACTTCCAGAAGTTCAAGCTGGATTTAGAAAAGACAGAAGAACCAGAGATCAAATTACCAACATCTGTTAGATCATGGAAAAAGCAAGAGAGTTCCAGAAAAACGTCTACTTCTGCTTTATTAACTATGCCAAAGCCTTTGACTATGTGGATCACAGTAAACTGTGAAAAATTCCTAAAGAGGTGTGAATACCAGACCACCTGACCTGCTTCCTGAGAAATCTGTATGCAGGTCAAGAAGCAACAGTTAGAACTGGACATAGAGCAACAGGCTGGTTCCAAATCAGGAATGGATTACCTTAGGCTTTATATTGTCACCCTGCTTATTTAACTTATATGTAGAGTACATCATGTGAAATACCAGGCTGGATGAAGCAAAAGCTGGAATCAAGATTTCTGGGAGAAATATCAATAACTTCAGGTATGCAGATGACACCACCCTTATGGCAGAAAGTGAAGAACAACTAAAGAGCTTCTTGATGAAAGTGAAAGATGAGAGTGAAAAAGTTGGCTTAAAACTCAACAGTCAGAAGACTAAGATCATGGCATCTGGTCACATCACTTCATGGCAAATAGATGGGGAAACAATGGAAACAGTGAAAGAATTTATTTTCGTGGGCTCCAAAATCACTGCAGATGGTGACTTCAGCCATGAAGTTAAAAGGCACTTAGTCCTTGGAGGAAAAGCTGTGACCAACCTAGATAGCATTTTAAAAAGCAGAGACATTACATTGCCAACAAAGTTCTGTCTAGTCAAAGCTATGGTTTTTCCGGTAGTCATGTACAAATGTGGGAGTTGGACTGTAAAGAAAGCTGAATGCCAAAAAATTGATGCTTTTGAACTGTGGTGTTGCAGAAGACTCTTGTGAGTCTCTTGGACTGCAAGGGGATCCAACCAGTCCATCCTAAAGGAAGTCAGTCCTGAATATTCATTGGAATGACTGAGGCTGAAGCTGAAGCTCCAATACTTTGGTCACCTGATGCAAAGAACTGACTCATTAGGGAAAGACTCTGATGCTGGGAAAGATTGAAGGCAGGAGGAGAAGGGGATGACAGAGGATGAGATGGTTAGATGGTATCACCAATTTGATGGACCTGAGTTTGAGTAAGCTCTGGGAGTTGATGATGGACAGGGAAGCTTGGCACAGTGTAGTCCATGGGGTCTCAAAGAGTCAGACATGACTGAGTAGCTGAACTAAACTGATTTAAGCAATTTAATTTTAGAATAATATATGCCAGAAGGTAGCATGGGTGCTGTGTAACTTTGGTATACCCATTTGCAAACACTGGAAAGGAATATTTGTTATAATGTCACTTAAGTAATAACAACTTAGCAACTGAACAACAAAATAATAAAAATAGCTAATGTATATTGAGCCCTAGCCTTGGCTCAAGCATTGTGCTGAATGCTTTGCATGTGTTATCTCATTTTACTCTCACAGAAGTCTTATGTACTTATATACTCTTATATACTCTTAATATCACTATTTTACACATGAGAAAAGTTAGGATTAGACAATCGAATGGGTATGAGTGTATGTGCCTGGAGATGGGTTTAAGATTCGTGATGAAGTGGGGTGAGGGGGTATATGTAAAATTGTCTTGCAAAGCTCACCACAAGCACATCATCTTTTCTTTTTAAACTAGTTCATTATGATGAAAATTGATAGTGGAAAATATATTGACTCTTAACTTTATTGTGATTGGTAAACTTGCTTCCCATTTAATGTTTATAGTTGTGTTCACTCTGATGTCAATTTGATTCTCTTAATGCTCAGATCAAATGATAGGCTATATATCTAGCTTAGCACAACCTGAAAAAGATGAAACTGGTAACTAGTACGTGTCACTGATCTCTGGTAACATATTAGCATCAACATTCAGTACTTGTCTGCCCAGCAGAATTGTCTAAAGTCCAAGTTACATCCCACTGCTTTAGGGCTTCCTATATATTTCATTCCAACTTAAATATAAAAAAAACACTAATGAGAGCTTAATAGAAAATAAAGAGATTCTTGACAGCATTTAAATGTCACTCCACATTTAAGTAATTTATAATCAGATGTTAGACTATCTCTGATACCACTGATTCATCAATTTGCAATTTCCTATCTTCCCCTAGGAAAAATTACCAGGAACAAGCTTTATGGTGCCTAAATAGTGATAGAATTGAATTGCAATGTACACTAATAAAATTAATTTAGAAAAATGTTTTTTAATCTTTTGATTTTAAAATAGGAAAACACTTATTTTTTAAATAACATTTTATTTGGAATTAGCTGGTGGATTCTTCAATACCCTTTCCTCTAAAAGGAGGATCAAAGTCTTCTTTTTTGTTTAATTTTATGGAATAAGTTGGTTACATTGTAGTGTTAATTTCAGGTGTACAGCAAAGTCAATCAGTTATATATTCACATATATACACTCTTTCTATTTTTTTAAGATTCTTTTCCCATAAAGTCCATTGGAGAGTATTGAATAGAGTTCCCTGTGGTGTATAGTAGATCCTTATTAATTATCTCTTTTATATATGAAAGTGAAAGTGGCTCAGTAGTGTCCAACTCATTGCAAGCCCAAGGACTATACAGTCAATGAAACTACAACTACAAGTTGATATTTTTTAAGTGCCTGACTGGCAAAGCTAAGAAAGTTTAATAAATAACTATAGCAGTTAGGATATAGGTGAAAAGGCACATTCAGTTATGATTACTATGGAAGATAAATGGTTCCAACCACCACTGAAGATAACTCCATGGTATCTTTAAATTCTGAAAGGCATATGTCTGCATCAACAATTTTATTCCTAGTGAAAGTCACTCAGTTGGGTCTGACTCTTTGCAACCTCATGGACTATACAGTCCATGGAATTCTCTAGGCCAGAATACTGGAGTGGGTAGCCGATCCCTTCTCCAGGGGATCTTCCCAACCCAAGGATCGAACCTAGGTCTCCTGTATTGCTGGTAGAGTCTTTACCAGCTGAGCCACAAGGGAAGCCCAAGAATTCTGGAGTGAGTAGCTTATCCCTTCTCCAGCAGATCTTCCCAACCTAGGAATCAAACTGGGGTCTCCTGCATTGCAGGCAGATTCTTTACCAACTGAGCTATTAGGGAAGCCCCATTTTATATATAGTATATTTTATATGTCAGTCTCAATCTCCCAATTTATCCCTCCCCTACACTTACCCAGTAACCCTGTTTACTTTCTTGCTTTGACTGTGGCCTGAACTTGCTGACTTTCTTCTAACAAATGGAAATATGGAAGTAGTGATACTGAGTAAGTAAAAATGACACTTGGACTTTCTTTATGTTTTGTCTCTTGGATCATACAGTCTGGGAGAAGTTAACTGCTATGTCTTAATTAAGATCTATGAAGACTGTTTTGGTGTAGCAAGACCAAAAGCTGACTCAGTGCCAACTATGCCACCTGCCAGTCATATGAACTTTGGAAAATTATTCATCTCTTTGGGGCTACATTTTTTATCTGTAAAGTTAATATTTATTATCTCAAAGAATTAATATGAGGTATTCTTGGTAATATATACATGTGCATATGTTTTACTACAGTTCCTATGACAAAGTTGACACTTAAGCTTTCTTATTTTCCTCTTGCCCATTGCTTTTCACTTTTTCCTTAATGAAGAAATAGCAACTTAAATAACAACTCATATTCTTCTCCCTCTCCCCCTTCACTTTCTCTCTTTCTCTCCTATTTCTCTTCTATTTTGCTATGAAAATAAATCAACTTAAAACTAATATAAATGAGATCAAGTACATGTAGAATCCACATTAGCTGAGATTTTTGCCATATGTTTTCTTTCTTTTTCACATGGTTCATTATTTATATGTATGTTTTATTGTGCTTTATTATATATGTAGGGTTTTTTTTTTTAAAGTTGATGAAAGTTTATTTTGGAAGTAGTCAAGCTGTATAATTATAAGGTAAACACAAAAGCTGGTTTTCTAGGTTGGAAAGGCAGTTATATTAACCAGAAAGAAATTATAACTCTAACACTTCGAGCATTTAAGATCCTTTCTGCTGAGACATGTTTGCTCAAATATACTCCCTGGCAGTGAATGGAAATATGAGTGACTTACAAGGGCCTCTCAAGTCCCTAATAGTAATACATTTCTATGAAACTTTTTCTTATGCCTACTATTAAGGACTGTGCAAAACTTTCTATCGATCCTTTGGTTGATGATCACATTGACTTATATCTGTTTAGAGGACAGTTATATGGAATACATAAAGACTGAACATAAATGGATGGGAAAATATTGTAGAAATAAAAATACATAGAAACAGAGATGATGATATTTATATAAGAAAAATTTGAGTTCAAAGCAAAAACTTTAGAAAGATCAAACAGGAATATTTGACATAGTTTAACTACAACTCACTGAAAAGTTATAAAAAAAGAGTGATGGGGTAGGGATATTTTGTATCAGGTGATTAGAGAAGACCTTCCCAAAGATCTGATATTTGAGTTCAGTTCAGTTCAGTTCAGTCGCTCAGTCGTGTCCGACTCTTTGCGACTCTTTGCGAACCCATGAATCACAGCACGCCAGGCCTGCCTGTCCATCACCAACTCCTGGAGTTCACTCAGACTCACGTCCATCGAGTCGGTGATGCCATCCAACCATCTCATCCTCGGTCGTCCCCTTCTCCTCCTGCCCTCAATCCCTCCCAGCATCAAAGTCTTTTCCAATGAGTCAGTTCTTCGCATGAGGTGGCCAAAGTACTGGAGTTTCAGCTTTAGCATCATTCCTTCCAAAGAAATCCCAGGGCTGATCTCCTTCAGAATGGACTGGTTGGATCTCCTTGGAGTCCAAGGGACTCTCAAGAGTCTTCTCCAACACCACAATTCAAAAGCATTAATTCTTTGGCGCTCTGCCTTCTTCACAGTTCAACTCTCACAGCCATACATGACCACTGGAAAAACCATAGCCTTGACTAGACGGACCTTAGTCGGCAAAGTAATGTCTCTTCTTTTGAATATGCTATCTAGGTTGGTCATAACTTTCCTTCCAAGCAGTAAGCGTCTTTTAATTTCCTGGCTGCAGTCACCATCTGCAGTGATTTTGGAGCCCCCCAAAATAAAGTCTGACACTGTTTCCACTGTTTCCCCATCTATTTGCCATGAAGTGACGGGACCAGATGCCATGATCTTCATTTTCTTAATGTTGAACTTTAAGCCAACTTTTTCACTCTCCTCTTTCACTTTCATCAAGAGGCTTTTTAGTTCCTCTTCACTCTCTGCCATAAGGGTGGTGTTATCTGCATATCTGAGGTTATTGATATTTCTCCCGCCAATCTTGATTCCAGCCTGTGTTTCTTTCAGTCCAGCGTTTCTCATGATGTACTCTGCATAGAAGTTAAATAAGCAGGGTGACAATATACAGCCTTGACGTACTCCTTTTCCTATTTGGAACCAGTCTGTTGTTCCATGTCCAGTTCTAACTGTTGCTTCCTAACCTGCAAACAGATTTCTCAAGAGGCAAGTCAGGTGGTCTGTTATTCCCATCTCATTCAGAATTTTCCACAGTTTATTGTGATCCACACAGTCAAAGGCTTTGGCATAGTCAATAAAGCAGAAATGGATGTTTTTTCTCAAACTCTCTTGCTTTTTCCATGATCCAGCGGATGTTGGCAATTAATACCCCCAAAGAAACAACAAGCCATGCTGATAGCTCAGGCAATAGCATTTCAGATAGAGGATACAGCAAATGAAAATCTCCGGGTAGGAGTAACAGGAGGCCTTATTGATTCGAGTCTGAGTCAGTATGAAGTCAGAGCAAACAAGAGGCCAGGTATCCCATCTTTTATTTCTCTAGGAGAAATAAAATGAGAAAAAAATGACAAACTCCTCTATAATCTCTGCTATAATTCCTTATCTATCAATGAAGTTATTACCACTAGTTTAAAACATGGATCAGTGCACTATGGTTTGATGAGACAACTATAACATAGCATGATACTGGCCTGTCAGCATAGAGGAATGAACAGAACTTCTAAACATATAGACCCATTTAACACAAATGTTCAAGTTCATGTTTAGTATGACATAAGTTACAGTACCTAACCATTATTCACAACTAATAAGTATATTATTTTGCCTGAGGTAGGAGCATTGACAATATTTAAAAACTTTTTTTTACATTTATAAAAGTTGTGAAACTTTTTTTACATTTGTCATGATAATGACAAATGCCAGTTATATAACTCAGAGGTCAAAAAATATGCCATAAACATTTTAAATCACATAAATATGTCATACACCAGTAAATACAGCTACCTGTCACATTAAAAGCAGGAGGCAACTTGTAAAAGGCCTCCTGGAATGTGTATATGTAGGAAGGAAATTGAATTCTACACTTAAGAAAATAAATTGATAATCTGATTAGATGAGAAAATCATATTCTGCTGCAAAATGTCATTCAAATCCCAGTTTATATAACTAAATGTGTGGGCCTAAATTCAGAGAAGGTCACTAAGAGTTTTTATTGCTTACATTCATCAAATATAAGAATGTCAAATGTAATTCTTTGTATAAAAGTAGATGCTCAGTTTTTGTTTATAGAATAAATAAAAATAGGCTTAGGTGTCATGGATCCTTTAAATTAGCAGTTCTTAAACTTTGATGTGTATATCTGCATAACGATCATAGACCTGCCATTGATGATTGTGATAAAGAGAATCTTAAAAGAACTCTTTAAAAAACCTAGAAATGTCTTTATCTAGAATAGAAATTTTCCCTATTATCTTCCCAATAACTTTTTCCAAATATAAAATGTCTCTTTTCTTAACTGTATACTATTTTGAATTAAAGTGGGGGTACCTCACAGATTTTAGCATGGTATACCATGCCATGCTCTGACACAAAACAAAGTTTATTGGTTGTTTTTTTTTTTTAATTTTAAGGTAGAGTATTAAAGGAATTATGAAACATCTTTTGAGGATTCAAAAAGATGAGCCATGACAATTATAGGACAGTGATTTTTAGAGTACAGTTTTACATGATATAATAAGATTTCAAAGTGAATCGTGAGACTCTAACCACAATTTCTGTTTTAATTGATTGCTGTGGAAAGGTTTCCATTTCATAAAGATAATCATTAAATTTAGAAAACACTATAAAATCTGATTTTAAAAAGTACTTGCTAGTAACCTTCTAAGTCAGGGGTCCCCAGCCTCTGAGCTGAGGCCCAGTGCCTCCTGGAGATCAATGCACAATAAATATTATGCCCTTGAATCATCCTGCAACCATTACCTCCACTTCTGGTACATGGAAAAATTTTCTTCCATGAAACCAGCCCCTGGTACCAAACAGTTTGGGGATCACTTCCCTAAGTAATCCAGTTTCTCCCCTAAAACAGTATGAACAAATATGTTACTTAACTTTCACTGGAAAAGTGAAAGTGAAGTCGCTCAGTCGTGTCCGACTCTTTGTGACCCCATGGGCTGTAGCCTACCAGGCTGCTCTGTCCATGGGATTTTCCAAGCAATAATCCTGGAGTGGATTGCCATTTCCTTCTCCAGGGGATCTTCCCAACCCAGGGATCAAACCCGGGTCTCCCACATTGTAGACAGATGCTTTACCATCTGAGCCACCAGGGAAGTTCACTAGAAAAGATGACATAATAAATGTAATATTCAATAAATGTAGCTACTACAGGACTTTCTACTTTTACTACTTTTTGTCCATTGTGTCATATTGTTAAAATACAAAAAGACCAAATCATACAAGGCTTAATATGTCATGGTAAGGCCTTGTGATTCTATTCTATTAAATATATTAAAGACTGGGGTATTTTAAACAGATGGGTCATATAATCTTATTTCTACTGTAGCTGCTGCTGCTAAGTCGCTTCAGTCGTGTCCCACTTTGTGCGACCCTATAGATGGCAGCCCACCAGGCTCCCCTTTTCCTGGGATTCTCCAGGCAAGAACACTGGAGTGGGTTGCCATTTCCGTCTCCGATGCATGAAAGTGAAAACTGAAAGTGAAGTTGCTCGGTCGTGTCTGACTCTTAGCGACCCCATGGACTGCAGCCCACCAGGCTCTTCCATCCATGGGATTTTCCAGGCAAGAGTACTGGAGTGGGGTGCCATCGCCTTCTCTGTTTCTACTGTAGAAGAGAGACTAATCTGTAAGGAGACAAGCACTGAAGTAAGAAGAACACGTGAGAAATTATGATAATTTCGGCCAGGACACTAGCAATGATGGTTTGCAGAACTAATGAGATTTTACATATATTTTAAAAGATTTTCTTTTTTTCTCATGAATTAAATATGAGGTAAGAGAATAAACTAAACATTAGATTATTCTTTAACACCATACACAAAAATAAGCTCAAAATGGATTAAAGACCTAAATGTGAGAGTAGATATGATAAAACTCCTAGAGGAAAACAGAGGCAGAATACATTCTGACATAAAAGTAGCAATATCTCTTTTGCTCTATATTCTAGAATAATGGGAAACAAGAAGCAAATGGAATCTATTTGAACTCAAAAGCTTTTGCACAGCAAAGAAAACGGTAAAAAAAATGAAAAGACAACCCACAGATTGGGAGAAAATATTTGCAAATGATGTGTTTGACAAGGGATTAGTCTCCAAAATTTATAAACAGCTCATGATGCATCAAAACAAATAACCCAATCAACAAATGGGCAGAAGACCTAAATAGACATTTCTCAAAAGAAGACATACAGATGGCCAAGAGGCACGTGAAAAGATGTCCAACATCACTAGTATTAGAGAAATGCAAATCAAAACTACAATGAGGTATCACCTCACACTGGCCAGAATGGCTATCACCAAAAAATCCTCAAACAATAAATGCTGGAGAGTGTGTGGAGAGAAGGAAGCTCTCCTACACTGTTGGTGGGAATGTAAGCTGGTACAGTGACTAGGGAGAACAGTATAAAGGTTCCTTAAAAAACTAAAAATAGATACTACCATATGACCCTGCAATCCCACTCCTGGGCATATATCTGGAGAAAAACATGATCCGAAAGGATACATGCGCCCCAGTGTTCATTGCAGCACTGTTTACGGTAGTCAAGACATGGAAGCAACCTTCCATCGACCGAGGAATGGATGAAGAAGAGATGATCCATATATACAATGGAATATTACTCATCCATGAAAAAGAATGAAATAATGCCATTTACAGCAACATGAATGGACCTAGAGATTGTCATACTGAGTGAAATAAATAAGAGAAGGAGAAATATTATATGACATCCCTTATATGTGGGATCTAAAAAGAAATGATACAAATGGACTTATTAATATTTACAAAGCAGAAACAGACCTATAGACTTTGAGAACAAACTTGTGGTTGCCAGGAGGGAAAAATGGGAGGAAGGAATAGTTAAGGAGTTTGGAATATGTAAAATGCATACCAAACAAGGACCTACTGTACAGTACATGGAATTCTGCTCAGTATTATGTGGCAGCCTGGATAAGAGGGGAGTTTGGGGTAAAAGGGAAACATATATATGTATGGCTGAGTCCCTTTGCCATTCACCTCAAATTATTACATCATTGTTAATTGGCTATACCCCAATATAAAATAAAGAGGGTTTTTGTTTGTTTGTTTGTTTGTTTTAAGAAATGTATCAGTTATGTTAACTCATATGCAAGGGGAAGGGAATATACTTCCATCTCTTGAAGGAAAGATTGTCAAAGAATTTGTAGACATATTTAAAGGTGCTATGTTGGGGGAGTGGGGTGAGAGGGAGGCTCTAGAGAAAGGGATATATGTATGCATATGATTGATTCACCTCATGGTACAACATAAGGTAACATAACATTGTAGAGCAATTATACGCTAATAAAATATTAATAAAATATTTTCAAAGAGAAAAATTAAGAATGATTCTAGGACTTTGGTTTGAACAAATGAAGGAATGTATGACCATTTACTGAGATAATATGCGAGATGATAGGAAACACTGGTTTGAAAGGACAGCTCAAGAATTCCATTTATGATATTGGTTGAAATGCCTATTAGACAATCATATGAAGACATTGAATAGTTGGTAGAATATAAGAATCTTGAGTTATGGATGAAGGCTAACCTGTGTATATTGAATTGACAATATATATTATAGTATGTTAAAACCTGGAATAGATAGCTTAGGGAATGTAGAACGAAAATAGGTCTAGAGCCTTATCTTGGGCATTTCAGTAGTTACATGAGGAACTAGAGAAGGGAAGATTAATGGAGTTGAAAGATGATAAGAGGTCAAGTGAAGAAAGTCCTTTAAGAAGGAAAGTGAAGTCACTCAGTCGTGTCCGACTCTTTGCCATCCCATGGGTTGTAGCCTACCAGGCTTCTCCATCCTTGGGATTTTCCAGGCAAGAGTACTGGAGTGGGTTGCCATTTCCTTCTCCAGGGGATCTTCCTGACCCAGAGATTGAACCCGGGTTTCCCACATTGTAGGCATACATTTTTACTGTCTGAGCCACCAGGGAAGAAGGATCTAGCAAATGCTAACTGTTACTGATAGATCAGGTAAGATAAGGATTGATCTTGACCTCTGGATTTGTAATTATGGGAATCTCATAATGTAATATCCAAAATATCCAGGCTTTAACAGGCAATACCTTGTCACACCAAGAAACAGGAAGATTGTACACTGAAGGAAAAAAGGATATATATATACAACCATCAAGATGACAGGGAGGTTAGAATTCTCTGATATATTTTAAAGCAGCCATAATAAACATATTTCAGGTACAAATTATGAATATACCTGAAACAAATGGACAAATAGAAAGTCTCAGTAAAATAAATAGGAAGTCTTAGTACATTTGAACACAGTAAGCAAAAATATAAGCAAATACTTCTCTTGAATTTTCTGAATTTTTAATTGGTTTAAGTGAAAATTATAAAACCCATCAGATTTGGTTTTAAATGTAGGTAGAGAAAATACTTGAGAAATAGCACTGAAACATGTATATTATCATATGTGAAATGAATTACCAGTCTAGGTTGGATGCATGAGACAGGGTGCTCAGGGCTGGTGCACTGGGATGACCCAGAGGGATGGGATGGGGAGGGAGGTGGAAGGGGGGTTCAGGATGGGGAACACATGTACACCCATGGCGGATTCATGTCAATGTATGGCAAAACTAATACAATATTCTAAAGTAATTAGCCTCCAATTAAAATAAATAAATAAATAAATAAGACAATTATAAATGGAGTTTAATGATAGTGAAAGGGAGGTAAAGTATATATACTATGTTCTTGTTTAGTTGCTCAGTCCTATCCAACTTTGTCAGTCCTTGGGATTTTTCAGGAAAAAATACTGGACAGGGTTGCAATTTCCTTCTCCAGGCAGTCTTCCTGACTCGAGGATTGAAACTGTAGCTTCTGCCTGCCACATCTTCTGCATTGCAGGCAGATTCTTTACTACTGAGCCACCAGGGAAATCCAATGTATATATATATATATATATATCCTGAACAGCTCCACCTCCCTCCCCACTCTCTCCCTTTGGGTTGTCCCGAAGCAGTGGCTTTGGGTGCCCTGCTTCCTACATCAAATTCACACTGGTTATCTGTTTTTCATATGGTAATATACATGTTTCAATGCTATTCTCTCAAATCATCCCACCCTCACCTTCTCCCACTAAGTCCAAAAGTCTGTCCTTTACATCAGGTATCCTTTGCTGCCCTGCATGTAGGGTCATCAGTACTCTTTCTAAATTCCATACACGTGTGTTAATATACAGTATTTGTCTTTCTCTTTCTGACTTACTTCACTCTGTATAGTTGGCTCCAGCTTCATCCACCTCATTAGAACTGACTCAAATGCATTCCTTTTTATAAAAAGCTATTGAAATCATATAAATTGTACTCTGACTAAATTGAAATTAAACTAGAAATCCTAATAAAATATATCAGGAAAACCTCCAAACACTTGAAAATTAAACAGCACACCTCTAGACAATCTATGAGTAAAAGAGAAAGTATCAAGAGAAATTAAAAAAAAAAAACTTAACTGAATGAAAAGGAAACTACAGCATATAAAAATCGGTGAGACTAAATGGCTAAAGCAGTGCTGACAGGAAAATTTATAGCACAAAATATACATTTGAAATGAAGAAAAACTCAGTAGTTTATGCTTCTGCATCAAAAATATAGAAAAAAAAGGGCAAATAAATAGGCAGAAGGAAGAAAATAATAGGGATAAGAGCAGAGAGCAGTTAAGTTAAAATAGAAACAATAGAACACATCTATTAAAGAGACATTTCGCTCTTAGGAAAAATCAGTAAAAATGACAAAATTCTAGTAAGGCTGACAGAGAAAATATTAAGAAAGGAGAGAAAGTACAAGTTAGCAATAGCAGGAATGAAACAGGGGATGTAACTACAGACACACAAAGCTACTACACACAAAAACTACTAATCACACAAAGACTGTAAGCATATACTGTTAAGGAAAAAAAAAAAATTATGAAGTAGTATTTTGAATAGCCTTATAACTATGAAGGAAATTTAATTCGTAAGTGAAAGCTTTCCCACAAAGATATCCTCCAGGGAAAAAAGGTTTCAGTGGAGAATTCTCCCAAACATTGAAATAAGAATTAACACCAATTTTGTACAAGCACTTCCTGAAAATAAATGAAGGACCAATTATCAAGTCATTTATAAAGTAATTATCACCCTGATGCCAGTACTCAAAAAAGAGAGTGCAAAAAATACAAATAGACTGTAGACCAATATCCCTCATTAATGAGATGCAGAACCCTAAAACGTATTATCAGAGTTGAACAATACATAAAAAGAATTATATACCATTACCAAGTTGGATTCATTCCATGCATGCAAGATTGGTTCAATATTAAGAAATCAGTGCAATGTACCATAATAACAATCATACGCCAAATCACACAATTTAAGTATTTGAAAAAATTTGACAAAATCTCACATATTCATCATAAAAACCTCTCAGAAAAAAATAAGAATAAGGGGAACTTCCTCAACTTGGTAAAGAGCATCTAAAAATAATCCCACAAAATACATATAATATTTTATTTAATGGTGAAAAGCTAGATACTTTTTACCTAAAGGTTGATAACAGAGATGTCTATTCTTGACACTCCTACTCAACATATTGCTGGAATTTCTAGCCAGTCCAACAGGTGAAAAATGGATATATTAAAATGCATGCACATTGGAAATGAAGATCTCAGAATTTCCCTATCTGCAAATGACATAGTTTTCTACATAAACTTTCTATCCAAAGTGTCCAGAAAAATTCCTAGAACTAATAAGTCAATTCATCAAGATCACAAGATGCACTTTAAAAAAATCAATTGTATTTCAGTATGTTAGCAATAAACTTGGGACACTGAAGTTAAAAATAAAAAGCTGCTTATTAATCATTAACAAATTTAAATACTTAAATGTAAGCCAACAGTACAAGACTTGTCTGCTGAAAACTATAAAATGTTAATAAAAGAATTCAAAGAAGAATTACATACATACATAGATGTAACATGTTCATCAATAAGACTCAGCTAATAAAGATATCAGTTCTCCCTAAATGGATATATAAATTTAATACAATTTCTATCAAAATCCAAGCAACAGTTTTTGTACAGACAAAATGATTCTAAAATTTAATAGAAAGACAAAGGATATAGAAAAGCTAAAACAATTTTGAATAAGATGAATAAAGTGGGAAGAACCAATCTACTTATTTTTGAGTCTTATGATCCAAAATAAATGATATTGGTAGAGATAGACCAATTAAACAGAATAATACAGAGAAATGGGACTTCCCTTTCGGTGTGGTAGATTAGAATTTGCCTGCTATTACAGGGGACGCTGGTTTGATTCATGGTCTGGGAAAATACTGGCTTCCCTGATAGCTCAGTTGGTAAAGAATCTGCCTGCAATGCAGGAGACCCCGGTTCGATTCCTGGGTCAGGTAGATCCCCTGGAGAAGGGAACGGCTACCCAGAATTCCATGGACTGAATAGTCCATGGGGTCACAAAGAGTTGGACAAGACTGAGTGACACTTTCACTGGGAGGATTCCATATGCTGCAGAGCAACTAAGCCCGTGTGCTACAATTATGGGGCCTGTACTCTAAGGTCGTTAAACAAACAAACAAACAAACAAAACAAAAAAAACAGAGAAATGGGCCATACAGATATGACCAACTCATTGTCAGCAAGGGAGTAAATTAATTCAAATTCAGTGGAGAAAAAAACAGTGCAGAGCAAATATGTAGCATAAACATACAAAAAAACGAGTTCATCTTAAGCCTCACACACTATAAAAACATTGAGTTAATATTGGTCATGAATTTAAATATAATACTTAAGACCATAAAACTTTTAGAAGAAAAGTTATGAAAAAATGTTCAGGATGCACAGCCAGGAAAACATTCTATCACTTCATATAATACGTAAAATAAAAAAGTGATTACTTGGACTTGATCAAAATTTAAAACTGTTCCTCTGTGAAGAAGGTAAAAAGACTAGCTACAACCTGGGAGAAAATATTTGTAAACCATATATCTGACAAAGGACTAGAATTTAGAGTATATAAAGATATCTCAAAGTCCAACAGTATTTTTATTTGTTTTTTATATTCAACATACAAATATCCCAACTGGGATATTGTACTATAGTATTACAAGATGTTACCATTGGGTGAAATCATACAATATTTCTCTCTTCATCTGGCATTTCATTTAGGGCTTCCCTGGTGACTCAGTAATAAAGAATCTGTCTGCCAAGCAGGAGACTCAGGTTCAATCCCTGGGTTGGGAAGATCCTCTGCAGAAGGAAATGGCAACCTGCTCCAGTATTCTTGTCTGGGAAATCCCATGGACAGAGGAGCTTGACAGGGATCGCAAAAGAGATAGACACGACTTAGCCATTAAACAACTTAGAATAATACCCTCAAGGTCCATCATGTTGTCATAAATGGCAAGATTCTATCTTTACTGACAGCTGAGTAGTGTACATATGAAACTTACATAATATTATAAATCAATGTTGTCTCAATTAAAAAGCCCAAGAGTGAAAAAATTCCAGTTATAAGCAAAATATGTGAATAAGATACAATATATATACAGATGGCAAATAAATTCATGAAAAGAAAATCAATATCATTTTCACTAGGGAAATCAAACCCACAATGAGATCTCACTATACCTTAATCAGTACGCCTCCCCCCCCCCACAAAAGTAATAATAGCAACTGCTGTCAAGAAAGCTAAGAAACTGGATTACTTACACAGAACTTTTGGAAATGTTAAATGGTACACCTATTCTGGAAAACAATTTAGCAGTTTCTTGAATAGCTAAACAAGCAACTACCATATGACTTATCAATTGCATTCCTGGGCATTTTTCATGGAAAAATGAAAGCACATTCACAGTAAAGCCTGACTGTAAATAAATACTTATAGTAGCTTTATTCATAGATCTAAAGATTGGAAACAATCCGAATGTCCTTAGATGAATGAATGATTAATTTGAAATAATACTCAGCAATAAAAAAGGAACAAACACTAGATAAATGCAACAGTTCTCTGGATAAATCTTCAGAGAATTATGCTGTGTAAAAAAAGCAAAATATTACACACTCTGTAGTTCTCTTTTATATAATGTTCTTGAAATCTTACAGACACATTGGACGGGTTAGCAGCTACAGGGACTGAAGAGGCCTGGGGCTGTCACTAAAGTGGGTATAGTTGTAAAAAGGCAACTGTGAGGAATACTTGGTGATGGGCTTGTTCTGTAACTTGATGGTATCTGTACAATGTCTTAAAATATCCCAACTGGGATATTGTACTAAAGTAGTACAAGATGTTACCATTGGGTGAAACTGAATAAAGGTACACAGGACCTTTTTATAATATTTCTTAAAACTGTATTTGGATCTAAAATGACCTCAACACAAGCGGTTTAATTATAAAACAAACAGAAAAAACAGTGTATCCTTTCACATTTGTCTAGAGACTGATGTTCAAGTATTATTGTGTAGCTTAAAAATATAGTCATCCATCTTCCTAAATGATAAGTAGAAATTGAAATAAATTGACCTAACAATCATGTTTAAAGCTCAGATAGTCATTTATACATCATGCATAAAACTTAAATCTGCTCCACAGCTATAAGACTATGTATTACAGCTCTAGCCATGGAGATGAAAGCTTGGGTAGCATAAAGACAGCTAAAAGTGACACCACCAAACTGAAGCTATCAAATAGCCCTGAAGATATGCTATACACATGACTACTACTGACTTAATTAAGAATTCTACAGAAATATGGAAAATTTGATATATATTTTTCCTTGAGTAAATGGTATCTACATTATCAAAGTTTGGGTTCATATTTTATTTTCTAGAAGATGATTTACCTTTTGTACTTTCAGTGAAGTTGAAGCCAGCAACATAATTTATACTAAAGGCTTTGGTCATGATTCTTGAAGTTGTGTGGACAGGGTCTCTTGTCTTCATAATCCTGCTAATTCTTTATTAAGACTGGCAAAATGGTTTCTGTTTAAAGATTTTCTATGAACACACTTTTGTACTTAGTGCTCTCTTGAGTCATTGTTCACTAATATATTCTAATATATTGTACGGTCAGATTCTCAAAAGAGTTACCACTGCTCAAACTTCATGTTCAGTGCTAGAGCTAACTATTCCATGTCATATGGGACTTCAGTAATGGCTTGTTGGCTCCTGTTAACTCTGCATCAGCAGAAATTATTTCTTAAAACAGCTTCCCAAACTAGGCTGCAGGTTCACCAATACCTTGCTTTCCTGCCCAACATTTTATGTTTTTCGATGGTGAAATCTTTGCTGCAATTAAATCTCAAATCCTTTTTGCAACTAAGAGCCTTTCCTGGGCACTGATCATTTGGGGTTCCAACAGTCAAGCAACTTCTCTATTTGTTACAGTTTTCTGGCATTATTTGCTCTAGAGTTCACATGGTTAAGGAGAAGACACACCCACTCTAGGCTTTGCTTCCTCTCTTGGGTCTTGCCTGCTCTGTTGCTAATGGCACCTTAGTCTTGACAGGCAGCATTGTTCTTTGTTTAGATGCTGAATCCGATGGTGCAAATCAGACATTGCTTATTTTGAGATCAACTGAAATTTTAAAAGGTGAATTAAAGTGTAAAAGTTATAGTGTGTTATATTTATTTTGGAGTGAGTTAGGGCTCAATACTTATTTGCTGACAGGAATACTTTCTGTATTTTAATACTGACCCACAAACTCCATTATATTTATGTCAAATTCTACAAATCAGGTATTGCAATGAAGACAGAGGCATGGCATAAAGGATGGATGGGGAAAATCTGGGATCCTGCCAACCAAAGCTATAACTTTTAATGAATTGCCTTAACAAGCTTCCCTGCCAATTAGTGTCACAAAAACATATTAACATAAAGCAATCTCTGCTCCTGGTTTATTTGTTGTTTTAAGGCCACACATCTTTTGTCTTCTTTGCTTTGGCTTAACTGTGACTTCTAACATGATTTTATACATTATTATAATCAATAAAATCTTGAAACAATGGGGGTTATAGTCTGAGTGTTTCTGCAATAATGATTTTCATTTTCAAAGTAAAAAAACAAATACAAGTCCAAGGATACAAACACAAAAAAGAAGGTTTTTTTCTTAATTTCTATGGAGGCTTATGCGATCATATTATTTGAAATTGGCAGTTTCAAAAACAATTTTTGCAGTGTTTTGAGTACAAAGTGCTTTAAGTTAGATTCTTTCCTTTTAATTGTATTCTGTTTGATCTAGATATGTCAGCTAAACACAAAAATCCCCATTGGATCTTGTTGTTACCATAGCAACCAGATTGCAGTTTCCAATATCTGTGTAATGAAGTGCTGACACGTTTTCAGCACAAGGTGCTAAGTGGAGGTTTGTTTCACTAATTAGCTGGTAAAAATAATCAATTCCTTTTTGATTAATGATGTCACAAATTATGCGTAGACAAACCTGAGAAGTTTCTTAACTAGTACTTATATTTTAGATGGAAGGATAAACATGATAGAAGTTGCTTTTCAATTATTTTGATTAACTAGTAACGAAAACCTAAATTTCTGGGAGCATCTTATTCCCTAATCATACTCCCTAATAGAAATGCTTTGTGCTTTGCTTCGTTTTTAAAGTCATTAGCCTTGTTAAAATTTTATATGATTTAGGATCAAAAGATGGCAGTTTGAGTTTGATGTTTGCTTGGATGGTAGAGGACAGAAATGGATTGTAATCATTTCTTAATCTTATTGCCATTTGATATTTACTGGTGTTTCAGAAGCCTATGCTTTCTCATGTCTAAATAAGCTTCCAGTTATATGTTCTTAATGAATAAGACATCTTGGTAATTGAATATATGATTAATAGGATAATTACTATGCCCTTGGGATAAATTGAATACCATTTTTGTCCTTTATGGGCTTCCCTGATGGCTCAGATGGTAAAGAATCTGCCTGCAATGCAAGAGACCCAGGTTAGATCCTGGGTCGGAAAGATCCCCTGGAGAAGGCAATGGCAACCCACTCCAGTATTCTTGCCTTGTAAATCCCATGGACAAAGGAACTTGGCAGGCTATAGTCCATGGCATCTCAAAGAGTTGGACACGACTGAGCGGCTAATGTTTTCACTTTCACTTGATCTTTAGAGCTTTATAATTGAGGCGAATTTGTAAGGTATATGGGCTTCCCTGGTGGGTCAGAGGTTAAAGCATCTGCCTGCAATGCAGGAGACCTGGATTCGATCCCTGGGTCAGGAAGATCCCCTGGAGAAGGAAATGGCAACCCACTCCAGTATTCTTGCCTGGAGAATCCCATGGATTGAGGAGCTTGGTGGGCTACAGTCTGCGGGTTGCAAAGAGTTGGACACGACTGAGCAACTTCACTTTCACTTCACTTTGTAAGGTATATAGATATGGTGATAGTTTTTACAGAATCCTCTCAAATATATAAACCAAGGCTTCCTAATTCAGAG
Source organism: Oryx dammah (assembly GCF_014754425.2). Classification (NCBI taxonomy): domain Eukaryota; kingdom Metazoa; phylum Chordata; class Mammalia; order Artiodactyla; family Bovidae; genus Oryx; species Oryx dammah. The sequence goes on from NW_024070189.1 coordinate 35,874,146, forward strand.
TGGGTGGAAAAAACTACATAACATTCTATAAACTTGGATACACTTAGTTCAGGGACTTAAAAGTGAGCAGAAAAGTTGGGAGTGTGAGTTGCCTTAGATAATAGGTCCTCCATTTTCCAGGACAGTTGGGAGAGTTGTTCTCTCTATGCAAATTCCTGGTCCTCCAGAATGTGAATTTATTTTTCTTTAGTCACTAAAACTCTGCTGTCTTTCCTCCGCTTTCTTCTGGCCTTTCTGCAAACCCTGCGTTTATAAAAGCACAGAATCAATGACCTAGAGAGAAAATAAAAAGAAAGCATAGGGATAGGTATTTTTTCTAATACTCATGGAGAGGCACAGTAACTTTTTTTTAATCTGCATTTTAAAATTAATTTATTTTTTAACTGAAGGATAATTGCTTTACAGAATTTTTCTGTTTTCTGTCAAACCTCAACATGAATCAACCATAGGTATACATCTGTCCCCTCTCTTTTGAAACTCCTTCCCATCTTCCCCCTGTGTCCCATCTCTCTAGGTTAATACAGAGCCCCTGTTTGAGTTTCCTGAGCCACAAAGGAAATTCCCATTGGCTATCTATTTTACATATGGTAATGTAACTTTCCATGTTACTCTTTCCATACATCTCACCCTCTCCTCCCCTCTCCCCTGTCCATAAGTCTGCTCTCTACGTCTCTTTCTCCATTGTTGCCCTGTAAATAAATTCTTCAGTACCACTTTTCTAGATTCTGTATATATGTGTTAGAATATGGTATTTATCTTTCTCTTTCTGATTCACTTCATTCTGTATAATAGGTTTCAGGTTCATCCACATTGTTAGAACTGACTCAAAATCATTCCTTTTTATGGCCAAGTAATATTCCATTGTGTATATCTACCACCACTTCTTTGTCCATTTATCTGTGGATAGACATCTAGGTTGCTTCCATGTTCTAGCTATTGTAAATACTGCTGCAACGAACCATGGGTTACATGTGTCTCTTTCAGTTTTGGTTACCTCAGGGAATATGCCTAGGAGTGGGATTGCTGGGTATTGGTGGTTTCATTCCTAGTTTTTTAAGGAACCTCCATACAATCTTCCATAGTGGCTGTATCAATTTACTTTCCCATCAACAGTGGAAGAGCATTCCCTTTTTTCCACACCCCCTCCATCATTTATTGTTTGTAGATTTTCTGATGGCCATTCTGACCAGTGTGAGTTGATATCTCATTGTAGTTTTGATTTGCATTTCTCTAATTTGAGTGATGTTGAGCATCTTTTCATGTGTTTGTTAGTCATCTATCTGTCTTCTTTGGAGAGATGTCTCTTTAGGTCTTTTTCCCACTTTTTGAGTGGGTTGTTTTGATTTTTTGGTATTGAGTTGTATGAGCTGCTTGTATATTTTGGAAACTAATCCTTTGTCAGTTGTTTCATTTACTATTATTTTCTCCCATTCTGAGGTTATCTTTTCACCTTGCTTATAGCTTCCTTTGCTGTGCAAAAGCTTTTAAGTTTAATTGAGTCCCACTTGTTTACTTTTGTTTTTATTTCTGTTACCCTAGGAGATGGGTTATTGGAGAAGGCAATGGCAACCCACTGCAGTACTCTTGCCTGGAAAATCCCATAGCCGGAGGAGCCTGGAGGGCTACAGTCGATAGGGTTGCTAAGAGTCAGACAGACTGAGCGACTTCACTTTCACTTTCATGCCTCAGAGAAGGAAATGGAAACCCACTCCAGTGTTCTTGCCTGGAGAATCCCAGGGACGGGGGAGCATGGTGGGCTGCAGTCTATGGGGTCGCACAGAGTCGGACACAACTGAAGCGAATTAGCAGCAGCAGCAAGAGGTGGGTCATAGAGGATCTTACTTTCATTTATGTTATCCAGTGTTTTGCCTATGTTTTCCTCTAAGAGTTTTATAGTTTCTGGTCTTATTATTTAGATCTTTAATCCATTTTGAGTTTATCTTTGTGTATGGTATTAGAAAGTGTCCTAGTTTCATTCTTTTACATGTGGTTGTCCTGTTTTCCCAGCACCATTTATTGAAGAGGCTGTCTTTGCCCCATTGTATATTCTTGCCTCCTTCATCAAAAATAAGGTACCCATAGGTGGATGAGTTTATTTCTGGACTTTTGATCTTGTTCCATTGGTCTATATTTCTGTTTTTGTGCCAGTAACATACTGTCTTGATGACTGTAGCTTTGTAGTATAACCTGAAGTCAGGAAGATTGATTCCTCCAGCTCCATTCATTTTTCTCAAGACTGCTTTGGCTCTTCAGGGTCTTTTGTGTTTCCATATGAATTGTGAAATTTTTTGTTCTAGTTCTGTGAAAAAAAATGTCATTAGTAATTTGATAAGGATTGCATTAAATCTGTAGATTGCATTTGGTAGTGTGATCATTTTCACAATATTGATTCTTCCTACCCAGGAACATTGAATATATCTCCATCTGTTTATGTCATCTTTGATTTCTTTCATTCAGTTCAGTTCAGTCACTCAGTTGTGTTTGACTCTTTGCGACCCCATGAATTGCATCACGCCAGGCCTCCCTGTCCATGACCAACTCCTGGAGTTCACTCAGACTCACGTCCATTGAGTCAGTGATGCCATCCAGCCATCTCATCCTCTGTCATCCCCTTCCCCTTCTGCCCCCAATCCCTCCCAGCATCAGAGTCTTTTCCAATGAGTCATTAGTGCTTTATAGTTTTCTTTGTACAGTTTTTTCCTCTCCTTAGGTAAGTTTGTTCCAAGATATTTAATTTTTTGATGCAATGGTGAGTGGGATTGATTCCTTAATTGCTCTTTCTGTTTTTTCATTGTTAGTATATAGAAATGCAAGTGATTTCTGTGTATTGATTTTGTATCCTGCAACTTTGCTAAATTCACTGATTAGCTCTAGTAATTTTCTGATACTATCTTTACAGTTTTCTATGTACAGTGTAATGTTATCTGCAAACAGTGAGAGCTTTACTTCTTCTTTTCTGATCTGGATTCATTTTATTTCTTTTTCTTCTCTGATTGCTATAGCTAGGACTTCCAGAACTATGTGGAATAATAGTAGTGAAAGTGGATACCCTTGTCTTGTTCCTGATCTTAGGGGGGATGCTTTCAGTTTTTCACCATTGAGAATAATGTTTGCTGTAGGCTTATCATATATGGCCTTTACTATGTTGAGATAGGTTCCTTCTATGCCCATATTTTGAAGTTTTAATCATAAGTGGGTGCTGAGTTTTGTCAAAGGCTTTTTCTGCATCTATTGAGATATTATATGGTTTTTATCTTTCAATTTGTTCATGTGGTGTATCACATTGATTGATTTGCATATATTGAAGAATCCTTGCATCCCTGGAATAAACCCAACTTGATCATGATGTATGAGCTTTTCGATGTGTTGCTGAATTCTGTTTCCTAAAATTTGTTGAGGATTCTTGCATCTATGTTCATCAGTGATATTGGCCTGTAGTTTTCTTTTTTTGTGTTGTCTTTTTCTGGTTTTGGTATCAGGGTAATGGTGACTTTGTAGAATGAGCTTGAAAGTGTTCTTTCCTCTGCAATTTTTAGAAGGATAGGCATTAGCACTTCTCTAAATGTTTGATAGAATTCTCCTGTGAAGCCATCTGGTCCTGGGCTTTTGTTTTTCAGAGATTTTTTGATCACAGTTTCAATTTCAGTGCTTGTAATAGGGTTGTTCATAATTTCTGTTTCTCCCTGGTTCAGTCCTGTTAGACTGAACTCTTCTAGGAATCTGTCCATTTCCTCCAGGTTATCTATTTTATTACCATATAGATGTTAATAATAGCTCTTATAATCCTTTGTATTGCTGCATTGTCTGTTGTAACCTCTCCTTTTTCATTTCTAATTTTGTTGATTTGATTCTTCTCTCTTTTTATCTCGAGTCTGGCTAAGGGTTTGTCAGTTTTATTTATCTTCTCGAAGAACCAGCTTTTAGTTTTATTAATCTTTACTTTTGTTTCTTTCATTTCTTTTTCATTTATTTCTGCTTGGATCTTTATGATTTCTTTCCTTCTACTAATTTTGGGGTTTTTTCCTTCTTCTTTTTCCAGTTGCTTTAGGTATAAAGTTAGGTTGTCTATTTGATGTTCTTCTTGTTTCTTGAGGTAGGATTGTATTGCTGTAAACTTCCCTATTAGAACTGCTTTTGCTGCATCCCATAGGTTTTGAGTTGTCATGTTTTCATTGTCATTTGTTTCTAGAATTTTTTTGATTTCCCTTTTGATTTCTTCGGTAACCTGTTGGTTATTTAGAAATGTGTTGTTTAATCTCCATGTGTTTGTGTTTCTTAGCTTTTTTCTTGTAATTGATATCTAGTCTTATAGCATTGTGGTCAGAGAAGATGTTGATTCAATTTTAGTTTTCTTAAATTTACTGAGGTTTGATTTGTGACCCAAGATGTGATCTCTCTTGAAGAATGTTCCATGTGCACTTTAGAAGAAGGTGTTTTCTTCTGCATTTGGATGGCATTTCCTAAAGATATCAGTGAGCTCCATCTCATCTAGTGTATCATTTAAGACTGGTGTTTCCATATTAATTTTCTATTTTGATGATCTGTCCATTGGTGTGAGTGGGGTATTAAAGTCTTCTACGATTATTGTGTTACTGTAAATTTCTCCTTTTAAGTTTGTTAGTGTTTGTCTTATGTATTGAGGTGCTCCTATGTTGGATGCATGCTGCTGCTGCTAAGTCACTTCAGTTGTGTCCAACTCTGTGCGACCCCATAGACAGTAGCCCACCAGGCTCCCCCGTCCCTGGGATTCTCCAGGCAAGAACACTGGAGTGGGTTGCCATTTCCTTCTCCAATGCATGAAAGTGAGAGGTGAAAGTGAAGTCGCTCAGTCATGTCTGACTCTTAGCGACCCCATGGACTGCAGCCCACCAGGTTCCTCCGTCCATGGGATTTTCCAGGCAAGAGTACTGGAGTGGGATGCCATTGCCTTCTCTGTGTTGGATGCATAGATATTTACAATTGTTACGTCTTCCTCTTGGATTGATTCTTTGATCATTATATAGTGTCCTTCCTTATCTCTTGTAATGTTCTTTATTTTAAGGTCTCTTTTGTCTGATATGAGGATTCCTACTCCAGCTTTCTTTTGCTTCCCATTTGCACGGACTATGTTTTTCCATCCTCTCACTTTCAGTCTATATGTTTCTTGAGGTCTAAAGTGGTTTTCTTGTAGACATCATATATATGGGTCTTGTTTTAGAATCCATTCAGCCAATCTGTGTCTTTTCATGGGAGCATTTAATTCATTTACATTTAAAGTAATTACTGATATACATGTTCCTATTACCATTTTCTTGATTGTTTGGGGTTTGATTTTGTAGATCTTTTTCTTCTTTTGTATTTTTTGACTATATAAGTCCCTTTAACGGTTGTTGTAAAGCTGGTTTGGTGTTACCGAATTCTCTTAATTTTTGCATGTCTGAAAAGCTTTTGATTTCTCCATCAATTTACAATGAGATACTTGCCAGGTACAGTAATCTTGGTTGTAGATTTTTCCCTTTCAGTACTTTAAATATATCCTGCATTGCCTTCTGGCCTGCAGAGTTTCTGCTGAAAGATCAATTGTTAAGCATATGGGGTTTCCTTTGTATGTTACTTGTTGCTTCTCCTTTGCTGCTTTTAATATTCTTTCTTTGTGTTTAACCTTTGTTAGTTTGATTAGTATGTGTCTTGGTGTGTTTCTCCTTGGGTTTATCCTGTATGGGACTCTGTGCCTCATGGACGTGATTGACTATTTCCTAATCCATGTTGGGGAAATTTTCAACTATAGTCTCTTCAAAAATTTTCTCATACCCTCTCTTTTTCTCTTCTTCTTCTGGGACCCCTATAATTCCAATGTTGGTGCATTTAATGTGGTCCCAGAGGTCTCTGAGACTGTCCTCAGCTCTTTTCATTCTTTTTACTTTATTCTGCTCTTCACAAGTTATTTCCACCATTTTATCTTCCAGCTCACTGATTCATTCTTCTGCTTCACATACTCTGCTGTATACCGATATCAGTGTCTTTCTTGAGTCTTTGTTTCTACTTTGGCTTGGGATGGGAGACGCTTGTTCTCAGGATATATGGGAAATACAACCCTGAGGTATTAGAAAACAGCATCCATGATCTAGGAAAGAAATGAAATTATAGTGGTAAAATTTGGGGAATTACTGATTTGCCCATTCCCTCATTCATTCAAACGTTTATTCCTCAAAAATGTTTTGAGCCACTACTCTATGCCAGGCACTTTGCCCAGCACTGGGAACTCCACAGTGACTAAAGCAAAGGAAAGACTTTGCTATCGATGATCTTAGAGTTAGCCTTGTTAGACAAATGGCTCATTACTGTGTCTTAGAATTTTTCAGCTTTATTCATACTTCCCACGGCTGAGACTGCTGTGGGTTTATCTCTGAAGAGAAGAGGAAAAAAATTCACTGAGAACTGTATGTCAGTAGTCATTCCTTTTAGGCACAGTGTTAAGAAACTTTAAGATCCTTGGTTTGCCTTCCCAGTAGGTGTTTTTTTTTGTTTTGTTTTGTTTTTTAACTAACAGTTAGCACTTGTATAGTTTCAAAAAAAGTATCCCTCAAATCCAAGTGGGCATAAATTAAATCTATTTTTCTTCTTTAAAAAATTGTCATAAATAATAGTGTGTATGTGTGTTTCTGCTTATGCATTCCTGGACCTCACAGCTTCTTTGATGTGTTTACTCTAATATAAGAGACAAATGCAGACTGAGACAGTAAGGCTACAAAAAGTCACACAGAAAATTGCATAATTAGCCTTCAACTATCCATTGTACCCTGTTTAAAATAGTGTATGAACCCATAGGAATCTGCGTTAAAGATCAGCACATCCTCCAGGCTTGAAAAGCTCTTCCTCTTTTTGCCTATGTTTTGTCTTCTCTTCTTTTATCAAAATTAGTGGGACAAGTACTTAGACATGAACATTTAAAGATACCTTTTATCATTTCAATTAATCTGCTTAAGCTGCAAGAGCAAGTTTTCCAATTTTCAAAAATTTAATTGCCTATTGTTATAGCTCTAACATGCAAAATACAAGGAGATGTTGGACTGCCACTGCTTTACAGAGCTGAGATGCCCTTAGGATAGATTCCTAGTCTTTCCTTTGTCACCATGCCACTGTACATCCCCAGAGAACTCAAGATTTGTTAGAATGGATTTCAAAATCAACTATTTTATGTCATATTGCACTTCAAAATATGTGAGTTATTTTAAAATATCTTTTGATATTGATATCTAACATAATTCCACAATAATAAGAAAACAGACTCTGTCACCATTAGAGCATGAAATTTTTGCATCTTTTTTCATGTCCCTGAATATGCTACAATGCCTCCTGGTTTACAGTCTATGGGAACTTAAATACAATTTGTATCCTGGTGTTGTGTGACATTTGTACAAATCTTAATTATGTTGAATGGGTTCACAGTGCTTTTGAGGTCTACTCTATCCCTCTACTTTTCTGTCTGTTAATTTTTGAGAATTTGACATTGAAACTCCCAACCAAAAAATCTTAATTTATCTACTTAAAAAATTATTGTAATATATAGTGGAATTATGGGTAACCTTGTTGTATATTTCCCAAGTCTCCTGTAAATGTGTTATCATATTTTCACAATTTAAAAATGAAAAAAGAAATTAAGAGAAGAAATCAATTAATGAAGGACCAAAAAACCCAACAAACCAACTATTTTAAAACCTACTAATAGCAACTTCCATGTTAAATCCAGTTATTCTGCTCTTGTGTTGAAATATCTGGTGGGAGGTGGTTTCCAGGTTGATGAGTAAGTGCCAAGCATTGGTGTAGCAGCCCCATGATCATCTTGTCCCTTCCTTCTTGGTTGGAAGTTGAAGGCAGCAGAGCAGGCAGAAGAAATTACAAGTCAGAATCTCACATAAGAAGTAGGATGTGTGGTGGTTAAAGGATTTTCTTGTGTGCCTCTTTTCAAGAAGGAAAATCTTTCCCTGGAGTATAAAATAGATCCACCTCACTTGTCATTGGGCAGAATTGAATTTATGTCTATCCCTAGACCAATTGTAGGTAAAGGAAATATAATTTTAATGATTTGCTTGGACCAATTGTAATTTATTTCCTAGGGAGGACACCTGGGAGGCAAGGAAGGAAGGGAAAATAGCTATTATGAGGACAATTAAGAATGTCTGCTATTACGTTCTGATCTAAACAGATGTCTTTATTTAGTTGTCATACTGTAAATTCTTTACTAGTATGACACACCTTTAGTAAATTGTATTTAAACCATTTCATATCTTTGCAAGGGGTTAGTATCTGTGTTATCTTGTTTGTTCTTCAGAATTAACTAGAGAGGAAAGAAGTGAGTATCTTTACCAGTGTTGTAGTGATGAGGAAACTGAAGTTCAGTTGATGGAGGCAAGTTGCTCATGGCAGCATGGCTTTAAAACAGAAACAACAGCAAAAACCTGGTTAGAATTTTATTCTAAATCTTCTGTAATCCTATGCTCCTTTTTAAGCTATTTTGTTGATTTCTTCTTTGATTGTAACCAAAAGTCACCATGTCTCTACAGTAACTATGCCTGTATGCCCATGGATAGCCTAGAAAGTGCTTGACTTTCTCTTCACTTTCTGCTACCAGAATGTTATGAGACAATAAGGAAGGAAATTTAATGTTTCATAAGATCATAAACCCTTCATTAATTTTTTTAGAATAATAAATTAAGCAGCAACCCTTCCAAAAACTGTGTTGTTATGAGGAAGCAGACAAAGCATTCGTAGTCACTGAAATTTGGAATTTGGGAACCATGACAAAAGGTTAAACACTCTGTCGCATTAAAGTGTCACACACACTTCCAGGGGGAGTAGCACAGTGTGAGTGCTCAGTCGTGTCTGACTCTGAAACCCCATAGAGTGTGGCCTGCTAGGCTCCTCTGTCCATGGGATTCTCCAGGCAAGAATACTGGAGTGGGTTGCCATTCCCTTCTCCAGGGGATCTTCCCAACCCAGGGACTGAACTCAAGTCTCTTACGTCTCATGCATTGGCAGGCAGGTTCTTTACTTCTAGCACCACCTGACTAGAGGGTGTGTTGAAAGCACTTAATAAAAATGATCAAATCACTGGGAAAGGTGAAAATTAGGAAACTTTTCCAGAGAGATACTATTTAATCCAATACATGGGAAGTTAAAAAGAGAGAGAAGATAGTGCTCAAAACAAATTAATTGCTCAGTGAATAAGGTGTTTTTAAAAATAGCTTTATTGAGAAATAATTCACATTACATGAAATTCATCCATGTATGCAGTTCAATAGTTTTTAATATATTCTCAGAGTTGTACATCCATCACAAAAGCCAATTTTAGAACTTTTTATTATTAGCCTAAAAAATCCTACACCTGTTAGTAGACAACCCAACAGTTCTCATATTCCCCCTTCCCCAGCCCTCAGCACCTATAAATCTACTTTTTGACTCTATGTTGTTCATTTGCTAAATTTTGTCTGACTCTTTGTGACCCCATGAACTAGAGCACACCAGCCTTCCCTGTCCTTTACTATCTGTTGGAGTTTGCTCAAACTCATGTCTGTGAATCAGTGGTGCCATCCAGCCATCTCATCCTGTGTTGCCCTCTTCTCCTCTTGTCCTCAATCTTTCTGAAGCATCAGGGTCTTTTCCAATGAGTTGGCTCTTCACATCATGTGGCCAAAGTATTGATTTGCTTATTGTGGATATTTTATATAAGTGAAACAATACATTATGTGCTCATATGTAGCTGAATTCTATTAGTTAGCATGAAGTTTACAAGTTTTATCCATATAGTAGCATGCATCAGTACTTCATTCTTTTTTATTGCCAACTAGTACTCCATTGTATGGATACAACATATTTTATTTATCTATTCATTGATGGATATTTGATTGTTTCTACTTTTTTGGGTATTGTGTCCAAGGATGCTATGAACATTTATGCACAAGTTTCTATGTGGTGTTGAGTTGTAAGAACCTCTTATCATAGACATGATTTGCAATTTTGTTGTTCCTATTCCATGAATTGCATTTTCATTTTCTTATTAGTGTCCTTTGAAGCAAAAATGTTTTACTTTTGATAATGCCTGTCTATTTGTTTTTGTAGTTGCTGGTGCGTAATGCAAGGTGATGAAGATTTGTGCCTAAGTTTTATTTATTAATAACATAGGATTTTTACTGATTTTTGAGATAGTTTTCATCTTCAGGTTTTTGATCACATTTTGAGCTATTTTTGTGAATGATGTGATTTGAATGCCTTTTAAGGTTTGAGATTCATGTTCAGGTCAGTGGGTGTTATTCAACATGTGTCTGAGGTCCAACAACAGCAGCATCACTTGGAAGCTTGTTAGAAATACAAATACTCAGCTTTCTATTCCAAAACTATTAAGTCAGAATCTCTGGGGGGTGTGGCCTCAGAGTTTTTAGGTGATTAGGTGATTCTCAGGTTCTTAGGTGATTCTTTTACACTCTAACTTTTCAAAAGTATTACCTTATAGACTTGCAAACAACATTACTATGCACTCCTACCAACTACCTCCTCAGCTCTACTGAGGGAAAATATCACTTTAGTGGAAACCGGCAGTCCTTCTTCCATTTTAAATCAGCAGATAGCAATTTTCAGCATTCAGCATGTCAAACTTTTTCCACCAAGAAAAGCTCAGATATATGCATTAATATATGATATTTGTTTTTCTCTTTCTGACTTCACACTCTTTGACAGACCCTGGATCCTTCTACCTTGCTACAAATAACCCAATTTGTAATTCCTCTTTATGACTGAGTAACATTCCATTGTACATATGTACCATATCTTCTTTATCCATTTATCTGTCAGTGGACATTTAGGTTGCTTTCATGTACTGGCTATTATAAATAGTGCTGCAGTGAACATTGTGGTACATGTGTCTTTTTGAATTACAGTATTTTTTCTGAGTATATCTAGACAGATGGTATAGATGAGCCTGTTTGCAGGGCAGGAATAGAGATACAGATGTAGAGCATGGACATGTGGACCCAGGGCAGGAACAGGGAGAGTGAGATGAACTGGGAGAGCAGGATTGACATATATACACTGTTGTATGTAAAATAGATAGCTCATGTGAAGCTGCTGTATAACACAGGGTGCTCAGCTTGGTCTATGTGAGGCCCTCGACGGTGGGATAGGGAGGGTTAGGGGGAGGCCTAAGATGGAGGGCATATGTGTATCTATGTGGCTGATTCACTTCATTGTACAGAAGAAACTAATACAACGCTGTAAAGCAATTATACTCCAATAGAAAAAAAGAAGCACTCAGAGATCACCTTATCTAACAATTATACTTTACATAGGAGAGTGCTAACGTGAAGAGTCTGTATTTTTATATGGTTCAGATTTATACTGAAATAAACCTTTCTGTGAACTAATAAAAGCCTATGGTCTCTAATTTTGTGGCCTCCGACTTATAACACACACATATCAGGTTTCACAAATTCCCTTTCAAATATGTTAGAACAAAAAGAAAAATAGTGAAATGTCTATTTTGAGAAAAAAAATTATTTTGTAAATTGTTTTTAATCTGAAAACTACTTACATATGGTGGTAATACAGAATACATACAGTTTTAGGCTTATCACAGCTTAGGGCTGTGTTCTGTAATGTGGTTAGCTATTTATTTTAGCCTTTTCTGATATATTTCTATTCAGCAAGCATCAGAGCAGTAAATCAAACTCAAGAAAGACAATTTCAAGAGCGTGTAACTGTGGTTGCATATATTAATGGATAAAACTTTCAAAATATTAAAGAAAACTCAACTAATGCATGAATTACAGGATACATGGGATTCTTTAGATAGTGATTAAAATACCCAATATTCTGAAGACATATATAATTTCATGACTCCTAAAATAAATCTGTGAGACTAGACAGTTTTGAATATTCTCTTTTTTTCTCTATGTCCACCATATGCAAACTCCTACACATAGTTTTTACATGTATACTAAAAGCCACATGTGCAACTGTACTCCTGCTTATCTAGGATATATATTTAATATTATCCTGGTCCATTATATAATACTTCAAAAATACTGAATCACCAGGTCACTGTTTCCAAGTATGCTCATTCTTAGTGTTTGGAACCTTTGGACATAAACTTTAATATAATTTCAGGTTAAGCAAAGAGCTCCAAGTAGATTGGTAATGTCACTGTCTTTGGGGAAATTTTGAATCTTCTCTACTCTTTCAGAGAGAAATGCAAATCATTATTGCACAAATGGAAAACTCTGGTGTATCTGAGAAAGATTTTTCCTCCCACTGCCAAAGATAAATAGCTTGGTAGTTGTTCCTACCAAGCGTAGATTTAATCTCAAAATTGTCGTTTGTGTGATTTACATTTATGATATAAACATTTGTGATTCTCCATGAAAATAAGATATGTTTAAGAATTTGAACTATGTTATCACATAGGGGCTTCCCTAGTGGCTTAGATGGTAAAGAATCTCCCTGCAAGGCAGGAGACCTGGGTTCAATCCCTGGGTCAGGAAGATCCCCTGGAGAAGGAAATGGCAACCTACAACAGTGCCTGGAGAATCCCATGGACAGAGTAGCCTGGCAAGCTACAGTGCATGGGGTTGCAAAGAGTCAGACATGACTGAGCAACTAACACACACACACATACTCACACACACTCACACACACACACACACACACACACAGACCCACATAGTTCTGTGTTCAAAAACTGGCTCTAAAAGCTGCTAGGTGTGTCACTGGGCAGGTAATAATTCTAAGTCTCACCATTTGAAAAATTGAAATAATGTGGATACTTATTTTATTTTGAGACAAACTGAAATGATGCAAATATAATGTCTAGCATTTAAGTTATTGTTGTTAGACGCTTTGGTCCATATTTTGTGAAGGAAAACAATCGAGAAGATTTGAAGAAATGGAGGAAGTAAAAACAAACCCTGGACATTTTATTTATTTAAACTACTTAAATAAATTAATTTAAAGGCACCATTTAAAATCATTAAAAAGCCAAAAAGAAATTAGATATGTTACCATATTTTATGTTACTTGGTTTTTGTTTCCATATAAATCTGTGTTTTGGAGATGTAAGATCCAAAGTCAGTCAGTTTGTTATTATGCAACATATTATTACAGGGCTCAGTTTGTTTACTAGATGGAGAATATCAATCGATACAATTCTCACCAAATATAACTAAAATGTAAACACAGAAAGAGAGACATGAATATGTGTCAGTGTTTTTGTAGAGTCATGAATTTATGTTTAGTTCAGTTCAGTTACTCAGTAGTGTCCGACTCTTTGTGACCCCATGAACTGCAGGACGCCAGGGCTCCCTGTACATCACCAACTCCTGGAGTCCACTCCCATGTCCATTGAGTCGGTGATGCCATCCATCCAACCATTTCATCCTCTGTCATCCCCTTCTCCTCCTGCCCCCAATTTTTCCCAGCATCAGGGTCTTTTCAGATGAGTCAGCTCTTTGCATCAGGTAGCCAAAGTATTGGAGTCTCAGCTTCAACCTCAGTCCTTCCAGTGAACACCCAGGACTGATCTCCTTTAGGATGGACTGGTTGGATCTCCTTGCAGTCCAAGGGACTCTCAAGAGTCTTCTCCAACACCACAGTTCAAAAGCACCAATTCTTTGGTGGTCAGCTTTCTTTATAGTCCAACTCTCACATCCATACATGACCACTGGAAAAACCGTAGCCTTGAATAGACGGACCTTTGTTGGCAAAGTAATGTCTCTGCTTTTTAATATACTGTCCAAGTTGGTCATAACTTTCCTTCCAAGGAGTGAGCATATTTTAATTTCATGGCTGCAGTCACCATCTGCCGTGATTTTGGAGCCCCCCAAAATAAAGTCAGCCACTGTTCCCCCATCTATTTGTCATGAAGTGATGGGACCAGATGCCATGATCTTCGATTTCTGGATGTTGAGCTTTAAGCCAACTTTTTCACTCTCCTCTTTCACTTTCATCAAGAAGCTTTTTAGTTCCTCTTCCCTTTCTGCCATAAGGGTGGTGTCATCCGCATATCTGAGGATATTGATATTTCTCCTGGCAATCTTGATTCCAGCTTGTGCTTCTTCCAGCGCAACATTTCTCATGATATACTCTGCATAGAAGTTAAATAAGCAGGGTGACAATATACAGCCTTGACATACTCCTTTTCCTATTTGGAACCAGTCTGTTGTTCCATGTGCAGTTCTAACTGGTGCTTCCTGACCTGCATACAGATTTCATAAGAGGCAGGTCAGGTGGTCTGGTATTCCCATCTCTTTCAGAATTTTCCACAGTTTATTGTGATCCACACAGTCAAAGGCTTTGGCATAGTCAGTAAAGCAGAAATAGATGTTTTTCTGAAACTCTCTTGTTTTTTTCAATGATCCAGTTGATGTTAGCAATTTGACCTCTGATTCCTCTGCCTTTTTAAAATCCAGCTTGAACATCAAGAAGTTCACGGTTCACGTATTGCTGAAGCCTGGCTTGGAGAAATGTAAGTATCACTTACTAGCGTGTGAGATGAGTGCAATTGTGCAGTAGTTTGAGCATTCTTTGGCATTGCCTTTCTTTGGAATTGGAATGAAAACTCACCTTTCCCAGTCCTGTGGCCACTGCTGAGTTTTCCAGATTTGCTGGCATATTGAGTGCAGCAGTTTCACAGCATCATCTTTTATGTACTGAAGCCAATTAAACCTATGAATCCGTATCATCAGTTTGAGGGTAATAATAGGAAATGTAAAGGTGAGGACTTAAAAGACAACCAAGTTTTAAAGGAAAACTTCAGAGAACTTATCTCCTCTGATGCTTTTATCTTGCTTTTATGGTGAGAGGTGATATGGGGTTAATAATTAATTTCCCATTTGAGCCAAACTGAAGATTTCTCTAAGCTTCCTTTATTTATGTAAATCTGGTCCCAAATACCCATAGAATTAGTCATTCCAAGGGCACAGTTGACTCCATAGCACTCAATTTATATTTGTCAATGCCTAACCTGTTAAGAGTGGCATTAGCTTGGCAGGTAAGACATATTTTTGTCTCTTTTTCCCTCCTGGGTCCTGTGAGAGAAACATATAGAAATCCCAGGAGAATTGGAAGAAGAGAAGCTCTTTCATGCAGTTTGGCCATTGACTGCTGTTTTTAGAGTGCCATTTCCCATGGGCAAAACACAAAAAGAAAATTGTACTTGCAAAATCGTGTTCCATGTGAGGTGTGGAAAAGTTTGGAAATCCACTTGGGTCCTGTGGGAAATTAAAGAGCAGGAAAAAATTGGACCAAAGAGATTAAGACAATTTTTAGATTAGAAACATTTTCTGGGAAAGGATTCAAACCAATTCAAATAGGCAGCACAGAGGAGAACAAGGGAGGATTCAAGGACGACTGGGTAAAACTAAATTGCAGGGTTAGGTTAATTGGTATGGGCGGGAAGGCTTCCTATCAGGTTTAAGCAGTGAGCGTGTCTAAATAATGCTGAGAAAATTGAGTTAGAGAGTGTACACACAACACTTAGGAACCATGATGATTGCATTTCTGCTTAAACCAGAGATCTAGCTAACAGAAATCATTTCCCTATTTATTCACATGTGCAGGAAAGAAAGGACATCTAGAATTAAATCTGAAGGCAAGCTCATGAGCCTGAGTTGGGTCGCCTGCAACTCTAACACAATGATGCTAGTTGCAAATCTGTTTTAAAGCTACTTTCCTTTTCATTTATGTCAAATAAAATTTAAACAGTGACAGTACATAGGCTCCAGTGTAGAAGGGTAGAGATGTGAACATAATTAGTTTTCTAAAATTTTGTATGTAATGATGATGGCAAAGTTTATTTTATAAATGTTTAGTTTTCTAATATTTTAAGGGTACATATTTGCTAAATGAAAGCATTAAGCTACACATTTTTAAACCTTAAAAGTGGGACAATCTTACTTGGAAAAGAGAATGCTGAGAGATTTTCTTTCAGTAATTCTAAGATTGTTTAAAAAAAAGGAGATGGAAAGTCAGGGCGTTTAAGTGAATCAGCATTTGCAAAACCAGCATCAATCAATATTCTCTTCCATCCCTTTTACCCACACGTGCAGTTACTTTTCCTGAATGTATGGCATGTATGAGTAGTCAGTTCCATCCTTTAAATCTGGTAGTGTATCAGTCCTCTTGAGTTTTAAGTGTCCTTATTGCAAGCAACTAAAACCATCTCTAGCTATCCTGAAAAAAGAAATTTAATAAAAAGCCTTTTGGAATTCACAGAAGAAAATAAAGGCTGGAGAACCAAACTTGTCAAGTGTGCATATGGGTGGTGGTGGTGGTGGGGGTTGTGTAGAAAGAAAGCTGATATGATAGTAGGAAGCATATGCTGTGTTTAAAGAGGCAGGTGCTCATCCTCTTTACCTCACAATCAAATGAATAAGAGGAGATTTGCAAACTTGTGATTGGTGACATAGTCCATGTGTTTGCATACAACTGCCAGCAAAGGGGGCAGAAGAAGGATTAAAGATACTTTAGTTCTCCACTGACCAGCCTTCTAGAGGGGGATATGATGGAAAATATCCCCCCCAATCATATTTCTAGTGAAGGGTTCCTTTCAAGGAAGAAGGGGCATGGAGCATTGGATGGACACACACACACACACACACACAGAAATGTACATATACACCCTGAAACATATACACTTAGTGCTCAGAAAATACTTGTTTATTGCAATTGAGATTAATAAGACTAAATAACTCTAATTTAGTAAAACAATCATCTGAAATGACTTCCTAATAAAAATTTGTTAAAGCTAGTTACTGCTGAGAGAGGAAGTCTTGGAATATACTTTCTATGAGTTTTAAATTGGCACAAAATAAATAATGTTTTTGGTAAAAAGTTTCTTTGACGAGACTGGTTGTTGTTGTTCAGTCACTAAGTCATGTCCAACTCTTTGTGGCCCTATGAACTGTAGCATGCCAGGCTCCCCTGTCCTTCACTATCTCCCAGAGTTTGCTCAGATTCATGTCCATTGAGGCAGTGATGCTATCTAACCATCTCATCCTCTGTTGTCCCCTTCTCCTCCTGCGTTCAATCTTTGCCAGCATCAGGGTCTTTTCCAGTGAGTTAGCTCTTCACATCAGAAAACCAAAGTATTGGAGCTTCAGTTTCAACACCAATCCTTCCAATGAATATTCAGGGTTGATTCCTTTAGGCTTGACTGGAAAGAATCATAATTCACCAAAATGTCATGTTTTAAAGAATTGGTTAGTATTAATATTACATTTAAAACTGTATCTCATAATAAATCAAGTATATGTAAAGAGAATCAAGTCATATATACCCACTATCCAGACTCAGAACCTGCCTTTGTTTTAAGCTAGGATAAAGAATACAAAGATGTATTCTGGGTAACTTGACTGTTTCCTTTTCTAGCCAATATCTGAAATAAAATGGAAATGGTTTCATTGATCAATAAATATTGATATGTGACTTTCGTGTTCTTTCTCTTTTTCATTTGCTTTTAATTGGCATTCACATGTAAGAGATGTCTGTCTTCTATTTTACTAATCATTTGAATTGTTGATGAAGTTGCCACCACTAGATATTTAGTTCTCTTTAGCTCCATATTATCTACAGCAAAAGAAGAAAGAGTGGGAAACCGAAGAATTTAAAAAATGCATGTTGTGGCCAAATGAAGGATTTAAGCTAGGTATAATGTTTAATTTAGACTTTTTACTGTTTCTGTTATTCTTGTTTGAAATTACTTTCAAGACTTTCTTAAGAACATAGCTGAGTTTAATTTTAGTCTTCTAAATGAGAAACTTCATTTTTCATTAAAGGAAAAATATGCATGGTTTTCCATCTGAATTACTGCAACTATGAGTTTATTTCACTAGAATGCAATTAAAAATCATTACACTAATTTCTTATGTAAATATGTCAAAATTGAAAATTTTTATTTTGCTTACAACTCATTGAACACTTAGTCATGTAAACAGGAAAAAAATGGCATAATAGCAAAACAAAAACGAAGTGAGAAAATGGCATTTTCCAAATGCATAGTTAAATTCTTTCAAATGAAAATCCCTGGATGAGTGGCAAAACTACATCAGGGGCAGGCTGTATTCCTCTCTTTCAGAATCTGAGCCTGGGATTGCGGTAAATCAGGTCCCCTGTGAAGTTCTGTTAGCTCCTTCAGAGTCTCCATTAGCACATTTGCTGTTCTGTACTGTTCAGTGTTCTTGGTTGAAAGCAACTAAAACAGACGTTAGCTAAGTAAACAGCTACATACACAGTATTCTTTTTTTTAAGATTATTTTCCATTGTGTATTTTTACAAGAGACCAAGCATAGCTCCCTGTGCTCTATAGTAGGTCCTTTTTGGTTATCTATTTTATATACAGTAGGTGTATATTTTAATCCCAAACTTCTAATCTAACCCCCCTCTCCCTTTTCCCTTTGGAAACCATGAATGTGTTTTCTATGTCCGTTAGTCTATTTCTAATTTGTAGATAAGTTTATGTGTATCATTTTTTAGATTCCACATATAAGTGGTACTCCATTGTGTATGTGTATCACATTTTCTCTCTTCATCTGTTGATGGACACTTGGGTTGCTTCCATGTCTTGGTTGTTGTAAACAGTGCTGCTATGAACAGTAGGGTGCATGTATCTTGAAAATTAAGAGTTTTCTCCAGATATATGCCCAGGAGTGGGATTGCAATATCATATACAAACTCTATTTTTTTAGTGTTTTTCCTAAGGAAACTTGAAAACATTTTACACAGAGTGTGCATCAATTTACATTCCGACCAACAGTGTAGGAGGGTTCCTTTTTCTCCACACCCTCTTCAGCATTTATTATTTAGAGACTTTTTGATGATGACCATTTTGATTACCAATACAATATATTTACTGATTTTGACTTGTTCAGGTTTTCTACTTCTTCATGATTCTTTGTTGGAAGGTTATATGTTTTCAGGAATTTATTCATTTCTTTGACATAATCCAATTTTTTGGTGTATTGTTCATGGTTTATTATGATTCTTTGCATTTTTATAACATCAGCTGTAATATTTTCTCTTTCATTTCTAATTTTATTTTTATTTCTAATTTTCTTAATTTACCTAAAATTTTGTCAATTTTATTTATCTTTTCAAAAAATCAACACATCCTTAAAAAAAAAACTCTTCCCTCTTTTTTGTTGCTTTTCTGGGTATAGCAAGAATGTATTTCAGCATATTAAAGGCCATATATGACAAGGTCACAGCTAACATCACACTCAATAGTATAAAACTAAAAGATTGTCAAGATTAGAAACACAACAAGGGTGCCCACTCCTGCCACTTCTATTTAATACAGTACTCAAAGTCATAGCCAGAGCAATTTGGCAAGAAAGTTAAATAAAAGGCATTAAAATTGGAAAGGAAAAAAAGAAAATTGTCTTTTTTGCAGATGACAGGTCTTATATGTAGAAAATTCTAAATTTCACCAAAAACTTTAAAGTAATAAACAAATTTTGTAGTTACAGAATGGAAAATCAACACACTAAAACCGATCCCTACTCTATGTACAAACAAGAACTTATCAGAAAAGGAAATTAAGAAAATAATCTCATTTAAAATAACATCACAAAGAATAAAATACTTAGGAGTAAATATAAGCAAGAAGGTAAAAGACGTGTACTGAAAACTACAAAACATTAATGCAAGAAATTAAAGACAAATAAATGGAAAGATCCCATGTTCATGAAACGGAAGACTTGATATTGTTAAAATGTCCATACTACCTAAAATGGTTTATATAGTTAATTCTATCCCCATGAAAATCCAATAGTTTTTTTTTCAAAAATTATTTTAAATTTATGTAGAACCACAAAGACCCAAGAAAGCCTCTCTTTCTTCTTTAAAAAAAAAAAAAAAAAGAAGATCACAGCTGAAGGCAATACAGTGCCTGATTTCAAAATATATTACAAAGCCATGGTATGGTACTTATGTAAAAACAGAGACACAGATCAATGGAACAAAACAGACTATAAATAAACCCTATATGTTCAACTGATCTTTGACAAGGGAGCCAGGAATACACAATGAGAAAAATATTATTTCAATAAATGACTCTAAAACTATATATGTTTATGCAAAAGAATGAGACTGGATTTCTATTGTACACTGTATATAAAAATCAACTCTAATTAAAGACTTAAACATAAGATCTCTACTGTAAAACTCCTGGAAGAAAATACAGAGAAAAGTTTGTTGACACTACTTTAAAGCAAAAACAGACAAGTGGAAATATGTCAAACAAAAAAGTTCCCAAAAAGCAATTAACAGAGTCAAAAGACAGTCTATAAAATCTGAAAAAATACTTGCAAACCATTTGTAAGATAAAGGGCTAACATCCAAAATGTCTATAGAGTTCCTACAATGCAATAGCCATAAAACAATAAAACCAACAAGTAACACAAAAAGTGGGCAAAGGACATGATAACACATTTTTCCAAAGAAGATCTATAAAATGACTACTCAGTATGTGAGAAGATGCCCCACGTATCTAATTATCCAAGAAATGGAAATCAAAACCACAATGAGTACCACCATTTACATGTTAGGATGAACATCAAAAGTACAAAAAATAACAAGCTTTGGAGAGGATGTGGAGAAATTGAACCATTGTACTTTGGAAGGAATGATGCTAAAGCTGAAATTCCAGTACTTTGGCCACCTCATGCGGAGAGTTGACTCATTAGAAAAGACTGTGAGACTGGGAGGGATTGGGGGCAGGAGGAGAAGGGGACGATTGAGGATGAGATGGCTGGATGGCATCACTGACTCAATGGACGTGAGTCTGAGTGAACTCCGGGAGTTGGCGATGGACAGGGAGGCCAGGCGTGCTGCGATTCATGGGGTCGCAAAGAGTCGGATACGACTGAGCGACTGAACTGAACTGACACTATCGTGAGAATGTAAAAAACTGCAGCCCACTCTAGGAAACAGTATGGAGGCTCCTCAAGAAATTAAAAATAAAACTACTTACTACATGATCCAGGAATTCCATTTTTGGGCGTATATACAAAAAAACTGAAATCAGGATACCAAAGGGATATCTGTACTCCCATGTTCACTGCAGCATTATTCATAATAGCTAAGATATGAAAATAACCCAACTGTCCATTTGCAGATAAATGGATAAAGATAATGTGATATATACATACAGTGAATATTATTAATTCAGCTTGGTGAAACTTGGAGCAGAAAACCAGCTGAACCAGGGCTAGCCCAGACTTCTGACCTTCAGGACTGTGATGTGATAAATTTGGGTTGTTTTAAGCCTCTAAGCATATGGTGATTTGTTTTGAAATAGAAAGCTAATACAAGGGAATAAGAAAAGATGGGAATAAAGAGTGATATTGGACTTCTGGTACAAAAAAAAAATGAGCCATATGGATAAAGACTACATCCCAGCACTAAGTATGCTCTGTGTAGGGATTGAAATGGGAAACAGAATTGGGAGAGAAATAGAGGACCATAAAAAACAATTTGAAGGCTACTGAAGAGTTGGCCTAAAGCTCAACATTCAGAAAACGAAGATCATGGCATCTGGTCCCATCACTTCATCGGAAATAGATGGGGAAACAGTGGAAATGGTATCAGACTTTATTTTTTTGGGCTCCAGAATCACTGCAGATGGTGATTGTAGCCATGAAATTAAAAGACGCTTACTCCTTGGAAGGAAAGTTATGACCAACCTAGATAGCATATTCAAAAGCAGAGACATTACTTTGCTGACTAAGGTCCATCTAGTCAAGGCTATGGTTTTTCCAGTGGCCATGTATGGATGTGAGATTTGGACTGTGAAGAAGGCTGAGCGCCAAAGAATTGATGCTTTTGAACTGTGGTGTTGGAGAAGACTCTTGAGAGTCCCTTGGACTGCAAGGAGATCCAACCAGTCCATTCTGAAGGAGATCAGCCCTGGGATTTCTTTGGAAGGAATGATGCTAAAGCTGAAACTCCAGTACTTTGGCCACCTCATGCGAAGAGTTGACTCATTGGAAAAGACTCTGATGCTGGGAGGGATTGGGGGCAGGAGGAGAAGGGGACGACCGAGGATGAGATGGCTGGATGGCATCACGGACTCGATCAACGTGAGTCTGAGTGAACTCTGGGAGTTGGTGATGAACAGGGAGGCCTGGCGAGCTGCGATTCATGGGGTCGCAAAGAGTCGGACACGACTGAGCGACTGAACTGAACTGCACTGAAGACACAGTTGATTGGCTGTTCCTGCTCTTAAGTGGTTTCACCCTAAGCATGTCTCTCCCAATAGAATAGTACTACCACCATTTATAGATCAAAAGATACTTATTTGATAACTGCAAGAAGGACCAATAAAAATGGAGGACAGGTTGGAATTTCTGCTGATTGTTGTAGGGGATAAAATATGTTGGCCTGACCCATAAAGCTCAAAAGATACTCAGAACTTTTTTCTTTTTTAAATTTTCCTCTCAACAAATATGCAGACATAGGTGTAAAAAGTAAGCCAGTGTCATCTATTCATTGACCCCCTCATTTCCCAAATACTGAATTATTTTTTAACCGTGCCAACATTTATTGTTTATTCTTCTATGATTACATATATGAGAAGATTTTGTAAAATACAGATGGATTATTATTATTTTTTAACTTACCTGTGATAAGAAATTAAAGACTTCTGGGCCAATGAATGTTACATTTTCAAAAGTTTATTGTCTTATAATAATAAAAGGTTTATTGTTCATTTTAATATATGACTAAATTGAAAATTTTAGAATGTTGAGGATAAGTTAGATTATGGTGACTAGGGTTGACAACAGCTAAGCAAGTCAGAACCAGGGAGAGAGGGTCAAAATATACCAGCTTTGTTACCATATATATCTTGATCTAGAGGTAATATTTGGTATAGTAATGTATTTTCATTCATATTTGTGTCTTTTGATGCATCACCTGAGGCTGCATGTCAAAGGCTGCAAATTACTGGAAAAACTAGGCCCTTAAACTGATAAACCAGGAATCAGAGGTAAACTGGGAACTAGAAATAAAACAAACAAATGAACAACAAAAATAGTCCTCTATACAAGCTTGGATTCTCTTGTATAGTCCTCTATACAAGCTTGGATTTTCAAGCAATAATTGAAAATACAAAGTAATTTTAAAAATATAGGAACTGTACTGTCTCTCATAATTTGAAAATCTAGACGTAAATGTGGCCTTAGATTTGGTCTGCATTACTGGTTCTAAGATGTCATGAAGATCTCAATTGTCAGTTACATGTTAAGTCTTGTTTATCATGATAGAAAAATGAAAGTAGCAGTCCTAGCTGTCAAAAAAACCATATTACACTATTCAGAAAGAGACATAATGGCGTCTGTATCATTTTTAAAAAATGTAAGGAAAGAAATTTGTCTCCAGAAAATACTCAGTGATAGTCACTCAGTCAATGACCGGCTCTTTGAGATCCCATGGACTGTATAGCCTGCCAGGATTTGTTCATGGAATTCTCTAGGCAAGAACCCTGGAGTGGGTTGCCATTTCCTTCTCCAGGGTAGATAAGACTTCAGTTCAGTTCAGTTCAGTTCAGTCACTCAGTCATGTTCGACTCTTTGCAACCCCATGAATCACAGCACGCCAGGCCTCCCTGTCCATCACCATCTCCCGGAGTTCACTCAGACTCACGTCCATCGAGTCCGTGATGCCATCCAGCCATCTCATCCTTGGTCGTCCCCTTCTCCTCCTGCCCCCAATCCCTCCCAGCATCAGAGTCTTTTCCAATGAGTCAACTCTTCTCATGAGATGGCCAAAGTACTGGAGCTTCAGCTTTAGCATCATTCCTTCCAAAGAAATCCCAGGGCTGATCTCCTTCAGAATGGACTGGTTGGATCTCCTTGCAGTCCAAGGGACTCTCAAGAGTCTTCTCCAACACCACAGTTCAAAAGCATCAATTCTTCTGTGCTCAGCCTTCTTCACAGTCCAACTCTCACATCCATATATGACCACAGGAAAAACCATAGCCTTGACTAGACGGACCTTAGTTGGCAAAGTAATGTCTCTGCTTCTGAACATACTATCTAGGTTGGTCATAACTTTTCGTCCAAGGAGTAAGCGTCTTTTAATTTCATGGCTGAAGTCACCATCTGCAGTGATTTTGGAGCCCCCCAAAATAAAGTCTGACATTGTTTCTATTGTTTCTCCATCTATTTCCCATGAAATGATGGGACCAGATGCCATGATCTTTGTTTTCTGAATGTTGAGCTTTAAGCCAACTTTTTCACTCTCCTCTTTCACTTTCATCAAGAGGCTTTTTAGCTCCTCTTCACTTTCTGCCATAAGGGTGGTGTCATCTGCATATCTGAATTTATTGATATTTCTCCTGGCAATCTTGATTCCAGCTTGTGTTTCTTCCAGTCCAGCTTTTCTCATGATGTCTAATATTTTGTACATTTCTCTTTAGAGCAATTATTATACTTCATAGAATTGCTTGTTTTATTTTCTATCTCTTCTACTGAATTTTTCTCCATAGTTCTGTGAAAATTTTTTAATGTGCACAAAAATGGAAACAATTGCAGATTCAGCATTTATATTAATTCTACCACCTACATTTCATAATTAATATTTTGGTATATTCACATTAGCATATCTGTCCATCTATTCATCCCTCAATCTAGTCATTATTCCAGTTTACTCTCTTCAGCTTATTTTAATGTCCTTGAAGGAAAATGAGTTTCTGTCTTATTCAGTATTATATTCTCTACATGCTAGTATGGTCTCCAAAATATAGAAGGAGCTCAGTGAAGACTGAGGAAGGAAGAAGTATAGGAAAGAAGGAGGGAATAGAGAGAGGAAGAGATAAAAAAAACGAGGCAAGGAGGTACGAAGCCTATCTTTTGTGGAAAGAGAACTTCCTTTTGACTTAAGCAGAGCAACTTGTACCACTATGCTGCTAAGTCACTTCAGTCGTGTCCGACTCTGTGCAACCCCATAGACGGCAGCCCACCAGGCTCTGCCGTCCTTGGATTTCTCCAGGCAAGAACACTGGAGTGGGTTGCCATTTCCTTCTCCAATTCATGAAAGTGAAAAGTGAAAGTGAAGTCGCTCAGTCATGTCCCACTCTTAGCGACCCCACGGACTGCAGCCTACCAGGCTCCTCCATCCATGGGATTTTCCAGGCAAGAGTAAGTTAACAAAGCAGTACTAAATGTCAAAGTTGGCATGAAGTTCAAACCATGTCTTTGGAAATGTGTACAGAATTAAAGATGTTAATATTGTATCAGTAAACATATACATAATCAGAATTCTGCATATTTAAGCTGGTTGCTTGGATTGTTGGCAGAAGTGAAGTGAAGTCACTCAGTCGTGTCCGACTCTTTGTGACCCCATGGACTGTAGCCAACCAAGCTCCCCTGTCCATGGGATTCTCCAGGCAAGAATACTGGAGTAGGTTGCCATTTCCTTCTCCAGGGGATCTTCCCGACCCAGGGATTGAACCTGGGTTTCCCGCATTGGAGGCAGATGCTTTAACCTCTGAGCCACCAGGCAAATGACTATTAAATGCAACTTGTATGCATGCTAAATCGCTTCAGTCATGTCCAAATCTGTGCAATAGCCCACCTAACTCCTCTGTCCATGATATTCTCCAGGCTAGCATACTGGAGTGGGTTGCCATGCCCTTCTCCAGGAGATCTTCCCCACCCAAGGATCAAACTTGGGTCTCTTATATCTCCTCCACTGGCAGATAAATTCTTTACCACTAGCACCATCTGGGAAGCCCCAAATGTGACTTAAAAGTAGTCATACCTATTTTCTTTGAGCCAGGCTCATAACATAGTTCATGAAGTAATTTTCTGGGGATTCAACTTGATATGTTCATAATTGTGTGATTAATTACAATCATCCTTGGTTACATTTGCTAAGAAATGTCAGTTTATGAGCATGGCACCTTGTGCAGGCAGCCACACAGCAGAAGGTATGAGAATGATGGGGATTTGTGTATGGCAGTGAACCCAAGTGTTTTTCTTCATAGTTTTTCCTGAAAAGCTCAGACAGGCATCCTGTGATGGTCAGTGGGATGCCTTTAACATTTAGTTTCCCAGACTGAAGGTAAAGTCATTTGGGGATAAAGGGCGTGGCCAGTTCAAACTCTGCTAAAGCACATGTGAAGTGACAATATCAGTAGGACAACAGAAGATGGTCATGTGTGGCAGGGCATAGAGGTGAACATTTACAGAAGACAATTTAATACCCTATAAGCATATGGTAGGGACCATTGGAGAAAATACTAGTAATCAACTTCAGGATTGGGATCTGGGAATCTCCTTCTAGATTCTCAGAAATGGCATGGTTGCCAACACATAGGAGATAGACATTCTGCCTCAAGTGTGTGGGAAAATAAGGAAGTATGACTTATACACGTAAAACGCCTTGAAAAATGTCATAACGTGTTTCTGTTGAGATGGTAAAAACTGATTTCTGTGTATGATATAAAGTCAGCCTTCTGTTGTGAAATAGGTTTTAAATGAATCCAGACAAAAAATCTTCACTATTTGTGTGGGTCATGTCTTCCAATTAACCACATATAAATACTCTGTAGTGTTATCAGTAAAACTGAGGAGCTTTATTACTACAGAGAATATTTTATCATCTTCATTTTATATATAGATGAGGAAATATAAGCAGAAAGGGAAAAGTCACAGGGGCTTAGAACCAGGTCTGTTGATTCAACTTTACCTTTATGTATTGTCTCTTATTTGATAGTTATCTCCTTGTTTTGTAAGAAAGCTTTTAAGTTAATAATTCTTTACTTTTGCAATCAAAAAGAATTTATAGATTTTTTGGCATTAACTCTAGAATCAATTCAGTTCAGTCACTCAGTCATGTCCGACTCTTTGTGACCCCATGGACTGCAGCACCCCTAACTCTAGAATAAGCGAATAGATTTAGCTGTGTTATATTGGGTTTATGTAGCAACTCTGAGGACTAAGCCTAAAAGTCCGTTTCATAAAACTTCTACACTTTACCTAATTGGCTTATATCACAGAGAAGAGAAATCCTATAGGAAGGCTAGTTTTAGTCTGAAATAAGTAACCCTCTCAATTTTATGTGTTGTAGCATCTTGGTGAATATTTTTCTTTCCTTTGGGTCAAACTATAATAGCAAGACTCTTTGGGGCATAAGTCATAAAAACCCAGCTCACACAGATTACACAACATAAGGAATTTAGAAGCTTAGGAAATGAATATCTGTCTGGAAAGAACCAAGCTTCTGGCACAGTTGGATCCAAGTGTTTGAAAAGGTCTGCAAGAATCTCTGTTCCTTTTTGTGGATCTGCTGTCCTAGAAGTTGACCTTAGTCTCTGGCAAGCTGTCCTATAAAGTAGGAGGAGGACCACCAGGATATTCAGGCTCACATTTCCCCAGCTTAGTAACCCTCTTTGAAAGATATCCTAATTTCCAATTCAAAAAACAACAGAAATTCTAGGCTTGAGTTGCTTGGCCTATATCAGGTCATTTGGCCACATTTAAATCATGATATGTAGCTCAGACTGGCCATATGCTAATCTTTCAGTCCTTGGACTAGTCTCAGACCCCTTTAATCACATTGTCTGAGCATGAGTAAGAGGGACCCACCAGAAGAAAATCAAGGTACTAATTAGCAGAAAGGAAAAATAGATACTGGGCATACTCAAACAATGAAATCATTCCTTTAAGTTTAAATAAAGTCATGTGTTTTTTGATGTATTTGTAGGAGAAAAAGAGAGAACAAAGTACTTTAGGAAAATGTTTCCTTGATATATATAAGTTAATAATACCACAGGATATTAATGAGCTATTCATATTTTACATGTCAAAATAGAAAATATGTGTTAAGTAATAATAGTGATCATAGTATTGCAAAGCCCATCATTCCTATAAAGGTTGTAAATAAAGAATGTTAATCAATTGGTTAATTAGTGCCATGTCCTCACTTTTATTGGCAAATGAAAAGTAAGTTTAAAAGGGAAGGTTACTTAATTTACTATCTTACTGGTCATTGCATATTTTTATACTTAATTTTCAAAACATATATATTCCTTGTCAAAATATACTCTGTGAAGTTGTGGTAACTGACTCGATGAACGTGAATCTGAGTGAACTCCGGGAGTTGGTGATGGACAGGGAGGCCTGGCATGCTGCGATTCATGGGGTCTCAAAGAGTCGGACACGACTGAGCAACTGAACTGAACTGAACTGAACTTTGATTTGATTTTTCTTTTTTTTTATTTAACATTTCAATTTTCACTTTCACTATGCTGAGAAGAGAATTCAGAAAGGACATGCCTTGATATTCTGTATCCACAGACTAGAACTGTTATGCAAACAAAAGAGCTCTGGGTGAAAATTAGTTTCCTACAGTCTAGTCAGGGTGCTGTGCTACAATGAGGCATGACTGAACAGGGCCATCAAATTGGTGGTTAAGCATTTATGCCTTAGAATCAAATGGAACTGGGCTGAGTCAGCTTTGTTACTTACCAGCTGGGTGACCTTGAACAGTTTACCTCACCAGTCCTCAGTTTCCTCATCTTTGAAATTAAGATCAAATTATCTCCTTCCATAAATGATCAGGATTATATGAGATTAAGCATTGAAACATTCATTGCAGTTCCTGGTACAAAATAAGCATTCAGTTTGTCATTCTTTATTTTCTTATTGGAACACACTTAGGAATGACTTTTCAACCATAGTGATTCAGGGCATAACCTTCCCAGCTGGTTTTTTGAGACTCTGTTTTATTTGCTCTGTCAGTGGACTACCTTCTCATTAGTGAAGACATTTGGAAATATACCACTCAGTCCTAATTTGAGTGAATTAGATTTTCATCAGCGTTAGTATGCACATGACTGTAATTAACAAGTAAAATGAACACATACCATTTCAAATTTATTAAAGTTTGGGAGAAAAATTCCATTTGGTCACAAGTAAAATTCTCTGCATGTTTACTCACTTAGTGGAAGAAATTTACATTTGGGAAGAAGTACTTACTTGCTAATGTGTCAGCAGATCACAAATGAAACTGTAACCTCCTGCTACCATCATTATGAAATGTAGTCAACATTAATTGAAATATCTGACTGCTTATTGTCTCAACCTGTGAGCCAGGCGTGAAACTCCTTTGTATGTTTTATTATTTGTTTTCTCCTGTATGACTATTGGAACATCAGGTTTTAATTAATTGCTTGTTTTGTTTTGATAATTTCTACAGTAAGTGGTTTCTCTAAAATGTGCTTAAGAGACACCCATGAAGGAGTTGATATCCAAGTCTCTGTGCCAAGTGAACACAAGGAAATCAGTTGTTTGCAGTAAAGCTTCAAAACTAGACAACCTCAATTCCATCTTCAAAGGACTGACGTTGTAAGGTTATGTACATGCTCAGTCGCTCAGTCATGTCCAGCTCTTTGCAACCCCGTGGACTGTAGCCTACCAGGCTCCTCTATTTATGGGATTCTCCATGCAAGAAAACTGGAGTGGGTTTCCATTTCCTACTCCATTGTGAGGCTGAGTGAAATCTTATACTGTTTTGAAGAAGGAGAGGAAAAAAGCTGTCCCTTCACTGGGCATGGGGGAGAGAGGAGTTTGCTAATCACTGCAGTATTTGGGACACTATGATGCAAGTTAGTTTTGTCCCTTGCTGGAATGGTGGCTTAAAAAGTACACAGGGCCTTTTTTGGTAAGTACTTTTTACTGAACTCAGACTTTTTTATTCTCTTTGCTTTGTATTATTTTTTAACATATGCCCAAAGAAAGGAAACAAAGGAATATTACACCTGTACAAAAGCAATCATGTAAACTCAAATATACAAATTGATTTTGAAGGCTTTATCACTTAATAAAATAAAATGAAATTATTTAGCAAAATGAGTACTGAGCTATTATGCCATCTCTTTATTAGTTCGTTAAAAATCTTGCTCACACCTGCATATTTATGAGCCTCTAATGAGCTTGTCTCTGTTCTAGTACCTAGAAGCATGGAAAGAAATGAGTACCTCTGCCTCAAAGCTGCATACAGTCTTCTAAATTTAGAAAGACAGTAATGACAATTCTATATACAGGCAGCAAAAGAGACATAGATGTAAAGAACAGACTTTTGGACTCTGTGGGAGAAGGCTAGGGTGGGATGATTTGAGAGAATAGCAATGAAACATGTATGTTGCCATATGTAAAATAGATGAACGGTGCCAGTTCAATGCATGAAGCAGGGCACTCAAAGCCAGTGCTCTGGGACAACCCAGAGGGATGGGGTAGGGAGCGGGGGGGGAGGGCAGGATGGGGGGGATCAGCCTACACACGTGTGGCTGATTCATGTTGATGTATGGCAAAAACCACCATGATATTGTAATTATTGTTCAATTAAAATAAATTAATTAACTTAAAAAGCTGCAAGCTGCTGCTACATACAGTCTTCCGAAAGATTATGTCAATTTAATGATTTCTCTATAATATAAACATGGTGTATTACTAGTATGTTAAAATTTTTTCCTTAAATCCAAAGGCTAGATTATAATTTCATTGATTCATAGGATATAAGTGCTAATTAAGCTTTAAAATAAAGTCCAAAAGATTATGTAACAATTTTTTTATAGTGAAACCCGTTTTTGACAACATTTTAAGAAAATATTCAAATACAAAGAAAATTTGAAATAATTTCATAGTGAACAGTATATTCACAGCATGTTCTACTATTAAAATTTTAACTATATTTTATCACAAGTCTGTCAGTGTGTACAGAAATGTACATTTTAAAATTTAGTCTTACATGGGACTCCAATATTTCCTAAAATTAACTCAAGGATGCTTTTATCACACCAGAGTTTGATGTCCAGAAGTCCATTTGCTCTGATTAGCTCTTCCCTGAGGAGACTCTATGTCAGTTCCTTTGCACACAATTTGACATCCAGTGATCTAGACAAACTCCATTATTATGCAGATAGAAAGAACTGAGATGCAGAAACTTGAAGTCACTAATATATTGATAACACTGTAATGTATTGATAACAACTGTAAGCTGTTAACTGGAACTAGAATTCATTTTTATGTCTTTGCAGCAGATGTAATCTTTTAAAAACTCTCATAATGTTGCTTAAACAGATGTCAAGATACTCTAATCAAGCTATATATTTTGTATTTTTGAAGAATGACAATGTGTGTAATGCTGGTTAGAATGAGTGTGGAATAGCTTAGCCCATGTGTTGCAGGGGAAGTAACTCTTGTTGGGAAAATGGTCAGGGTAATATTTAGGCTGTAGGGCATTGGTAATGCAGAAAGTCATCATGGTAAAAATAAATCTTACCATGGACCCAGATAATTATACAAATCCTCTCAAGTGACATCTCTTTCCCTGCTGTTAGATTCACTGATTTACTCCTGTGTTCATTCAGATACCTCCCCTGTGGTAGTCTTAGTCCTCCTGTCAATTACATAGCATTTAGATTTTTCTTTTAATATAGGATCTTAATATTTGTGGCTTCCCAGGTAGCTCAGTTGAGAAGGAAATGGCAACCCACTCCAGTATTCTTGCCTGGAGAATCCCAGGGACAGAGGAGCCTGTTGGGCTGCCGTCTATGGGACTGCACAGAGTTGGACATGACTGACACAACTTAGCAGCAGCAGCAGGTAGCTCAGTGGTAAAGAATCTGACCATCAATGCAGGAGCCAGAGGAGACGCAGGTTTGATCCCTGGGTTAGGAAGATCCTACTGGTGCTTCCCTGGTGGCTCAGAGGTTAAAGCGTCTGCCTGGAATGCTGAAGACCCAGGTTTGATCCCTGGGTTGGGTAGATCCCCTGGAGAAGGAAAATGGCAACCCACTCCAGTACTCTTGCCTGGAGAATCCCGTGGAGCTAGGCACCTGGTAGGCTGCAGTCCATGGGGTCGCTACTAGTCGGACATGACTGAGCAACTTCACTTTCACTTTTCACTTTCATGCATTGAAGAAGGACATGGCAACCCACTCCAGTGTTTTTGCCTGGAGAATCCCAGGGATGGGGGAGCCTGGTGGGCTGCTATCTCTGGGGTTGCACAGAGTCGGACACGACTGAAGCAACTTAGCAGCAGCAAACATTCAGTATGTGCCAGGCATGATTTAGACTCCCCAAATACCATAGTGAAAACATAGACAAAGTCCTTGCTCTTTAAACTTAAGACTTTCATGAGGAAAGACAAATAATACAAGTAGTATGTGTATAAATAAAAGAATAAGAATATAAAATAAAATTTTAAAACTATAGGAAGATAATAGAGAGCCATGAAAGGTGCTCTTTTAGTTATGGTGTTCAGATAAAACCTCCCTGGGGAGACAATATTGCAACAGAGATGAATTTAGTGAGGAAACATGTCACTGAGATATCTGGGAGAAGAGCCTTCCAGGCAGAAGGTAGAGCATGTGTAAAAATCCCTGAAATAGTATTGTTTGGGGACATGTGCAGATAATGGAAGGAGAAGGCAATGGCCCCCACTCCAGTACTCTTGCCTGGAACATCCCATGGATGGAGGAGCCTGGTAGGCTGCAGTCCATGGGGTCGCTAAGAGTTGGGCACAACTGAGCAACTTCACTTTCACATTTCACTTTCATGCATTGGAGAAGGAAATGACAACCCACTCCAGTATTCTTGCCTGGAGAATCCCAAGGACAGAGGAGCCTAGTGGGCTGCTGTCTATGGGGTCACACAGAGTTGGACATGACTGAAGCGACTTAGCAGCAGCAGTAGGAGCAAATAATGGAAACTGTCTATTAAGTCTGGAGAAAAGTGATTGTAAAATAAAATCATAGGAGGTAGGGTATCTGGGAACCAGGTAAAAATTTCAAATTGTATTTCTAAGGAATGGTTTTTACTTCTCTTTAGCATGAGAAAGTGATGGTTGAGCTGACATATATTCTATAAGAATCACACTGACTAATATGTGGAGGTAAAAATGACAGGAAGAGTGTAGGAGTCAAACAGCAGAGCTAATTAGAAGGCTCATGAGGTGGCCCAGGTGAGACGTAATGGCCCCAGTGGATGGTTGGAGCAGGGTGGGATGGATTCTGAAGGGAATAAGAGCAAGATTTGCTTTTGGATTGGGGTATAAGACAAAGAGAGATCTCAAAAGTAAATGCCAGATTTTTATTCTGAGAATTGGAAGAATGTTATCATCATTTATTGAGATAGAGGATATTGAGAAAAAAGTAGGGGAGAAACATCAAGTGTTTGTTTTTGGATATGTTTAATTTGAGGCTCCTATCCGCAAGGCTGAATTAAGGCAGCGGATGGGATATAGGAGTCTTAAGTTCAGAAGAAAGCCAAGGCCAAAGAAATTAAATTGTGAGTCATTAGCATAAAGATGGCATATAAACAATGAGACAGACTAAGGTTACCTAGAGATTGAGTGTACATAGGTAAAATAAGATATCCAAGGACAGACCCTTGTGCACTCTGTTATTTAGAATTTGGGAAGAAAATAAACATTCAAAAGAGGACACTGAACTAGGAAGTAGGAGTGAGGCGGGAGGAAAGAAAAGAACTGCAGTATGATATAGATCAAATATCAGTATTTCTACAAGAAAGAAGTGACCGTCTACATTAAATGCTAGCTAATAGGTAGAATAATATAAGAACTAAAAATTGGCCACTGTACTTTTTCATGTAGAAGTCATTACGACCTTGACAAGAATGGATTTGATGATTGGAGTAGGTTGAAAAAGAGTGAAAAGATAATAAATGGAGACAGCATTTCAAAGAGGTATGCTGTGAAAAGGAGAAGTTAAAGGGATGTTAACTGAAAAGGAATGCAAAATAAGAGCTTATTGTTAGATACAGAATTATCATAACAATTTTTTGATGATGGAAATAATCCAGTGAAAGAGACATTAGTGATGGATGAGATAGAGCAGTCAAGTGTAGGAAAAAAGTCCTACAGTGAGCAAGAAGGATAGTTCAGATAAATGGAGTAAGACCAGTTCACTATTATAGCAGGAAAAGAGTGGGACAAGTGATCTGAGCATTTTTGTAAGTGAGTGAATAACATGGTAAATTTGGAATTTAAATTGATTAGGGAGGGAAATGTGAATATAAGGGAGAAAAGTCAACAGATCAGAAGTCTCTATGTGGTTGATTTCAGGCTCTTTGAGGGAAATGAAATTTCAGAGATATTAAAATTTTTTCAATTAAAATTAAAAAAAAAGATTTTAGAAGCAAGGGAACTATTGGTAATGAAAACGTCTAGAGTAGAGCTGCTTTTTCAACTCTAACTTATTGTTAAAATCCCTCAGGAAATTGTCTTGTTTATTTACCATCCATTTACTTATTCTTTCCTTCTTGCCTGCCTGCCCTCCTTCCTTTATTACCTGGTACCTGGCCCCATTCCTGAAATTGTACATTAGTTGGTCTGGGCTATAGAACTGGAATACTGAAATTAAAACAAAACAAAACAAAAAACCAAAAACGTTCCCAGGTGCTGTTGATATGCAGAATGATCGGGTTATGACCCTGGTTTGCACCCCTAGCTGCTTATGGGAATCACTTAATTTCATTTGATATGAAAAAATTAAGCTTTGGTTTTATTGTTTCTTTGGATTGTGAAATCACAAATAAAAATGATAGGAATAGAAAATATGAGAAAGTATTTGAGCAGGATGCCAAAATCTTGAAGGAATGGGATCAGTCTACAGATGGCACCACCGGTTGGGAAATCTGGTGCAGTCTGACACTAAGATCTGGGGGATTCATTAGGGAGAAGGAAGTAATGGTGGTTTGAATGAGGAAATGTGAGTCAGGGTGATCAGTTACCCCACTAGGGGTAACTTTAGGTCTGGAATATGGTTGCTGAAACAGCCAGCAATTCAGAGACTTTAGGGGACCCCAAGAGAAATCTAGATACCTGTTAGTATGAAGGAAATGTTACAGAAGTTCTTTAGGTTTCCTGGGATTTGACAACCAAACACTGTAGTGTTCAATGAATACTTGTTGAGTGAACAAGTACTTTTTATTCATTTCAATATTATGTGTATACAGTAGTGAGCATATGATGCTAGATTAAAAATAATTATTTTGACATCTCTTATCTTATTAGAATTTCTATTATGGAATATCAATAGAGTTAATTTTAGTTACTCTGAGTTCATGCTATGTTAATCTATTACTGATGGCTGGTTTACATGAACATGTAGGATCTTATTTGCATGTAATATGGATGAGTTATTAAATATACAAATAAACAATGACCAGATCATATATTCCCACAGATTTCTGACCCACACACTCTGCAGTATCTGACCTGGGGAGCCAAACCACAACTTCTGTAGCAATCAGCCCAGAATGGTCAGGATTTAGTCAATACCTGCAACTTCACTATATTTTGCCCCTGCTTCCAACTCAGGACCAGCCAGAAAAGGCAAACAGGCTTCCCAAACTATTCACATAAGGTGCTTGGCTTCCAGTTAGCCTGCCTTCGGCTTCATGCCAACAACTTCCAGTTTGGATATACCTGAAGCCCTCCTTTCTTTTCATTACAAAACTACCTCATTTCCCTCCCTGCCTTTGTTTCTCTGTTTAATACAAGTGATGATGATTAGACTTCCTTGCTATTACAAGCTCTGAATAGTCTCTGTTCTGGTCAGGTGAAGTGAAGTGAAGTTGCTCAGTGGTGTCCGACTCTTTGCGATCCCATGGACTGTAGTCTATCAGGCTTCTCCATCCATGGGATTTTCCAGGCAAGAGTACTGGAGAGGGTTGCCATTACCTTCTCCAGGGGATCTTCCTGACCCAGGGATCAAACCCAGGTCTCCTGCATTGCAGGCAGATGCTTTACCCTCTGAGCCACCAGGGAAACCCTTTGGTCAGGTGGTCTTTGTTTATTTTCATATGTGAGTGACTAATAAAAATGTATATGTGGAGGATAATCATGGAGCCCAGTAATCATTAACTTATAAGGTATTTTAATGAAATATTCCAATAAAGTCAGTTCTCTTAATTTTATTTTTTAGAATTATTGATAACTAATTTTTGTAAAAGATATAAGAGGTTTTTAAATAGGTAAAAATCAGTGGCATCTTTAATATGGATTTTGTTTTGGAATGAGCTTATATGCTGCATTCAAAATGGTTAAAAATGTTTAATTTATTTTTACCCCATAGAAAATAGGTTTAAGCTTATGAATGAGTTAATGTACATGAATATTTTCAAATGTATTTTATATACATTAATTTTTCAAGAGTATAATTTACATAATATAAAAAATATATTTGAATTATATTTGAATCATGACTTGAATGAAATGTGTAATTTTGAATATGAACAGTGATGGATATTAGAGAATTTTGTTGTTCAATTGTTCCTCAGTCCTGTCTAATTCTTTGTGACCCCATGAACTGCAGCATGCCATGCTTCCCTGTCCTTCACCATCTCCCAGAGCTTGCTCAAACTCATGTCCATTGAGTCGGTGGTGATGCCATCCAACCATCTCATCTTCTGTCATCCCCTTCTCCTGCCTTCAATCTTTCCCAGGATCAGGGTTTTTTCAAATGAGTCAGTTCTTTGCATCAGCTTCCACATCAGTCCTTCCAATGAATATTCAGGATTGATTTCCTTCAGGATGGACTGGTTTGATCTCCTTGCAGTCCAAGGGACTCTCAAGAGTCTTCTCCAACACCACAGTTCAAAAACATCAATTCTTTGGCACTCAGCCTTCTTTATGGTCCTACTCTCACGTCCATACATAACCACTAGGAAAACCATAGCTTTGACAAATATGTGTTTGTATAATATTTTTAAAGGTTTATTTTCAGTAAGACATTTTACCTTTTCAACATTAAAAAAAAATCCCTTTTAGGCTTTTTACAATCCTGATTATAGATCTGTTTTAAAAATTAATAAACTATAAAATTCTGAGCTAGATATCTTTCCTTTTGGCAGAGTACTAAGATGTTACTTTTTTTCCCTCTATGTTTTTCCTAAAGATACACCCCCCCCCCCCAAAAAAAAAGATAGTTGCTATGGAAGTATCCCTTTATATGCTAACCAGAGGCCACTTACACAAATAAAAGTATTGAAGTTAGAGGAAGGTTTTATCCATTAGGAAGTGCTAATACAGAGGTCAAGCTACTTGCTTTTATATAAAAATGTTATTTGAAGCTGTAAATATTTACCATGACATAAATTCTATTAGTAGCCTTTGATTAAAAAATTTTATATATTACTTCCCAATTGCATTATGGCTTCAGTGTTTCTTCGTATATGAACCATGGACCAGTGGCATCACCTGAGATCTTGAAAGAGATAAAAATTCTCAGGCACCATCCCAGATTGACTAAGTCAAAAATTTGGGGAATGTGGTTGAGAAAAATGTGTTTTAATAAGCCTTCCAGGTGATTTTGATTCAAACTAAAGTTTTAGGTAACCTGATCTACATAACGTTCCCAATTAATCTATGAAAATTTTCAACAATAACAACAAAAAAGAATGTTTGATTTACACAGTAGACATTATTAGGCCTGACGGAAGTTTTATGAAAATTACTAAATATACCCAAAATTTTTCTGCCATGGTGATAAGACTGTCAGAAGAGTTTCTGAATTGGGGGTGCAGCCTGAATAGGGCAGCAGCCTATAAAGTTTGCTGTTATTTCTTTCCTAAAGTTTTATGACCAGCTGGATAATTCATTCAATTTATGAAAAAAAAAAAACTAAGATTAGGTAGTATTATAGTTTAGAAACCTTCAGTAAATAGTCTTTGATGCTCTATTTCTTCATGAAAAATAGAAAATCTTAATTCTTTTGGTAGTTACTATAGTTATCTGCTGTACCTCAGTTTCACACAGCAGGGATCCCAAACTTGAATGCATTTGTGGACCAGGTTGGTAGCTTGATTGAAGCTGGTTGAATGTCATCTTCATTTCTATATAGAATATTTTTTTCTTCCAGTTACACTGAAATCGGCAGGCATTTCAGTTTAGCATTAATTTTTCTATTTTTGTCAGAGACATGGGAACAGTAATATATCCCATTCTTTCTGATTCAAGGAGAACAACAATGCGAGCACAATGATAGCCATGAACACACCATATCAGTTTTAGGAAGCATGAAGTGAGATATTGTAGCCACTTAACTGCTGCTGCTGCTAAGTCGCTTCAGTTGTGTCCGACTCTGTGTCTGTGTGACCCCATATTTGGCAGCCCACCTGGCTCCCCCATCCCTGGGATTTTCCAGGCAAGAACACTGGAGTAGGTTGCCATTTCCTTCTCCAAGGCATGAAAGTGAAAAGTGAAAGTGAAGTCACTCAGTCGTGTCCAACTCTTAGCAACCCCATGGACTGCAGTCTATCAGGCTCCTCTGTCCATGGGATTCTCCAGGCAAGAGTACTGGAGTGCTTTCTCTGACTTAACTGCTGACTCATCTTAATTACAGGAAGGGGGCCTAATAGGTGGGGAGAAGCTTCCCAGTAGTACCTACTAAACTTGGCCACGTATGAAGGTGAAGTTGGCAGTGTTTTAGCTCCTGCTCTTCCTTTCAAACAGATCAAAAATTAATTTTTCCAGCTAAAATTTTTTAAAAACAAATTTTTGTGTGTGGTAGGTACACTTAATAAGATCTATCCTGTAAAATGTTACCGTATTGCTAACTACACACATAATGCTGTACAGCAGATCTCTAGATCTTGTTCATCTTATAGAACTGAAACTTTATACTCAATGAATAACAACTCCTTACTTCCCTCCTCTCAGCCACAAACAACCATCATTTATCTCTTGGTTCTGTGAGTTCGGCTCTTTTAAATATCTCATATTAATGGAATCATTCACTATTTTTTCTTTTGTGACTTGCTTATTTCACTTAAGGAATTGGTGATAGACAGGAAAGCCTGGCATGCTGCAGTCCATGGGGTTGCAAACAGCTGGACACGCCTGAGTGACTGAACTGATACTGATATTTCACTTAATCTAATGTCCTCCAGGCTCATGCTGCAAATGGCAGGATTTTCTTCTTTTTTAAGGCTGAAAAATACTCCATTGTATGTATATAGCACATTGTCTTTATCCATTCGTCTGTTGCCGGGGTCCAGCCCCGGTGGATCCAGGGAATTCAAAGCGGGGATGGTGTTGGTGAAGGAAAAACTTATTTATTTATTAATATAAGATTAGATTAGGAAGAAATAGTGTAGTAGGAAAATTAAGTGGAGAAAAGAGGCTGATTAACTTGGTTTACGTGGAAAACCAATAAAGTTCCAGACAAGGAACTTGCACCATCTATGTTAGGCCGCCGGCACCCCTTTGAATATCAGAGAGTGCCCCGCCTTGGGCTCTCTCTCTTATGGATCTTAGAAGCCGGGACAAGTAAGTAGACATGGTGAGCCTCCACGCCCCAGATGGGAATTCAGCCTGAAATTAGAGTAAAGAGGAGACATGGGGGAAACCAGTCCTTCTAATGACTGGCCCGGCCTCTATTGTCTAGAAAGGCCTTTTATACCTTTTTGATTGTACATAGCGATCAATGGGTAATACAAAATTATGCAGCGTTAGCAGCCCAGACTCTTTCTGTATATCTTTTTGTATACAAAAGGTCTCAGGCGATTTACATTATCTTCTGGCCAAGAGGCTTGTTAACACTTTTTGGCTCTCTTCCTTAATGAATGTTAATCTTGTTTCTCCTGAAGTGTTTTTCTTTAATCTGCATCTCCTTAAAGCACTAAAGTTACATCTCTGTAGAACAAAGGCACAGTGGGTTATAACAAAGAAGGTACTTAACTCAAAGATCTAATGTTGCTACTTGTTTTTTTCTATATATCACCTATATCAACAAGTAAAAGATATGAAAATTTGGCAGCAAGTATTGGCTCAACAAATGAAACCTTTAATCAGTCCTATTCGAATGATTTGACTCCTCGGAAGCCCCTACATTCCTAGGATGTTTTAAGCTTCCTGTGCCTCCTGTGGTCAGGAGGCCTCAAACAATCACATGTGCAGTGGTACGAGTCCTGCAGGCAGGCTAGAAAGCCATCAAGGGGTTTTTGGATTGAAACACTCGTATTATGCCCAGGAGATTTATTATCTAAAGCTCTATTTTTTTCCAGAAAAAAGTGGTGGGGGTACAGCCCCCTGTTAATGACAGAAGAGTAGATGGAAAGCATAACACAGTAAAGCAGGCAGACTCTGGTCTTGGGGGGGTGTGTGGATGCTCAGGAAATTCCAGGGGGAACCCCTGAAGCCTGATCACGTTCTTGCATTTTGTCAGGCTTCCTTCCTCATGATCTTGTCATGGGTGGGATTCCTCATGCTGGCCCCTGGCAATCTGTTGATGGGTATTTGGGTTGTTTTCACATTTCAGCTATTATGAATAAGCTGAAATAAGCATATAAGTGCATGTATATCTTTGAGATGCTGATTTCAGTTCTTTTGGAAATAAACCCAGAAGAGGTTTCTGGATTGTATAGTAATTCTATTTTCAATTTAAATTGGTCCAATAGAATCCATAGTCTTTGGCAATTGGTAAACTCTATGTATTTATTTAGGTAGAAAGTGAACTCTCGCTGTCTTCTTGTTTGTATTTGAGAAAAGGATGTGAATACAGGAGGTTGAGGAGTTTTTTCCACGATGAGTACCTTATATATTTTTGAATCAGGACCATCTAATATCCTTAATCAAACCAAAAAAAGGGTCAGCTTATTCAAACATATTAATCTTTCCCTGTATTTTTAACCACAAGATTTTAGAGGCTGTATCATTCTAGGACAACTAGAAAACTGTTTTAGTCAATAGCTAATTAAACTTTAAAAGCTTCATGGTGACACTCAAAAATATCAGGTTTACTTACTTAAGGTAGCTTAGTAATGAAAAGCTTTTACAAAATTTCTTTTCTTTGTCTTTTGTCCTTACACTCTACCTCCCTTTCTCTTTCATAATAGACATTCCTTCTAACATGTTTGATGAATTTATTTTGGTTTATTTTATTCTTGCTAAATAAGTATTGTTGGTTTATATGCATTATTTTTGATTCATATACAAGTAATTGTATTACATTTTAAAAAAATTTTGTACTGTAAATTACTGTATAACTTCTAACTATCTTTGTCTATAAAGTGACAAACTGCAGTTTATTTAAACAAAAAAAGATTTCCACCTTATTGAGATGCAGTGAAGCTTAAACAATTAATCTTTATGAGATGTTTTGACATTTCTCAGTAGATTTATGGTCTTTAAAGAAAACTTTAATTTCTTCCTTAACTTTCCTTTTCTTCAGAGGCATAATATTGGAATAAGCCCCAAATTTTTAGAAATCAGCTGTTTTTCAGTTTCTTTCTGTTGATTTTAGGGTGAACATGCTTAGACTGCTAAATATATTAAATGCATATATTCAGGATAAAAAATTCACATAGGGGATTTTTTTTTCTCTTTAAAGTCTCATAGGTCTCTCAAATATTTGGAGCTATGCACTAAAATGACAGGTAACAAGTTAAAAATAAAGTAGAATTTAAATTTAATGTTCACCTAATCTTTAGTTCACTCATTCACTTCATAATTGAAAATATATAGATATAAAAATAGACATAGTGTCAGACCATGCTGCCTAAAGGATGATTATTACTCTGGAGGTATAATGAAAGATTTCTCCTGTGTCTTTACATGAACATTTCCTCACAGAAACAGGACATTTTCTGTCTTTAGCATTTCATTTCTTGACTATCATTTTTGCTGTCCTATTTTTTTTCCCTCTCTGGTTCTAAACCACTCTGTCAGCTTTGCTTTCCCAAAAAAAAGGATATGATGTTCTAGAAATAGAGAAGAGTATAGTTAAAAAAAAAAAGAAGAAGAAATTAAACATAATAATAATAAATAAGCAAGGCAACATTGAAAAATAAAATTGTGGAATAAATTCACTTTTGAATATATACATAAATGTACTGGATAATTTATTCTCAAAGGTAATTTAATAGTATAAGTCTTTGTAACTTAGTTGGTTTACCTCAGGAATGTAAGGTTGATTTAACATCTGTCTGCTGAATCACATCAATAAACTGAACAGATCTATCTTGGTGTTAGTAAAGATCATTAGAGAAAATTAAATACACATTCCTGAAAATATACATAAACATATTAAAATATTTCCAGGAGGATTTTTAAGGTTAATAGCTAAATTGAATGAAAATATTGAATGTAGCAATGAAACACCAGAGATACTTCTACAAGCAAACATAAAAAGTAAATAAAGATCCTACTATTAATGACTGGGAAAAGTCAGTGTTCATTCCAGTTCCAAAGAAAGCCAATGCCAAAGAATGCTCAAACTACCACATAATTTCACTCATCTCACACGTTAGCAAAGTAATGCTCAAAATTCTCCAAGTCAGGCTTCAACAGTTTGTGAACCATGAACTTCCAGATGTTCAAGCTGGATTTAGAAAAGGTAGAGGAACCAGAGAACAACTTGCCAACATCCACTGGATCATCGAAAAAGCAAGAGTGTTCCAAAAAAAACCGTCTATTTCTGGTTTATTGACAATGCCAAAGCCTTTGACTGTGTGGATCACAATAAACTGTGGAAAATTCTGAAAGAGAATACCACACCACCTGACCTGCCTCCTGATAAATCTGTATGCGAGTCAGGAAGGAACAGTTAGAATTGAACATGAAACAAAAGATTAGTTCCAAATCAGGAAAGGGGTACGTCAAAGCTGTATACTGTCATCCTGCTTATTTAACTTATATGCAGAGTATATCATGCGAAATGCTGGGGTGGATGAAGCCCAGGCTGGAATCAAGATTGCCAGGGGGAATATAAATAACCTCAGATAGGCAGATTACACCACTCTTATGACAGAAAGTGAAGAACTAAAGAGCCTCTTGATGGAAGTAAAAGACGAGTGAAAAAGTTGTCTTAAAACTCAACATTCAGAAAATTAAGATCATGGCATCCATTCCCATCACTTTATGGCAAATAGATGGGGAAACAGTGGAAACTGACTTTATTTTTTGGGGCTCCAAAATCACTGCTGATGGTGATTGCAGCTATGAAATTAAAAGACTCTTACTCTTTGGAAGAAAAGTTATCACCAACCTAGATAGCATATTAAAAAGCAGAGACATTACTTTGCCAGCAAAGGTCCATCTAGTCAAAGCTATTGTTTTTCCAGTAGTCATGTATGGATGTGAGAGTTGGACTATAAAGAAAGCTGAGCACCAAAAAAGTGATGCTTTTAAACTGTGGTGGTGGAGAAGACTCTTGAGAGTCTCTTGGACTTCAAGGAGATCCAACCGGTCAATCTTAAAGGAAATCAATTCTGAATATTCATTGGAAGGACTGATGCTAAAGGTGAAACTCCACTACTTTGGCCACCTGATGCAAAGAGCTGACTCATTAGAAAAGACCCTGATGCTGGGAAAGATTGAAGGTGGGAGGAGAAGGGGATGACAGAAGATGAGATGGTTGGATGGCATCACTGACTCAACGGATATGAATTTGAGTAAACTCTGGGAGTTGGTGATGGACAGGGAGGCCTGGCATGCTGCAGTCCATGGGGTTTCAGAGTCAGACATGACTGAGCAACTGAACTGAACTATTAATATATTACAGAATGTTGTTTTTAAAATTTTGGCCTGTGTATTGAGACAATAAGATTAAATAATAATTGAACATACTGTGAAGGAGTTAAATATCATCTTTTGTGATGATAAAATTAGCTTTAGTCTGATTCTCATCAGATGAATACATTCTTTCTCAAGTGTATTCCTAAAATGATGACAGGTGAAAGAATGAGGCAGTAAAGAAATGTAACTGCATGATTTTAACCACTGATTTGATCAAGCACACTGGCAAAGATAATTGGATACCACCACAGGTGTTCACTGTAGTAATTATTTATTTACTTATTTTTTAGCCTTCTTTCTTTCACAGTCTCTCTTTGAGGAACTAATTATTCCAGATTCTTCCCCACATTTTCCCCCAAAGTGATTCTGTCTAGATTACATTTGTCTGTGTACCTATTTCCTGCCATGACTAGATGAGGGTGGTGATTGGGATATTTCAAGGAAACTGTGAATGTATACATGCATCTTATTCTTGTTGGTGCTGTTCAGTCGCTATTTGTGTCTGACTCTTTCCAGTCCCATGGATTGCAGCATGTCAGGCTTCCCTGTCCTGCATTATCTCCGAGACATTATTCAAACTTATGTCCATTGTGTGAGTGATGCCATCCAACCATCTGGTCTTCTGCTGTCCCCTTTGCCTTCTGCCTTCTGTCTTTCCCAGCCTCAGAGTCTTTTCCAATGAATCAGCTCTTCACATCAGGTGGCCAAAGTATTGGAGCTTCAGCTTCAGCATCTGTCCTTCCAATGAATATTCATGGTTGATCTCCTTTAAGATTGAGTAGTTTGATCTCTTCACTCTCCAAGGGACTCTCTAGAGTCTTCTCCAACACCACAGTTCAAAAGCATCACTTCTTTGGCACTCAGCTTTCTTTATGGTCAAACTCTCACATTCATATGTGACTACTGGAAAAACCATAGCTTGACAATACAGACCTTTGTTGGCAAAGTAATGTCTCTGATTTTTAATACACTGTATAGGTTCATCATAGCTTTTTTTTCCAATGAGAAAGCTTCTTTTAATTTCATGGCTGTAGTCACCATCTGTAGTGATTTTGGAGCCCAAGAAAATAAAGTCTGTCACTGTTTCCATTTTATCTATTTGCCATGAAGTGATGGGACCAAGTGTCATGATCTTAGTTTCTTGAATGTTGAGTTTTCAGCTGATTTTGCACTCTCCTCTTTCACCTTCATCAAGAGGCTCTTTAGTTCATCATTCTTAAGTTTCAAGTAATGCATTGCACTCCAATCTGAAGGATATTTTTTGTTTGTTTGTTTCTCCTCAAATTCTTGGCAGCATGAAAACAGTCACTAGATTTCATAGATTTTGCATTCTCTTTCTTCTGCC
Source organism: Oryx dammah (assembly GCF_014754425.2). NCBI lineage: Eukaryota > Metazoa > Chordata > Mammalia > Artiodactyla > Bovidae > Oryx > Oryx dammah. Next base: position 35,919,063 of record NW_024070189.1, read on the forward strand.
TGCCCCTAGTCTTTCCATTTGTTTCTAAAACACATTTATATTTAGATAAATATTACTCAATCAGCAACAAAAAGCCTCAGTGTACTATGTTGTCAACCTCCTTCAAGCCCAGAGATGTCACATTATATATCCTCTTCTATCTTGGTATTATTTTCATTTTAATATTATAGCTTTTACAGAATAAGTAAAACTATGACTTGACAAAAACAGTATAATTCTGAACAATATAAAAGGGCAACGTTTTAGTCAGCATTGTAAATGTATTGTAGGATATTTTATTTGTCTAAAAATGTTGAAATAGATTTAAATAAACTATCTCCCTTTCTCGGGGAGTGGATGGGAGGGGGAAATAGGTGAAGATGAACAAAGAGTACAAACTTCCAGTTATAAGATGAATGAGTCCTGGGGATGTACTGTACAGTGTGGTGCTTATAATTAATAGTATACTGTTGTATGTTTGAAAGTTACTAAGAGAGTACATTTTTAAATTTCTGACCATCACACTTCCTCCCAGATTTTGACTATGTGAAGTGATGTGTGTATTAACTAACCTTACATTGCTAACCATTTTTACAATATATACATATTTCAAGTCACTGTATTCGTATAGCTTAAACTTACACAATGTTATTTGCTAACATACCTCAATAAAGATGGAGAGATGTTGCTGAAATTGGTTAACATGGTAAGTAATGGTAACAAGTAACATAAAATTTAAGAATTCTTTCCTAGAAATTCAAGTTTGATAGTTTTTTTTTTAAATGAAGTGAAGAGTGAAAGAGATAGAAGTGTAAATAGTTGATGTATCAAGTTCTCAGAGATAATTGTAAGAGATAGAATGTAGGAAGAAGAATATTTTATTTCTAAGCGGGAAATAAAAAGTAGATCTTAAAGGAAGATGCATAAAGAAGAAATGAGCAATAGGAAGAGTAGCTTCTCAACTCAGTTAAACTATTACATAAATACAGTAGTCAATTTAAGGTACACAAACACACACAAACACATATTTCTACATTCTGAGTTTAGTCACAGATTCAAGCAAGTGATATCATTGTGTTCTGTATAGAGGTGTTCAAGGTTCAAGTTGTTCTTTTGTACTCTAGAACCATGAATATCCAAAGATGTACTGGGAAGGAGAGAGAGAGAGAGAGAAAAACAAAGAAACAGAATGGTTCATGGTAAGAGAGTTCTCTCTTCATTAAGAGTAGTTCTTTCTTTTTACATACCTAGTTTCTGAATAAAATAGTTATTTTGGAAAAATTTATTCAGTTTAGAAAGTGATTGGAAAGACATTGTTCATTGTTCTTGGTTCATAGTTTCCAGAAAGATCATTAGGAACTAGTAGTCGATTCACGGGATAAGAAAACAACAACAACAACTAAAATAATAGTATAGACCTATGATAAAGGTTCAGATATATTATCACTGACAGTTCTTTCAGATACTTGCTAGTCTAGAATAATATTAATATGAAGTAGAGTCATAGAAGGAGATATGTAGAACCCAGTCAAAGAGGATTATTATTGTTTTCTTATCAGCAATTGGAGACCAAGAAAAGATTTTAAAAGATGATAGGTCTTTGACTCTTTGTCATGGTATTAGCAAACAGTGCACTTTTGACCCAGTAGGGAGAAATAGCTCAGTTCCTCTGGTCACAGTTGCCTCCCGACAATGGATTCCATTAAGCCAGTAGCTAATAAAGACCAGAACTGTAATTTGCTGCACAGATCTTGCCTTTGGTAGCTGTGAAATGATGTAGTATCTCACTGTCTAGCACTGTTTTATGCTCAGGTTAGGATCTCTGAATAAATTAATTTGGGCAGTCATACAGGACCTAAAGCAGAAGTCTTAACCCAGCAGCTCATTAGGTAGGTCTGACCTGAACGTTTAGTGTGACAAACAAAATACATCTTAAATATGTGAATTCATCACTGACCTTTATAAGTCCAGAAATTCACAGCTAGTCAAAGATTTCCTTCTTCCTGTGGGGGGAAAAATGGCAAAATACTGCAGTACCAGACCCTGTTCCTACATGGCAGGCATCAACTATAGGTTAGAAGTTGCTGTTACCTCTCTGAACCTACAGCCTTTGAAGACAATGACCTCTGACTTTATGAGTGCGCCTAGTTGTGTTTCTGTCCCAAGACAGAAGTAAATTGAATATGAATATGACTAACTTTTTTTCTATACCAGAAAATCTCCTCAAAAAGTTCCCTTGGGCAATTCTGTTCTGAGGCAGGAACAATTCTTAGTACGAAAATAAGTTATGACTTGAAGTGTTATATATGCTTCACTGAGAGAATCAGGAAGTATATGGCTTGAAATGTCACCTGATATGTTTTTTTCTTTTCACTCAAAAACCACCGTAGCTTCCCTGCAGAGAATAATTGCTTAAATAGTATCATTGTGATTATGGCTTGACTGTTTTTAATAATTATATCTCAGAAAGATGAACAAGGGTATGAGAGTAAGAAAATAGTTTGAAATTCAGTAGAAATGGGATATTAATGTTCTGTGCTGGTGGCCTGAAGCTTTGAGAACATTTGTTATTCAGGGATACTTTAAAACTAAAACCCTAATAGAAACTGGAAACAAAAAATACAGTAGCAATAAAAAGTGCTTCTTATACTAGGCCTTTACTTAGAATAATTTACAAAGATGACTTTTATTTAAAACAGTGGTATAGGAGTTCCTTGCACTTGATAGTTCTTCTGAAGAAATGTGTTAAGTTGGGTATAAAGCTATTAAGCCATTAACTTAAATAATCCAGTGGAGCAGCTGTCAAAAAAAAAAAAAAATCTAATTATCTGGCCTCAGTTCAGTTCAGTCACTCAGTCATGTCCGACTCTTTGCCACCCCTTGAATTGCAGGATGCCAGGCCTCCCTGTCCATCACAAACTCCTGGAGTTGATCCAAACTCACATGCATCGAGTCGGTGATGCCATCCAGCCATCTCATCCTCTGTCGTCCCCATTTACTCCTACCCCCATTCCCTCCCAGCATCACAGTCTTTTCCAATGAGTCATCTCTTCACATGAGGTGGCCAAAGTACTGAAGTTTCAGCTTTAGCATCATTACTTCCAAAGAACACCCAGGGCTGATCTCCTTTAGGATGGACTGTTGTATCTCCTTGCAGTCCAAGGGACTCTCAAGAGTCTTCTCCAACACCACAGTTCAAAACCATCAATTCTTCAGTGCTCAGCTTTTTCATAGTCCAACTCTCACGTCCATACATGACCACTGGAAAAACCATGGCCTTGACTAGACGGACCTTTGTTGGCAAAGTAATGTCTCTGGTTTTCAATATGCTATCTAGGTTGGTCATAACTTTCCTTCCAAGGAGTAAGCGCCTTTAATTTCATGGCTGCAATCACCGTCTGCAGTGATTTTGGAGCCCCCAAAAATAAAGTCTGACACTGTTTCCACTGTTTCCCCATCTATTTGCCATGAAGTGATTGGACTGGATGCCATGATCTTCATTTTCTGAATGTTGAGCTTTAAGCCAACTTTTTCACTCTCCTCTTTCACTTTCATCAAGAGGCTTTTTAGTTTCTCTTCACTTTCTGCCATAAGGGTGGTGTCATCTGCATATCTTGAGGTTATTGATGTTTCTCCCGGCAATCTTGATTCCAGCATGTGTTTCTTCCAGCCCAGCGTTTCTCATGATGTACTCTGCATATAGGTTAAATAAGCAGGGTGACAATATACAGCCTTGACATACTCCTTTTCCTGTTTGAAACTAGTCTGTTGTTCCATGTCCAGTTCTAACTGTTGCTTCCTGACCTGTGTATAGATTTCTCAAGAGGCAGGTCAGGTGGTCTTGTATTCCCATCTCTTGAAGATTTTCCACAGTTTATTGTGATCCACACAGTCAAAGGCTTTGGCATAGTCAATAAAGCAGAAATAGGTGTTTTTCTGGTACTCTCTTGCTTTTTAAATAATCCATTGGGTGTTGGCAATTTGATCTCTGGTTCCTCTGCCTTTTGTAAAACAAGCTTGAACATCTGGAAGTTTACGGTTCATGTATTGCTGAAGCCTGGCTTGGAGAATTTTGAGCATGTGAGATGAGTGCAGTTGTGTGGTAGTTTGAGCATTCTTTGGCATTGGAATGAAAAGTGACCATTTCCAGTCCTGTGGCCACTGCTGAGTTTTCCAAATTTGCTGGCATATTGAGTGCAGCACTTTCACAGCATCATCTTCCAGGATTTGAAATAGTTCCACTGGAATTCCATCACCTCCACTAGCTTTGTTCATAGTGATGCTTTCTAAGGCCCACCTGACTTCACATTCCAGGATGTCTGGCTCTAGGTGAGTGATCACACCATCGTGATTATCTGCATCATGAAGATCTTTTTTGTACAGTTCTTCCGTGTATTCTTGCCACCTCTTCTTAATATCTCCTGCTTCTGTTAGGTCCATACCATTTCTGTCCTTTATTGAGCCCATCTTTGCATGAAATGTTCCCTTGGTATCTCTAATTTTCTTGAAGAGATCTCTAGTCTTCCCCATTCTGTTGTTTTCCTCTATTTGTTTGCATTGATCGCTGAGGAAGGCTTTCTTATCTCTTCTTGCTATTCTTTGGAACTCTGCATTCAGATGCTTATATTTTTCCTTTTCTCCTTTGCTTTTCACTTCTCTTCTTTTCACAGCTATTTGTAAGGCCTCCCCAGACAGCTGTTTTGCTTTTTTCCATTTCTTTTCCATGGGGATGATATTGATCCCTATCTCCTGTACAGTGTCACAAACCTCATTCCATAGTTCATCAGGCACTCTATCTGTCAGATCTAGGCCCTTAAATCTATTTCTCACTTCCACTGTATAATCATAAGGGATTTGATTTAGGTCATACCTGAATTGTCTAGTGGTTTTCCCTACTTTCTTCAATTTAAGTCTGAATTTGGCAATAAGGAGCTCACGATTGGAGCCACAGTCAGCTCCTGGTCTTATTTTTGCTGACTGTATAGAGCTTCTCCATCTTTGGCTGCAAAGAATATAATCAGTGTGATTTTGGTGTGGACCATCTGGTGATGTCCATGTGTAGTCTTTTCTCGTGTTGTTGGAAGAGGGTGTTTGCTATGACCAGTGTGTTCTCTTGGCAAAACTCTATAAGCCTTTGCCCTGCTTCATTCTGTATTCCAAGGCCAAATTTGCCTGTTGCTCCAGGTGCTTCTTGACTGGGGTCTATGCAGCTTAGGCTAAATCTACAGCCAAAAATTATTTTGACAGATTCCACCAGATAAGTCAGCTTCATCAAAAGCACAATCAAATCACATTTCAAGTTGTCTGCTAGGAGCACCACACTATTTTGAATGGAAATAGGGAAATAATGTTGATAATGCTAGTAGCTAGTGCTTACTGAAAAATGTACTAAGCACTTTGCATATGTTTCTTATTTCATAATCAACCACCCAATGGCAAAGGTTCTTACATTATTCCAATTTGAAAGAGGAGAAACCAAAGTTTAGAAAAGCTAAATGAATTATCTGAGGTCATGTGAACAGTCAGAAAGAGAAAATTTGTGATTCAAACTTAAATGTATATGTGTGTATGTGTAATATATTGTTCTGTCATGTATACATAGCCTGTGCTGCTGCTGCTAAGTCACTTCAGTCGTGTCCGACTCTGTGCGACCCCACAGACGGCAGCCCACCAGGCTCCCCCGTCCCTGGGATTCTCCAGGCAAGAACACTGGAGTGGGTTGCCATTTCCTTCTCCAGTGCATGAAAGTGAAAAGTGGAAGTGAAGTTGCTCAGTCGTGTCCGACCCTCAGTGACCCCATGGACTGCAGCCTTCCAGGCTCCTCCGTCCATGGGATTTTCCAGGCAAGAGTACTGGAGTGGGGTGCCATTGCCTCCTCTGACATAGCCTGTGGTACTTACCTGTTAGAGTTGAGTTGGTAAATGCCAGAATTTTAAAGTCATTGCTAATAAAATACTTCTTCCAAGTGTGGTTTAGTCACCAACCACCGTCAAGCAGAATGTGAAAAATGTGATGAAGTTTGCATACTTGCTCAGCAAACTTTTAAAGTGACTTTGACTTCTCACCCTAGTAGTAGAAAATAGCTCACCTCATAGCACTGACTCATCTCCTGTTGATAACTTATTTTTATCCAAAACAAATGTTAAGATCTTTTCTAATCAATGATGATCATCTTACTTTTGCTGACACTGAATTCTTCAATAGGCATTTTGCAAAGTTAGGCTCATTTGCATTCAACCAGACATCACTCTGCAAGGTGTAATTTGAATTTCTGATCACGAACATAATTTTCCTTTTACTTTGCTGCAACATAGAACATATTACTGATATTACTTTATTAATTTTAATACATGGCATAATTTAAAAAACAATCCAAATTCCTAAGTCTTGTGAACTATTGTTTTTCTAGCCATGCAGTTCTATTATTTACCAACTGCAGAGTTAAAATAATTTATTCTCAAGTCAGACTGACCTTTGTTTATATCTCAGTCTTTTTAATTTTCTTTTAAACTTATTTTTAAATTTATTTTTAACTGGAAGATAACATTGTACATGAGACAGGAATCAAGACCATCCCCAAGAAAAGAAATGCAAAAAAGCAAAACAGCTGTCTGGGGAGGCCTTACAAATAGCTGTGAAAAGAAGGGAAGCAAAAAGCAAAGGAGAAAAAGAGAGATATACCCATTTGAATGCAGAGTTCCAAAGAATAGCAAGGAGAGATAAGAAAGCATTCCTTCGTGATCAATGCAAACAAATAGAGGAAAACAATAGAATGGGAAAGACTAGAGATCTCTTCAAGAAAATTAGAGATACCAAAGGAACATTTCATGCAAAGATGGGCTCAATAAAGGACAGAAATGGTATGGACCTAACAAAAGCAGAAGATATTAAGAAGAGGTGGCAAGAATACGCAGAAGAACTATGCAAAAAAGATCTTCATGACACAGATAACCATGATGGTGTGATCACTCACCTAGTGCCAGACATCCTGGAATGTGAAGTCAAGTGGGCCTTAGAAAGCATCACTATAAATAAAGCTAATGGAGGTGATGGAATTCCAGTGGAACTATTTCAAATCCTGGAAGATGATGCTGTGAAAGTGCTGCACTCAATATGCCAGCAAATTTGGAAAATTCAGCAGTGGCCACAGGGCTGGAAAAAGTCAGTTTTCATTCCAATGCCAAAGAAAGGCAATGCCAAAGAATGCTCAAACTACTGCACAATTGCAAATTATCTCACACACTGGTAAAGTGATGCTTAAAATTCTCCAAGCTAGGCTTCAGCAAGGCTTCAGCAATACGTGAACCATGGACTTCCAGATGTTCAAGCTGGTTTTACAAAAGGCAGAGGAACCAGGGATCAAATTGCCAACATCCACTGGATCATGGAAAAAGCAAGAGAGTTCCAGAAAAACATCTATTTATGCTTTATTGACTATGCCAAAGCCTTTGACTATGTGGATCACAATAAACTGCAGACAATTCTGAAAGAGATGGGAATACCAGACCACCTGACCTGCCTGTTGTGAAATCTGTATGCAGGTCAGGAAGCAACAGTTAGAACTGGACATGGAACAACAGACTGGTTCCAAATAGGAAAAGGAGTACGTCAGGGTTGTATATTGCCACCCTACTTATTTAACTTACATGCAGAGTACATCATGAGAAATGCTGGGCTGGAGGAAGCAGAAGATTGAATCAAGATTGCCAGGAGAAATATCAAGAACTTCAAGATATGCAGATAACACCACCCTTATGGCAGAAAGTGAAGAAGAACTAAAGAGCTTCTTGATGAAAGTGAAAGATGAGAGTGAAAAAGTTCACTTAAAGTTCAACATCCAGAAAACTAATATCATGGCATCTGGTCCTATCACTTCATGGGAAATAGATGGGGAAACAGTGGAAACAGTGGCTAACTTTATTTTTCTGGGCTCCAAAATCACTGCAGATGGTGATTGTAGCCATGAAATTAAAAGACACTCTTTGGAAGGAAAGTTATGACCAATCTATTCAGCATATTAAAAAGCAGACATTACTTTTCCAAGAAAGGTCCATCTATTCAAGGCCTTAGTTTTTCCAGTGGTCGTGTATGGATGTGAGTAGGACTGTGAAGAAAGCTGCCAAAGAATTGATGCTTTTGAACTGTGGTGTTGGAGAGTCCCTTGGACTGCAAGGAGATCCAACCAGTCCATTCTAAAGGAGATTGATGTTGAAGCTGAAACTCCAGTACTTTGGCCACCTGAAGCGAAGTGCTGACTCACTGGAAAAGACTCTGATGCTGGGAAAGATTGAGGGCAGGAGGAGAAGGGGACGACAGAGGATGGGATGGTTGGATGGCGTCACCGACTCAATGGACATGGATTTGAGTTTACTCCGGTGTTGGTGATGGACAGGGAGCCCTGCCGAGCTGCAGTTCATGGGGTTGCAAAGAGTTGGACATGAAGAGCCACTGAACTGAACTGAACTGAACTGAACTGTATTGCTTTACAATGTTGTGTTTGTTTCTGCTACACAAGGATGCGTATCAGCCATACTGCTGCTGCTGCTGCTGCTAAGTCGCTTCAGTCGTGTCTGACTCTGTGCGACCCCATAGACGGCAGCCCACTAGGCTCCTCTGTCCCTGGGATTCTCCAGGCAAGAACACTGGAGTGGGTTGCCATTTCCTTCTCCAATGCATGAAAGTGAAAAGTGAAAGTGAAGTTGCTCAGTCGTGCCCAACTCTTAGCTACTCCATGGACCAGAGCCTACCAGGCTTCTCTATCCATGGGATTTTCCAGGCAAGAGTACTGGAGTGTGGTGCCATTGCCTTCTCTGATACAATATGACTGCTACCTCTTCAGTCTGCCTCCCACCTCACCCCCCCCATCCCCCTAGGTCATCACAGAGCACTGAGCTGATCGCCTGTGTTAAACAGCAGCTTCCCACTCGCTGTCTATCTTAAATACGTATATATGTCAGTGCTACTCTCTCAATTCATCCAACCCTCTCCTTCCTCTGCCGTGTCCACCAGTCCATTCTCTACATCTGTGTCTCTATTCCTATCCTGAAAATAGGTTCATCAGTGACATTTTCTAGATTTCATATATATGCATTAATATACAATATTTACTTTTTCTCTTTCTGACTTACTTCGCCCTGTATAATAGGCTCCAGTTTCATGTACCTCACTTCACTTTCACCTTACTCAAATATCTGTCTTGATACTTAAAAAATGTATTACATTAGGCAAGCAACTTAAATAGTCTGAATTTCAATTTTCTTTATTTGTAGAATAACCACACTACTGGATTCATGGGATTCATGGCACAGGGACTTTGTGAGATAATACATGAAAAGTACTTTTCCTAATGACTGGCACATAGATAATACTGAACACAGTCAAAGTTTATTTTCTGTCTCTTTTTTACAGGTATACTTTTAATTTTCCTCTTGTTTTCTTGATTTTTCTACCACTACTTCTAATTATTTTCATATTTTATGTTAGAGTAAGTTATTTTATGGAAATACACATGAATCTTTGAAATGATCAGTGAATTTTGGCAGAGGAATGAGGTAACAGACCTACTGTAGCAGGGATAATTCATGGAGGAAAAAGGGGCCAATGGAGATCAGTGCTCTGATCATTCCCAACAATTATGCCATTTGAATTGATATCTTCATGTAATATTACTGATAAGTGGTGATATGGGTTTATTTACATGTGACTAAAATTTTTTTAAAAAAGAATGATTTAGGTATGATGTTAATGATGATTTAGTTCCAGAGCCCATAGTTCTTACTGGTGGTGAGTATTAAAAAAATTATTAGTCAGGATGGTATTAGTCTGGCAGATAGTCAGGAAGAAAGCTCAGAAACTCCCATATGAAGAAATATGAATGGGTGTCAGTCTGGGAAAACATCTGAGTGAAGCTCAGAGAAGATACTTATCTTGGGTATAGAATTAAGTAAGGTTACTCTTAGGTGCATGAATGTAAACGAAATTTGCTCTGAGGGACATGGGTCCTAAAAGCTAAATACTCTGGATAGGAAAAAGGTTCATCACAATGAAAGCAGGCTAGACTCAATACTGGAGTATATAATATTTGAGAATAAATTTCAGAAACATCTTCTATTATGTCCTGCTTTTCCATCCATTATAATGTACATGACTTAGGACAGAAATAGCAAGGTTGTTTGTAAAAGAAAGAAAGAAAGTGAAGTCGCTCAATCATGTCTGACTCTTTGTGACCCCATGGACTATAGCCTACCAGGCTCCTCCGTCCATGGGATTTTCCAGGCAAGAATACTGGAGTGGGTTGCCATTTCCTTCTCCAGGAGACCTTCCTGACTCAGGGATTGAACCCAGGTCTCCCACATTGTAGGCAGATGCTTTACCATCTGAGCTACCAGAGAAGTCTAGCTTATGTAGGAAAACTTGAAAAGTGTTATTAATATCATTTTTGAAAATTATGAAGTCATAATAATTTATGAGTTTAAATGCCTGAGTTTAAGCCTATGCCATCTCTTACAAGCTATGTGACTTTGGCTATATTTCTTTTTTTGTTTGTTTTTTGTTCTTTGTAGCTGTCTCATCTATAAAAGGGATAATCTGGTTACTTACCTCATAGGCTTTCAGAGAGGATTAAATGAGTTAATATGTATAACATAGCTTAGAACAGAACTCAAGTTCACTGTATTGACTCAATGTCAACTATTATATCACTGAATGAAATGGTGCAAGTCATTCTTTATATTGTCATTTTTATTAGTGTTATGATATGTGTACCATATATTAAAAATTCCCCAAATATGTTATTTATTCCTAAAACTAGAGCTGAGAACACAGCAGACAAATGCACAGAATGTGTTGTTTGGGTTAATAAAGATCCATTTGAATGGTTACAATTTGAATCATATCTAGTAAGGATATTTTATTTTTTGTATAATTTGGTTCTTATATATATATAGTCCTATGAATGACAGAACAATCCTTTTTTTTTTTTTTTTGAGATCTGTGAGATTCTTTAAAATGAATCTCTTCTGGTTTTCTTCCAAGGTCCGAAGTACCAGAAAAAAAATTTAAATATACAACTGACAAATTTTGAGCCATATCATCATGATGATAACCAAATCAATGTATCATTCTGAGGACAATGGCAGAGAGGCACTGTGAAGGCTGGTAGCAGAAACCAAAATAATAAAATGGTATTCTATGCTGAGAGAATCAAATAAATCCAAGTATCATTGAAACTGATTTGATTCCAAATTCAGTCCAAAATTGCAGCATGCATTTTTTAAATAGTTATACAAATAACCTATTTGCATATGGTGACCTTTCTGGTGGAAATCATATTTAAAATCTGCAATGATAACATGTCCTTACTTGTCATTTTATAGCTTAATTTTCATATGAAGAGTAGCATACTTTTAAAAATTTGATGCTTCCTGCCCGTTAGCCTACTGTTAGCAGATAATAGAATTATTATTATGACGATATTCATTGGATATTTACTCTGGGCTAGTCACCATACTAAATCTTACCTGTTTTTATTCATTTAACTCCCCAACAATGCTACCAATTATGTACATTTATTATCTCAATTATCCTTAGGAAACTATTGCTTAAATTTGTTATTTATTCCTGGTTTTCCAGCTAATACATGACAGAGCGGTACTGAACTCAGGATTCCATTCTTAACCTCTGTGTAATATTGCTCATATGGTATGATGGATAGTATACATATTCCTTGAAATTTAGTGAGAAACGTGCTTTTTTTCAACATGTGAACGTAAGATATCATCTAATAGTTCTCAACATAGGGGATAGTCGACTGACAATATGAGAGAGTTTAAGTGGTTTATAGAATTGGCATTAAATAATGTTGAGGATGGGAAGATTGTTCCCTGTTCAATCTTGCTCAGCCAGAATTATCTCCAGAAGAAAGCATGACTCTGGTGATCATTGCTTTCACTTTCTTGAACACAAGATTTATATTTTATTGAGTTGTCCTCAGAATTTGTGCTCATCAGTATCAGGTAAACAACAGTGCCTAGATAGAATTACACAGCCTTATTTTCTTTAGTGACAGATTTTATTTTCTTGGACTCCAAAATCATTGCAAACAGTGACTGCAGCCATGAAACTAAAAGATACTTGCTCTTTGAAAGGAAAGCTATGACAAATCTGTGCTGTGCTGTGCTTAGTCATTCAGTCGTGTCTGACCTAGACAGTGTATTAAAAAGCAGAGACATCACTTTACTGACAAAGGTCTGTATAGTCAAATTATGGTTTTTCCAATAGTCATGTATAGATGAGACAGTTGGACCATAAAGAAGGCTGAGCATCAAAGAATTGATGCTTTCAAACTGTAGTGCTGGAGAAAACTCTTGAGAATCACTTGACTGCATGGAGATCAAACCTGTCAATCCTAAAGGAATGACCCTAAATATTCATTGGAAGGATTGGTACTGAAGCTGAAACTCCAATACTTTGGCTACCTGATGAGAAGAGCCAGCTCACTGGAAAACACTCTGATGCTGGGAAAGACTGAGAGCAGGAGGAGAAGGGAGCAATAGAGGATGAGTTGGTTGGATGGCATCACCAACTCAAGTAACGTAAGTTTGAGCAAACTCGGGGACATAGTGAAAGACAGGGAAGCCAGATATGCTGCAGTCCATGGGATCGCAAAGAGTCAGATGCGACAGCAATGGAACAACAACATTTTGTTTAATTTATTTTAGTGCATTTTCTCTCAATATAAAATTTTATGAGAATGATACAAAGTGATTTTCACTCATTTGGGTATAACAAAATCCAATAGAAGTACAAAAAAATGGAAGGCTTTGAAAAAACTGTATTTCAATAGTTTTTTTGAAATCCTACAGCTTTGAGTTTAAATTCTGCCACTCAGTCCAACAGCCCCTCACTACCTGCCACCTGTCCTCGTCATTTTGTTCTCCTGTACAAACCTGCTAAAATAATCAATTTCTTAGTATTTGCACCTAAAAAATGGTATAGAGAATACAAATCTTACAAGATTCTTTGTATTCTTAAATGTTTAAATATGTATAGTGCTTATTGATGCTTTAGGCTTCCCTGGTGGCTCAGAGGTTAACGCGTCTGCCTCCAATGCCAGAGACCTGGGTTCGATCCCTGGGTCTGGAAGATCCCCTGGAGAAGGAAATGGCAACCCACTCCAGTATTCTTGCCTGGAGAATCCCATAGATGGAGGAGCCTGGTAGGCTACAGTACACAGGGTCGCAAAGAGTCGGACATGACTGAGCAACTTCACATTCACCTACTGATGCTTTTGAACTGTGGTGTTGGAGAAGACTCTTGAGAGTCCCTTGGACTGGTAGGAGATGCAACCAGTCCATCCTAAAGGAGATCAGTCCTGGTGAAAGGTTGTTGCTAACACACAAAAAGATGCTGGGATTCTTGGCCTCCAGAGGAGAAGAATTCAATCTGGGGCCAGAGACGGGGCTTGATCATTCAGAGCTTTTGTGTAATAAACTTTTATTAAAGTATAAAGGAGATAGAGAAAGCTTCTGACATAGGCGTCAGAAGGGGGCAGAAAGAGTACCCCCTTGCTAGTGTGAGCAGTGGAGTTATATACTCTCCAATGAATCAAAAGAATGTCTGGAGGTTGTAAAGACCTCACCAGACTTACTCCCATAATTTACATTTTAAGGTAACAGGATTAGCCAGAAGGTTTAATCCAGAGACTGTCACAGGCAGGATACATTATTGTTATATAATCCTAAGGAATGTAGAAGGAAAAAGAGTTTGTCCTTTCTTCCTTGAGAATTCCAGACCCCTCTCTCCTTGGGAACCCCTAGACTTCTTGTCAACCTGCCTAGGAAATTACTCTCTCACTGGGTGTTCATTGGAAGGACTGATGTTGAAGCTGAAACTCTAATACTTTGGCCACCTGATGCAAAGAGCTGACTCATTTGAAAAGACCCTGATGCTGGGAAAGATTGAGGGCAAGAGGAGAAGGGGACAACAGAGGATGAAATGGTTGGATGGCATCACCAACTCGATGGACATGGGTTTGGGTGGACTCTGGGAGTTGGTGATGGACAGGGAAGCCTGGCGTGCTGAGGTTCATGGGATAGCAAAGAGTCAGACACGACTGAGCAACTGAACTGATTGACTACTCAGTGGTAGACATAGTAGTCATCAGAAAGTGGAGCTATTAATATTTCACAGCTCTTTACTTCTCGTTCTCATTTCTAAGTCTCATATTCAGTATCACTATATCAAAAATTACATATTACAGTAAGTGAACTCAGAAAAAAACTAGCTCCCTGAAATTTACTGCTCTCTAAGTTGAGTTAGATGCTATTATGAAAATAAAATTTATCACAGTAACAGTTATTGCAGTACCAAAATTTCAAGTCAAATGAATAAGTTAAATTTTAAATTATGGTACTGGAGAAGACTCTTTCGAGTCCCTTGGACTGCAAGGAGATGCAATCAGTCCATCCTAAAGGAGACCAGTCTTGAGTGTTCATTGGAAGGACTGATCTTGAGGCTAAAACTCCAATACTTTGGCCACCTCATGCGAAGAGTTGACTCATTGGAAAAGACCCTGATGCTGGGAGGGGTTGGGGGGCGGGAGGAGAAGGGGACAACAGAGGATGAGATGGCTGGATGGCATCACCAACTCGATGCACATGAGTTTGCGTGAACTCCAGGAGTTGGTGATGGACAGGGAGGCCTGGCGTGCTGCAATTCATGGGGTCGCAGAGAATCGGACATGACTAAGAGACTGAATTGAACTGAACTGAACTGAAGTGAATCATCTATTTTTTCCTTATCGTAAGTCAATCAAAGTATGAGTGTCATATATAATTCAAGTAACAAAGATAATCAGAATGTGACCACACTACTTTGTCAATAAAGGTCAGAAACTAAATTTCCTTCAGATACTTTTTATAATATGAAATTTACTAGAAAAATGAATGGGGATGGGCTGTGTTTAAAATAATAATAAATGGAAGAGTTTATTGATGATAAATGTTTAATAAATGGCAGAGCTTACCTCATCTGCTTCTGCTTGGAGTAAATCTGGTTGCATAGGAGTAAATGTTTAAATTCCATAGAGGCTCTAAACTCGACAAGTTTTTCCTGGTTACAGGGCCATTTCACATTAAAATGTACCTGATTGGACCAAGCTATCTCACCACCAGGATTTTCTTCTTTAACTTTACAATAGTGCTTCTTCTCATACTTATGAAATCTCATACCTGAAGACTGTTCAAGGAAGACTCTGATTCATTAAGTCTGGGATGCACTCTGAGATTCTGTCTTTCAAAGAAACTACTAAGCAGTGCTGATGTTGTTATTCACAGACAATATTCTAACCAGCAGGCATTATATCAGTTCCTTAGAAAGACCTCCATGACCATACCACTTAAAGTAGTTCTCTTGCTAATATTTCGATTCCAGAACCCTGTTTTAAGGCTGCTTCCCAGGTGGGCTTCCCAGGTGGCTCAGTGGTAAAGAATCCACCTGTTAATGCAGGAGACACAGGAGACAAGAGTTTGATCTCTGGGTCAGGAAGATCCCTTGGAGGAGAAGTAAATGGCAACCCACTCCAATATTCTTGCCAGGAAAATCCCATGGACAGAGGAGCCTGGTAGGCTACCATCCATCACAAAAAGTAAGACACACTGAGCAACTGAGGATATATATATTATTGGATAATTAAAATATTTAATTATTTGTTTACTTTTTGTCTATTGTGTGTAGATTATAAATTTCACAAACTTAGGGACCATATTACATTGCTCATAATATCTCTAGTGCCTGTCTGATACTTAGTAGATGCTCAATAAACAGATGACCAAATAAATAAAGAGCTACACCTACACTATCTCAGTATACCACAGTTTTACCTAGAACAGTGCTTCTCAAATTTCAGTGTGCATCAGAAACATCTGAAGGGCTTGCTAAAATCCAGATTGCTTAAATCTCCAGTGCAAGCTTTCTGATTCAATAGGTCTAGAGTGAAATCTGTGAATTTGCAATTCTAAGTTCCCAGGGGGCTGCTGATGCTGCTAGTCCAAAAAGTGCACTATGAGAACTGACTTCTAACAAAAGATAAACTTAATACTCAACTCAGTTCAGTTCAGATGCTCAGTTGTGTCCAACTCTTTGCGACCCCATGAACCACAGCACACCAGGCCTCCCTGTCCATCACCAACTCCCAGAGTTTACCCAAACTCATGTCATTGAGTCGGTGACGCCATCCAACCATCCCGTCCTCTGTCATCCCCTTCTCCTCCTGCCCTCAATATTTCCCAGCATCAGGGTCTTTTCAAATGAGTCAACTCTTCACATCAGGTGGCCAGAGTATTCGAGTTTCAGCTTCAACATCAGTCCTTTCAATGAACACCCAGGACTAATCTCCTTTAGGATGGACTGGTTGGATCTCCTTGCAGTCCAAGGGACTCACAAGAGTCTTCTCCAAGATCACAGTTCAAAAAGCATCAATTCTTCGGCGCTCAGCTTTCTTTATAGTCCAACTCTCACATCCATACAGGACTATTGGAAAAACCATGGCCTTTACTAGACAGACCTTTGTTAGCAAAGTAATGTCTCTGCTTTTTAATATGCTATCTAGGTTGGTCATAACTTTTCTTCCAAGGAGTAAAAGCATCTTTTAGTTTCATAGCTGCAATCACCATCTGCAGTGATTTTGGAGCCCCCCAAAATAAAGTCAGCCACTATTTCCACTGATTCCCCATCTATTTGCCATGAAGTGATGGGACCAGATGCCATGATCTTCATTTTCTGAATGTTGAGTTTTAAGCCAACTTTTTCACTCTTCTTTTCACTTTCATCAAAAGCCTTTTCAGTTCTTCTTCACTTTCTGCCATAAGGGTGGTGTCATCTGCATATCTGAGGTTATTGATATTTCTCCTGGCAATCTTGATTCCAGCTTGTGCTTCTCATGATGTACTCTGCACATAAGTTAAATAAGCAGGGTGACAATATACAGCCTTGACATACTCCTTTTCCTATTTGGAACCTGTCTGTTGTTCTATGTCCAGTTTTACCTGTTGCTTCCTGACCTGAGATGTGAAAAGCACAGGAGAAAAGGAAAGGTATACCCATTTGAATGCAGAGTTCTAAAGAATAGCAAAGAGAGATAAGAAAGTCTTCCTCAGCAATCAATGGAAAGAATTACTGGAAAACAATAGAATGGGAAAGACTAGAGATCTCTTCAAAAAAATTAGAGATACCAAGGGAATATTTCATGCAAAGATGGGCTCAATAAAGGACAGACATGGTATGGACCTAATAGAAGCAGAAGATATTAAGAAGAGGTGGCAAGAATACACAGAAGAACTGTGCAAAAAGGATCTTCATGGCCCGGATAATCACGATGGTGTGATCACTCACCAAGAGCCAGACATCCTGTAATGTGAAGTCAAATGGCCCTTAGGAAGCATCACTACCAACAAAGCTAATGGAGGTGATGGAATTCCAGTTGAGCTGTTTCTAATCCTGGAAAATGATGCTGTGAAAGTGCTGCACTCAATATGTCAGCAAATTTGGAAAACTCAGTAGTGGCCACAGTACTGGAAAAAGTCAGTTTTCATTCCAATGCCAAAGAAAGGCAATGCCAAAGAATGCTCAAACTACTGCACAATTGCACTCATCTCACATGCTAGTGGGCTTCCCTGGTGGCTCAGAGGTTAGAGTGTCTGCCTGCAATGCAGGAGGCCTGGGTTCGATCCCTGGGTTGGGAAGATCCCCTGGAGAAGGAAATGGCAACCCACTCCAGTATTCTTGCCTGGAGAATCCCATGGATGGAGGAGCCTGGTGGGCTACAGTCCACGGGATCTCAAAGAGTCAGACACAACTGAGTGACTTCAATTTCACTTTCACACTCTAGTAAAGTAATGCTCAAAATCTCTAACCCAGGCTTTATCAATACATGAACTGTCATCGTCCAGATGTTCAAGCTGGTTTTAGAAAAGACAGAGGAAGCAGTGATCAAATTGCCACCGTCTACTGGATCATCGAAAAAGCAAGAGACTTCCAGAAAAAAGAAGTTTATACTAGTCAGTCTCAAAAGCTTAAGGCTAATGCTCTCTGAAGAAATATTCAGGCCATCTAATTTCCTACTCATTTTGCACTTATGGTTTGGTTTTCAGTATTCACCTAACAATTGTAAATATAGAGTTCATACCTGTGATCATTGTTCATTTTGTTATCTAAATTTTATATAAGTATATATTATATATACATATATATATATAATATATTATAATTCCCTCCCTCTGTCCCTCTTTCATTCCTTTCTTCCTTCTTTTCATTGCCTTGAGGAAAAGGAAGAAGTGCTATCTCTGATCATGGCAGGCTCTTTTTAAGTCTCACTTCATGTTCCTTGCTCACTGCCTTCTCCTGACATTTTGTGAGCATCAAGGCTGGACTTTGAGATCATTCACTCTGATATGCCTGGCTTGATTTCTTTCAGAATAGCTCAAAGCCAACAGAACTTCCCTTTCCTGTCTTCTTGTCTTTTTTTTTTTTTTTCAGCATGCAAGGCCTTACCTTCTTGCTCAAATTATGTTTTCTTTTCTTTCCACTTTGTAATGATGAAGCATCACCAGAAAATGGAGGAGACTGAATAATTTCCACATAAGCTTTCTAGTGCATGTTAAAATATTGAAGTCATCATTGTTAAGTGCATTGTGAATTTTAAGAAGGGTTATGTGATATCTCATTCTTCCTTTAATTATCTCTAGCAAATAGTAACATGGGAAGATTGGAATTTTGGCCACAGGCAAGATATTAATGTGAATTGATATTTTAATTTAAATACTGATTAATAAAAAAGGTATTTTAAAGGGAAATTAAGCATTTACTCAATGTAAAAAATTAATATCAGCAGGCAATTTTAAGATGTGTATTTTAATAGATGTCAAGTTAAAGTTTGATTTGAAGCTGCCAGAAACATTGCTTTCCATAAAGATAATTTAAATAAATTCAGCAAAATGCATTATTTTTCCATAGAAAAGCACAGGTACACTAAATATCATTTTATTTTTATTTGTAAACATAAATTCTTATCATTATGTTTGAAATTTCCATTGCAATATTTTTTTCTTTTTTGAAAGCCTCTCTGCAGAAGATCTGATGGGCTGCCGTCTATGGGGTCGCACAGAGTCGGACATGACTGAAGCGACTTAGCAGCAGCAGCAGCAGCAGCAGCAGCAGCAGCAGCAAGGTATAGCATTTATTCTTATATAATTTCCAAAGCTATTAGCTGATTGGCTCTGTAAAAAGTAGTGTTTTTAGACTGTGATGCCTGATTTTTAGGATTTAAGATATGTGCTATCAACTGGAGGAGACAGAAGAGATACGCTTTTGGGTTTAGTATTTTTCACCTCTTTGGGAAATTTTCACTGCTCTGTATTAAACAGTGATATGCAACCAAATGTAAAGTGGAAGTCATAAGGTCTGCCATAGTATTACAAGTTTATTTGTGCTAATTACAGCATAAATGCCACATTGGTTTTCAACAATTCATTTGCTGGACAGTTCTTCATGCAGCCCGAGAAAGCTGCATAAGACAGGTTAGACAGTGCTGAGACTCTTTAATTAAACTCTGGCTGATGTTCCAGAACCTCTCTTCAGAGCCTAGGGAAATAATAATACTTATTTACAAGGCATCTCTTACCCTAAGGCTTTCAGTTCTCCTAAAAAGAAAAACTAAGCATTCTGTTGGAATTTATAGCACTTTTGTGCAAATGTGGATTTCATTGATTAACATGTTCCAGATTCCATTTTGTCTTTTTTACCCATCAAAATAATTCTTTCTATAAAAATATAGTGAGGAAAACTAGGACTCTTTCTGTTCCCATCTTTTATCCAAGTTCCCTTCATATAACTACATAATTACAAGTCTGATTTGGTAAACTAGAAATGCCCTTGAGAGAATTAAATTAATTTTCCCTACTTTTTGATTGGAGGAGGGATTCCATTTCTTGCATATTTAACTATTTATATGTAACCATGAATTTTTTTCTCTCTCTCATCCAATTCCTGAAACTTGTTTCACAAATATTTAAAGTGGCTTATTAGAGAGCATATAATAAAGAATGGATACACTTAAAACCAGGCTAAAATTGAGGGGAAAAAGATATAGAAACAAGTAGAGCAAAGTATTAATATATTATGTAAAATAAATGCCCTTTAACCTTACACACGACTTCACCAAAGAATATACATACATGACAAATAAATAAAATGATATTTGACACTGTTAGCCATTAGTAAAATAAAAATTAAAACCACAATGCAATACCATTTCATATTCATTAAAATGTCTGACAGCCAGTACCTGATATCTGTGAGGATGTGGAACAACTTTCACTTTCACATGCTGGTGGGAATATAAAACGTCACCAAAAAGAGTTTGGTGGTTTCTTACTTTATGACCCAGCAATTCCTTTCTTGGTGTTTACTTTACATAAATGAGGTTATAATCACACAAAACCTGTATATGAATATTTACAGCAACTCTACTTGTGATTGCCAAAAAATGGAAAAATGCAAATGTCCTTCAATGAGTGAATAGATAAAACTGTGGTATATCTATACAGTAGAATACTACTCATTAATAAAGAGGAATGGAGTACTGATGCATACAAAATCATGCATGTATCTCAAAGGCATCATGCTGAGGATTTATATTTTTCACAAAAACTGGAATTTTGTAGACATTATCTCTTTGAATACATCCTCTCCACCATCTGCCTATTCTCTTACCCATGGAATTCCTTTTAGATGTGGGACAGAGCTTCTCTGTAGGAGAAGATGTGGGAAAGAAGCCAGTCCTTAAAGGTCTGTAATGGATCATTTCATTTAGAAGACTTTCTGGAAGAAAGCAAAACTGTAGTGATGGAGAATAGATTAGTGGCTGCTAGAGGCTGGGGTGGAAAAAGGATACAATTGCAAAATGAGGTAGCATGAGAAAGTTTTCCGTATCAGGAAACTGTTAAGTGTCTTGATTATGGTGATGTTTATATAAGTATTTATTCTAAAATACATAGATATACATACCAAAAAGTCAATTGTATTACATAATTTAATAAATGAAATAATGAAAAGAACACACATATTTAGAAGAACCAAGCCATAATTTTGCCTCTGAGTTCTCCTTTGAACAAAAAATATAATAATTCTTATAGATAAAGTCATGCTAGCTGCTCAGGGTCATGTTTATTCCTGACAGAATATAACACATATGTATAATATAATAAAAATGTCTGTTTTAATAACCTGCAGTACAAATCAGCAACAAATCAAATTGTACTGACCCATATCTTTTTTTTTTTTTTAATCTTGTTCATGCCTCTGCTCTTAGAGTATAGGTATTCTCCAGGTTGTATCTTCATCTTAATTTCTTCTGGTTTAGCATCCTCTCCTGGAGAAATCTCTATCAGTTCAGTTGCTTGATTTAAAATCTTCTTGATCAAGATGACTTCTAAATCTATACCTATAATCCTAATGTCTTTTTAATCTCTATTTATAGCTGTTTGTGTAATATCTTCTTTTAAATATCTGACTAGTCCAAAAAATCACTTTCCAAAAATTTTAATTAATTGCTCTTCTAAAGTCTAAGATTCCTCTGAAGTCATTAACCTCTTGGTTACTAAAGCTAGAAATATTGTCTTTTTAACCTCCTCATACTGTCTCTCAATAAACTGGTCACTAAATATAGTTGATTCTTTAAATTCTGCATTTTTTTCCATCACAAAAAGCTAAATTAAAGCCTTAATCATAGCTATTTTGGAATGTTACAGTACTTCTCTATGGTCTGTCTGATGCCCACATGTTATATCTCTAATTCACTTTTGTACTCTTAGAAAAGTTATACTCTTAGCATTTGTTGCTTCATAAAATCTTTTTCATTCTCCTCCTCTTGAATAGAAATCTTATTTTCATAGAAAATAAAATCCACATGTCATTTGATATTCTTAACTGGCAATAATTTAAATCTCCTCAATTTTTTAAATATCCTCCAGCACTGCAAATACATCACCACTACTGTCTTCTTACCATGGGCCACCTGACTGTAATCACATTCTTGGTTTTGTTGTTTCTTGAAACCAGCCCATTTCTGATCAACTACTTCACCTTCTATGGGAAGTGCCCAGTATATGTCTGTCTCCTTGGCCTGTTAGGTTTCTGGATTCCTTCACATTTCTGCTCTTACGCCATATCTTTCTTGAAGACTTCCCCAGTTCAGCAACTTGGAATTCAACTTAGCCTCCTTTGAGTTTTTGTAGGATGATTAGTTATTTTGCTTTGTTTTATTATGCATTCATATAATCACCACTACTATAACCTTCTTAAGAGAAGCAATCATGTATTAATCACATTTTCTTGCCCTAAATCCTTTTTGGAATAAGGTGCAGCACATGTACGTATACAAAGAAATAATCGTCCCTTTCTTGTTAGATCTGGAACAATGCTCCTTACACATAAGATATACAGTAGATGTTTCCTCTATAAATAAATGTATGAATGAATAGCAGACAAATTAAGCAGACTAGGGACTTTTGAAAATGTTATCCCGTACATTACAATTATAGGAAGATTATCATTAGCAATAATGTGTTATTATAAATATTCTGCATGATCAGGTAATGTCAACATTTATTTGTTGTGCACCTGCACTTACCACTCAAGGGCAAATTGTATTTTCATTCTATCATTCAACTGCTCAAAATTCAGTGTCTGCCTTGCTATATAAATGATTGAATTTGAAGTTTTATTTACTGTTTCATTTATTGCATTTTTATTAACTGTGTTCTTTATCCAACAAAGTAGCACATATATCTGAATATGTGAATATTGTACTTTTAAGTATTCCCTATGATTATGCCTCTACCTCCCATCCTTCTTCCCTTCCTTCCATCCATCTTCTTCTTTGTCCTTTTTTTTCTGTTTCCCTGCCACTCTCCCTCCTCCCTCCTATACCACATTTATCATGCCCTCCTCCTTTCCTTTCCTTTATATCATTCCCCTTTCTCTTTAACATTTCTTATTGTTTATTATCTACTACATCTTGATCTGAAAACGCCACAAACGCTATGAATAGTTACTGTACTGAAGGAGCTCACAGTCTAGAGTGAGCCAACTCAATTTTTTGTTTTGTTTGTTTTGTATATGTGTGTGTCTCACTACCCCTAGTTAGAATCATGTTTATTCTCACTGTGGTACAACCCACCATGCCCTGTACTCAGCCTTCACTTGACATGCAGGAATGCCATTATGCCCTCTCTTCATTCTTGCTTTTTCTAGAATGAGCAAACTTTCCCTATCTTCACAGCAGATGTGAGCTCCACTACATACATTTGCTGTTCTGTATTTCATTTCTTTAGTTTGTAACTCATTTTCACAACATTATGCTGTCACTGATGTTCTGTAGCTGCTTGTTTCATGTGTCCTCGTCATATGTTTCTCAAGGTTATTGGGTAGTTTTCATGATAGTCCTCATTGCTCCTGGAATGATGCAATATGCTTGAGCAATTGAATTCCTAAGATATTTGAAAGAACCAATCAAGAAGAAGGTGAAATGCCTTTTACTTTTGAGTAAAAACTCAAGTTTTCTTAGGAATATTCCTGTTTTTTGTAAGCCAAACTGTATACAGTAAACTCTGGAAGTATAGCATCAAATGTCACTAGTGTTTATGAGTATATGATTTGGAAGTATTTTACTCTCTTCTTCACACTTTTCTGTATTACACAGTTATATTTAAATGTGTGTAGTATTTTTATTGAAATAAATAAGTTAATTTTAATCGGGCTTAATAGAATGTCTTATTATGTACTGAACTATATATGCCAAAATAAAAACTATTCCTAATGGGTTTTGAATTTCCAAAGAAAAACTACATGTGTTTTCCCTTCCCAAAAATACTGGAGGTGATCAATATATATTGGAGACAGATATATATAGGACTCCTTGGTAAAAGACATTCCACCCTATATTTCACCGTGTTCAAGGACATTATTGTTCACTTTTTAACAATAGAGGGCAGTAGAATAATGGTTCATAAATTTATTTTTGATAAAACTAACCAGATCCTTCATTCTAACGTCTAGAAAAATGATCAAAATAGTTCTTATATGTTTACCAAAGAAGAAAACTCAGTGTCATGGTTTTGCTTTTATTTGTCTAGAATAATGTTGTGTGTTTGTGAGAGAAGATAAGGCAGTGTGGAAGTGTTCAGAATCTGGCACTCTTTCTTTGACCTTGTGTTAACTTTCCTGGAGTTTGAAGTTTCCACCAGAGCTCTACTAAGCAATATTTATGTTGCCCATTGGTCTTGTCACACAGGGTGCATCTGTTCACAAGTTTAGAGAAAAAGAAAAGGAATCCGTTTAATCTAGCTACTAAGTACTGTATGGTAGTTGAGAAAAATAACACAATAAATGATTGAATTAAACCATTTGTGTTCAAATGTGCTTTCACATGGGTTATGTAAAAATCAACTCCTGCAAACTAAGTGTCCTCAGGTGGAAAGTGACAAAGTGCAAACTCAGGGAGATTCTATGCTGAGTCATATGGAGACTAAGTTAACAGAACAACAGAAAAAATCAGTATTATGATCCTGTCCTTATTTAGCATTTTTATGGTTTGTTCATTGTGGATTTTTTGATATTAATTTTAATTTAGAAACATTCACTAAAATATTATTTATCTTGATTAGTGTTTTCTTTTTTGGCATCTCCTTGAATTTGGTCCCTAAGATGAGTATCTCATTCCCCACATCCTAATCATACCTCGGATAGTTACTCAAACCAAAATACTGTTACATCACAGCAGCATAAGAAAAACTGGAATGAGATGGGATGATAGAGAAATGGAAATCTCAGAAAAACTATCATAAGTGAAGTGTCCTGCTGTGGAGAATTCTTAATCTGATACATAATGAAATTTATATCGATAAATTACGTTTTCAGCATATTTGAAATGCCACTCTCTCTCCTTCAAGAACAAGTAGGCACTACTACCTTGACCGTGTATTTCTTTATGCCTATATTATAGAGTGCACTTGTAAAAGTGCAATTGGTTTAATTGCTTATTTTGGAGAGAAACAAACTAAAGGGGAACATATCTAAAGTGCTCATGCTCAGTTATGTCTGACTCTTTGCGATCCCATGGACTGTAGCCCGCCAGACTCCTCTGTGCATGGAATTTTTCAAGAATACTATAGTAGGTTGCCATTTTCTTTTCCAAGGGATCTACCCAACCCAGGGATTGAACCCACATCTCTTGTGTCTCCTGCATTGGTAGGTGGATTCTTTTACCACTGTGCCACCTAGGAAACCCCCAAACAATCCACAATTTATATCTTCCTTTAGTCCTCTTCTCTCCTTTTCAGAACATGATTCACCGTCTCAGAATGTGTTTATCCTAAGAAAACTGATATTAGTTCTCAAAATACTAGATCTTCTGGAGAAACTCAACTGCCCTAACATCAGACAACTTGGTACTTTACCAAGTACAGCTTGGTACTTTTTCCATATGCTTTTTAAATAAATCAACATAAGAAATGGAAGAAAGTAAGAGGGAAAGAAGCAAAACGCGAGGAATTAGTTATCAATTTAAAATAGACTTGGCCAGGAATGGCAAAAGAGTGAATTCTAGCTTGTCTTGGACTTAACAGAAGTCCAATGCTTTTGAACTGTGGTGTTGGAGAATACTCTTCAGAGTCCCTTGGACTGCAAGGAGATCAAACCAGTCATCCTAAAGGAGATCAGTCCTGACTATTCATTGGAAGGACTGATGCTGAAGCTGAAGCTCCAATACTTTGGCCACCTTATGCAAAGAGGTGACTCATTAGAAAACACCCTGATGCTGGGAAAGATTGAAGTCAGAAGGAGAAGGGGATGACAGAGGATGAGATGTAGGATGGCATCACTGACTCAATGGTCATGAGTTTGAGCAAGTTCCGGAAGATGGTGAAGGACAGGGAAGCCATGACTGAGTGACTGAAAAACAAAAATCTTGGTTCAAATTGCACACTTTATAAAGATTATTTTTCAGTGAACTGAGAGAGAAGAATTTTCTCTGCTCAAATAATTTGTGCAACTGCTGTGTCCTCTTGGAGAAGCATGTTAAAGGCTCAGAAAAGTCCTGCAGATTCTCCCTGAAGGATTAACCAAGCATTTTCCAAATGTGTTTGACACTGAAAGAAGCTTCTTTTTAAAAATATAACACTAAGACATGTGTTTCACAGTTAGTATTCTGAGAAATGCAATTTGGGGATTGTTGACCTATATTCAGAATATAGAGATCTCAATATACCTTGGCACAGGTTAAGAAATAGTAATAATTGCTAATAAAAGCATTAACCAACATTTGTAGAATGTCAATTTTTTCTCTGGGTCCCTGCCTATAAAGAACAGACAACTGGTTTACTCTTCTTTCCTGTCATGTTATTCTCTTCCTTTGTAAAAATATTGACAATTTAAAAATTTTCACATCACAAATTAAAATTTATATACTAAAATACAAATGTGCAAAATCTTACATTTTTGTGATCGATGCTTGCCCATGTGGGCATTTTAAAGCTAATAGAAATGCCTTCCTTGTGACCTAAATTTATATTTTAGTGGACCACTTTCCCTCTGTTCTGAAAATTTATATCTTTGTATTATATTTGTTGTTATGCATCCCTTGTCTTCACTATTAGATTGCTAGTTCCATAAAAGCAAGATATTTCTGTTTCAAATGCACTGATCCAGTATTACTACTATATTACCCTGCAGTTCTTAATACCTGATACAATGTAGGCCTGCAGAAAGTACTTATTAATTAAGCAAATTTCTGGAACCCTGTTTCCTAAAATTTTAAACATGATGTTTTTTTTGATGATGGTTTGCTTATTCATTAGATATACTAGTTGCATTTATTCAAATAGAAAAACCCACAGTGCAAAAAGATGATTCAGTAGATCTAAAAGTCAATTTTATATTTATTAAACAAGATTTGTGCAAGAAGAGTCTATCCTTTATTGTTTCCCATACCTCAGGAAGAGACTGGTGTTAAAACCTAAAGGTTTTTTTTTTGTCATTTGAGAATCCCATATTACAAAGGACCAAGAAAGAGATAGGCCATGTCCCAAATGGGAGAACCATCCTTTTACATGCCTCAGGGACAATTTATTTTTCTGAATGATCAAGGAATATGAAGTCATAAGGTGGTTGGATATTTCAATATGTTTGTCAAACATTCAGTTTGTATGGTTAAAATATGATAGTTGAGTCAATGAGACCTTCCAGTTGGTGGGACTTGGAAGTTTTAGCTATACCATAATTGGAGCTATGAGAGGAATCAAAAAAGATTCTTGCCAATGAAATGACATAATGATTTTGAGACTCTGTATCTACAGTTTTGGAGGCTATTGAGGTTTTCCTTCTTAAATTCATTATTAGCACCAAGAGTGTATCACCTTTGATAATATTTTCTCTTGATGTGAGAAAGCATAAGCCTTTTGTATAACTTTTTTTTTCTTTCTGATAAGTGACCTTTCTTACTCAAGTTAGCTTGGTTGTATGAATACATGGGCTTGCCAGGTGGCTCAGTGGTAAAGAATCTGCTTGCCAATGCAGGAGACTTGGGTTCAATCCCTCAGTCAGGAACATCCCCTGGGGAGAGGAAATGTCAACCCACTGCAGTATTTTTGCCTTGGAAATCCCATGGACAGAGGAGCCTGGTGGGCTACAGTTCATGGGGTCACAAAGAGACATGACTGCGTGACTGAACACATATATACACATGAAGACATATGTACATACAGACCCACACAGATACTATATATGTGTGAAGTAAACCAGTTCCCAACTCCACTCATGGGATGTTAACCTACTTTGAATATTCATTTTTTGAAAATAATTCTTAGTCCTATTTTCAAGTGGCAATTCAGCTGGTTTAATTTATAGTTCATTAAATTTTGCTAGAAAGGAGCAAGAGAGTCATTATAAACTGACTCATAAGTATATTGACCCAATATCTAACAACATTGACCTCCTTGCAGTGTAAATTTAATTAAAAGCTTTAGACAGAACAAAATTAACTTCAGACAATAAACAAAACAAATGGCTTTAATAAATACAGTTACCTATTACTATTATTTTACATCACTAAAAGACTTTCATCGCTATCTTCTGGAAGATAATTGCCTATAAATTCAGGTGTAAAATATTTCCTCATGAACTTTTAATGTTTCCTTATCTTCAGGATAAGAGTTGTATTTCTTTAAAAATTTTCATTTAAAGGCTGAACTTCTTGGCCTTATATATAAAAGATACTTTAATTAAATAAATCTATGTAAAATATGAATAAAAATAGACCAAAAAACTTTGGAAGATTTGAATTAAATTTCTTAAACTTGAAAAAAGGCAGAAAACTTGTTAAACTTTCTAACAAGGGAAAATAAAAATAAGTGTCATTAGCATAAAAAGTGTGTGTGGGTATAATCATTGGGTATGAAACACATATATTTAACAACTCAGCTCATTTATACTCCCTAAGGGTAACACTAGAGCAATTTGACATAGCTACCACATTACATCAGCAAATGAATATAGCAAGAATTTAAGAGAAAAGCAGTATAATAAAAGCTTCTAATGTTGACAGATTTAGATTTCTTTATCATGATTATAGGATTTAGCCTGTTGAAGGCTATTTTATATGCCATAGTCCTTTTATTTCATAAGCATTTCTGGAAAAAAAATTCTATAACATGTATAAGATCAGTTCTTGGTTTGAGCATTTCAGTGCTCTTGCTATTGTGTAGGCTTTTGTTTGTTTATTTTAGTTTTATATAGATAATTACATATCAGAATACAGAAAGGTAGGCAATTTGGCCATTTGCTTGTAACTATTACAGAAGTGAACTAAATTGCACTTTTCAGGACAGAATGAAAAAATCTTAGAGGAAAAGTAGCCTGTTAAGTGTCTTAAAACTGCTCTTTTCATAGTGATTTTGGACCAATTACAAATAGGAGAGATGAGTCATCATCTGAAGCTCAAGAGGTCATGGGAGAATTCCAGACACCCTTCCACAGTACACAGTCAGAACACCCCAAGGTACGGATAATATTAAATTTGGAAGCATACTAGTAATATTAAAATACTTCCTTAACTATGTAGATTAAAACAGAAGTTACAATACTAATAATTACACAGCATTCCACAATTAAAAGTTCCAATATGGTGAGCATTGGAGTAGGAAATCTCTCTAGGAGAGGTTGGACCAGTGATAGAAACACTCCAGTGTTAAGAGAAATAATGCTGTCTTCCATAGGGGATTATGTCTGTTTTAAGCACTGAAAATCCAATGTTTATCATGGTGACTGGCACAGAGTAAGCACTCAACAAATGTTTGGCTTTTGGCACTACTAACCTGCCATAGTAAAATGAGATCAGGGCTAATGATCTCATGCATTCTCCTCCATGGTATTTCAGTCATGTTCCACATTTTGCCAGTGGTTATTTGCCAGTAACACAGTGGTTGACAAGGTATAAAAGGAAAAAGCTGGATCTGGAGTCTGGACCTAGATAAACTGGAGGAGGAAATAGTTAAAAGGCCTTCAATTTCTAATGAAATTCTTTGTCCAAGAAAGTGGGCTTCTGTTGTCTTCTTCCCTTCAGTTGAGAAACAGAGCCCCGAACAACCTTAAAATCCTCATTGAAAAGAAAAAGAACAATGATTATTATAAGAATGATACTAATACACAGTGTGTAGAATGAGTTCCTAAGTCAAGTGATATGACATACAAACATCTTTCTGTATTTGAATAGTTTTATAGGCTTTGCTTCTTACTCCAACTCCTGGGGAAGAGTACTTAGGGCAGATGTTAATAACATTTTGAAAATCTTACCAATTCTGGAGTTACTACTTTGCAAGCTCCTCAATTGGTTTTAGGCGGGAGGAGAAGGGAAGACAGAGGATGAGGTGGTTGGATGGCAACCCCAACTCCATGGACATGAGTTTAAGTAAGCTCCGGGAGCTGGTGATGGACAGGGAAGCCTGGCATACTGCAGTCCATGGGGTCGCAAAAAGTAGGTCTCGACTGAGCAGCTGAGGAGAAGGCAATGGCACCCCACTCCAGCACTCTTGCCTGCATAATCCCATGGACGGTTGGGTCTGGTGGGCTGTAGTCCGTGGGGTTGCTCAGAGTCAGACACGACTGAGCAACTTCAGTTTCACTTTTCACTTTCATGCATTGGAGAAGGAAATGGCAACCCACTCCAGTGTTCTTGCCTGGAGGATCCCAGGGACAGGGGAGCCTGGTGGGCTGCTGTCTATGGTGTCGCATAGTCGGACATGACTGAAGCGACTTAGCAGCATCAGCAGCAGAGCAACTGAACTGAACTGCACAACTGTTTTTAATTACTTTTAGTGACTATTTTAAAATATGTTATTAAATTTTAAAACTAGAATATAACTATTTCTCAGTATGTGTAATGCAGATGCTTATTGAAACTATACTTTATAACGTATCAGTTCAGTTCAGTCGCTCAGTCGTGTCCGACTCTTTGCGACCCCATGAATTGCAGCATGCCAGGCCTCCCTGTCCATCACCAACGTGCACAATAATTATATTACCTATGTTTATTCTATAACCATTTTCTAGAAAATTTTTGTGTATAAATTAACTTATTTGTATGCAATTTAAAAATAAAACTAATGTAAAAGTAATGTGCATGTCACCAAGAATGAGATGTTCTTAGCTGTTCAGTTCAGTTCAGTTCAGTTCAGTCGCTCAGTCGTGTCCGACTCTTTGTGACCCCATGAATTGCAGCACGCCAGGCCTCCCTTTCCATCACCAACTCCCGGAGTTCACTCAGACTCACGTCCATCAAGTCAGTGATGCCATCCAGCCATCTCATCCTCGGTCGTCCCCTTCTCCTCCTGCCCCCAATCCCTCCCAGCATCAGAGTCTTTTCCAATGAGTCAACTCTTTGCATAAGGTGGGCACAGTACTGGAGTTTCAGCTTTAGCATCATTCCTTCCAAAGAAATCCCAGGGCTGATCTCCTTCAGAATGGACTGGTTGGATTTCCTTGCAGTCCAAGGGACTCTCAAAAGTCTTCTCCAACAGCACAGTTCAAAAGCATCAATTCTTTGGCACTCAGCCTTCTTCACAGTCCAACTCTCACATCCATACATGACCACTGGAAAAACCATAGCTTTGACTAGACGGACCTTTGTGGGCAAAGTAACGTCTCTGCTTTTCAATATGCTATCTAGGTTGGTCATAACTTTTCTTCCAAGGAGTAAGCGTCTTTCAATTTCATGGCTGCAATCACCATCTGCAGTGATTTTGGAGCCCAAAAAAATAGTCTGCCACTGTTTCCACTGTTTCCCCATCTATTTCCCATGAAGTGATGGGACTGGATGCCATGATCTTCATTTTCTGAATGTTGAGCTTTAAGCCAACTTTTTCACTCTCCACTTTCACTTTCATCAAGAGGCTTATTAGTTCCTCTTCACTTTCTGCCATAAGGGTGGTGTCATCTGCATATCTGAGGTTATTGATATTTCTCCTGGCAATCTTGATTCCAGCTTGTGCTCCTTCCAGCCCAGCGTTTCTCATGATGTTATAAGTTAAATAAGCAGGGTGACAATATAAAGCCTTGACATACTCCTTTTCCTATTTGGAACCAGTCTGTTGTTCCATGTCCAGTTCTAACTATTGCTTCCTGACCTGCATATAGGTTTCTCAAGAGGGAGGTCAGGTGGTCTGGTATTCCCATCTCTTTCAGAATTTTCCACAGTTTATTGTGATCCACACGGTCAAAGACTTTGGCATAGTCAGTAAAGCAGAAAGAGATGTTTTTCTGGAACTCTTTTACTTTTTTGATGATCCAGCGAATGTTGGCAATTTGATCTCTGGTTCCTTTGCCTTTTCTAAAACCAGCTTGAACATCTGGAAGGTCATGGTTCATGTATTGCTGAAGCCTGGCTTGGAGAATTTTGAGCATTACTTTACTGGCATGTGAGATGAGTGCAATTGTGCGGTAGTTTGAGCACCTTTGAAATTGCCTTTCTTTAGGAATGGAAAAGACTTTGATGCTGGGAGGGATTGGGGGCAGAAGAAGAAGGGCACGACCGAGGATGAGATGGCCGGATGGCCTCACTGACTTGATGGATGCAAGTATGAGTGAACTCCAGGAGTTGGTGATGGACAGGGAGGCCTGGTGTGCTGAGATTCATGGAGTCGCAAAGAGTTGGACATGACTGAGCGACTGAACTGAACTGAACTGAGTATTGGAATGAAAACTGACCTTTTCCAGTCCTATGGCCACTGCTGAGTTTTCCAAATTTGCTGGCATATTGAGTGCAGCGCTTTCACAGCATCATCTTTCAGGGTTTGAAATAGCTCTACTGGAATTCCATCACCTCCACTAGCCCTGTTCGTAGTGATGCTTTCTAAGGCCCACTTGACTTCACATTCCAGGATGTCTGGCTCTAGATGAGTGATCACACGATCATGATTATCTCTTGTTGTGAAGATCTTTCCTATACAGTTCTTCCGTGTATTCTTGCCACCTCTTCTTAATATCTTCTGCTTCTGTTAGGTCCATACCATTTCTGTCCTTTACTGAGCCCATCTTTGCATGAAATGTTCCTGTGGTATCTCTAATTTTCTTGAAGAGATCTGTAGTCTTTCTCACTCTGTTGTTTTCCTCTATTTCTTTGCATTGCTCACTGAGAAAGGCTTTCCTATCTCTTCTTGCTATTCTTTATATCTTTGCATTCAGATGCTTATATCTTTCCTTTTCTCCTTTGCTTTTCACTTCTCTTCTTTTCACAGATATTTGTAAGGCCTCTTCAGACAGCCATTTTCTTTTTTTGCATTTCTTTTCTATGGGGATGGTTTTGATCCCTGTCTCCTGTACAATGTCACGAACTTCAGTCCATAGTTCATCAGGCACCCTATCTATCAGATCTAGGCCCTG
The DNA here is from genome assembly GCF_014754425.2 of Oryx dammah. Classification (NCBI taxonomy): domain Eukaryota; kingdom Metazoa; phylum Chordata; class Mammalia; order Artiodactyla; family Bovidae; genus Oryx; species Oryx dammah. The sequence goes on from NW_024070189.1 coordinate 35,952,030, forward strand.
AAATCTATTTCTCACTTCCACTGTATAATCATAAGGGATTTGATTTAGGTCATATCTGAATGGTCGAGCGGTTTTCCCTGCTTTCTTCAACTTAATCTGAATTTGGCAGTAAGGAACTCATGATCTGAGCCACAGTCAGCTCCTGGTCTTGTTTTTGTTGACTGTATAGAGCTTCTCCATCTTTTGCTGCAGAGAATATAATCAATCTGATTTTGGTGTTGACCATCTGGTGATGTCCATGTGTAGAGTCTTGTGTTGTTGGAAGAGGGTATTTGCTATGACCAGTGCATTTTCTTGGCAAAACTCTATTGGTCTTTGCCCTGCTTCATTCTGTATTCCAAGGCAAAATTTGCCTGGTACTCCAGGTGTTTCTTGACTTCCTACCTTTGCATTCCAGTCCCCTATAATGAAAAGGATATCTATTTGGGTTGTTAGTTCTAAAAGGTCTTGTAGGTCTTCATAGAACCATTCAACTTCAGCTTCTTCAGCATTACTGGTTGGGACATAGTCTTGGATTACTGTGATATTGAATGGTTTGCCTTGGAAACTAACAGAGATCATTCTCTCATTTTTGAGATTGCATCCAAGTACTGCATTTTGGACCCTTTTGTTGACCTTGATGGCTACTCCATTTCTTCTAAGGGATTCCTGCCCACAGTAGTAGATATAATGGTCATCTGAGTTAAATTCACCTATTCTAGTCCATTTTAGTTCGCTGATTCCTAGAGTGTCGACGTTCACTCTGGCCATCTCCTGTTTGACTACTTCCAACTTGCCTTAATTCATGGACCTGACATTCCAGATTCCTATGCAATATTGCTCTTTACAGCATCGGACCTTGCTTCTATCACCAGTCACATCCACAACTGGGTTTTGTTTTTGCTTTGGCTCCATCCCTTCATTCTTTCCGCAGTTATTTCTCCACTGATCTCCAGTAGCATATTGGACACCAACTGACATGGGGAGTTCCTCTTTCAGTATCCTATCATTTTGTCTTTTCATACTGTTCATGGGGTTCTCAAGGCAAGAATATTGAAGTGGTTTGCCATTCTCTTCTCCAGTGGACCACATTCTGTCAGACCTCTCCACCATGACCTGCCCAACCTGGGTGTCTCCATGGGCATGACTTAGTTTCATTGAGTTAGACAAGTCTGTGGTCCTAGTGTGACCAGACTGACTAGTTTTCTGTGAGTATGGTTTCAGTGTGTCTGCCCTCTGGTGCCCTCTTGCAACACCTACTGTCTTACTTGGGTTTCTCTTACCTTGGATGTGGGGTATCTCTCCACGGCTGCTCCAGCAAAGTGCAGCTGCTGCTCCTTACCTTCGATGCAGGGTATCTCCTCACTGCCACCCCTCCTGACCTTAAACATGGAATAGCTCCTCTAGGGCCCTCCTGTGCCTGCACAGCCACCATTCCTTGGATGTGGGGTTGCTCCTCCAGGCCGCTGCCCCTGTCCTTGGACACAAGGTAGCAACTCTCTGCCATCCTGCACCGTCGCAGCCTGGCACTCTCAACCGCTGCCCCTGACCTCAGACGTGGTGTATCTCCTCTTGGCTACTGCCTCTTGGGTATGAGGTCCTCCTGGCTTCTGCCCCTGACCTCGGACGTGGGGTACCTCCTCTTGGCTGTGCTCTGTGCACAGTTGCAGCCACTCGCACTGTTAACAGAAAGTAAAACCACATGGAAAATAATTTTTTTTTATTTAAAAAAATATATAACATATTACTCCCCTAGCAGGATATGTATTTTTCTTCCATGAGTTTCCAAGTCATGTTAGCTATTTTACCTCATTGGTTTGTTTTGAGGTTTAGTAAGTTGAGAACAATAGTAGGCACAGAATTTGCTTTTTAATAAATTTTATCACTTTGACTATTGAATTCATACTTCAACACAAAATGAAAACACTTGGTATTCAGCTCTCCCTTATTAGTTTAACAAAGCTCAGACTCTGGCAGTATTTGTTTTTTTGATTCTAGTGTGGATTTCTTATGACCATTAAAAAGTCTACAGTATATGAAGTGGTTTGAGATATTGTATTGTGGATTTCTTTTTTGTTTTAAATTTGAATGAACCTATACAAAAATCTTGAAATACTTTCTAAATTGAGCTCATATTTTTTTCTTTATGAGGACTCTGCTGAGCCTTCCTGTTGGTCCTACATCTGTATTGACTTCCTAGGGCTGCAATAACAAATTACACAAACTGAATGGCCCCAAACAACAGAAATTTATTATCTCACAGTTCAGGAGTATAGAAGTCAGAAATCAAGATGCCAGCAGGGTTAGTTCTTTCCGAAGCCTTTGAAAGTCTGTTAGAACTTCAAAGGCTCGCCTAGCTTCTGGTGGAAAAAAAAAAAAAAAGATGGAAGTGTTAGCCACTCAGTTGTGTCCAACTTTTTTGACCCTATGGACTGTAGCCCACGAGGCTCCTCTGCTCATGGAATTCTACAAGAAGGATACTGGAGTGGGTTGTCATTCCCTTCCCCAGGGTATCTTCCCAACTCAGGGATCAAATCTGGGTCTCCTGCTTTGCAGGCAGACTCTTTACCATATGAGCTACTGGAGGAACTAGCTTCTGGTGGTTGCCAGTAATCCTTAGCATTGCTTGACTTGTAAGTGCATTACTCTGATCCCTGCCACTCTAATGCCCTTCTTCCCTGTGCGTTTCTCTGTGTGTTCTCTATTCTCTTTGTAAGTATACGGGTCACTGAAATGAGTATGTCTAACCCAATATGATCTCATCTTAACAATTAAACAAGGTTACATTATGAGATTCCTGGTGTTCATGAATTGGGGGCGGAGGAGCATTACACAACCTGTTACACAATGTATTGGATTCTTCTTCATAAACAAAACTCTCCACATTATAAGATTCCTGGTGTTCATGAATTTGGTGGGGGGCATTATGCAACCTGTTACACAATGTATTGGATTATTTTTCATAGTTCAACAAAACTCACACTCTTGTCATTTCTCTAGAGTGGATTACCTCTTAACCCTGAAATAATCTGGAGTTTATGAAGTATTGTGTCCTTTTTTTGTGGGTATGCAGATTCTGCCTGGACACCACCTTTATACAAATCTACCTTATCAGCTACTAATATCAAGAAAAAGTCATTTCTATTCCGTGTTTCTCTTTGAGAATATAAGCTTTTTCAGGAGAAGAAGCATGAGCTGGCACTTTTGAAACCTTAGGCAGGCACATAACAGGCACACTGTCCAGCACATAAAAGGCAACGTGTTGACATTATTCATTTATTCATTCATTTAGTCATCAAATATTTACTGAGAGCCTTCTTTGTACAAACACAACCAATATAGCAGATGGGAGAAGATATGTTTGATCACATGCCTTTTTGAATATTAATTCAGCAATTTTCTAAAATGATACATTTGCACACACAGGTTAGCACACAATTCCACAGAGTTCATAGAACCCAGAGATTCATGAACTCTTGGTTAAAATTCCCTAGCTTATCTTTAAAAAAAGAAAAAAAAATTATTTTGTATTGGAATATAACTGATTAAAAATGTTGTGGTAGTTTCAAGTGGACAGCAAAGCAACTCAGCCATACATATACATATATCCATTTTCCCCCAAACTCCCCTCCCATCCAGGCTGCCACATGATATTGAGCAGAGTTCCCTGTGTTATACAATAGACCTTTGTTGGTAATCCGTTTTAAATTTAGCAGTTACTTTGCTTCAGTTTTCTCATTACTATGAGTAATAAGTTTACTTATAAAAATACCTGTCATATAGTTGGCAATAGATAATAGAAATCTTGAGTAATACTGTACTAAACCAATATAGGTTTGTCTTTCTCACTTAAAACTAATTGTAGATTTTGGAAGTTGCTGGGATTTCTTCAGTTCTTCAGTGACTTCTTCTAAGACCCAATCCCTTTCAACTAAATTCTCTCCCTTTGTTAGAAAGGGTATTGACTTCAGACTGTAGGACTCAATTCAAAGAAGGGAAACAGTGATTGACTAGGAAAGTAAGGACCTTACATCTCTTACCTCACATTAGAGAGCAGAGATTTTTTTCCTATTAACATCCTAGCAGACTTCCTGTTCTGTTCATTCAGCCAAAAGAGAATAACATGGAAACCCTTGAATGCAAGCAGTGCTGGGAATTAGTATCTATCCATGACTAGATTAGATCAATAAGAAGTTATTTTCAGGAGCTGGGTACATTGCTTTGCAAAACATAATTAAAATTCTTTTAGCAAAGAAGACAGGTGGGATGTCTGTTGAGTAGATGAATAAGAGTATCTGTCACACATGTGTACATCTTTAAAGCTTAGAAATTACTTTCCAAAATATAGTCTCATCTGACTATCATACTTGAGTCTCAAGAATCATTTCCCATCTGCTGCTGATGAAACCAAGGCAGAGAAGAGTAAACTGACTTGCCTGAAGTTGCACCAGTAAGTAGCTGAACAGAATTATAATCCAATATCCCAAACTGCTGAATCTGGGCCCATTTTTAAAGGATGTTCTTTCAAATGTCATTGAGCATTCAAAACAGGTAACTATCCTTTTAAAAGAACAGTGTAAGAGAAGGCTTAAGGATGAATTCAACTGAATTAATTTGAATTTCCAGTTCACATTGCCTGTAAAAAGTTGATTCCCTCGATGTAATAATAATAGTAATCAAAAAGAGAGAGGTCAAATTAAACTTATACTAAGTGAGCTTAGTACTAGGTAGAATAAAGCATGAGAATCCCATACCTTGTTCTATTTGAAAGGAAAGATGTCTGGGAAGAGTCTGTCTTTAAACTGAGTTTGCTATTCTCTCATCCAGAGAGTGCAGCAAGCAAAATCATCTATTGCCTCCACTTTAAGAGCTGATAGGAAAAATGATTGTGGTAGAAATGCACTAATAACCTGTTTGAATTGTGGTGCTGGACAAGACTCTTGAGAGTCCCTTGGATTGTGAGGAGATCAAATCAGTCAATCCTAAAGGAAATCAACCCTGAATGGTTTTTGGAAGGACTGATACTGAACTTGAAGTGCCAGTACTATGGCCATCTGACAACTCACTGGAAAAGACTCTGATGTTGGGAAAGATTGAAGGCAAAAGGAGAAAAGGACAATAGAGAATGAGATGGTTAGAAAATTGCAGAGGAAGGTAAACTTCCAAACTCATTCTATGAGGCCACAATCACCCTAATACCAAAACCTGACAAAGATGCCACAAAAAAAGAAAACTACAGGCCAATATCACTGATGAACATAGATGCAAAAATCCTCAACAAAATTCTAGCAATCAGAATCCAATAACACATTAAAAAGATCATACACCATGACCAAGTGGGCTTTCTCCCAGGGATGCAAGGATTCTTCAATATCCACAAATTAATCAATGTAATTCGCCACATTAACAAATTGAACAATAAAAGCCATATGATTATCTCAATAGATGCAGAGAAGGCCTTTGACAAAATTCAAAATCCATTTATGATAAAAACCCTCGAGAAAGCAGGAATAGAAGGAACATACCTCAACATAATACAAACTATATATGACAAACCCACAGCAAACATTATCCTCAATGGTGAAAAATTGAAAGCATTTCCCCTAAAGTCAGGAACAAGACAAGGGTGCCCACTTTCATCGCTACTATTCAACATAGTTCTGGAAGTTTTGGCCACAGCAATCAGAGCAGAAAAAGAAATAAAAGGAATCCAAATTGGAAAAAGAAGTCAAACTCTCACTGTTTGCAGATGACATGATCCTCTACATAGAAAACCCTAAAGACTCCACCAGAAAATTACTAGAGCTAATCAATGAATATAGTAAAGTTACAGGATATAAAATCAACACACGGAAATCCCTTGCATTCCTATACACTAATAATGAGAAAGTAGAAAAAGAAATTAAGGAAACAATTCCATTCACCATTGCAACGAAAAGAATAAAATACTTAGAAATATATCTACCTAAAGAAACTAAGGACCTATATATAGAAAACTATAAAACACTGATGAAAGAAATCAAAGAGGACACTAATAGATGGAGAAATATACCATGTTCCTGGATTGGAAGAATCAATATAGTAAAAATGAGTATACTACCCAAAGCAATCTACAGATTCAATGCAATCCCTATCAAGCTTCCAACGGTATTTTTCACAGAACTAGAACAAATAATTTCAAGATTTGTATGGAAGTACAAAAAACCTTGAATAGCCACAGCAATCTTGAGAAAGAAGAATGGAATTGGAGGAATCAACTTGCCTGACTTCAGGCTCTACTACAAAGCCACAGCCATCAAGACAGTATGGTACTGGCACAAAGACAGAAATATAGATCAATGGAACAAAATAGAAAGCCCAGAGATAAATCCACACACTTATGGACACCTTATCTTTGACAAAGGAGGCAAGAATATACCATGGAGTAAAGACAATCTCTTTAACAAGTGGTGCTGGGAAAACTGGTCAACCACTTGTAAAAGAATGAAACTAGATCATTTTCTAACACCATACACAAAAATAAACTCAAAATGGATTAAAGATCTAAACGTAAGACCAGAAACTATAAAACTCCTAGAGGAGAACATAGGAAAAACACCCTCCGACATAAATCACAGCAGGATCCTCTATGATCCACCTCCCAGAATACTGGAAATAAAAGCAAAAAGAAACAAATGGGATCTAATTAAAATTAAAAGCTTCTGCACAACAAATGAAACTATAAGCAAGGTGAAAAGACAACCTTCTGAATGGGAGAAAATAATAGCAAATGAAGCAACCGACAAACAACTAATCTCAAAAATATACAAGCAACTTATGCAGCTCAATTCCAGAAAAATAAATGACACAATCAAAAAATGGGCCAAAGAACTAAATAGACATTTCTCCAAAGAAGACATACGGATGGCTAACACACATATGAAAAGATGCTCAACATCACTCATTATCAGAGAAATGCAAATCAAAGCCACAATGAGGTACCATTTCACACCAGTCAGAGTGGCTGCGATCCAAAAGTCTGCAAGCAATAAATGCTGGAGAGGGTGTGGAGAAAAGGGAACCCTCTTACACTGTTGGTGGGAGTGCAAACTAGTACAGCCACTATGGAGAACAGTGTGAAGATTCCTTAAAAAATTGCAAATATGACCCAGCAATCCCACTGCTGGGCATACACACTGAGGCAACCATAATTGAAAGAGACACATGTACCCCAATGTTCATTGCAGCACTGTTTATAATAGCCAGGACATGGAAACAACCTAGATGTCCATCAGCAGATGAATGGGTAAGAAAGCTGTGGTATATATACACAATGGAGTATCACTCAGCCATTAAAAAGAATACATTTGAATCAGTTCTAATGAGGTGGATGAAACTGGAGCTGATCATACAGAGTGAAGTAAGCCAGAAAGAAAAATACCAATACAGTATACTAACACATATATATGGAATTTAGAAAGATGGTAATGATGACCCTGTATGCGAGACAGCAAAAGAGACACAGATGTATAGAATGGACTTTTGGACTCTGAGGGAGAGGGAGAGAGTGGGATGATTTGGGAGAATGGCATTGAAACATGTATACTATCATGTAAGAAAGGAATTGCCAGTCTATGTTCGATACAGGATACAGGATGCTTGGGGCTGGTGCATGGGGATGATCCAGAGAGATGATATGGGGTGGGAGGTGGGAGGGGGGTTCAGGGTTGGAACTCATGTACACCCGTGGCGGATTCATGTCAATGTATTGCAAAACCAATACAGTATTGTAAGGTAAAATAAAGTAAAAATTAAAAAAAAAAAAAAAGCATCACTGACTCAATGGACATCAGTTTGAGCAAACTCCAGAAGATAGTAAATGACAGGGAAGCCTGATGTGCTGCAATCCATTGGGTTGCAAAGAGTTGGACACAATTTAGCAACTCGGAGAAGGCAATGGCAACCCACTCCAGTACTCTGGCCTGGAAAATCCCGTGGACAGAGGAGCCTGGTAGGCTGCAGTCCATGGGGTCGCTAGGAGTCAGACACGACTGAGTGACTTCACATTCACTTTTCATTTTCATGCATTGGAGAATGAAATGGCAACCCACTCCAGTGTTCTTGCCTGGAGAATCCCAGGAATGGGGGAGCCTGGTGGGCTGCCGTCTATGGGGTCGCACAGAATCAGCCAGGACTGAAGTGACTTAGCAGTAGCAGTAGCAACTGAACAACAAACCTGTGCTCCAGAACCAATCCTACAGTATGATACTGACTCCCCTGAGCAGTGCAGTGGTGACAGGAGGCTTGAAAGATTTGCATTTGTAAAATAGAATTGGGGCAAAATTATTAATATTTCTAAATATTTTCAAGAAATGAATGTATACGCATCATAGTGGATGTGTTTTTCTTCTGATCAGCATTCATTACTCTCTTTTTTTAACCTCAATTTTATTTCCTTTTGTGGAACCACCCTTCTCTCATGTTCATTTGACATGGTTTGGGGAATTCTCAGCCCATTCTCTTATTCCAGGAGTGGTCAAGTGAGCCATATCTGGCCATATTCTATATCTCAATTATCAGTGTTTAGTTCTGGGATGCACACGTGAAAATAAGACAAATCTAGAACTTTTGCTGAAATGACCAGGAAAGAGACACTATTTTATGCTTAGCTTGCTAAGTTGCTGGGACAGATGAGGCTAAGGGAGACCCTGGCAATTCCTAGAAGTGAAGGAGTAAGAAGATATGCAAAGAGGGCTCTCTTCTTTATCAAACGTCTCTAATATCACAGGCAATATTTGAAGTGATTTACTTAGAGTGTCACATGTAATCTCACACAAATCCTATAAAGCCAATGTTAGTTCCCTCATTTTCAGATGTGACTTAAAGAGGTTAAGTAACTTGTCTAAGATTATACAGTGTCAAAGCAAGAATTTGAACTCAGGTATGTGAGATGTTGAAATGGGTTATATTTACAATTTCTTTCCACTCTGAGTGTTCTGATAGCCTAAGAGCATACATATAATTTTATGGAGGCTCAGGTCATAAAGAATCTCCTGCAATGCAGGAGACCTGGGTTTGATCTCTGGGACAGGAAGATCCCCTCAAATAGGAAATGGCAACCCACTCCAGTGTTGTTGCTCAGAGAATTCCATAGACAGAAGAGACTGATGGGCTACAGTCAATGGGTTGCAAAGAATTGGACATGACTGAATGACTAATACTTTCATACGTTTATGCACATGTTAAGGTTATTATGATGTGCTGAGATAAAATTATATATTATACAGTGGTTTTTTGCTAAAAAGCAACTGCATCAATCCTGATAAGAAATCAAATCTCTGGTCAGAGGATGTTTTTGGCCAAGGCCAAAATGGTGACCAAGAAGCATCTCTTTCTGTGGTATGCTGAGCCAAATAGACATTGCTAGTCTTTTTCCATGAGAGATTGTGCTCAGTTCAGTTCAGTTCGAGCTTCCCCAGTAGCTCAATTGGTAAAGAAACTGCCTACAATGCAGGAGAAGAGAGTTCAGTACCTGGGTTGGGAAGATCAACTGGAGAAGGAAATGGCAGCCCACTACAGTACTCTTGATTGGAAAATCTCATGACAGAGGAGCCTGGAGGGCCATAGTCTATGAGGGTCCAAGGGTCGGACACAACTTAGTGACTAGAAACACTACAGCAGTTCAGTTCATTTGCTTGGTTGTGTCTGATTCTTTGTGACCCCATGGACTGCAGCACACCAGGCTTCCTTGGCTATCACCAACTCCCAGAGCTTGCTCAGACTCATGTTCATCAAGGGTCAGTGATGCCATCCCACCATCTCATCCTCTGTCATCCCCTTCTCCTCCTACCTTCAGTATTTCCCAGCATCACGGACTTTTCCAATGAGTCATTTCTTTGCATCAAGTAGACAAAGTATTGGAGCTTCAGCTTCAACATCAGTCCTTCCAGTGAATATTCAGGGTTGATTTCCTTTAAGACTGACTGGTTTGATATCCTTGCACCCCAAGGGACTCTCAAGAGTCTTCTCCAACACCACAGTTCAAAAGCAACAAATTTTCAGCACTCAGCTTTCTTAATGATCAAACACTAATATCCATACATGACTAATGGAGAAAACATAGTTTTGACTATATGATCTTTTCAGTAAAGTAATGTCTCTGCTTTTTAATATGCTCTCTAGCTTGGTCTTAGCTTTCCTTCCAAGAAGCAAGTGTCTTTTAATTTGACTGTTGCAGTCACCATCTGCTATGATTTTGGAGCCCCCCAAAATAAAGTATCTCATTGTTTCCTTTGTTCCCACATCTATTTGCCATGAAGTGATGGGACTGGATGCCACGATCTTTGTTTCTTGAATGTTGACTCAAGATTCAGATTTTTAAGCCAGATTTTTCATGCTCCTCTTTTACCTTCATCAAGAGGCTCTTTAGTTCCTCTTCACTTTCTGCCATAAGGGTGGTGTCATCCATATATCTGAGGTTATTGATAGTTCTCCACCTTATCTTGATTCCAGCTTGTGCTTCATCCAGTCCGTGATTTCACATGATGTACTCTGCATATAAGTTAAATAAGCAGGGTGACAATATACAGCCTTGACATACTTCTTTCCCAATTTGGAACCAGTCTATTGTTCCATGTCTCATTCTAACTGTTGTTTCTTGAGCTGCATATAGATTTCTCAGGAGACAGGTAAGGTGGTCTGGTATTCCCATCTCCTGAGAAATTTCCAGGTTGTTGTGACCCAGATAACCATGATGGAGTGATCATCACCTAGAGCCAGACATCCTGGAATGTGAAGTCAAGTGGGCCTTAGAAAGCATCACTACAAACAAAGCTAGTGGAGGTGATGGAATTCCAGTTGAGCTATTTCAAATCCTGAAAGCTAATGATGTGAAAGTGCTGTACTCAATATGCCAGCAAATCTGGAAAACTCAGCAGTGGCCACAGGACTGGAAAAGGTCAGTTTTCATTCCAATCCCAAAGAAAGGCAATGCCAAAGAATGCTCAAACTACCGCACAATTGCACTCATCTCACATGCTAGCAATGTAATGCTCAAAATTCTCCAAGGCAGGCTTCAATAGTATGTAAACCATGAACTTTCAGATGATCAATCTGGATTTAGGAAAAGCAGAGGAACCAGAGATCAAGTTGCCAGCCTGTGCTGAATCATTGAAAAAGCAAGAGGGTTCCAGAAAATAATCTACTTTTTCTTTCTTGTCTACACCAAAGCTTTTGACTGTGTAGATCACAACAAACTGTGGAAAATTCTTCAAGAGATGGGAATACCAAACCACCTGACCTGCCTCCTGAGAAATCTGTATGCAGGTCAAGAATCACTAGTTAGAATCAGACATGGAAAAATGGACTGGTTCCAAATTGGTAAAGGAGTATGTCAAGGCTGTATATTGTCACCATGCTTATTTAACTTATATGCAGAGACCATCATGTGAAATGCCAGGCTGGATGAAGCACAAGCTGGAATCAAGATTGCTGGGAGAACTATCAATAACCTCAGACATGCAGATGACACCACCTTTAAGGCAGAAAGGGAATAAGAACTAAAGATCCTCTTAATGAAAGTGAAAGAGGAGAGTGAAAAAGTTGGTTTAAAACTCAACATTCAGAAAACTAAGATCATGGCATCCGTTCTCATCACTTCATGGCAAATAGTGAAATAAGGGAAACAGTGACAGACTTCTACAGATGGTGATTTCAGCCATGAAATTAAAAGATGCTTACTCCTTGGAAGAAAAGCTATGACTAACCTAGACAACGTATTAAAAAGCAGAGACATTATTTTGCCAACAAAGGTCCATCTGGTCAAAGCTATGGTTTTTCCAGTAGTCATGTATGGATGTGAGAGGAGTTGGACCATAAAGAAACCTGAGCGCTGAAGAGTTGATGCTTTTGAATTTGGGTATTGGAGAAGACTCTTGAGAGTCCTTTGAACTGCAAGGAGACCCAAACAGTCAATCCTAAAGGAAATCAGTCCTGAATATTCATTGGAAGTATGTGTGTTGAAGCTGAAACTCCAATACTTTGGCCACTTCATGTGAAGACCTGACTCGTTGGAAAAGTCCCTGATGCTGGGAAAGATAGAAGGCGGGAGGACAAGGGGATGGCAGATAATGAGATGGTTGGATGGCATCACCGACTTGATGAGACATGAGTTTGAGCAAGCTCCAGGAGTTGGTGATGGACAGGGAAGCCTGGCATGCTGCAGTTCATGGGGTCACAAAGAGTTGGACATGGCTGAGTGATTGAACTGAAAAATTGAACACAGTCAAAGGCTTTAGTGTAGTCAATGAAGCCGAAGTAAATATTTTTATGGAATTCCCTTCCTTTTTTGATGATCCATTGGATGTTGGCAATTTGATATCTTGTTCCTCTGTCTTTTCTAAATCCAGCTTCAGCATCTGGAAGTTCTCAGTTCATATACTGTTGAAGCCTAGCTTGGACAATTTTGAGCCTTATTTTGCAAGTGTGTGAGATGAGTGCAATTATGTGGTAGTTTTGAGAACCCCATGAACAGTATGAAAAGACAAAAATATATGACACTGAAAGATGAACTCCCTTGGTCGGTAGGTGGCCAATATGCTACTGGGGAAGATTGGAGAAATAGCTTCAGAAAGAATGAATAGGCTGAGCCAAAGTGAAAACAGTGCCCTATTGTGGATGTGGTCGGTGATGGAAGTAAAGTCCGATGCTGTAAAGAACAAAATTCCATAGGAAACTGCAATGTGGGTCCATGAATCAAGGTAAATTGGAAGTGGTCCAACAGGAAATGGTAAGAGTGAACACTGACATTTTAGAAATCAGTGAACTAAAATGGACTGGATTGAACAAATTTAATTCAGACGACCATTATATCTACTCTTGTGGGCAAGAATCCCTTAGAAGAAATGGAGTAGCCTCATAGTCAACAAAAGAGCCTGAAATGCGGTATTTGGGTACAATCTCAAACATGACAATGCTCTCTGTTCATTTCCCAGGCAAATCATTCATATCACAGCAATGCAAATCTATGCCCCAGCCACTAACGCTGAAGATGAAGTTGAACGGTTTTTTGAAGACCTACAAGACCTTTTAGAACTAACACCCCAAACAGATGTCCTTTTCATCATAGGGGACTAGAATGCAAAAGTAGGAAGTCAAGAGATACCTGGAGTAACAGGAAAGCTTGGCCTTGGAGTCCAAAATGAAGCAGGGCAAAGGCTAATAGAATTTTGCCAGGAAAACACACGTTCATAGCAAATACCCTCTTCCAATGACACAAGAGAAGACTCTACACATGGACATTACCGGATGGTCAAAGCTGAAGTCAGATTGATTATAGTCTTTGCAGCTGAAGATGGAGAAGCTCTATACAGTTAGCCAAAAAAAAAAAAAAAAAAAGAAAGAAAGAAAAGAAAAGACCAGGAGCTGACTGTGGCTCAGATCATGAACACCTTATTGCCAAATTCAGACTTAAATTGAAGAAAGTAGGGAAAACCACTAGACTATTCAGGAATGACCTAAATTTAATCTTTTACAGTTATACAGTGGAAGTGACAAATAGATTTGAAGGATTAGATCTGATAGCCAGTGTGCATGTAGAACTGTGGACAGAGATTTGTCAGATTGTGCAGTGTAGTTTATTACAACTGCATTTGTTTTCAGTGGAACCACCATCCATACATTTACTCAGGACAGGAACTGGGATTCATCCTTAACCACCCTTTTTTCCTCATTGCCCATCACTATTTAAAAAGTTATGTTTACTTTATATCCAAGATACACCCTGGTTCTATATGTTCCCATCTCCTCTGTTACCATTCTAGTCATGTTACCATTTTCTGTTAGTTACACAAAAATGTCATCATGATCTTTTAAAAACAGAAAACAAAAAGTATCACTTCCATGTTTAAAGTGCTTCTAATGGCTCTATATTGCAATTAGAATAAATTCCTAGCTTATTACCAAACCAGTAAGAGTTTAATATCTTCCTTCTACCTATGCCTAAACTCATTCCCTACTATTGTCTTTTCTCCTGCACTTTAGCAGTCCTAGCCTTTATAAAAATATATTATTTCTTAAGCACCCTGAGACTATTTCTGCTTCAGGGATTTTACATACTGTTTTGTTTTCTTGAAGTCCTCTACCTCTGTGTCTTTGCACAGCTGATATCAACTCAGTTGTCATCTGTCATCACCCACTATGGGGGACCTTTTGAGCACCCTACCGAAAGTCCCTGTGTTAGTTACTTTTTTCCCATTGTTGTTGTTGTTTAGTTCTTAAGCTGTATCTGACTTTCCAGTCCCAAGGACTGGGGCCCGCCCGGCTCCTCTGTCCATGGGATTCAGGCAAGAATACTGGAGTGGGCTGCCATTTTCCCCTTCAGGGCATCTTCCCAACCCAGGAATTGAACCCAGGTCTCCTGCATTGAAGGTAGATACTTTACCATCTGAGCCAGGAGGGAAGCCCTTTTCCCCATTAGCCTGTTTTAATTTCTTCACAAAATTTGTGTCATTAACTGAAATTATCTTATTTATGCATTTATTTACATTTTTATCTTGTTTTCCTTACCTTCCACTTACTCAAGCTCCATAAACTTAAAGGCCCATGAGGGGCAGGAGCTGTTTCTCTCTCATGCATACAACAGTGTCTGGCATGCAGTATGTGCCCAGTAATAATGGTTAAATGAGTGAACTATAGTTGCAAAAAAACTAATGAACCCAGCATGAAAAGTTGACTTAAGTCCTTTTACTAGTATTTATTTCTCTGCCCTTGTGTATTTACTTTTATGCTTTGGATACAAGTGTGAAACCAGTTAACTGAGGGAGACACAAAGCCCTGTGGGTGTGTTATTGGATGGAAAAAGGCAATAGACTGTCATACTTATGTAGTTCCATCTCTCTGAACCCGCAGATTCAGTATGAAAATCAAACAAGAAAGCTTTGTGTTTGAAAATGAATTCCCTGCAGTAGAGATTAGCATGTTTTTGACATTTGTACTCAAATTCACTTTCCCAGAAATGAACAACCACCAAGGGTGATGGATAAAGGGTTGTGCAATTTCTGTCAATAGCAGACACTATGCTTAATTTTATTTTTGGCTCAAATACTCTTGTCAGTTTATAACAATGCATTATATAGAAAGTATACCCTGTCCCCAAAGAGTATATAGAGGAGAGAAATAAATGTTTTATAATGCTTAATATGCTGGATTGTATCTTGCTATTTCTATAACCTTAGGTACAATATTTCTCTATTTCTGGAATACAAATAAAACATTTCTTTCATCAGCAAAGTGACATTATTGACTGTAAATTGGTATTACTCAAAGTATAGGTAAATGAATTCTTATAAGTAATTAAATTACTAGTCTGTTAGTTATAGTATGATATTTACCCCAATTACTTGTTGAATTTTCCCCAGAAATGATATCATGAGGCAGTGAGACCCATGGGGCTTGCCTAATGGCTCAGACAGAAAAGAATCTGCCTGTAATGTGGGAGACCAGGGTTCATTCCCTGGCTTGGGAAGATCTCTGGAGAAGGGAATGGCAACCCACTCCAGTGTTCTTGCCTGGAGAATTCCATAGACTTCTAGAAGAGCCTGGCAGGCTACAGTTCATGGGGTCTGCAAAAAGTCAGACATGACTGAGTGACTAACACTTTCATTGATATCCATGGTTATACCAGTGCTACCCTGTAGAAGTTTCAGTGATGATGGAAATATTCTGAATCTATATTGTCCAAAATGGCAACCACTGTACACATGTGGTTATTGAGCACATGGAATGTGGCTAGTATGGCTGAGGGACTGAATTTTAAGTTTTACTTATCTTAAATTAATTTTTATTTAGGTAGCCACATGTGGCTAGTATCTTTAATATTGGACAGCACAGGTAGGTAACAATACCCTTGAGAAGTGAAAGTCATTCAGTCCTGTCCGACTCTGTGATCCAATGGACTATACAGTCCATGGAATTCTCCAGGCTACAATACTGGAGTGGGTAGCTTTTCCTTCTCCAGGGGATCTTCCCAACCCAGGGATCGAACCCAGGTCTCCTGCATTACAGGCAAATTCTTTACCAGCTGAGACACAGGGAAGCCCAAGAATATTGGAATGGATAGCCTATCCCTTCTCCAACAGATCTTCCTGACCTAGGAATCAAACTGAGGTCTCCTGCATTGCAGGCAGATTCTTTACCCACTGATCTATCATGGAAGCCCTAACAATACCCTTAATGGAACTAACTATAGGTTTTTCCAGTAGTCATGTATGGATGTGAGAGTTAGACTATAAAGAAAGCTGAACGCCGAAAACTGATGCGTTTGAACTGTGGTGTTGGAGAAGACTCTTGAGAGTTCCTTGGACTGTGCAAGGAGATCCAACTGGTCCATTCTAAAAGAAATCAATCCTGAATATTCATTGGAAGGACTGATGCTGAAGTTGAAACTCCAGTACTTTGGTCACCTGGCATGAAGAACTGAATCCTTTGAAAGACCATGATGCTGGGAAAGATTGAGGGTGGGAAGAGAAGGGGATGACAGAGGATGAGATGGTTGGATGGCATCACTGGCTCAATGGACATGAGCTTGAGTAATCTTTGGGAGCTGGTGATGGACAGGGAGGCCTGGCGTGCTGCAGTCCATGGGGTCTCAGAATCGGACACGACTGAGTGACTGAACTGCCTCTCTGATACACGGAGATCTGGACAGTATGAATTAAACTATCCAGAGAGATTAGGTACCTAGCCAAAAATGATGCAATTACTTTGTCTATAAAACATTTGCCTTTCCTCTGGTCTTCAAGCATCTTCTGCCTGTGACATAGCCAGGAACACTGAAGCAGCAGTAGGAACAATTTGGGGACAGGAGGTCCTTTTAGATCAGTGGAGTCATAGACTAGGGTACAGTTACATGATATGCTAACTTTAGAATCTAACCTCTCACACCACATAATAAATCTCTTAAAATAAATTGAGATAAGGGCTTAGTGTTAAAATTGGTTGAATTGATGTGCAAGGTCAAACACTTTGCAATCCCCACTTACCCCAACTTATTTCTACAGATTTACTTATAGTAAAAGCAGAGTGATATGTAGAATTTCTTTTGTTCTTTCCATATTCTATTTCAATGTTTCTCAACTTTTAGTGTGCAAACAATTTTCTGGATTACATTGGGTACACAGGATTGTGTGTACTGTATTTTCCAGGTAATTTTAAGGCAATTTTTTCATAATCGATTTTGCCTTTTGTGCTGACTTGACTAACTCCTGTAGGACTCCTCTACTCTTTCAGTGCTTAATCCTAGCTCTTTTATTTACAATCATTTTCTGCCAAGGTTGTAAAGCAAATCAATTCAGTATTGCTTCAGTCACATTTAAAACTTAAAAAAAAATCATACCTATAATTGTTTAAATTATCTGAATATTTGTAAAGCTAATTGATAAAAGCAAAGTTTAAAATAATCTAATAAATTTCAAGCATCCAAATTCTGATTCAGTCAGTTCAGCTCAGTCGCTCAGTCATGTTTGACTCTTTGTGACCCCTTGAATCGTAGCACGCCAGGCCTCCCTGTATATCACCAACTCCTGGAGTTTACTCAAATTCATGTCCATCAGGTCGATGATGCCATCCAGCCATCTCATTCTCTGTCTTCCCCTTCTCCTCCTGCCCCCAATCCCTCCCAGCATCAGAGTCTTTTCCAATGAGTCAACTCTTCACATGAGGTGGCCAAAGTATTGGAGTTTCAGCTTCAACATCAGTCCTTCCAATGAACACCCAGGTCTGATCTCCTTTAGAATGGACTGGTTGGATCTCTTTGCAGTCCAAGGGACTCTCAAGAGTCTTCTCCAATACCACAGATCAAAAACATCAATTCTTCAGCGCTCAGCTTTCTTTATAGTCCAACTCTCACATCCATACATGACTACTGGAAAAACCATAGCCTTGAAAAGATGGACATTTGTTGACAAAGTAATGTCTCTGCTTTTTAGTATGCTGTCTAGATTGGTCATAACTTTCCTTCCAAGGAATAAGCGTCTTTTAATTTCATGACTGCAATCACCATCTGCAGTGATTTTGGAGCCCAAAAATATAGAGTCAGCCACTGCTCCCACAGTTTCCCCATCTATTTGCCAGGAAGTGATGGGACCGGCTGTCATGATCTCAGTTTTCTGAATGTTGAGCATTAAACCCACCTTTTCACTCTTTCCTTTGACTTTCATCAAGAGGCTTTTTAGTTCCTCTTCACTTTCTGCCATAAGGGTGGTGTCATCTGCATTTCTGAGGTTATTGATATTTCTACTGGGAATCTTGATTCCAGCTTGTGCTTCTTCCAGCCCAGTGTTTCTCATGATGTACTCTGCATATAAGTTAAATAAGCAGGGTGACAATATACAGCCTTGACATACTCCTTTTCCTATTTGGAACCAGTCTGTTGTTCCATGTCCAGTTCTAACTGTTGCTTCAGTTCAGTTCAGTTCAGTCACTCAGTTGTGTCTGACTCTTTGTGACCCCATGAATCACAGGACGCCAGGCCTCCCTGTTCATCACCATCTCCTGGAGTTCACTCAGACTCAAGTCCATCGAGTCCGTGATGCCATCCAGCCATCTCATCCTCGGTCGTTCCCTTCTCCTCCTGCCCCCAATCCCTCCCAGCATCAGAGTCTTTTCCATGACCTGCATATAAGTTTCTCAAGAGGCAGGTCAGGTGCTCTGGTATTCCCATCTCTTTCAGAATTTTCCACAGTTTATTGTGATCCACACAGTCAAAGGCTTTGGCATGGTCAGTAAAGCAGAAATAGATGTTTTTCTGGGACTCTCTTGCTTTTTTGATCCAGCGGATGTTGGCAATTTGATCTCTGGTTCCTCTGCCTTTTCTGAAACCAGCTTGAACATCAGAAGGTCACGGTTCAGGAATTGCTGAAGCCTGGCTTGGAGAATTTTGAGCATTACTTTACTATCTGTGAGATGAGTGCAATTGTGCGATAGTCTGAGCATTCTTTGACATTGCCTTTCTTTGGGATTAGAATGAATTAGACCTTTTCCAGTCCTGTGGCCACTGCTGAGTTTTCCAAATTTTGCTGGCATATTGAGTGCAGCACTTTCACAGCATCATCTTTCAGGATTTGAAATAGCTCAACTGGAATTCCATCACCTCCACTAGCTTTGTTCGTAGTGATGCTTTCTAAGGCCCACTTGACTTCACATTCCAGGATGTCTGGCTCTAGGTGAGCGATCACACCATGGGGTTATCTGGGTCATGAAGATCTTTTTTGTATAGTTCTTCTGTGCATTCTTGCCACCTCTTCTTAATATCTTCTGTTTCTGTTAAGTCCATACCATTTCTGTTCTTTATCGAGCCCATCTTTGCATAAAATGTTCCCTTGATATCTCTAATTTTCTTGAAGAGATCTCTAGTCTTTCCTGTTCTGATGTTTTCCTCTATTTCTTTGCATTGATCGCTGAGGAAGACTTTCTTATCTCTCCTTGCTTTTCTTTGGAACTCTGCATTCAGATGCTTATATCTTTCCTTTTCTCCTTTGCTTTTCACTTCTCTTCTTTTCACAGCTATTTGTAAGACCTCCTCAGAGAGCCATTTTGCTTTTTTGCATTTCTTTTCCATGGGGATGATCTTGATCCCTGTATCCTGTACAATGTCATGAACCTCCATCCACAGGTCATCAGGCAGTCTATCTATCAGATCTAAGCCCTTAAATCTATTTCTCACTTCCACTGTATAATCATAAGGGATTTGATTTAGGTCATACCTGAATGGTCTAGTGGTTTTCCCTACTTTCTTCAATTTATGTCTGAATTTGGCAATAAACAGTTCATGATCTGAGCCACAGTCATCTCCCAGTCTTGTTTTTCTTGACTGTATAGAGCTTCTCCATCTTTGGCTGCAAAGAATATAATCAATTTGATTTCAGTGTTGACCATCTGGTGATGTCCATATGTAGAGTCTTCTCTTGTGTTGTTGGAAGAGGGTGTTTGCTATGACCAGTGCGTTCTCTTGGCAAAACCCTATTAGTCTTTGCCCTGCTTCATTCCGCATTCCAAGGCCAAATTTCCGAGGCCTGTTTTCCACGTGTTTCTTGACTTCCTACTTTTGCATTCCAGTCCCCTATAATGAAAAGGATATCTTTTGGGGGTGTTAGTTCTAAAAGGTCTTGTAGGTCTTTCATAGAACTGTTCAACTTCAGCTTCTTCAGCGTTACTGGTTGGGGCATAGACTTGGATTACTGTGATATTGAATGATTTGCCTTGGAAACTAACAGAGATCATTCTGTCATTTTTGAGACTGTATCCAAGTACTGCATTTCGGATTCTTTTGTTGACCATGATGGCTACTCCATTTCTTCTAAGGGATTCCTGCCCACAGTAGTAGATATAATGGTCATCTGAGTTAAATTCACCGATTCCAGCCCATCTTAGTTCACCGATTCCTAGAATGTCGACGTTCACTCTTACCATCTCCTGTGTGCCACTTCCAATTTCCTTTGATTCATGGACCTAACATTCCAGGTTCCTATGCAATATTGCTCTTTACAGCATCAGACCTTGCTTCTATCACCAGTCACATCCACAACTGGGTTTTGTTTTAGCTTTGGCTCCATCCCTCATTCTTTCTGGAGTTATTTCTCCACTGATCTCCAGTAGCATGTTGGGCACCTACTGACCTGGGGAGTTCCTCTTTCAGTATCCTATCATTTTGTCTTTTCATACTGTTCATGGGGTTCTCAAGGCAAGAATACTGAAGTGGTTTCCCCTTCCCTTCTCCAGTGGACCACATTCTGTCAGTGGACCAAATTCTGATTAGTAATGCCTATTTCCATCTTTTTTTATCATGATTTCCAGGCCAGCAGAAGTTGTGCAGTTTTAGAATCTTATCAGAGTCAAGTTATTAAAAACTTTATAGAAAACTAAATATTCCCTTTTCTGCTCTTGGAATTTTCTAGATAGGTTCCTGAATATCTGCTTACCTAGAAATCAGATTAGATAGCTTCAGATTGTTCAACAGTTAATGTCTTTATGTAAACTAGTAGATTCCTAAGCATCATACCAGCGACTGTTTTGTAAGCAAAAATATATCAAATAGTTTTATCAGTATTCAGATATTTTATGTTACAGTTGTCACAAAATAATCATATGTGGAATAAATGTGAGCAATTAATATTTTAGACCTTATTTTATGAGTTACCAACTATTTTACCAATCAAGTTGTGTCAAAATATTTAAATCAGTGATTTTGGACAAGCATTACATGTCCTGGAGTACTTTTCACAGGTTGGCAGACAAATTGTGATCAACACATAAAATATATTTGGTGTTTCTGAAACACACACATACACACATAGAGTTTATGTTATTCATGAGGAATATTTTATTTGTATTTTTAGAGATGGAAGTATGTTGAGATCTATATTTAGGAGAAACACTTAGATAATTTATTAAATGAGAGTAGCCTAAATCTTATCATATTTATGAAACCGACAATAATATTACCGTCCTATGTACTTTACAATGTCTGCAGTATTTAATTTGACACTGAGTCCTGAATTCTCTAATAGTGCCCTGTGCAAATGTGCTTGCTGTTTAACCAAAGCAAATCCTTCTTATGTCTTGCTTCTGTGACTAAGACTGTAATATGGGCAAGAAAATGGACATAGTTCCTCATGTTCCTACAGAATTCCAAGAGTAAGCATGGGAGACAAATAGGATACCCATGTTCTTCTTTAAAGGTTTCTATTCCTTGACTACCCTTTTTACTGATTTTCAGATAAAATTAATTTTGCTCTGATTTCTTAGTTTAGATCTTATTTCCTGATTGGTCCACAGTTCACTTCTGCAAATATTGATTTGAATCCAGTCACCTTGCTAGATGCTGAAAAATGGTCCTTGCTCTGAAAATTTCCACATGTGCTGAGGAATGTTATCCTTATGTTTATACTTCTATAGTCTTAATTTATCTTCTTTTCAACTTTGAGTTATGTGACTATCATATTTATTGAGGAATTAGTAGAATCTCAATAAATACTTACTGAAGTGACGAAAATGTAAAAGTACAGGACACTGTGCTAGGCCTGTATTTTAAAAGATCAATGACTCTAGCTGAGTTTGAGGTGGAAACCGGGAGCTGCAAAGCATATTAAGAAGAGAAAAACTAATTTTGTCTTTGCTATAATATCAGAAAATATCATTTCTCCCTCCCTCCTGAAAAGAAAGGATATAAGCATGAATCTGATTGAATGCAACTTGAATATGCTTTCATGAGTCATATTTTTACTCAGAAGAGAGGCTGTGTATCAGGTTATCAGGTTTAGCATCTAGAAATCAAACTGAACAAAATGATCACATCAACCTTTCCAATGTTCTTTTGGTAACAGATAACTTGCACAGTAAAGCATTCCACAGTGGGCCCTACTTGTGCAGAATTGATGCTACTCAAGATAGATGGCACTGGCACCCCACTCCATTACTCTTGCCTGGAAAATCCCAGGGATGGGGGAGCCTGGTGGGCTGCCCTCTCTGGGGTGGCACAGAGTCGGACACGACTGAAGTGACTTAGCAGCAAGATAGATGGGCTTCCCAGGTAGCGCTAGTGGTAAAGAACCTGCCTGCCAGTGCAGGAGCCATAAAAAGACAAGGCTTCAACCCTTGCGTTTTGCAGATCCCCTGGAGGAGGGCATGGCAACCCACCCCAGTATTCTTGCCTAGAGAATCCCATAGACAGGCAAGCCTGGTGGGCTGTGGTCCATAGGGTCACAAAGAGTCAGGCATGACTGAAGTGACTCAGCATTAGGTAGATTTAACCTTTATTGCTGGAAGAAGTGCTCTGATAAGCTGGTTCTAAGGGAAATCCTCTTCCAAGGGAAACAAGGGCAGCAGTGCCCTCTCTGTTGGCTGAGGTAGAGGAGGATAAAGAGGACTTTATGAAGTTTTTTATGTCTTTTGTATTTTTTTAGGCTAGGGGAAAACCAGGTTCTCAGTGAAAAAGAATGCTATGGAACATAGACAAATATATTTCAGATATACCTAACCTTTTCCTACACCTTAATAATCCTCTGGAATTTCATTTGTATGACTATCCCATACATCTTTACTGAACTGTAGTAAGGAGTCAAACTTTGGGGATACAGTCCTTCTCAAGGAGTTGCTACTGTGTATGAAAGAAAATCACATGTAGCAGCATTACTGGTGTCATAATTCAGATTTACATAACTCAAAGATAGAGCTAGGGAACCCCTACCAACTCTCTCATAGTCATTTGCATCCTATGACTTACATAAGGATAATCACTCACACTGTATCAGTGACAAACAGATACAGGTTTAACTACTACTGTACTGTGGACTGGGGAGAGGGGAAGACAGTGGCATTTATATGGCAAAGGAGAGTAAGAGAATATGTGGTCTGATTTAACTAGATTTCACAACAGAACATTATCTTCAAAAGTAAGCAGATTTTTAGATGTGTTTTGGTGACTAACACTGCTCTGATCAAGAAAATGATAAACAGTTTTTCATCTTGTGGGGGAAATAGAGTTTGTTAGTTAAAAGATCTTAATCTTTTAGGGACATTTCAGTGCCCTGAGCACTTTATTGTGGGTAACCCGTGAAGGGAATCATTGTTTAATAAAAGATTGTTGGATTATTATGGAATATAAGAATTGAAGCATAAATGAGGTACATCAGCAGCATCAAAATCCAAAAATTATTTTTAAGTAAATATAAGTGCATGGAAACGTCAAAAATTATTTTGGCTGGATTTTGCAAGGGATTCTGTATCCCATGAGTGGGAAAGGTGGTCTGGCTGCTGCTGCTGCTAAGTCGCTTCAGTCGTGTCCGACTCTGTGCGACCCTATAGATAGCAGCCCACTAGGCTCCCCCGTCCCTGGGATTCTCCAGGCAAGAACACTGGAGTGGGTTGCCATTTCCTTTTCCAATGCATGAAAGTGAAAAGTGAAAGTGAAGTCGCTCAGTCGTGTCCAACTCTTAGCGACTTCATGGACTGCAGTCTACCAGGCTCCTCTGTCCATGGGATTTTCCAGGCAGTAGTACTGGAGTGGGTTGCCATTGCCTTCTCCGAAGGTGGTCTGGAGCCAGCAAAAATTGGGTAATACTGGGTTAGCCAAAAAGTTCTTCTGGGTTTTTCTGTAACATCTTAACTGAAAAACCTGAACAAACTTTTTGGGCAACCCAACATGTTCAAGAGCTAACAGGATGTGGGAACATTAAGATAATTTTTTAAAATAAAGTATGACAATTAATGGGTTGTGCCCTTATCTTCACATTGACACCTGCGGGTTCTTTTATTGTGAATTAGGCTAATCTGGACCACTTGGGTCTCATTGTCTTCATTAGTATTCTAATGACATTAGACATTCATTTTTGGCAAATGTGCCATGAATAATATGAACCATTCCTGCTTTCCTGACCCACACCAGGACTCACAAAATATCCAAACACAGACCAATGGGATAGGACTTCAGATCCTAGAAAAGAATTTTGGAAATAGTGAATAGGAAGACAACAGATACGAGTGACAGGGTTATATGAAGGAGAATCAAGAAAGAGGAAAGAGAACTGAAAAGCAAGTTTTCTAAATGAATAATTCATTCAGCTAATAGAAAAAAAAATCTAGAAAATACCTCTGTTTGATAACAAATTCATGATAGATGGAGAAAAACCTGACAGAAATAACAAGTAAAAGCTAATACTCTAATTTCTTTTAATGGTAGGATAAATTTACTATTTAACATATTTCAGATGTCTTCTAAGAATATAATGCTTTGTGTTCAAGTAGCATTTGAAAAATATTTGGAAAATATCTGAAGTATTAAGAGAAAATGGAAGCAACTATAATATCACAAGTGTACTAAGTCGCTTCAATCGTGTATGACTCTTTGCGACCCTCTGGACTGTAGCCCACCAGGCTCCTCTGTCCATGGGATTCTCCAGACAAGAGAACTGGAGTGGGTTGCCATTTCCTTCTCCAGGGTATCTTCCCGACCCAGAGATAAAACCTACATCTCTTACATCTCTTGCATTGACAGGCAGGTTCTTTACCACTAGTGCCACCTGTTTCTGCTCCACAAATCCCTTGGTTTTGAGGACCTATCAGGTTTCCCCCAATGGCCCTAAACTGACAAATGCTTGTGCTTACTCTATATTTTATGAAAATGTGGACTTTTTCATCTTTGTATGTTAGCTTGGAATGTATCTTGGAAAATGTGTAAACATTTGTTATTCAACAAAAAGTTGATGAGAAAGTTCACTGTTATTAATTTTTGATACATCTATTTCTATTATTCTTAGAAACTCAGGGAAAAATATTTAAATCTCCTTCACGATAAACTTAAAATGACTACTTTGGCTGTTGAGTGTGTTTGTGTGCTTTCTAGGGTAGAGAATCTCAATCCTAGTAGCACTTGGGTGGCACCTGTGGATTTTGAGATATTAATAATACCAGGGCCTGGGGCTCATCTCCAGAAAACCTTAACTTTTAGGTTTGTTTGTTTGTTGGACTCTGGATATGAGTACTCTTAAATAGCCTCCACATTTAAAAAAATATATTCTATTATGGTTGAGAAACACTGTTTTAGGAAAAAACATTTTCATTTAGCTTTGCAATCCTTAAAACTTTCCCAAATGTTGATGAATTTTATTTCTCTGAGGCAAGGTAGTGTGAAGTTCCTGTATGATGAATGCCTATCGTTAACCCATGCTGTTTGTATGAAAGAATACGCCTATGAACATGATCCACACGTAGTTCCCATAGCTCCATATCAGAATAGTCTTTAAGTATGTCTGGCTCAATCATTATTATCATGTGTTAGCTTGAAGACTTATTGGAACATAGATTGGTTCCCATGAAATATACCCTGATTTGACCATATTAAAGATTCATATTTTTAAAAGTGGTATTTCCATTTTCTAATCAATGAACTGAACATAAAAGCATATTGACTAGTGGCTAAGTAACTCATCTCTTTACCCCACTATGATTCACTAGAACTCCTTCAAGACTGACTTTGCTGGAGAGGAACCAGCTTCATATTGACATAAACCAATAGGAGAAGCTGATGCTGGGACTAAATGCAAAATGTTAAGTAGAAAAGCAGATGGGTAATATAGGCGAGAACAGAAATTAAATGTCACAAAGAAAAACTTTCTAAGTTTAGAAACAGAAGCATTTACATTTAATATGACTTCTGCTTCTGGTTCTTAAATACTTTCCATAATCACTTGTCTCTTAATACCTGATTGCACTTGACTTTTTAGTGCACCTTGGCTGATTAGCAAACTGGCTTCATTAGGAGGAAAATGTGTGTGTTTTTTAGAGGAGTTGTAACACCCTCTGAGAAAAGAAAATATTATTGCTATGTTAACTTTACTGATGGAATGGATGAAAAATAGTGTGGACCAAAATGGTCATATTCTCCTTAGGATTCTGTTGCCTCACCTGCTGCCTTTTCTGCTGGGACTCCAAAGGTTTCTCAGTGACCTTTTCAATTTATTCTATTGGGATACTAGCCATTTATGGAAAAACACCTTGAGAGAAGCTTTTTACTGTAGCAGCAGGAATTCTAATCCCACTCAAGGGGCATGAAGTTGATGAAACTCTACAGAGAAGGAGAGCACTAGTTCAGGATAAAGAAAAGAACTTTCCCTGAAGAATCCCAAGCAATTTACCGATGTTTAATAAACCTTTTATTGTGGTTTAAATAAGTTCTGCTATGTTATTACTCTTAATCACAAATATATATTTAAAATTTATTTAAAAAGTCACAGGGGATGCCCTGGATTAGAGCAAGTATTGAAGTTTAATAGACTGTGAGTTCCTTTATTGCACTGAAAGTATTAAAATATTACCTCTTTACATGTCTAAATATTTGCTCATAGTATGCAATTCAGACTTTGTTTTGCAAATGTTTAGAGGCTTTGCATAGCTAGATAATTTTAGATAAATCTCAGAGGGTATATTTACATGTGAGAAATGTCATCCCCAAACACACCACACAAGAAACACACCCACACATACCATTGTGTATTCTTTAGTGTCCTCCAAAGCTCAAGAGAGTTTTTGTCATTGTTTTCTCCATATTTTAGCAATAAAGTGATCTCTTCTGCAATAGATGGGGGAATAAACTGACAGAGAGGAAGAGTTAGCTATTGTTCAGCCACCAAGTTATGTCCAGCACTTTCGAAACCAATGGATTGCAGGACACCAGTCTTGCTTGTCCTTCATTGTCTCCCAGAGTTTGCTCAAACTCCAATCCATTGAGTCGGTGATGCCATCCAACCCCCTTCTCCTCTTGCCCTCAGTGGTTCCCAGCATCAGAGTCTTTTCCAGTGAGTCAGCTCTTCGCATCAGGTGGTCAAGTATTATAACTTCAGCTTCAACATCATCCTTCCAATGAATATTCAGGGTTGATTTCATTTGGGATTGACTGGTTTAATCTCCTTACTCTCCTAGGGACTCTCAAAAGTCCTCTCCAGCTTCCAGCACCACAGCTCGAAAACATCAGTTCTTTGGCTCTCAGTCTTTTTTATAGTCTAATTCTCATATCCACACATGACTACTGGAAACACTGTAGATTTGACTATATAGACCTTTGTCTCTGACTTTTAATATGCTGTCTAGATTTGTCATACCTGTTTTTCCAAGGAACAGGCGTCTTTTAATTTCATGGCTGCAGTCACCATCAAAAATGATTTTGGAGCCCAAGAAAATAAAGTCTGTCAATGTTTCCAGTTTTTCACCACCAAAGCCTTTGACTGTGTGGATCACAGTAAACTGAAAAATTCTGAAAGAGATGGGAATACCAGACCACCTGACCTACCTCCTGAGAAATCTGTATGCAGGTCAGGAAGCAACAGTTAGAACTGGACATGGAACAGCAGACTGGTTCTAAATAGGAAAAGGAGTACATCAAGGCTGTATATTGTCACCCTGCTTATTTACCTTCTATGCAGGCTACATCGTGAGAAACACTGGGCTGGATGAAGCACAAGCTGGAATCAAGATTTCCAGGAGAAATATCAGTAACCTCAGATATGCAGATGACACCACCCTTATGGCAGAAAGTGAAGAGGAACTAAAAAGCCTCTTGATGAAAGTGAAAGAGGAGAGTGAAAAAGTTGGCTTAAAGCTCAACATTCAGAAAACGAAGATCATGGCATCTGGTCCCATCACTTCATGGCAAATAGATGGGGAAACAGTGGAAACAGTGTCAGACTTATTATTTTGGGCTCCAAAATCACTGCAGATGGTGATTGCAGCCTTGAAATTAAAAGATGCTTACTCCTGTAAGGAAAGTTATGACCAACCTAGCTGCTGCTGCTGCTAAGTCGCTTCAGTCGTGTCTGCCTCTGTGCGACCTCATAGATAGTAGCCCATCAGGCTCCCCGTCCCTGGGATTCTCCAGGCAAGAACACGAGTGGGTTGCCATTTCCTTCTCCAATGCATGAAAGTGAAGAGTGAAAGTGAAGTCACTCAGTCGTGTCCTACTCTTCGTGACCCCATGGACTGCAGTCCACCAACCTAGACAGCGTATTAAAAAGCAGAGACATTACTTTGCCATCCAAGTTCTGTCTAGTCAAGGCCATGGTTTTTCCAGTAGTCATGTATGGATGTGAGGGTTTCACTCGAAAGAAAGCTGAGCACCGAAGAATTGATTCTTTTGAATGTGGTATTGGAGAAGACTCTTGAGAGCCCCTTGGACTGCAAGGAGTTGCAACCATTCCATCCTAAAGGAGATCAGTCCTGAGTGTTCATTAGAAAGACTGATGTTGAAGTTGAAACTCCAATACTTTGGCCACCTGATGCAAAAAGCTGACTCATTTGAAAAGATCCTGATGCTGAGAAAAATTGAAGGCAGGGGGAGAAGGGGACAACAGAGGATGAGATGGTTGGATGGCATCACCAACTCAATGGACATGAGTTTGGGTAAATTCTGGGAGTTGGTGATAGACAGGGAGGCCTGGCATGCTGCAGTCCATGAGGTCGCAAAGAGTAGGACACAACTGAGTGACTGAACTGAGGTGAACTGATTTGCCATGAAGTGATGGGGTCAGATGCCATAATCTTAGTTTTTTGAATGTTGAGTTTTAAGCCAGATTTTTCACTCTCCTTTTTCAGTTCAGTTTATTTTAGTTCAGGTGCTCAGTCTTAACTGACTCTTAGCGACCCCGTGGACTGCAGCACGCCAGGCCTCCCTGTCCACCAACTCCTGGAGCTTGCTCAAACTCATGTCCATTAAGTCAGTGATGTCATCCAGCCATCTCAACTTCTGCCATCCCCTTCTCCTCCCACCTTCAATCTTTCCCAGCATCAGGGTCTTTTCCAGTGAGTCAGTTCTTTGTATCAGGTGGCCAAAGTACTGGAGTTTCAGCTTCAGCATCAGTCTTTCTAGTGTATATTCAGGACTGATTTCCTTCAGGATGGACTGGTTTGATCTCCTTGCAGTCAAAGGGATGCTCAAGAATCTTCTCCAACACCACAGTTCAAAAGCATCAATTCTTCAGTGCTCAGCTTTCTTTATAGTCCAACTGTCACATCCATACATGACTATTGGAAATACCATAGCTTTGATTAGATGGACCTTTGTTAGCAAAGTAATATCTCTGCTTTTTAATATGCTGTCCAGGTTGATCATAGCTTTTCTTCCAAGGATCAAGCATCTTTTAATTTCATGGCTGAAGTCACCATCTGCAGTGATTTTGGAGCCAAAAAAGTAGAGTCTGTCACTGTTTCCATTATTTCCCCATCTGTTTGCCATGAAGTGATGAGACCAGATACCATGATCTTAGTTTTCTGAATGTTGAGTTTTATGTCAACACTTTAACTCTCCTCTTTCTCTTTTATCAAGAGGCTCTTTGGTTTTTCTTTGCTTTCCACAACTGGAAAAGATAAGTTTTCATTCCAATCCCAAAGAAAGGCAATTGCAAAGAATTCTCAAACTACTGCACTTTTGCACTCATCTCACATGCTAGCAAAGTAATGATCAAAATTCTCCAAGCCAAGGTTCAACAATACGTGAACCTTAAACTTCCAGATGTTCAAGGTGGATTTAGAAAAGGAACCAGAGATCAAATTGCCAACATCCACTAGATCATTGTAAAAGCAAGAGAGTTCCAGAAAACATCTACTTCTGCTTTATTGACTACACCAAAGCCTTTGACTGTGTGGATCACAAGCTGTGAATAACTCTTAAAGAGATGCACTATCAGACCACCTGATGTGCGTCCTGAGCAATCTGTATGCAGGTTAAGAAGCAACAGTTCGAGCCTGACATGGAACAAGATATTGGTTCTGAATCAGGAAAGGAGTACATCAAGGCTATATATTATCACTCTGCTTATTTAACTTATATGCAGAGTAACTCATGTGAAGTGCCGATCTGGGTGTAGTACAAGCTGATGTTCAGATTGCCGGGACAAATCTCAGTAACCTCAGATATGCAGTTGACTCTCCTCTGTAACCCTCATCAAAAGGCTCTTAGTTCTTCTTCACCTTCTGCTATTAGGGTGGTTTCATCAGCGTATCTCAGGTTCTTGATATTTCTCCCAGCAATCTTGATTCCAGCTTGTGATTCATCCAGCCTGGCATTTTGCATGATGTATTTTGCATATGGGGCTTCACAGATGCTGCTAGTGGTAAAGAACCCACCTGCCAGTGCAAGAGACACAAGAAATGAGGGTTCGATTCCTGGGACAGGAAGATGCCCTGGAGGAGATGGCAATCCACTCAAATATTCTTGCCTAGAGAACCCCATGGACAGAGGACTCTGTTGGACTACTTCCCATAGGATCTAGCATTCCAGGTTTCTGTGCAATATTGTTTTTTTACAGCATCAGACTTCACTTTCACCACCAAACACATCTACACTGAGCATCATTTCTGCTTTGGCCGAGCCTCTTCATTCTTTCTGGATCTATTTATTTGCTCTTCTGATGTCTTATCTTTTTGCCTTTTCATACTGTTCATGGGTTTCTTGAGGCAAGGATACTGCAGTGCTTTGCTATTCCCTTAGTGTACCAGGTATATTATGACAAAAGAAGGTAGGCAACCTTAAATTTCAGTTTAGAGCCAATTTGCAAGCACTCATCATTGCTTTCTAACAATGAAATGTCACACTGGCATGCATGGTGGGCCCTGTAACATTTCTATGTCTAAAGATCTGTTGTCTCTTTCTTGTAGAATAATCACAAATTGCTTCATCAAAAATTCCATTATCCATGTGCATCTAGCATAGATCTTATTGTACTGTAAACTTAGTTGCCTTTCCTATTATTATTAGTAATGCCTTGAGTTTCACAAAACCTAATTTGATTTAATTTCCAGTTCCCCATTTATATTATGTGTTACCTGGTACATTGTGGGCAAGTACAATATAGGCTTACTAGTGTGAAAGCTGATTATTCTCTCTTCAAATTTTCAAGGAAAAGAAAATGTGGATGACTTTTATAGAGAATTAATTTATCCAAGAGTATATGTAAGTTATAGGCCAGATATTTGATTATAAATTCTCTCCTTTGCCTATCTTCATTATGTATAATCTCTGGGGTACTTTTATAAAAAATTATTTATTTTTTAATTGAAGGATAATTGCACATCAACAAGAATCAGCCATAGGTACACCCATGCTCAACAAAAACAAAAGCACCCCATGCTCAACCAGCCAAGAGATGGACATGAAACCTAAGTACAGGGTTTTCTCCTGAGAAATTGATTCTTGAGTCATTCATGGAAGGATTGACTAAGGTGATTATCCAGTTGTTTCTGCCCCCTAGATTCCTGAAGCTTCTCTTGTGTCTGCCGTTTTGGAAGTCTTCATGTTTTTTTATTTTTTAAAAATGTTATTGATTTACTGGGTTTCATGGGGTCTCAGTTGTGGTATTTGGGATCTTTACACAGGATCTTTCGTTGCAGTGCATGGCCTGTCTAGTGGTGTTGCCCAGGTTCTGAATGTAGGCTCAGTAGTTGCAGTATGTAGACTTACTTGCTCCACAGCATGTGGGATCTTAGTTAACCAACCAGGGATCAAACCCATGTCCCCTGTATTGTAAGGCAGATTCTTAACTGACCACCAGGGAAATGTCAGTTGACTTACCCCAGCAGAGTGGCTTTCTGTTCATAGTTTCCCAACAACCCTTTCCAAATGTAGTTACAGTACATAAATAAAAACCACGATAAAGAAAAATATCACTGGTTTCTTAATTCTTTGGCCTCAAACCAGAGAAAAAAATATTAAATGAGTCTAGTTGGATTACTTTTGCAAGATCACACAAAGCTTTTTAATTCTGAAAGGTGACCTATTTGTGAAAAAATAATCTTTTTGTTTAGCTGATCTGTCAATCTGACTGACCTGATGCTGATGATTTTTTAGCTAAGTTGATGTTGACTTTAATTTCCTCAAAAATTACTATATGGGCTACTGAATTGTATTGTTGATAATCAAGGGCAAGACTGTTTTTGAACAACTGTCTCATATGTGGTAAGCTTGGTGAGTCGTTTAAAAAGAGGCAACTGCTAAGAGTAAAACCAGACTAAAATTTGTCATAATAAGGCCAAGCAAAGTGGAATATGATTGCAATAATTTATATGACTTATTTTGCAATATGGGATTTGTACTTTCTTTTCTCTGTCTTAATGGGCCATGAGGGATAAAAGTCAAGGGTTATATTAATTTATAATCAAAAGAAACTATCACTTTCATGTTAGTAGAGTTGGCTACTATCATATGTTCTAATTTCCTCTGAAGGAACACATTACCTCCTGCACTGAGTCTCATTTCTCCATTTTGGTGGGTGGGTAGTCTCATGTATATAGTACCTCCTAGACTCCAGTAACATGAATTAGCCTGAAAAGAATGTTGGCTGGTTTTGCAACGCTTTTTAATTTTGCCTGTAAAGCCTGTGACATTTAATTTACATTCCCCTCCAAGTAGGCTAAATTGTAGTTATTATACAACTGAGTTCCACCTGTCCTAAGCTTCTCTGATTTTCTTGTGGCTTCCTTGGCTGCCTGAGGCTGAAATATGCCAAATTCATTTTGTTTCTAGGAAGTGCCCCAACCTCTTTCTCTCTCACTCTTCTTGAGAGTTGTTTTCCTAGACTAGTTGGTAAGTTTGTTTTGTTTGCCCTAGAGCAAACACATGATATAATGCATTACTTATCAACCCACTTATACAGTGCTTAAAGCCTTCAGAAGAAAGAGCTCTAAAATATAGATGAGGACTATAGTTAGGCCTTTTAAAAGGTCCGTTTTCCTAAATGTGAGCCATTATTTAGTCAATTTGTTAAAGCATAAATTCCATTATATTGTTGATGTATTGTTAGTGATTATTTGACTTTCTTGCATCTGTCCAAAGAAAGATATATGAAGAAATTTAAAATGTCTGTGATACTTTTAAAAAGAACTGTAAATGGAAAAGCTTATAAATTTACTGAAATATAAGGTCATTTTCAGATTGTTGTAACTCCATGTCATTTTTTTATTTCCATCTGTCAAGAAATGTCTTTTAGATTGAATGTGGAAGATAATTACAGCTTTAAGCTATATAGTAGCAAAGTCTTCAATATTCTTTTTGAGTACTGGTTAAAACAGCAGTGGACTTATTGAGATACTCATAAATTAAATGTACATTGCATCCTGTATGATTTTTGTGGATCGAAATATGAGATAGTTGTATAAAAAGCTAATTATCTGCTGAATTTAATCCATCTGTACTTGAATGCTTTAATTCAGAATCCAAATGTTTTTGCCAAGAGAGTAAAGGATATTTCTAAAATCAGTCAAATACTTGTATTTACAGAGGACATCTGCCTGTTTATATTTTTAATAGAATAACTTCCTCAAATATATTTTTAAGGATCTGTTGAAGGTTTCATTCCTGATTGTCCTTTTCTTTAACTGAAGAAAAACTTCCAGATTTTTATATTTAATATATTGAATAGAGATTTACTGAGGAAACACAATTGCTCCATAAAATACGGGGCGATTATAGAGTTAAATTTTCTCGTCTGAAACAGAAAGTAAGTAGGTAAAGATAGATGGATGATAGTTGGAAATATAGATGATAGGTAGGGTAGAAAGATAGATAAAAACAAAGAAATACAGTTTTTGTGTGGTTAAGTTGAAAAGAACCATGCAATTTGAAACATTTGCCTAACTTATTCTATTTTTAAAAAGAGGTGTGTCTGTATAAGCTCTGAAAATATGATGAGAAAGTAGCATTTCTGCTTACCTAGATTCTCTTTGTTTTCTCTTCTTTTAAGAGAACAAATAAAACCACTCAGTGCATAATGTACCAACGTCTGATGCCTGAATCCTTCAGGAATTTTGAAGACAAAGCATATAGTGAAGGGATGATTACCTGAGTCGAGCTAGAATATTTGTGAAGATATGTGAAGATTCAGTGCTGCTCATGGAAATGCCATGCTTTGTATTTTTCAAAACAAAGGAAAAGGTAAGCTAGTTTCCGTGTGTCTCCATCTGGTGTTTTTTGTTTTTTGTTTTTGCCTAATTATCCACTAACATTTTTTTTCTCTCTCTCCTAGATCTTAAACCTCTCCTTTTGCCAACTTCTTCTTTAAAGAAAAATTTAAAAATCCTCAAATAACTGTCATCTTGAACAAATATGTATTCATATTTAATTTTCCCAATCTAATACCAGCCCCCCCCCCCATCAAGCCCATTCTTCCCTTTTAGGGTCAAACTACTTGAAAGAATGTCTTTGCTTCTTCTCTTCTTCACCAAGCATTCAATACATGATAATTTGTCTTCTGTACTCACCACTCCATTAAAACTGATTTCATCCAAGATATGAACCATTCTCTAGGTGTTAAATGTAATGACCACTATTCAAGCCTTAGCTTATTTAACTTCTGTACCCTGTTAGTCCCTGTTAAGAGCAACTACTTTTTCCTTGAAACATGTTCTCTTGACCCCTGTGATGCTAGACTCCTTGTTCTTCAGTCTCCTTCTGTGGATAATGCTTTCCTTCCTTTTCAGTGCCCTTTGATCGTGTTTGTCTGCAGTCTTGAGACTCCACACTCTACATTTCTCCAATCTCTACACTCTCTAGGAAAACTCTACTCTCATGGCCTCAAATTCCAAAGATTTGCTGATGATTCACACTCTGCATCTCTGGAACTCTGGAGCTAAAT
This sequence comes from Oryx dammah, assembly GCF_014754425.2. NCBI lineage: Eukaryota > Metazoa > Chordata > Mammalia > Artiodactyla > Bovidae > Oryx > Oryx dammah. The sequence continues at coordinate 35,987,156 of NW_024070189.1, forward strand.
ATCCAGTATTTACTCTTGGATATCTTTCTCTATCATTATTCCTTCCCTGCTTCTGGAACCCCCTCAAGCCTGCCGTTTCTTTCATGTTTTCTCTTTCCAAACTGTCTCATGCATACAGTTACTGACAACTTGTACACATCCTTTGGTCTTATGTGGTACCTCCTCCTGGAACCTTTTATTTTTTTTTAAGTTTTATTAGAATATACTTTTCAATGTTATGTTAGTTTCTACTGTACAGCAAAATGAATCAACTGTATGTGTACATATATCCCCTCTTTTCTGGATTTCCATTGCAGTTAGGTCACCACAGAGCACTGAGTAGGGTTCCCTGTGCCACATAGTGGGTTCTCATTAGTTATCTATCTTGGTAGTGTATAAATTCAGTCCCTTTGCTGAGCACTCTCCTATGTGTTCCCGTGTTCCCACAACATTTGCTCTCTAGCTTATTTATCATGAAGCATGTTCTGCCTCCCTCACTAGATATAAAACTATATGAGGGTCTGGATTTTAAGGCATTGTTCACAGACTTTTATTACCTGTATAAGAACCTAGAGTGTAGTGGACATCAAATATTTCCTCCATGAATGAAGGAAAGAAAAACAGGAGATGGACCATTTATAGAAAGTCATGAGAAGAGTGAAAAAGCTGGCTTAAAACTCAGCATTCAAAAAATGAAAATCATGGCATCTGGTCCCATCACTTCCTGGCAAATAGATGGAGAAACAATGGAAACAGTGACAGACTTTATTTTCTTGGCTCCAAAGTAACTGCAGATGGTGATTGCAGTCATGAAATTAAAAGACACTTGTTTCTTAGAAGAAAAGCTATGATCAACCTAGACAGCATATTAAAAAGCAGAGACATTACTTTGCCAACAAAGGTCCGTCTAGTCAAGGCTATGGTTTTTCCAGTGGTCATGTATGAATGTGAGAGTTGGACTGCGAAGAAAGCTGAGCACTGAAGAATTGATGCTTTTGAACTGTGGTGTTGGAAAAGACCCTTAAGAGTCCCTTGGACTGCAAGATCAAACCAGTCAATCTTAAAGAAATCAATCCTGAATATTCATTGGAAGGACTGATGCTGAAGCTGAAACTCCAATACTTTGGCCACCTGATACAAAGAGCTGACTCATTAGAAAAGACTTTGATGCTGGGAAAGATTGAAGGCAGGAGGAGAAGGGGATGACAGAGGATGAGATGGTTGGATGGCATCACATTCTCAATGGACATGAGTTTGAGCAAGCTCTCAGATTTGGTGAAGAACAGGGAAGCCTGGCATGCTACAGTCCATGGTGTTGCAAAGAGTCAGACCTGACTGAGTGACTGAACAACAAACAGCAAGAGGAAATCAGTCTTATCAATAATAGTGGGGCTTTTTCAGAATTTGATTGACATGTAGTAGTGAATTTCAGATTCTATCTAAAAAAGCATGGTGGTCAAGTGTACTTTTACCTGCAGATTTTCTTAATTCCACAAATCAAAACACAAATAAAAATGACTAAAACTGAAATCAAGCGGAATTAATCAAAACATAATTTATTGCCTCTAGTCACTAAAAAACTCCAGGTTGTCCATTAGTATCTGAATTTGGGGGCTTATGTAATACCAAGAGCCGTTTCTCTTGTCTTTTGTCTTCCTTTTATGTTGGCTTCTCAGTGAGACAAATCATTCTCCAATAGAGTTTCTTTTTCTCATGGCAACAAATGTCTTGAACTTCATTAGTATGAGTTGGATTGTTTCTATGCCTGAACTAGCCATTTATAGTAGGGGATCATTATGCTCTCATTTATAAGCCTTGGTCACATACTATCTTCTTGAACAAGAGGTAGTCAGATAAAGTAAGTTACATTAACTGAGAGTGGGGGAGAAGGTTCTCAAATAAAACTCATTCTGTTACCAGAAGCAGTGAGAGTGGATTCTGATGGACAAAATTGGTAAATCAGTTAACTTGAAGATGATAGCTCCAGCCATGCTCTTGACTATAATGTCTTATGAGAGAATTTTAAAATCTCCTAAAGTGGGTGCTCACGGTTTTATAAACAAAGAAAATATAAACTGTTGGGTTTTTAATGGCTTTATCATTGTGTATAATTTTATATTACAATCCCTGTAAACTCATTGTTTTAATAAGGACTTGGCATCTATGATTTTCACCTGAATATTTGAAGAAACTAAGTACTGTTAATTAAAAGTTTTAAAAAATGGAATCACTTTTCCAGTTTTCCATGGCCCAATACACCTTGAATTCTCCCTTCTCACAGTATTTTTCAGCAGAGCAGTCACATAACTTTAAAAATAATTGCTGCATTTGCAAAATTACATGCTGAAAGCATAGTGGTACCTTCAGGTCCGCTGTGTAGTCAGTTCTAAAAGTTACAAAGCAAATTAAGTGAATTTCCCTCCTGGATGTAGAGTGTCTACATATGTAGCTTAGGAAATGCAAAGCCAGCTACAAAGTATTTATCCCACCTCAGGCAAAAGCAATTAGCATGCTAAGAAGCACATATTCTTCTAGGTCATTTTAGTTGCAAAGCTGTCTTTTTAAAGATAAACTGAGCTTTCTTGTGAAAAGAAACAGCAGCATTCATTTTAGTTTCTGATATAAACACATACACACACAGGCAAACTTAGAAGTTAGAAAAGCAACACATAACCTTTCTGAATCCCCAGATTATCATTTGTTAGCCATTCCTTTCTCCAGGGTATCTTCCCAAGGCAGAGATCAAACCCTGGGCAGTCCTGCATTGCAGGCAGATTCTTTACCATCTGAGCCACACAAAGCCTATCTTTTTCCAGCTAATTGCAAATCAATATTCGCCTTAGGAGATGTAATTGTGAAACACCACTTTAAAAGTGTAGAGTACTTAGACTGTGACTTTGTAGGACATTTAAGCTAAAAGAACATGCAAATATCATTCCAGCTTTTGAAAACATGTTGTTTAGCAAAGGAGTAGCATCTTTACAATTTTCAAGGAGAGTCAAGCCCAGACTGTTTTGTTGCTATGGACTTTTAACAAGCACAGCAACAGTTAGAACTGGACATGGAACAACAGACTGGTTCCAAATAGGAAAAGGAGTACGTCAAGGCTGTATATTTTCACCCTGCTTATTTAACTTATATGCAGAGTACATCATGAAAAACACTGGACTGGAAGAAACACAAGCTGGAATCAAGATTGCCGGGAGAAACATCAATAACCTCAGATATGCAGATGACACCACCCTTATGGCAGAAAGTGAAGAGGAACTAAAAAGCCTGTTGATGAAAGTAAAAGAGGAGAGTGAAAAAGTTGGCTTAAAGCTCAACATTCAGAAAATGAAGATCATGGCATCCAGTCCCATCACTTCATGGGAAATAGATGGGGAAACAGTGGAAACAGTGGCAGACTTTATTTTTTTGGGCTCCAAAATCACTGCAGATGGTGATTGCAGCCATGAAATTAAAAGACACTTGCTCCTTGGAAGAAAAGTTATGACCAACCTAGATAGCATATTCAAAAGCAGAGACATTACTTTGCCAACAAAGGTCCGTCTAGTCAAGGCTATGGTTTTTCCAGTAGTCATGTATGGATGTGAGAGTTGGACTGTGAAGAAGGCTGAGCGCCGAAGAATTGATGCTTTGAACTGTGATGTTGGAGAAGACTCTTGAGAGTCCCTTGGACTGCAAGGAGATCCAACCAGTCCATTCTGAAGATCAACCCTGGGATTTCTTTGGAAGGAATGATGCTAAAGCTGAAACTCCAGTACTTTGGCTACCTCATGCGAAGAGTTGACTCATTGGAAAAGACTTTGATGCTGGGAAGGATTGGGGGCAGGAGGAAAAGGGGACGACAGAGGATGAGATGGCTGGATGGCATCACTGACTCGATGGACATGAGTCTGAGTTAACTCTGGGAGTTGGTGATGAACAGGGAGGCCTGGCGTGCTGCGATTCATAGGATCGCAAAGAGTCAGACACGACTGAGCGAATGAACTGAACTGAACTGAACTGATAATAAGCACACAGAAAAAAAAAAAAAAGGGGGGGGGGGGACCCCGTTTGGCACTTTAACTTTTTTTTTTTTTTTTTTTAAATCTCAGACTTCCCAGGTAGCCTGGATGGCTTCATGGAGAACAGGAAGCTGAGCTCAGAGTTGTTCAAAGAATTTAACCCAAGTGCCAGTATCTGTTTCTTCCTAGGCACCCGGAATTTACACCTCCCAGAGTGTCAATCTTATTGGGTAGTGTGCCATCTCAGGGAGCATTGGCTTTCCTCATATTCAGTGTTCACAGAGTAAGTTTGGCTTAGGCACTATTCACTGGTCCCACCAGAGAAAACCAGGAAATGTTTTCTGATGTTGTACGTATGAAATGAGCAGTCTTGTTCTAGACGAGCCACTTCGAACTGCTTTCTTGAAAGAAGTGTACTGGTTAAGATTGTAAGCTCTGAACTTTCCTCAAAATTAATCAACATATTCCCCAAAATTCCAACTTATATTTTGGAGTTTCAACATATCAGTCAGGGTAGGCTAGCTTATGTTGTGGTAACTAATAGTCAAAGTTGCTCAGTCCTGTCTGATTCTTTGTGATGCTATGGACTGTAACCTGTCAGGCTTCTCTGTCCAGTGAATTCTCCAAGCAAGAATAATGGACTGGGTAGCCATTCCCTTCTCCAGAGAATCTTCCCAACCCATGGTCCCCTGACTTAGTGATTTTGTCAAATTCAGACTTAAATTGAAGAAAGTAGGGAAAACCACTAGACCATTCAGATATGACCTAAATCAAATCCCTCACAGTGAAAGTGAGAAATAGATTCAAGGGATTATGTGATAGACAGAGTGCCTGATGAACTATTGACGGAAATTCCTGACATTGTACAGGAGGCAGTGACCACGAATGTTGCCTAGAAAAAAAAATGCAAAAAGGCAAAACTGTTGTCTGATGAGGCCTTACAAATAGCTGAGAAAAGAAGAGAAGCTAAAGGCAAAGGAAAAAAAGAAGGATATACCCATTTGAATGCAGAGTTCCAAAGAATAGCAAGGAGAGATAAGAAAGCCTTCCTCAATGATCGAGGCAAAGAAATAAAGGAAAACAAGAGAATGGGAAAGACTAGAGATCTCTTCAAGAAGAATCGAGATACCAAGGGAACATTTTGTGTTGATGAGCACAATAGAGAACAGAAGTGTTATGGACCTAACAGAAGCAGAAGATGTTAAGAAGTGGTAGCAAGAATACACAAAAGAACTATGCAAAAAAGATCTCCATGACCCAGATAACTACAATGGTGTGATCACTCACCTAGAGCCAGACATCCCGGAATGCGAAGTCAAGTGAGCCTTAGGAAGCATCACCATGAGCAAAGCTAGTGGAGGTGATGGAATTCTAGTTGAGCTATTTCAAATCCTAAAAGATACTGTGAAAGTGTTTCACTCAATATGCCAGCAAACTTGGAAAACTCAGCAGTGGCCACAGGACTGGAAAAAGTCAGTTTTCATTCCAATCCCAAAGAAAGGCAATGCCAAGGAATGTGCAAACTACCACACAATTGAACTCATCTTACACACAAGCAAAGTAATGCTCAAAATTCTCCAAGTCAAACTTCAAAGGAACATTAACCACGAACTTCCAGATGTTCAAGTTGGAGTTATAAAAGGCAGAGGAACCAGAGATCAAATTGCAAATATCTGCTGGATCATTGAAAAAGCAAGAGAGTTCCAGAAAAACATCTACTTCTGCCTTCTTGACTACTCCAAAGCCTTTGACTGTGTGGATCACAACAAATTGTGGAAAATTCTTCAAGAGATGGAAATACCAGAACACCTGACCTACCTCCTAAGAAATCTGTATACAGGTCAAGAAGCAACAGTTAGAACTGGACATGGGACAACAGACTGCTTCCAAATAGGGAAAGGAGTACTACAAGGCTATATATTGTCACCTGCTTATTTAACTTCTACGCAGAGTACATCATGCAAAATGCCAGGCTGGATAAAGGACAAGCTGGAATCAAGATTGCTGGGAGAAATATGAATAACCTCAGATATTCAGATGACACCACCCTTATGGCAGAAAGTGAAGAGGAACGAAAGAGCCTCTTGATGAAAGTGAAAGACAAGAGTGAAAACGTTAGCTTAAAATTCAACATTCAGAAAACTAAGATCATGGCATTTGGTCCCATCACTTCATGGGAAATAGTTGGGGAAACAAAGGAAACAGTGACAGACTTCATTTTCCTGGGCTCAGAATCACTGCACATGGTGACTGCAGCCATGAAGTTAAAAGATGCTTGCTCCTTGGAGGAAAAGCTATAACCAACCTGGACAGTATATTAAAAAGCAGAGACATTACTTTGCCAACAAAGGCCCATCTAGTCAAAGCTATGGTTTTTCCAGTAGTCATGTACAGATGTGAGTTTGGACTATAAAGAAAGCTAAGCACTGAAGAATTGATACTTTTTAACTATGGTGTTGGAGAGGACTCTTGAGAGTCCCTTTGACTGCAAGGAGATCCAACCAGTCAATCTTAAAGGAAATCAGTCCTGAATCTTCACTGGAAGAACTGATGCTGATGTTGAAACTCCAGTACTTTGGCTACCTAATGTGAAGAACCAACTCATTGGAAAAGACCCTGATGCTGGGAAAGATTGAAGGCGGCAGGAGAAGGAGATGATAGAGGATGAGATGGTTGAATGGCATCACCAACTCAATAGACATGAGTTTGAGTAAGCTCAGAGAGTTGGTGATGGACAGGGAAGCCTGGTGTGCTGCTGTTCATGGGGTCACAAAGAGTCAGACAGCTGAGTGAATGAAATGAACTGAATTGATAATAAAGATTTATTTCTTGGTCATTTAATCTGCAGCAAATCAGTGACTCCAGGGCAGTTGAATGCCACATGAAACTCAGCAACCCCGTAAGAGTCAATCTTTTGACATCACCATCTCAAGAGCTAGCTTCCAGGGGAAGAAAGAGCTAAGCAAATTCACATCCATCCTAAATATTTCGAGCAGTACCCATCAATTCCATACAAAGGCAATAGTCCAGAACTAGTCACATTGCCTTGCTTCCTATAGGCACACTGGGAATTGGGAGAGGCATATCCAGTGAATATACAATTTATCTGTCATTCTCAGTTTCTTGTCACTGTAATGGGTGCGCACACCATGCTGCATAGGATTATTGCTTCCCTGGTGGCTCAGAGGTTAAAGCGTCTGCCTCTAATGCGGAAGACCTGGGTTCGATCCCTGGGTCGGGAAGATCCCCTGGCGAAGGAAATGGCAACCCACTCCAGGATTGTTGCCTGGAGAATCCCATGGACGGAGGAGCCTGGTGGGCTACAGTCCACGGGGTTGCAAAGAGTCTGACACGACTGAGCAACTTAACTTTAGCTTCAGTAATCTAGGACCACCTTATAACAAATGAAATTGTAGATCTAATGTGCTTAGCACATTTGTTATAGAGCAAGTACTAAAGAAATAATTATTCTCATTGTTACTTTCTTTCAGAAAAGTAACTATTGGTAGAGTCATTACTTATAGTCTCATAGATTCTTCATAGTACTAAATGTACTTTAGTACATTTTAATTTTTAAGATCACTTCAAAACATTTTCATGAACTTCAGATATTTTTTTTTTCCTCTTGGTCACTCATTTTTAACCCTATTAAGAGATTTGACAACAGTTTGAAACACTTCAACATTGGATCGAATCATAATAACTGAGAATATTTTTTTCCAAGTTGGAACTTCATTTAAGCCTGCAGGTACACACATAATAGGTTTGGCTCTCATTGGGGATAAGAATACATTTAGTCAAAACTTCATTCTATTTCCACAGATTAAGGAGTCATATTCAGATTCTCTAAGACAATATGTTTATTTTGTACATATAACTGTACTATGAAAGCTAAGGATAACTCAGATATATCAGTGACTTCCAAATCTCAAAATATTGATGAATACATAGGACAAATTATACATAATCATATATAGATTAAGCTGTAAGTATCAGGAAGAAAATATAATACCCAGTCAGGCAACTGGGGAAGTTGACCTGGGAGAGGAAGTTTTTGAGATGATGTCATTGAATATGTAGTATTTTAGAATGTGGAGATGAGGAAAAAGAGAAAATAGGCAAAAAGAAAAATACAGGCAAGAATATAGCAGGTCCTAATCTTTTAGTAAAGAAAGTTGTAAAGGGCACTTTAAAGATCAAGCTCATGTACTAGGGACCTTGAAGGTTATAATCATAAATACTTCTTAGCCTACTCAATAAAAATATTTTTCAATTAACATTCAGTGCATTCCAAACCTGATAAAATAGATGAAACAATGTTCCCCAGTATACATAACAACAGCTGATATGTACACAAGCTAATGCAGCAGATTTCCATTTTCCAATCTTAGTCTTTTAGGAGCTTTGAAGGAGTGAGAAAAAAATCATATAGAGAGTAAGTTTTTGAAAACTGTCAAAGTTTTCCAAGTAGAAGTTGAAAAATATTTTAGAAAACTTAATGGAAGTCTTGATTCTTTTTCATGTGTAAGAAAGTTTTCAGAAAATTTGTTTTGCTTGTTGGATCTGTCAGAGAGAAGGATTATGTGGTTAATATATTCAGCTTTTATATTTGAAAAAGTGAAAGGATTAGATAGAGCAGGACAGTAGTTTGAAATTATATTGGAATTATGTGTTTAGTGTTCATTGTGAAAAGCACTATCAGGATCTTTGTTAGATCTATCTTTGTTAGAACTGGAGAAATGAGGCCACACAATGGATGCTATTCAAAACAGATATTTAATTATAAATATATTCTCCTTTGTTATTAAGCCATTTTGGAAAAATCAGTTATAGATTCATTAATAATTACCATTTTAAAAAGTTCTGGTTGAATAATTTTTTAATTAATTGCTGATTATTCACAGCAGTGTCCTGCAACAAATCATAAAGTGTGTATTTTTAAAATCAAGGGATAACGCAGGATATAAGAAAGTCTGGTTAAGCTTGCATTTGCCAAAAAATAGGCAACTTGGGATAAATATTGTTCTTTAATCTGTTTGTACATGTTTATAGGTACCTGGAATGAGTAAGTGCTCAGATAAAAACATTATGTGTAAATGTGTCAGGCTTTATACACTGATATGATGCTGTAGGAATGTTAGCAAATAGGATTATTTTTCTTTCATTTTTTTAAAGAGGATTATTTTCTGCTATTCATTTGGCAGAATCTACAATAAAATTATATTTTTGGCTTCATTTCAGTACAAAACTAGAACTGGTGATTGCTTTGGAGCCACTTAAAGGCATCTTCCTTAGAAACATCATGCTCTTGCCATTTTGCAGAATTGTGTCCAAGAAATGCAATGATTCTCAGCATTCTTGAATATGTGACAGAATTGCTACTATTTTAAGCTAAGCAACATCAAGTTCACTTGTTGCTCAGGGTAAATGCAAACTTAAAGATGGTGTGGTTGAGAGAAATCAAGCAGCGTGCTATATGTTATTAGGTAATATTATGGAGTGAGGTTTTATAATTTATTTCATGTTCATGATAATTTTAAAAAACTTTTAAAACCAAATATATGTTGTACTAATAATCTGAGATTTTTTATTAATAATTGTCAGCCTTAGGTCAATGCAAGCCTTTTTGTTTTTGTTTTCTCTGAAAGTGACTGTGTAATGGGAAAAGGTATACTAATTCCTACCTCTTTTTCTATTCTTTGGTTCTACATCAAGGAAACCAGCGTGCTTCTCAAAATAGAGACTTGGCTTCCTGGAATGGAGCTTTGGAGAAAGAAGAAAGCCTGAAGAATAAACAGTAATGGCAGGGAGTTGCCATCGAAGGTGTGAACTATTTGGTGAGTTCAAGATGTATAGTCCCCAAACCAAGATGAAAGAATGGGATAAGGACCTACAGTTCCCAAATTCTTCTCCAAGTTCATCTCCCAGGGCTGTTACACATTTCATTTTGCTCAATATTATTTTTAACAATAGCAACATGTTGAATTATGTTGTTTTACTCACCCAATTTATGATTCTGATAGCAATCTATATTAAGCTGAATTGAAATGACTCCTTTATTTTCACATGTTGTTGCTTCTTTTTCTAAAAGCTCTAATTCCTTTAATTAGGTTGTGGGTCAATGTTTATTCAGTGCCATACAGTTTAAATTACTATAGGTTAATGATGTGTTTACTTTTCAGTGATTATAGGGTGTACTACACTCTATTTCTTCTCTTCCTTTTCATTGAGCATCTTGTAGTCACCTGCCTTTTCCAAATCCTGATACCTAAGGTATGACAAATCTCTTATATTCACAGTAAGCCACTGTGAAATACCTTCCCACTAAGACAGTTCCGAATTGAGTGCTATGAGGAAGCCATCTTTGGTGGCTTTGTAGATGCTCTTTGACCATTTACACATTTCTCCTTCATTATTTCTTACATCTGCTCCAACACTGATGCTTCTTCAAACCCTTTCCTTCTCGCTAATTCCAAGATCAGGATAGGAATGTCTTGTTCTAATAGGTGTGAGTCATTAGTTGAGAGGAGTAAAAATTCATTAGAAAATGAAGCTAGATGAATATGGAAAAGGGATGGAGAGCAGAATTATTTTTCCAAGTAATAGGAAAGTAAACATGAGAAAAGTAACCCAAAGCAAACTGTTTTCATGTCTGAATGAATGCTATATTTATGATTATGGTCTTCATGCCCAATAATTATCATGAGGAACCATGTCAGAAAAATCCTTAAGTCTTCTTTTACATTTGTAAATAAAAAAACTTGTTGTCACTTAAATGCAATAACCAGAAGATGCTCATGAAAACCAGCCAAATATCTTTTACTTTCAGATATAATACACATCTATTCCTGTGTTTTTCCAAAGCACCATTTTCTTATGAAGCCATAGTAGTTGTTGACGTGGTCTGTATAGCATTTCATTACAGGAAGAAGTTATTTGAAATTTTGCTTACGTAGGCTGCCCCAGGTTGGTTCAAAGAATTACCATACTTGTACCTGTAGGCAGTTCTTCCTGTCTAATACATTTCATTTAAAACAACGATTTCCAGAAACTTATTTGTACATCAGAATTCTCTAGGGAGTTTGATAAAAGCTGGACAAACAGCATGCTAAGCCTAGTGAGTCCAACTCCCTATGCTGGAAACTGTAGGCTGCATTTTTACCAAATGAGCATGTTTATTTCTCTGAATCTGGAAAGCTCTTTATTGAATGTTTTCTGAATTTGCGTACATTGAACATTTTAGATGAACATATCTTAATTCTGGCCAGTTATCATAGTCACCTTGGGAGCATTCAAGCACTTACAGTCACAGCTCTCATCCATACAAATATGATTATGTAGATCTTAAGATGGACAACCAGAATCCATATTTTACAAAAGGACCTCATATAATTCTTATCAAAGCCACATTTGGGATGACTTTCTAAAAGCACATTAATAGCAGTTTCATCTTCAGTATTCAACAATTTTAGAAAAATCTGAACTTGGCAATGATCTGATTTTTTTTTTTAACCATACTGAAGTTAATTAAGATATTTGACTTATTAAATATCTAAACATGGAACAACCCTTAATTGTTTATACACTCCTTAAAAATAAAGTTATTACACTCTTGTTTGTTTAAAAAGTAAACTAAATTTCTACTGAGATATTCAGTAAAATTTTATGTATTACTCATACATATATGTATACAAATGAAATATCTAAAGTGGTTTCCCTAATTATTTACCATATTGTCTTATGCAATCCTTTATAAAGTATTGAATTTTTTAAAAAAATATTTATTATGTCTTCTGTTAATAGAATGTTAAACATTCTATTATCCAAAAGGATAAGAACTTTCTATGATACATTCAGCACTGAGCTCCTAGGCCCTATAATAGTGACTGGTACATAACAGGGATCAGTAAATATTTGTTGAATTTATAGATCATGTATTATATATATACACACCATTATTTAGATAAGCCATGTGTCCATATATAATGTTGACATATTACCCAATCATGTGCACACACAATATTTGTGTAATATTGTAGATGTTAATAAAAGTTCATTCTATTAGTCAAGAAAGTTCTTTTATTCAAAGGCATAGGAATCTCCCATAAGTCCAAAATAAAAAGAAGGTTTGGTAATCTTGAATAGATCACCTCATCTTTTATATATGAAAGGGACCCAGAGGTCTTAATTAAGATATTTTATTAGTATTTCTTTTCAGGAGGGTCACACCACTCCTCAGGTGTTATGAATCACTCTCACTTAATATACGTGAAAAGCAGTCGAATCATGCTGCAATCACATTGCCTCATAAGGAATGTGTCAGCTATTTGTCTTCATTCACATGATGAGAAGTGTAGTTAATGAAACTGTTACATTGTCACATTGAAAAACTTTAGAATCAAGTGGCTAAAAATATTTCCTTATGGTATAAGGGAGTGAGGACACTAAAAGCTTACCTTTAAAACTATTTTTAAAGGATGAGGCTATTATAATTGCATCTTTTCTCTCTGGATAATAGCCTTTTCAACTGAAGAGTGCCTTTTAGAGGTGTTCAATATAGCAGTTCATTGGATCCTCAGCTTGGCTATACTACCAAATATGGCACCTGGGAGGCAGGTGGATGTATGGCATATATAATATTTTGTTCATTTATATATTCATTCTTTCAAAAACATTCATTCTAGTAGTATTCTTTGTTATTCCAGAAACTATTAGGCAACCTCTAGAAGATGAGAGATAATGACGGATTATCATAATGATAGATTCAGTAAAATGTTATACGCTATGATACCGGTATATATGCTGACTGCACTGGAAATAAAAACAAGGACATCTACAGGACAACGGCATCAAGTATGGCTACCTAGAGTTGCAGATACTTGTGCTGAGTTTTGAGGTTGAGTTGCATTTATCCATCCATTGCACAAATATTTACTGAGTGACTTTTAAGGAAATTAGGCTACATTCTGAATATACTATGGGGAAAAAGACAGACATGAATACTGCCATCATAAACTCATAGCCAGTGAGGGGGACAGACATAAAACAAATAAAAATATATGCTAAGTGAGGAAAATTCAATAAGAGAACATTGCAGATAGACCAAAATGTTGACAAATTGGTTAGGGAAAACCTCTCTTAGAGAAAATATTTGATTTGACACCTTAAATGGAGTAGAATTTAGCTAAGCAAAGACAGAAAAGAGCATTCTAGGTAGCAGAATTTCCTTCATTTTACTCAAAGAATTTTAAAAAAATTATTTATTATCATAGATTCATAGAATTAAAACCTTAATATGACAATCTTACTGTTCGAAGCCTGTCTATAAGTAAGGCAAATATTAATATGCAATAAAATCTGTTTATTCAGTGGCAATTTGAGTGAAAAATTAAAAAAATCACAGCAAATATTTAGATAAATTATGGTGAGTCTACATGTTTAGAAAATTATGTATTATTGTGATCATATCAATAAAGAACTTCTATTTACTCTGGAAAAAAAATTATTTATTTTTTAATTGAAGGATAATTGCTTTACAGGATTTTGTTGTTTTCTGTCAAACCTCAACATGGATCAGCCATAGGTATACATATATCCCCTCCCTTCTGAATCTCCCTCCCATCTCCCTCCCCATCTCATATCTCTAGGTTGATACAGAGCTCCTGTATTTGAGTTTCCTGAGACATACATCAAATTCTCATTGGCTATCTATTTTACGTATGGTAATGTAAATTTCCAGGTTACTCTCTCCATGTATCTCACCCTGTCCTCCCCTCTTCCCATGTCCATAAGTCTATTCCCTATGTCTGTTTCTCCATTAGTTCAGTTCAGTTCAGTCACTCAGTCGTGTCTAGCTCTTTGTGACCCCATGGACTACAACACTCCAGGCCTCCTTGTCCATCACCAACTTCTGGAGCTTACTCAAACTCATGTCCATTGAGTCAGTGATGCCATACAACCATCTCATCCTCTATCATCCCCTTCTCCTCCTGCCTTTAGTCTTACCCAGCATCAGGGTCTTTTCAAATGAGTCAGCTCTTCACATCAGGTGGTGAAAGTATTGTAGTTTCAGTTTCAGCATCAGTCCTTCCAATGAATATTCAGGACTCATTTCCTTTAGGATGGACTGGTTGGATCTCCTTGCAGTCCAGGGGACTCTGAAGAGTTTTCTCCAACACTACAATTCAAAAGCATCAATTCTTTGGCACTCAGCTTTCTTTATAGTCTAACTCTCACATCCATACATGATTACTGGAAAAACCATAGCTTTGAAGACAGACCTTTGTTGGCAAAGTAATGTCTCTGCTTTTTAATATGCTGTCTAGGTTGGTCATAATTTTTCTTCCAAGGAGTAAGCGTCTCTTAATTTCATGGCTGCAGTCACCATCTGCAGTGATTTGAGAGCCCCCCCAAATAAAGTTTCTCACTGTTTCCACTATTTCCCCATCTATTTGCCATGAAGTTATAGGACCAGATGCCATGATCTTAGTTTTCTGAATGTTGAGTTTCAAGCCAACTTTTTCACTCTCCTCTTTCACTTTCATCAGGAGGCTCTTTAGTTCTTATTCCCTTTCTGCCATAAAGGTGATGTCATCTGCATATCTGAGGTTATTGATATTTCTCCCAGAAATCTTGATTCCAGCTTGTGCTTCATCCAGCCCAGCATTTCTCATGATGAACTCTGCATAGAAGTTAAGTAAGCAGGGTGACAATATACAGCCTCGACACACTCCTTTCTTGATTTGGAAACAGTCTGTTGTTCCATGTCCAGTTCTAACTGCTGCTTCCTGACCTGCATACAGATTTCTCAAGAGGCAGGTCAGGTGGTCTGGTATTCCCATCTCTTTAAGCATTTTCCACAGTCAAAACATAAGAATAATAAATGTTTTTCTTGAGTCACTGCTTTCTGAGCCCTTCCCTCACTGGGAATCACAGTTCATCTCACAGTCCTCCAACACTGTGCTGATCTCTGACCTCTTTTGGGGGCAGCTCAGATTCTAATCTGGTCCTACCCCTGTATGTTCTTACCTCCAATGTCCACAGCCATCAGAACTAGTGCATTTTATTTGTGGGAGCTCTCAATGGCCTTTTATATATTCCTTGGACTCAGAGTCTGCCTAGTTGATCATATGGATTTAATCTGTTGCTTGTACAGCTGGTGGGAAGGTTTTGGGTATTCTTCCTTAGCCACACTGTCCCTGGGTTTCAATTGTGGTTTTACTTCGACCTCTGCATGTGGGTTGTCCCCTGGGGTTTGCTCCTGAGGCTGCCCTTGAGGAACTGGGTTTGCCCCAGTGAAGGCCTGTTGTGGAGGTAATGCAGCTGCTTGGGTCACAGGGGTTCTGGCAGCACTAGGTACACAAGAGCATTGGAAGCTAGGGCAGCAGGAAATATAGTGCTCTAGAAGGCTATGGCAACCAGTATTGGCCAATATGCTCTAGTATTCTTGCCTGGAGAAACCCCCTGACAGAGAATCCCGGCAGGCCACAGTCTATAGGGTTGCAAAGAGCTGAACATGACTGAAGTGACTTTGCCTGCATAGATCCAAGACCTTTTTCTTTTTGCCTTGGGCAGCTCTGCCGCAGTGAGGGTTGAGCATGAAGGTGGCACTCCTGCTTGGGTTGTGGGGACCCTGTTGGCACTAAGTGTGCAGGGACATGGAATGCCTCAGCTGCAGGAATTAAGGCACAACAGAATCTTTCTTTGAGCCTCTGGTAGCTGGCTATCAGAAGGCCCCTTTGGCTAGTCTTTCTCCATAGCTCCCCCATTCAGACACTTAGAGGGCTCCCTTGCCTGGGGTCCTTCTCTGTTGTTTGGCTGATCAGGCAGATAGAGGGGCCACCCTGGCTGGGGTCCTACTCCGTAGAACAGTGCATCAGGCACTTAAAGGGGCATCCTGGGTGAGGCCCTACTCTGTAGTTTGGCACATCAGTCACGTACCCTGGGTGGGGTCCTACTCTGTAGTTCCGTGTGTCAGGCACTCGACAGGCCAGCCTCTCTATTGTTCAGCTGCTGACGCTGGCGTGTGGGGAGAGAGAAGCTATGAGGTGGCTCCACCCCCTACACTGACTCAGCAGTATCACCTTGCTTCCTTGGCTTCCTTGTCTTTCCCAGCACCACAGTTAGAAAGCAATTCTTCAGTGCTTAGCCTTTTTTATGGTCCAACTCTCACATCCGTACATGACTACTGGAAAATCCATAGCTTTGACTATATGGACCTTTTTTGGCAAAGCTTTTCTTGGCCTGAATCTAAAACATCAGATGATTCTGGGGCTCCTCGGATTAATTTCAGTAGCATGCCACAGGTAGCTTTAATTTTAATGAACTGAGTTGAGAGTGTTTTATAATGTTTGACTTACATTTTCTTAATTATAATAAGAAAATAATCCCACTGATCAGGTTTGTTTTGTTTTTAGTTTAGAACTTATGTTACCTGAGAATAGATGTGTATCCTATATTGAAATATCATTTCTATCCCCAAATCATGTGTAGTAATCAAAAAAATCCTTGCAGGGTAAAATTTCATTTCAGTTGCTATGTTGTCCTGCAGTACATATTTTATTTTTGGCATTATCATTTGATTATTCTCTAAACATTCTTATGTCCTTCAACTGATAGTCCAAAATATTAAGCAATTTTTGCATCTTTCTAAGGAGACTTAACTCCCTCAAATGATCACCTAGAGCCTACATAATCTTCCTTATATCTTCCAGGTTATTTGACTTACCATTTCAAATAGTTTCATTAGCATTTTTTTGTACTTTATAGATCTGAATAACTAACTGAAACAGAAATGAAGGTACTAATGTAATCAAAATGAGAGTTAGTGAAGGAGAGCCTATACTGAGAGCTAATTGACATGATTAAGAGATTTTTTTTAAAAAACTTCCATATTGCATTCACAATTTAAAAGAAACAAACCAATGTTTCTGTATATTCACAATCTAATTCAGATACATAACTCATCATTTCTCTTAATTCTACACATAGTTTGAGATGTAAAGGAGAATCCTAAACCCAAATGTTAAGTGGACTTTTTAGAGGTAGAGTACAGTTGGTACATTGGAGGTAATAAGAGTTGCTTTAAGTATAAGATATGCTAAAACAGGGTGATGAAAAGGGGAGCTCTGTCACCAGTGTTTTATAGTTTTCTATATATAGGTCTTTAGTTTCTTTAGGTAGATATATTCCTAAGTATTTTATTCTTTTCGTTGCGATGGTGAATATAATTGTTTCCTTAATTTCTTTTTCCACTTTCTCATTATTAGTGTATAGGAATGCAAGGGATTTCTGTGTGTTGATTTTATATCCTGTAACTTTACTATATTCAATGATTAGCTCTAGTAATTTTCTGGTGGAGTCTTTAGGGTTTTCTATGTAGAGAATCATGTCATCTGCAAACAGTGAGAGTCTTACTTCGTTTCCAATTTGGATTCCTTTTATTTCTTTTTCTGCTCTGATTGCTGTGGCCAAAACTTCCAGAGCTATGTTGAATAGTAGCGGTGAAAGTGGGTACCCTTGTCTTGTTCCTGACTTTAGGGGAAATGCTTTCAATTCTTCACCACTGAGGATAATGTTTGCTGTGGGTTTGTCATATATAGCTTGTATTATGTTGAGGTATGTTCCTTCTATTCCTGCTTTCTGGAGAGTTTTTCTTTTTAACATAAATGGATGTTGAATTTTGTCAAAGGCTTTCTCTGCATCTATTGAGATAATCATATGGTTTTTATTTTTCAATTTGTTAATGTAGTGAATTACATTGATTAATTTGTGGATATTGAAGAATCCTTGCATCCCTGGGATAAAGCCCACTTGGTCATGGTGTACGATCTTTTTAATGTGTTGTTGGATTCTGATTGCTAGAATTTTGTTGAGGATTTTTGCATCTATGTTCATCAGTGATATTGGCCTGTAGTTTTCTTTTTTTGTGGCATCTTTGTCAGGTTTTGGTATTAGGGTGATGGTGGCCTCATAGAATGAGTTTGGAAGTTTACCTTCCTCTGCAATTTTCTGCAAGAGTTTCAGTAGGATAGGTGTTAGCTCTTGTCTAAATTTTTGGTAGAATTCAGCTGTGAAGCTGTCTGGACCTGGGCTTTTGTTTGCTGGAAGATTTCTTATTACAGTTTCAATTTCCATGCTTGTGATGGGTCTGTTAAGATTTTCTATTTCTTCCTGGTTCAGTTTTGGAAAGTTGTACTTTTCTAAGAATTTGTCCATTTCTTCCAGGTTGTCCATTTTATTGGCATATAATTGCTGATAGTAGTCTCTTATGATCCTTTGTATTTCTGTGTTGTCCGAAACAAATCACCAGTCTAGGTTCGATACAGGATACAGGATGCTTGCTGCTGGTGCACTGGGATGACCCAGAGAGATGATATGGGGAGGGAGGTGGGAGGGGGGTTCAAGATTGGGAACTCATGTACCACCGTGGCAGATTCATGTTGATGTATGGCAAAACCAATACAGTATTGTAAAGTAAAATAAAGTAAAATAAAAAAAGGTGGGGGGAGCTCTGACATAAAGGCCACCCTGTCAAAAATCCAAGTCCTTGTTTATAACAGAGACATTGGGGAAATAACCAAGACAACAGAGCAAAGTCAGGCTTCAAAAATGACAAGGAAATGTGTCAGTTGATGGGAGAGGATGTGGGAAGCTGCAAAGTGAGCAAAGCGTATTTATCAAGAGACTGGGCCTGGTTGACAATCATGTAAATTGAATCTTGAATCCATAACTGAGTGGTGTTGGTCAAGGGACTTCACTTTGAACTTTAACAAGTGACTTCTGAAAGCCTCAGTTCTCTTATTCTGGCAAGTGACATAGCTGTATGTGTCAGTTTCTTTATGTGTGTGAGGAACAATTGATGAAATTAATGTTATTAAACTGTTGTGAAATGCAGTGAGATAATTTATATAGAACTCTTAGCAGAGCACCTGGTATACAATAAGAACCAGCAAATATTAAATATTACAATGATTATGATTAAGATAGTGTTTGCCAATTGTTATTCAGAACTCGGGGGGTTGAGAAAATATGAAGAATGAGACCCATTGTTACTTAGGGGGAAAGTAGCACTTGCATAAATCTAATTAGACAGGGCTTAAGGGCAGGCTCTGGAGAAAGCAATGGCACCCCACTCCAGTACCCTTGCCTGGAAAATCCCGTGGATGGAGGAGCCTGATGGGCTACAGTCCATGGGGTCGCTAAGAGTCGGACACGACTGAGTGACTTCACTTTCACTTTTCACTCTCATGCATTGGAGAAGGAAATGGCCACTCACTCCAGTGTTCTTGCCTGGAGAATCCCAGGGACAGGGGAGCCTGGTGGGCTGCCAGAGTCAGACACGACTGAAGTGACTTAGCAGCAGCAGCAGCAGGAAGGGCAGGCTCAGATGGAAAAGAATCTGCCTGCAATGCAGGAGACCTGGGTTCAATCCCTGGGTTTAAAGATCCCCTGGGGAAGGGAATGACAACTCACTCCAGTATTCTTGCTTGGAGAATTCCATGGACACAGGAGCCTGGTGGGCTATAGTCCATGGGTTCACAAAGAGTTGGACATGACCGAGCAACTAACACTTTTACTTTCTAAGGGCAGGTGCTTTGTTCCAGAAAGACAATGTGGTTCCAAAATAATCCTGCTGTTGGCAAAGTAGGGATTGTATTAGTACAAAGATGCTGCTGCTGCTAAGTCGCTTCAGTCGTGTCCGACTCTGTGCGACCCCAGAGACGGCAGCCCACCAGGCTCCCCATCCCTGGGATTCTCCAGGCAAGAACACTGGAGTGGGTGGCCATTTCCTTCTCCAATGCATGAGAGTGAAAAGTGAAAGTGAAGTCACTCAGTTGTGTTTGACTCGTAGAGACCCCATGGACTGCAACCTACCAGGCTCCTCTGTCCATGGGATTCTCTAGGCAAGAGTACTGGAGTGGGGTGCAATTGCTTTCTCCAACATAGATGCTAGGCAAATATAAATGGTTTTTTGAGAGTAATAGGAAAAGATGAAACTTTTCGTGTCTGCCTGCAACAGATTGAGGCTATCAGGAAATTCAAATCAGGCCATCCAGCTGTGACCAGTGGAACTGGCAGAGGTGGGGATATAAAATTAAATAATCCATGCACAGCACTTGGCACAATGCTTCCTAAATAGGATTTGTAATTGTTGTACTTTCCTTGAAATATTTTCTCCTCTTGACATCCCTAGTAACAAGGGCTGCCAGATCGAGCAAGTAAAAAATAAAGAATTCTCAGTTACATTTGAATTTCAGATAAGCAATGAACAATTTTTATATTTCTACAGTATTGCATACAGTTAGAGCTTTACCAATAACCCACTCTTCTTTCTCCACTATACTTCTCAGTTATTCTCTGGTGGCTCCTTGAGTCAGATGGACCTTTTATGCCACATGAGAAATTTCTTTCTACTTGTAAGCTT
Organism: Oryx dammah; assembly: GCF_014754425.2. Lineage (NCBI taxonomy): Eukaryota > Metazoa > Chordata > Mammalia > Artiodactyla > Bovidae > Oryx > Oryx dammah. The sequence continues at coordinate 36,007,571 of NW_024070189.1, forward strand.
TGTATATAGTATTCTCTTTGCCTGGAAAAGATCATTCCTCCACTGTTAGCCTGGCCATATGATCCTCATCCTTTAAATCTTAGAAAACTCAGATTAAACCCCAGACTAGGTTAAATTCTTTATTGTGCAGTTTCACAACACACCTTGTAGTGCATATTACCCTTAAATTTAAAGAATGTCTGTTACCCTTTCTAAACTAAACTCCAGGGTGCAAGAACTACATTTGATCTAATCTCTATTGAGAGGCTCAAACCCAGCACAGGAAACCCATTCAATAAACATTTGTAGAATATAGAGACAAAAATAATTGTTATTATTATTATTTATCTTTTAAAAACAGTTTTATGGAGGTATAATTTATATACAGTAAACAGTAAACTCATCATATTTAAAATGTATAGCTGACACATGTACATATCCATGAAATCATCACCATAAAATACTGAGCATATTCGTTACCCCAAAAGTTTTCTCATGCCTTTCTGTAATCCTTCCCTCTTACCTTTTTCAGTGGCCAACCTCAGTTTTTTAAAATCTATAAATTATTTTTCATTTTCTAGAGTTACGTATGACTTCCCTGGTGGCTCAGATGGTAAAACATCTGCCTACAATGAGGGAGACCCGGGTTCGATCCCTGGGTCGGGAAGATTTCCTGGAGAAGGAAATGGCAACCCACTCCAGTATTCTTGCCTGGAGAATCCCATGGATGGAGGAGCCTGGCAGGCTACAGTCTATGGGGTCACAAAGAGTCGGACACGACTGAGCGACTTCAGTCACTCACTCACTCACTCAGAGTTATGTATAGAGGTTATCATACAGTGTTTACTGTTACATTGCCTGGCAACAAGCTAATCCTTCATCGATATAAGCAGAAGTCAAGTAAGCATTTTCATGGTCTTGAATTATTCTTTTGATTCTATTGACTAATTTATGGCACCGAGGCTGAGTTTTCTTGCTTTGACTCATAGTTCTGTAGAAGCTCCCTTCCCTGTTGGGCTACCTCTTCTTCCCCAGAACTCACCTACTTACCATTGCATCTCTTCCACAGGAAAAATACTACTTCCTTCCTCAAAAAGAGATTTCCTCCTGGTGTCTTATCTTGAATCTCTAATGCGTTCTGTAATCCTGAGTAACATCTCATACTTTAATCAGATGCTCCTTACTGTCTCTACCCTGTTTGAATAGCTCCCAACAGGATTTTCTGGATCCTTTAATACTTGAACCATTAGTTAACATGTATCTCTAATAAAATAAGTTTTTAACTGAGCAGAACAACTTATTTCATGCTGAATAAATGCTATCTGCCCTATTAGTAAGGCCCTATGTGTATGCTAAGTTGCTTCAGTTTTGTCTCTTTGCAACCCTATGTACTCTAGCCCACCAGGATCCTCTGTCCATGGAATTCTCCAGGAAAGAATACTGGAGTGGGTGGCCGTGCCCTTGTCCAGGAGATCTTCTCGACCCGTGGATCCAACCCATGTCTTTATGTCTACTGCACTGGCACGTGGGTTCTTTACCACTAGCGCCACCTGGGAAACTAGGACGGCCCTAATTCAGATTTTTAAGCCTAATGTGTCTCAGAGGCAGTACTGAGAAGCCAAGTGTTCTTTTCTTCTCTGCCTAGGCTTGGCAGTGATAGAAAAGTGTCTTTAAGTCTGTCTTTCTTTTCTACTTCTGAAAGGGTGGCTCCAATACTGGTTCAGAATCTCTTTGATATAAATTGTGTGTGTGTGTGTGTACAAATTCCCTCATTTTATGTATACCCCCATTTTACTTATGTATCACTCTTTTATTCTTCCTCTATCAGTTTAGTATAGAGCTGTTTCAGTTTCTTCAGCAGTTTTGGTAACACCTATACTATGTTACATTCTCTCGGTTGACACTTCCATTACTCTCACATAAGCTAAGGTTAAACAACCCACTCCATTTCCTTCTCCAGGGGGTGTTCCTGACCCAGGGACCAAATTCAAGTTTTCTGTGTTTCCTGAATTGCAGACAGATTCCTTACCTGCTGAGCCATTAGGATATAGCACCATAATGATTTTCTAATTCATATGTAAGCAGTACATGCAAAGTCAAGTAGGTCTTAGAAAGCATCACTATGAACAAAGCTAGTGGAGGTGATGGAATTCCAGTTGAGCTGTTTCAAATCCTAAAAGATGATGCAGTTAAAGTGCTTCACTCAATATGCCAGCAAATTTGGAAAACTCAGCAGTAGCCATAGGACTGGAAAAGGTCAGTTTTCATTTCAATCCCAAAGAAAGGCAATGCCAAAGAATGTTCAAACTACCACACAATTGCACTCATCTCACATGCTAGCAAAGTAATGCTCAAAATTCTCCAAGCGAGGTTCCAACAGTATGTGAACCAAGAACTTTCAGAAGTTCATGCTGAATTTAGAAAAGGCAGGGGAACCAGAGATCAAATTGCTAACATCCTTTGGATCATCAAAAAAGCAAGAGAGTTCCAGAAAAACATCTACTTCTGCTTTGTTGACTACGCCAAAGCCTTTGATGGTATGGATCACAACAAACTGTGGAAAATTCTTCAAGAGATGAGACTACCAGACCAACTTACCTGTCTCCTGAGAAATCTGTATGCAGATCAATAAGCAACATTTAAAACCAGACATGGAACAACAGACTGGTTCCAAATCGGGAAAGGAATATGTCAAGGCTGTATGTTGTCACCCTGCTTGTTTAACTTATATGGATAATACATCATGCAAAATGCTGGGCTGGATGAAGCGTAAGCTGGAATCAAGATTACTGGGAGAAATATCAATAACCTTAGACATGCAGATGACACCATCCTTATGGAAGAAAGCAAAGAGGAATTACAGATCCACTTGATGAAAGTTAAAGAGGAGCATGAAAAACCTGACTTAAAACTCAACATTCAAAAATGGAAGATCATGGCATCTGGTCCCATCACTTAATGGCAAATAGATGGGGAAACATCAGAAACAGTGACAGACTTTATTTTCTTGGGCTCCAAAATCACTGCAGATGGTGACCACAGCCATGAAATTAAAAGACACTCACTTCTTGGAAGAAAAGTTATGACCAACCTAGACAGCATATTAAAAAGCAGAGACATTACTTTGCCAACAAAGGTTTGTCTAGTCAAAACTATGGTTTTTCCAGTAGTCATGTATGGATGTCAGAGTTGGACTATAAAGAAAGCTGAGTGCTGAAGAATTGATGTTTTTGAATTGTGGTGTTGCAGAAGACTCTTGAGAGTCCCTTGGACTGCAAGACATCAAACCAGTCAATCCTAATGGAAATCAACCCTGAATATTCACTGGAATGACTGATGCTGAAGCTGAAGCTCCTACACTTTGGCCACCTGATGCCATTGGAAAAGACCCTGATCCAGGGAAAGATTGAAGACAGGAGAAGAAGAGGATGACAGGGGATGAGATGGTTGGATGACATCACTGACTTGATGGCCATGAGTTTGAGCAAGCTCTGGGAGTTGGTAATGGACAGGGAAGTCTGGCATGCTACAGTCCATGGAGTCACAAAAGGTCAGACACGACTGAGCAACTGAACTGAGCTAATGAGTAAAAACAATTTTGTTATTATAATCACAGGTGCAGTTGTTTTATGTTCCATGAATAAGGATTTTGATCAATTCATCTATAAAGATAATTCCTTTAATATTAATATATGAGCTGACCTGCATGTATTAAGAAAGTTGAAATGGCTTGTTAGTGTTTTTGGAATGCTGTAAAACAGAAAACAGAGGTTCAAAATTTGTCAGTGTGAAAGTTACAAAGAAAAATCGTTGATGTGATTACAGAGTATGTGGGTTTAGAAGGCTATATTAAGCAATTATTGTCACCTGGGCTTCTACTCGTAAAGTTCGCACTTCAGATTAACCCATCTGTTGATTCACATAGTAGGTTTGATGTTGATGACATTATGATTTGTGCCATTGGAAAAATCAGTGAAAAAAACTTAAGGTAATTTAAAAAGAATCAGATTTTAGTTGAATCAGCTGAATGTCTTTATCCTCCCTCCATGTTTTCTCATGTTAAATTATTTAAAAAATAAAGGTAAAGGTTATAGAGCTTCAGTTACACTACACAGTAAAAAAGGCCAACATTTCTTAAGATTTAGAAGAACCAACTTTAAATAAAATTGGTAAACTTTTATGTAAAACTAAGTGAAAATTGTAAACAATCTAGCAAGTTAAGCATCACTGTAACGGTTAATTAATTACTCACACAGGAGCAAAACAACAATGACACATGATATATGAGGATAAATGCATTCCTAATAGTGTGCCCTAACCAGAAGGTGCAGTAACTGTTAATCTGTGACTGCTTAGATAATGCTGTTTCCAGTTCTCCAAATTTTGCAAACAAAACTGTCATCCTCCTTCACACGGAGGAAATGTGTGACCTTCCACAGTCACTTAACCTTTCTGTGTTTTCTCATCTTGAAAATGATAATGTCATAATCAACACAACTCCCATGTGAGGCGATGGATATTTTCTTCCTCACTTTTGAAGCTGTTTTATGTAAAGCAGTGTGAGTTCTGCCAAACATGCTGTGGTATAATGAGAATTTTTATTAGAAGTCATACTGTGAGGCTACTTAGCTGACTTACAGCAGAAGAAATAGAACTATGATAGAAGGCTGCATTCTTATATGAGTAGATGTATCCAGTTCTGTGAAACTTGATCTGTTTTATAATCTCAGAAAGCCTTTTTGAAAATGATTGTCAAGGATTAAAAAAGATGAGGGGTGGCAGAGATTTTAAAGAGAATACTGAAAGGAAGGTCTTTGAATCACCCTCTACTTTGTCTCTCTTAGCTCTTTGTCATATACCATAGCTATGCTTATAGAAAATCAATTTTGAGTTAATTACTTATATTTAAAACAATTATTTAATTTAAAAATCCAAGCTACAGCAAAAAAATCATAATGTGCTTGACAAATAGTTCATCATTTCTGAGATTTTGAAGCCCTTTATAAATTGTCCTTAAAGCAGAGCATGATCTTAGTGGGATATATGTCTGAAGTTCTTGATATTCATACATAAATCTGAGTTTTAACAAATGTTATTTTTAAAGATAAAAACTGGAAAAAAATTACTTTCACTTGTTAAATTACTGTTGTTTGAGTTCTAGAGATTGAATCAGAATAAACAGTCCTCCCTAAGTTTGATATCAGAGCTCATCTAATTGGTTCTGATAGACAATAAGGGATGATTATCAAGAGTGACTCAGGTCAGTAGGCCTGCGTGTGAGTTTTGGTTTTACCAACATAGTACATTACCAAAGCGTCAATGTAATTAGCTGTAAGGTGACAATACACTGTCAGCACAACATCCTGTTACTTCTCTTATAACAGCTTCCTGAGTTTCTTCTTGGTCTTCCCAGGTGGCTCAGTGGTAAAGAATCCACCTGCCAATGCAGGAGACACAGATCCCTGGGTTGGAAAAATCCCCTGAAGGAGGAAATGGCCACCCACTCCAGTATTATTGCCTATAAAACCCCATGGACAGAGGAGCCTGGTGTGCTACAGTCCATGGGGTTGCGAAGAGTCAGCTATGATTGAGTGAGTCAGCATGCACACACATTTTTTTCTGTGAACGACCCTCCCTTGGATCCAGTGGTTGTATTTCAGACGATACTGAATGTGCCGTGTGGCTTCAGAGGTAGGCACATGATTTAGGCACAACCACAGAATATCAGTGATCAAGCAACAGCCCAGGATCATAGTTGGAATTACTGGAAAATCTATAGGACTGAAAAACCAGATGGATAGGTAATTTTTTTTTTTTTTTTTTAAAGAATCTGCTTCCAGATTAAGTCAGCATGTGCTATGCTTGCTGTGCTTCGTTTCTCAGTTGTGTCTGACTCTTTGGGACTCTATGGACTGTGGCCCACCAGGCTCCTCTGTCCATGGGGATTCTCCAGGCGAGAATATTGGAGTGAGTTACTATTCCCTCCTCCAGGGGAACTTCCCAACCCAGGGATCAAATCCAGGTCTCCCGAACTGTAGGCAGATTCTTTACAATCTGAGCCACCAAAGTCAGCATAGTGGAAAACAAAACAACTGGAGAGTACAGAGAATCCATGCAATATTGTTTGGTCATCCTAACCCTCTGTGCCTGAAGACAAACCCCCTCCTTAAAATTTCAGTTTCATAAACAAATATATCTCACTTATTATCATTATTATTACAAAAGTATTGAATATAGAGTACAATTTGTAATATTTATATTCTTTTGTGCATATAAAGTATGTTTTTGGCATAATGACTGTAAATAAGTACTCAATATGATTTGTCTGTGTGTTACCTGAGTCAGTGCAACAAGGGTATATATTGTCACTCTGCTTATTTAAATTATATGCAGAGTAAATCATGCAAAATGCTGGGCTGGATGAATCACAAGCTGGAATCAAGATTGCCAGGAGAAATATCAACAACCTCAGATATGCAGAAATGGCATATCTATTCACTTTCTAATAGTAGAAAGTGAAGAGGACTAAAGAGCCTCTTGATGAGGGTGAAAAAGGAGAATGAAAAAGCTGGCTTAAACTCAAAATTCAAAAAAAAGAAGATCGTGACATCCAGTTCTACCACTTTATGGCAAATATGAGGGGGGAAAATGGAACCAGTGATATATTTTCTTTACTTGGGCTCCGAAGTCACTGTGGACAGTGATAGCAGCCACCAAATTAAAAGGTGCTTGCTCCTTAGAAGGAAAGCTATGGCAAACCTAGACAGCATATAAAAAAAACAGAGATACCACTTTGCTGACAAAGGTCCATATAATCTAAGCTATGGTTTTTACAGAAGTCATGTAAGGAAGTGAGAGTTGGACCATAATTGATGCTTTCAAATTGTAGTGCTGGAAAAGACTCTTGAGAGTCCTTTGAACTGCACGGAGATCAAGCCAGTCAATCCAGAAGGAAACCAACCCTGAATATTCACTGAAAGGACTGATGCTGAAGCTGAAGCCCCAGTTCTTTCACCACCTGCTGCGAAGAGTCTACTCACTGGAATAGACCCTGATGCTGGAAAAAAAAGAAGCCAAACGAGAAGAATGTGGCAGAGGATGAGATGGTTAGATGGCATGACTGACTCAAAGGACATGAATCTGAGCAAACTCTGGGAGATAGTAGACAGAGGAGCCTTGCATGCTACAGTCCATCAGTTCAGTTCAGTTCAGTTGCTCAGTCGTGTCCAACTCTTTGTGACCCCATGAATCGCAGCGCGCCAGGCCTCCCTGTCCATCACCAACTCCCGGAGTTCACTCAGACTCACGTCCATCGAGTCAGTGATGCCATCCAGCCATCTCATCCTGGGTCATCCCCTTCTCCTCCTGCCCCCAACCCCCACCCCCAGCATCAGAGTCTTTTCCAATGAGTCAGCTTTTTGCATGAGGTGGCCAAAGTACTGGAGTTTCAGCTTTAGCATCATTCCTTCCAAAGAAATCCCAGGGCTGATCTCCTTTAGAATGGACTGGTTGGATCTCCTTGCAGTCCAAGGGACTCTCAAGAGTCTTTCCAACACTACAGTCCATAGGGTCACAAAAATTGGATGTGACTTAGCCACTCAACAGCAACTACCTGAGTCAATTTAAATCAATGACTGAACCCCACTGACACTGTGAACTGAAGATTGAGGGACCATGACAGTCTTCTACAGAATATTCTCCTAGCACTAATGAGCAACTTTGTAAAACAGAACAGATAATGTTAAAGTTAGAACCAGTTATCTTAACCCCTGAAATGCCTTTATGTAGCACACTGCGTGTATCACATGTATGCATGCTCCTAGCCACCATCCACGTTCCAATCCAAAATCAGAATCTGTCTTGACAATATCAATACCTAGACTCCATGGGACAAGAGCATAAAATTTATAAATGAATATGAACCAATGTAAATAATTTACAGTTTTAAAAGTCTGAATCACAGAAGAATTAGAGATACTCTGAATCACATCTGTGTAAAGATTTTCACTGGTATCTTTGGAAGGAGAAACTGAAAAATCACCTGATTTTATGGAGTTCACCCATTCTTAATTTTTTTTAACTGCCATCATTCCCAGAAACTTCCACATTTAAGGTACCTTTAATTATATTATATGCAGGTCTGAAGCAGGAGGCAGAAAGCCTATCTGAGAATTTCAGATCAATATTCTGGTTTCCAGTGTGGGCACACCTGAATAATCAGCACACCTTGAAGAATGTAAGAACACTCTGCCATCTGGATATATTACACTGACTGTGGATATCTGCATGCAGGAAGAGTCTGGGCATCTGTCCCAGTGTTCCTGTGCAGTACTCCTTTAACATGGAGAATTTGATTTCACAAATGGCACAAAAAATGCATGCTTAAGAGTCTTATAATAGAGCTGTTAACACATTAGCAATCTGTTAGCAGTCTGGACTGTTATGAGCAAGAACCTACGCACAATATGAACCATCGTTTATTTTTGGCCACACCAAGATTGTACAACATTTATTTTAATAAACTAAGACATAAAAAAACAGGTCAAGATGCACTGAATGGGGTACCGAGAGACAACAAAACGTTGTTGGTTCTTTATAAGGACAAAGGATAGACTGGGAACTTGCAATTTGTTTTTAATTATCACAAATATAGTCAAGCCTTTCTGGTCACTCTAGGAGAAATATCAACTACCATGTGACCTTTTTTTAGTGACGATTGGTTGATGCCATTGTTTACAATCCACAAGAACTGTCTTACAGAGAGATACTCCATTGGAAACCTGTCACAGTATGCTCTTCAGTTCAGTTGCTCAGTCATGTCCGACTCTTTGTTACTCCATGGACTGCAGCACACCAGGCTTCCCTGTCCATTACCAGCTCCCAAAGCTTACTCAAACTTACTCATCTATCGAGTCGGTGATGCCATCCAACAGTCTCATCCTCTGTGTCCCCTTCTCCTCCTGCCTTCAATCTTTCCCAGCATTAGGGTCTTTTCCAATGAGTCAGTTCTTTGCATCAGATAGCCAAAGTATGGTGTTAGCTGGTTGCTAAACACCAAGTTATTTTATTCCTTTTTGGGGATAGGGAGGTCCAACTCTACACATACTTGTACATGATTCTGGGGAAACGTTTTAAGTGGGAAACTGTTTAGGGTTAATGTATGTGTACCAGCATGAAAACTAGGATGTTCCTGCAGATTATGACACACATTATCTGACCTCTGAAAGTTAAGCTTCTGCAGGGAAGAAGCCCATAATCTGATTATACATAGCACACATACAAATTATGGAGGGGCTATGTACAGTTAATTTTTGAATTTTGGTCTTTTTCTTGGAATCAGAGGAGAAAAATTACTGATTGAAAATCAGAGGCAAAAGAAAACAGAATCAGGGTTTTGGTGTGAAAGCAGAGTCTTCATGTACAGTGCACAGATTGCACTTGCATAAGGATTACATATTTAAAGTGGATTTTTCCAAACTCAAAATATAATGGAATCTTTGCAGAAGAATGTCTGTCACAGATGGGATGCAATTTCAGACATAGCAACTTGCTCCATAGAGAGGTGGGACCAGAGTAAGTGGCATCATTAGTACAACAGAATTCTGACCAAGATGAGAACTGCAGCAGTAGAGCTGTGATCTTCATGAAGCACAAGTAATTTTTATGTTTTCTTTTCACTTCATAGCATAAGTAGCAAAATAAGTTCCTCTTTTTCCTTTCCGCAAGTTGCTTTTTGCATAAGTCCATAACACACAACCATACCTCTTTTTCTGAGAATAAACTATTGATCCTGTTTTGTCTGACTGACATGAAACTTGGATGAACTAGCCTTGTTAGGCTGAGTCTTGAAGAGGCAGGGCAAGGGAGTGAGAGTGTTGGAGGTTCACAGAATGGCTCCCATACCCCAAGGCAAGGAGACAGTGAAGAAAGAGGGCTACCCTTCTAGACTGGTAGGTGGCCATATAAGCCTGCTATGCATAGGCACCAATACTGTGGCACAGGCTTTTGAGATAAGAAAAAGTATTGCGAGTTCAGCTGGCAATGAGACAGGAGGCCAGGATCAAATCTGTCAAACTTCTATAAATCAGAGGGGGGCAGCTGGTATGCTGAAGCCCTGGCATGGCAGGATTTGACTGCTGGAGGGCCCTAGAACTTGGCAGTTTATGGGAAGGTGTGGAGAAAGGGCTTCAGCAGCACAGATTTCTGGGTAATAGATTCGTCCTTTTCAAAAAGGTTTTTCAACCCGGGACATTCAGGTTCTGGGTTATACCCTAGGTTTTTTGGTTCCGTGGAAGGAGAGAGTTTTGGTTCTGGGAAGTTTTGAAGTCAAAATTTTCTCCTCTGCAAATGTCTACTGTGTGAGTCTCAGTTTCGTTCTGTTACAGCTTAAAAACAGTTCAGTATCTGGTTAGAACCAGGATAGAGCCAGAGTGAGGTTGGCTCTGTGTTGGCGGCAGGTTTAATAAGCAAGGAAACAGGAGTAACGCTTACTTGGGCCCCCGCGAGAGGAAGCAATCACCCTCTACACCCACCTGCCAGAATCTTAAAAGTTTATACAGAGGCTTCAATAGGGTTCAGTCGCCTTAGCTTCAGAATGGTCTCATCATCACCTTTCTCTCTCGAGACTACTCCTGGAACCAGCTCCTCCTGTGGGAGTGATGGCAGAACACACACTCTAAGGACAAGAGAGAGGGTGAGGAGCCTCCAGTTGCCCGGATTCAGCTTGGGGGTCAGCTAGTGAGCACAGCTTCTGGATGGCCTCCTCCAACAGGTGTTTCTTATGATTGAAAGTTCACTGAGGCTGAGGACAAGTAGGTAGTTTTGAAGAGCGCAGGCCTAGAGTTCAAAAGAAGATACTTGTGAGTTTTAGAAACAAGTTGAAGGTATCTGAACTGTAGCATTGAACTCCGCAGTTACAGAAAAAGGAATGCTGAACTTAAATGTTGAAAAGGTGAGTAACTCCTGGCATCTCGACTTTTTTAGTGAGCTGTTTGTTGCATGGAAAGGATAAATTAATGTAAAAGGCATAAGATATTACTGCTTTTAAGAATGCTATTAGAAACATAGCTGTGGGTAAGGAAATAACCATACTTAGTAGTGGGGTTGGAGAAGGCAATGGCACCCCACTCCAGTACTCTTGCCTGGAAAATCCCATGGATGGAGGAGCCTGGTGGGCTGCAGTCCATGGGGTTGCTGAGAGTCGGACACGACTGAGTGACTTCACTTTCACTTTTCACTTTCATGCATTGGAGAAGGAAACGGCAACCCACTCCAATGTTCTTGTCTGGAAAATCCCAGGGACGGGGGAGCCTGGTGGGCTGCTATCTATGGGGTCGCACAGAGTCGGACAGGACTGAAGCAGCAGCAGCAGCAGCAGTAGTGGGGTTATAGTCTCAGTCCAGTTCTTATTGAAGAGATACTTCTTTCTCTCAGGAAATGATGTGGTCATGTAATCTATTACCATGCCACATGTATCAGCTTAAGTGCTTGTAAATAAGTCAAATTATTTAAAGTATAATAATCTGCAGTAAAGGACTTCAGTTTGGTTTTTTCCAAATTCATCATGAAAAGTTGCTGATCACACATTTTCAGCAATATGTGTACTTTTAGATTATATAAAATTATTTTTCATGAACTATATTTAATCTTCTGAAGATAAACTGAAAAGATGACTGCTTCAGTTGGCAGGACTGGTTGATCATTCATCTCTCCTCAACATTTGGAAAAAGAAAAGAAAGAAGACAAGACTCCTAAAGGTACTGTGTGGAAACGATTTCCTTGTCTCAAGATGGTCAGTAGTCCCACGTGTATTTAACTATGGCTGATGACCCAATTAAGCCAGTTAAACTACCCTTATCATTCTTGTTTCACTAAGTATTTCTTTCCATTTACCTCTATTTATTTGGTTATTTGACTGCACCTTTTGAAACTACTAAGATAATTTCCACAGATAAATCGCAATTTTTTTATTATAAAAATATGACAGAAATAGTTTTTAAAACATGCAAGAAAATACATATTTAAGGAATAAATTTGTTATTAACAATATTATTTGTAATATCCAATTTCAGAATTCCTGTCTTACTAAGTCATGCAGTTCATACAAATAGTGAGTTTTGAAGAGTATGATTTTGCAGCTTGTCAAAAGCTTTCCTTAGAGCATTGGAGAAGTTGGTATGAAACCTTCCAGGGAGAAACCTGTTCCACAATTGCTCACTTATATACAACTGCTTAACTGGCTTTTCTTTGTTTAGACACCTATGAAGGTCCCTGTTTTACAAGGAAGTAGGAGGAGTAACTTAGCAATTATGTAAGAAATTGGAATTAGTCCAGTGAACCTTGTGAAAAAAACAATAAATAAGAATCCCAAAGGACAGAAAATAGAAATACCTGTTCCTGAGTCATATACCAGCTTGCCTTGGTTAGGGCATAGGTATTAATAAGAGTCTCCTCTGAGTGTAGGAAACATCCACTTCATTGAACTGAGAATGAGATTCACGTTGGCTATGGGGAAGTATGTATGAATATATCTTGCCATTTACCAGCTTCATAATCTTCATTAAATAACTAAAATTTTTGTGTTGAAGATGCTTCATTGGAAAATGGGTATAAAAATAATATCTACTTAATTGGGTTATCATGCAGATTAAATGAGTTAATACTGTGAAGCACCTAAACCCCTCCAACATTTTAGAAATATCTCACTGTTTTTGTGCTGTACAAAAACAAAGGTACCAGGATGAAACAATGCCATGTCTCAATGTCGTTTAGTTGCTAAGTCGCGTCCGGCTCTTCTGCAACCCCGTGGACTGTAGCCCGCCAGGCTTCTCTGTCTGTGCGGTTCCCAGGCGAGAATACTGGAGTGGGCTGCCATTTCTTTCTCCAGGGGATCTTCCTGATCCAGGGATCAACCCGCATGTCCTGCATTGGCAGGAGGATTCTTTTTCACTGAGCCACCTGGGAAGCCCTTTGTGCACACTAGTCTTTATTAAATACCAGATTTCCGTTTCCTCATTCCGTTTTCCCATATGGGAAAAGAAAACACATTCTTCAAAATGAATGATAAGCTTTAGAGTGTGGTCATTGGTTGTCACACTTCCTGCCTGGATTCAAATCCTGACTCCTGTGTACGTGTGTGGTCTTAGGTAAGGGCCTTAAACCACACTGTGCTTTGTTTTTCTCATTTGTGAAATAACACATAGTACCTTCCAAATAGAGTTTGCTATGAGGATAAAATAAAATAATGGCTGCTAAGGGCTTACTCATTATAATGCCATTGTAAATTTTCAATGATGCTGTTTTTTATTGTTAGTATGTTACTGCAGACAGTTCAATAAAATATTAAATCAGTATATAAAAGAGGGTAATATTTTTCACCTAAGTTGGTTTTTTATGTCTTTTGGTTTAATGAATGGCTTTCCAACATTTTTTCATTATTGGCACACCTATGAATTTTGTGAATAGTGTGAAAGAATGAAGTAAAATGGATGTAAAAACAATCTAAAAAGTAAATGATTTCTTCTTCAATCATCTCAAAATTAATATCATTGTATTTAAATATATAAAGTTAGGTATTTTATTACCCAGGTGATTTTCCTACTATTTGAAATTATTACTTGTCCTGATAGGAAGTATATCAAAATAAGACTTTAAAATTTTGCTCTCATACTGCAGAGCTGGTGAAGAAGAGCTGTGAAAAGCAAAATGGAACAAGGTAGAGATATTCAAGACTTGAAATGTACCCAGGGGGTCTTAAAGTCTGGACGGCAAAAGAGTTTCATAGTTCTACTTTCATGAAAAATATGGATTGAAAAGGAATAGAAAATCTGCCCTTCCTCCTCCACCAGTTTCCATTTCAGCGTTGAAGTATCTTAGTTCCCTGGGCAGTAAAATGTGGTTGCAAAATGACAGATGCCTTTCCAGAGGCACTACTGCTCTTCAGCCCCATTAATATTTTAAGTTTACACTGAAATAGCAGGTGAGACTTCTTAGGTGGTTTTGGCTGAAGGGCAATGCTAAATCCTGAGAAATAAATAAGCCCTTTGAAGAACAGCACCCCAAGCTCTGTTCCACAAGCTTGCTTTGATGCTAGATGAATTATAATGGCAGTTACTACTGTGAAGGTGAAGGTGAAGTTGCTCAGTCGTATCCGACTCTTTGCGACCCTGTGGACTGTAGCCTGCCAGGCTTCTCCATCCATGGGATTCTCCAGGCAAGAATACTGGAGTGGGTTACCATTTCCTTCTCCAGGGGATCTTCCCAACCCAGGGATCGAACCCGGGTCTACTTGCTTTGGAGGCAGATGCTTTAACCACTGAGCTTAATTTCAAAAATTAAAGAAACACCTACTTTCTTTCAAGTTCTGCTATAGTATGCAACATTTTTTCAAAGATACTCAGATTCGTTTGTTACTTGCCTCAGTTTCTGCATGGATCACTCGCCCTTCTAGAACTCTAATATGTCTTTCTGACACACCCTCACCTGAGATATGTAGGTGTGCTTCCCACCACATAATTGTTCTGTCCTCCAAATCAAAGAGCAAGAGCATAATCCTTTTCTAATGGTCTGGACCCCTGAAAACTGGATGCTTTATTTTCAAACAGAGAAAATAGGACTCTTTCTGTATTTCTCTCCATGGGGAGGCCATTTGTTTAATGCATTCAGCTCTTCTGGGGGCTCACATTGCTTTAGTAGATGCTTTGAAATGACTGGTTGTTATAATTCAGACACCTAAGGCCTTTCGCTTAAAAATTTTAGTTAAGGAATAGTTTTAATGCCGCAGGAACAAAGTTAAGCAAGCTGTCTGCTCTTATTGAGAAATACTGCAAATGCTTATGCATACTAGGAAGAATCCAGGGGAAAGAAAATGAGACATACCAGGTTGGAATAACTTATTATTCCATTGTTAACATCTTGTTAGTTGTTGTATTGTTAATTTGTATTAAATACCAAGAAATAGGTCACTGTAATTATTGAATTCCAGTTGTTTTCATGAAAGATATAGTATAAAAATTGAAAAGTGGCTGACAGTTTTTGACGGCTGATTGTAAAGGAGGAGAAAATTTGCATATTCTCTTTTGAATTTTTAGCTGAGACCCCTGCAGTAAAAGACATATTAACAAAAGAAAAACAAGCGGAAGTTTATTAACATATGTAGCTCATGTACATATGAGAGATACCCAGGGAAAAATTATTAACTTCCTGAAGTTGCTTAGAATTCAGGATTAAATATCATCTTAATAGGAAAAAGGAAGGGAAAATACAGGCCTACTAGAGGAGAGTGAATGACTTCTAGGGAAAGTTGAACAGGATCTTCGAAGAATAGATGGGAGGTGTGACAGTTTAAGACAAAGTTAGTCTGAATGTGGTGTCAATTTATAGTCATCTCTCCTCTGATAAGAGTCTGTCTTTCCTGGCTGATGAAACTCCAGGGGAGGGGATCTGTGACTGCTCGTTTCCTTTTGGAGGCTATGTTTTTAGGCAGATAAGAGCAGTTCAGAGAAAGCCTCTTCCTGAATTTGCTGTTGAATTGTTAGTGCTTCCAGTGCAAAATAATCAGTATACCAAAGTGGCATATTTTGGGGTAGCATGTCCTAAACTCCTCCATCATGTTTTGGGGTTATATGTTCTGCTACCTTTCACTGATCATTGGTAGGTAAGATTCTGTGTTTAGGACTTTATGTAAATCCTTCATTTAAATTTTACAGTGATTTGTGATCTGAAGTTTTGATCAAGATACAATGAGATAATGACTACAGAATACTTAAAATGAATGGTTTCTGGCACACAGTCATTATGCAATACATGGTAGTATTACTCCTTTTGTAATTTCTTGCTGTACTATTATGTGAAATATGATCATAAATATCTGCAGTAGTTGCAGTGAAGCCCCCCAAAAAGTTCAAACATATTTGAATAATGATTACATTTGAAATATAAATTGATTCAAGGGAAGTATTTTTGACCAAGACCTTTCAGTTGTATTCCTTTCCATCCAGTGTGTACTAATCTGTATGGCTAGAAACATGAGAACTTTTTAAAAAAAAAAGTGGTCTTAAAGGACATGTAAATGAGTTGGGAAGATGTCAAGGCTGCAACACAGTTAGAGAATAGTAGATAATGATGTATGATCAAATGCTAAACAGTATGACATAGGCTTTAATATGACAAAAATAGAGTTTGGAAAATTATTTGGAGAGGTAAAGCCTGCTTGGGTCTTTGAGTTTGATGACAATTTAGGTAATTTTATTTTAAAGAGATAAAGAAAATCAAACTATTAATTTTCATCAATATTTGATGAATTGTTTCTGTCCAGGGAGTTCTTTCAGATGCTACCTCTATTTAAAAGTGAATATATGATCTCTCACCAAAAATACTGTGCAGATGTGTGGCCCATCACAAGTATAACTCCATACTCTTCATTTTAGAACCTAACATTCTATATCTTGACTCCAGTCAGAGGCCCTTAGCTGGGTCTAAACAAATGTTCTGTGCCTGGACATCAAGAGGGCTGAAGCTGGCATCCCAGTAGGCAACACTTACCCCATCCCCTCCTCCCCTTCTTTCTGTCTCTCTTGCTCATGTATCCCTTGAGTATTGGTTGAAGATAGCCTATTTTCTACGAGTTGTATTGATGTGCTAAAACTATAAGAGAAAGATCAGGACTTAAAGTTTCGCCAAGAGTAAATCTGCTAACTTAATAGCATTTAAGATTGATCTCTTGGATTTCTTTCACTCACCTCTCTCTCTCTTCCCCTCTAGTTATTTATTAATATTTTATAACTTAGTTTCAAAAATGAGACCACCATACAGAAAATACTTATGTTCTTGTAATCTCGTAATCTGTAAATTTGTAATCTGTAACATCTGCAAGATGTCTTGATGGAACACTTGGTGGGAATTCTATCCTTGACTGTTCCCTGACAAATCTGTGTTTTTCTTTTTTTCTGTCCTTTTCTTCCTTGTGGATCCTTTTTCCTTTGATGTTCTTCTCCTTTACCCTTCTTGATGAGCAGAATAAAGCTATTTCCATAAAAAAAAGTCTTTGTCCTAATTCCTGTAATATATATATATATATATATATATATATATATATATATATATATGCCTGGTTACCTGACAAAGTAGACTTGAGATTGCAGGTGGACTTAATAACTTCAATCAATTGACATTAAAATAAGGATATTATTTTGGATTATCCAGGGTACTACCATATAATCCCAAAGGTATTTAATTGGAGGAAAGATACAGAAGAAGAGAGGCATAGAGAGATCTGTGGCTATGGAAGAAAGGCACAGAGATGATGACTTTGAAAATGGAGGAAGGGATCATGAAACAAAAAACGTGGGCAGCATCTAGAAGCTGGAATGTGCAAGAAAATGGTGTATCCCCTGAAAAAAAAGCACAGCCCTAACTACATCTTGAATTTAGTGGTGGACTTCTAACCTGCAGGATTGTAAGATAATCAACTCATGTTATTTTAAGCTAGTGAATTTGTGATAATTTGCCATAGAAGCAATAGGAAACTAATATTCCTTCATAGATTCAAATGCATAGTCTAGAATCCATGATGATAGAAGCTCTGTCATGATGTTCTGTGGCTTTCACAATTGCTGGGATTATGTTTTACATATAGAAGAAATTTAGTGAATGCATATTGGGTTGGTAATGAGTAGATGTCTCCCATAGAAAAAGGACATGCCATATGTTATTAGTATACTCAGCTGAAGGAGTGTGGGGACTAGTGTGTGTGTAGAGAGGCCCATCTGTACTTAGTCGGGAATTTTTCTGAAGTATATTGGTAAGTTAAGGTTCTAAGATACAGCTAAAATCTAGCAAAGAAGGAATATGGTGGGATGGAGCAAGAGGACTGAAAGAGCATCTTCCAAGGCAGAACAAGTGTATCAGGAACAGAAGGAGAAGGAGGCTCTCTCTGATATCACTGGCTTCCTGGTGATTGAAGCTATGCATGGGGGTAGTCTTCCTTAAGATACAGTGGAAACTGGTTGATTTGGACATGATAGGTGATTATGAATTATTAATATGTTCACTCACTGAGATTACCTTGTTGTCTTTGTGTTAATTAAGGTCTTAATATTTAATGCATTTAACTTTATAAAGCTAAGTTTTATTTCTGGTTTTTTATTGGCTCTACAGGCCTCAGTTTACTCATTTGTAAAATCAGGGAAACAGTTATACCATCTAATATAGTTGTCAGGAGGATGGTATGATTTTTACACATGTAAAGCTCTTAAGTTTCTGGAACCCAGTAAATGTATTGCTAAATGGTAAGTTTCATTATTATGAAAATAATTATATAATACTTACAAATTTAGGAAGGTGAAGCCTCCAATGTTAGACACACTGATGCTTCTGTCAGTTGTGCTAAAAGGTGCCCTATTTTCCTAGAGGTTCTAAAGATTGGCAGATACTACATTCTGCTCCAGTGCAGGCTTACAGAGCATTCTACTTAATGTTAGAGGAAGATGTGTTAATTTTAGCTGTCGCAGCTGGGCATTTATTAAATATAAGCATTTCATCAGCAAGAACAGGAATTTCAAAAAACATGCAGGCATTCTCTTACATAATTAGGATATGTAAGTTACTAACATTAGTGTTCCACATGGTTTACAAGATCATGAAATTTATGGGATGATTGTGTATGATGCAAACCCAGTTCTGTAGAGATCAAAAGTAACATGATACAACCTCGTAATTAAAAGACACATGTTAAATACATGAAATGATGCTTGAGAACAAGAGTTTATATAATAAATTGCTAATTTTGTGCAACAGAAACTAGCCTGTTCATAACCAAATTTTAATTTTGGATTGAAATGATCATACAGAGAGCTCAGTAAGGTCCTGGTGGCTAGAATCATCTAGGAAATCTGCATTAGGAGCTTGGACTTGTTTGGGCTTCGAAACACAATGTGGTAGAGAACAGTGGAGGTGGCAATTTCAGAGAAGAGAAATGGTATCAGACAAAGATTATAGGAAGCACAACCATATTGAAAAGTAAGAGACAATAATAACATCTATCTCCAAGGGGAGCCGGGTGGAGGAGATATCTGGAAATGTGTTTAATTCTTGGAAGTTTTGTTCAGGCTTCCTAACCACCACAGATAAGGGAAAGGCTGGAATGAAGTAAATGGCCTGCAAAACACAGTGCTGTTATCTTTGTCATAACTTTACCTTGACTTTTTCTTTGTTTTAATCTGAAATTTATGGGTGCTTTATTTAAAGTTGCAGAGAAAAAGAAATGAGAACAAATGAAGTAAGACAATTAGTTTTAATCTTAAGCCAACCATACCTTCTCACATCTTCTCTAAAGATGTTCAGGCTCCTTCTCTACTAATTGGCCCAATTATATATAATTTGACTGTTCAGAGGTTTATTCTGTTGGAGAAGGAAAATAAATGAAGAGCAAAATGCAGATGTTCAAGTACCAAGCCTCATTAATTAGACATGTATTAACTAATCCTAAAGACCACTTGCTGTGCCTCAAGAGATCCACAGGGAAGTTAAAGAGATTTTATTTTATGTCCGTCTGTCCTTTTTTCTTAAGTTTTATGCTAGGCCCCAAACAATACTATTGTTTAAATATTCCAATCTGGGATAGATAAATAACCACCATTTTCTCAAACATAGTCATTTGCCTATTCCACTGACATTTTTAAATATACACTTACTCTTTTATTCCCTTAGTTATTTTTGCCATATTTACAGGTCAAAAACTTGTTAATTACTCAACATTTCTCCTTAAGTCATTTTTTGTTTATTAAATAAATGCATCGTAGAGAAGGACTTTATGCCAAGAATAGGAATGGAAGACCAGTATTGTTTGCTTTGTGTAAAAATATGTATTTGGCAGAAATAATAAAACCAAAATCCATCTGTAAATATGGTTGCTCCCTGAAAATTCTGTCTCAGAAGCCCTTATTCTCTTAGTTAAAAAGCAAGATTTGTGAAAGGAAGACTGACAAAAGAACATGACCCCGTGATGTGGTTTGATATTACTTCATGCTGTGTCTAGGCACTGTGTAGAGCCATCTGGCTCAGCATTGAAATTGTGAGGGACAGTAGTGAAAAGAAAAGACAGCTAGAGTAATGTGAGCCTGTTGGTTCCCAACTGGACAGCAACACAGCTCTATTTCGCTTGTGCCACAAGCTCTGTAGTGACTTAAACTTCACGTTCTCCACACTGACATTGACAGCTTATATACTAAGTAACTTTTATAGGATCGTTATTGTTATATCTCACTATTAAAACTCCATAGCATTTTAACCTCCCTAAAATTGGTCCATTCATTTATTCATTGTCATTAAACAAATATTAATTGAGTGTCTATTAGGTGTCCGACACTTTTTTTAGGTACCAGAGATTCAGTAGATGAACAAAAAAAACAAGAAGAAATCCCTGTCTTCATGAAAACTAGCAGTCAACAGATAAATAAGTAGGTAGGTAGACAGACATAGATAATGATCAATGATAAAGAGCAATGTAACCTTGGAAAAGGGGACAGGGAAGGATGGGCAGGAAAGGGCTCAATGAAAGAATGATATTTGATCTAAGGCCTGAATGAAATGAAGAGTAGTGTTGATACATGGATGGTAAATACATTGGAGAAGAATATCCCAGGCAAAGGAAGAATGAACATAAAACCCTTAGGTATGAAGAGACAGCAAGGTCATCAGTGCTGCTGGAGAAGATTGATGGAGGGAGTGGAAGAGAAGAGAAAATCAGAGGGGCAGTGAGGGGCTAGTTCATGTAGGGTTATGGAAGGCACTGCATGAATTTTGGGTTTTTCCTCTGAGTGAAATAGTGGTTATGTTGGGGTTAGGACTATGTTCTGAAGTACATTTTAAATGATCATATAGATAATGGATTATCTACCATTAAGAGAATGTATAGTCGCTGAAGATGGGAAAACAATTAGATAGCGTTGTAATGATTGAGGCATGAGATACTGTTTATTTGGATCAGAGTGGTACTATTGGTGATGAGTTTTCTCAATGTATTGGAAAGAACAGACAATGGATTTTGCTAGTTGATTTAAAATCAGGAATATATCCAAATGGTTTGGCCTTAGGAACTGAAAGGATTCCCATAACTAAGATGGGTAAGATAATGAAAAATTTTGGTGGGGTGATGGGGTGAAATTAAACAAAATCAGTTTGAAATATAATAATTTCAAAATGTCTATTATTGGACATCTAAATATAGGCATCAAATAAATTGTTAAACATTTAAAACTGAAGTTCATAGAAGTGGAGTTTGGATTAGGATACTAAATTTGTGAGGGTTATCTTATAGATTGGATTTAATAAAATGAGATTAGATGAAATCAACAAGGTAATGTGCATTGATAAGAGTAGAAAATTTAGGACTGAGCCTTGCTTAGTGGTTGAGGAGATGAGATGAGATGAGCAAAGAAGAGCTGACAAAAAGGAAGGGTGGGTGGGGGGAAACCAGGAGTACATGGTGTTGTGAAAACCAAGGGAAGAAAGTTATTTAATAAGGACGTATGAAATGTTAAACGTGCAGAAAGTTCAACAATGGTCACCTCTGAGGCTTAGATATTCCTTTTGATAATATGAAGTCATCAGTCACTTTGACAACAGCAGGTATGATGGAGGATTGGAGACAACAGGCTGAATTGGTACAGAAACATTGGATAAAAGGAGTATTAGGACTTTGGAAGAGTTTTGATGTAAAGTGAATGGAATATTGGCATTACTTGAAAGGGGAAACAGGGTCAAGAGAGGGCTTGTTTAAAGCAGCTCATGCAGCTAAATACCAGAAAAAGGAACAGTCCAATAAAAAAGTGGACAAAAGACCTAAACAGACATTTCTCCAAAGAAGACATACAGATGGCTAATAAACACATGAAAAGATGCTCAACATCACTCATTATTAGAGAAATGCAAATCAAAGCCACAATAAGATATCATCTCACACTGGTCAGCATGGCCATCAACAAAAAATCTATAAACAATAAATGCTGTAGAGAAAAGGAAACCCTCTTACACTGTTGGGAATGCAAACTGGTACAGCTGCTATGGAGCCCAGTGTGGAGATTCCTTAAAAAACTGGGAATAGAACAGCCATGTGACCCAGGAATCCCACTGCTGGGCATACACCCCAAAGAAACCAGAATTGAAAGAGACACATGTACCCCAGTGTTCATTACAGGGCCGTTTATAATAGGTAGGACAAGGAAGCAACCTAAATGTCTATTGGCAGATGAATGGAAAAGGAAGTTGTGGTACATATACACAATGGAATATTACTCAGCTATAAAAACAAACACACTTGATTCAGTTCTAATGAGGTAGATGAACCTGGAACCTATTATACAGAGTGAAGTAAGTCAGAAAGAGAAAGATAAATGCTCTGTATATTGATACATATATGTGGAATTTATAAAGTTGATCCTACATGCAGGGCAGCAAAGGAGACACTGATGTAGAGACAGACTTTGGACTCAGTGGGAGAAGATGAGGGTGGGATGATTTGAGAGAATAACACTGAAATATGTACATTGCCATCTGTAAAATAGGTGACCAGTGCAAGTTCGATGCATGAAACAGGGCACCCAAAGCCCCAGAGGGATAGGGTGGGAAGGGAGATCAGAACAGGTTTCAGGATGGGGGAAACGTGTATACCTGTGGCTGATTCATGTTGATGTATGGCAGAAACCATCACAATATTGTAAAGTAATTATCCTCCAGTTATATTAATTAAAAATGAAAATCATAAAAGATGATGCTATTAAAAAATTTTAAAAATAGAGGGCTTTTTATATGATGGTAGAAATTACACTGTATGTGTAAGTCAAGTGAAGACATCTAGCAAAGAGAGAAGAAATGGTGTCAATATGATGAGAGGAAACTTCAGGATCCATGCTCTTGATTAGGCAAAAGAATGTGGGATCTGGTACATAAATGGAAGGGTTAGCTTTTCATAACAATGTGGACAGCTCATCTGTAAAAGCAGGAGGGAACAGGAGGAGCATGTGGGCTCAGGTGGCTTTTGTCCCCATAATTGTGAGTCATTCTTTCATTTGGTACAAATTGTGTAACCTTCAGTGATTTTTCCATGGTTTGTCTATCTTAGAGTGAATACCTTGCAAGACACAAATCAATTTTTTAGAAGGTTTCTTCAATAATAATTTCTCATACTTTCTTGAACACCAATAATATTTAGTAATTAATACAGCATACTTCAGTATTTAACATATAATGCCCTGTTTTGTCTTTTGTTTCTACGTTAAAGATGAAGATCTCTGTAGTATATTCATAGAATCAACTTGTAAGCTTGTGTGCATTTTTAAGGCCTTTCTTAAATCACTATTTTTCTGAAAAACCTTCTATGAATTCTCTGCAAGAATTAAATCCTTACTCCTTTTGCCTCTATCATATTTGTTCCATATCTTTAAAATATCAAACTTTGATTGCAAAATATTGCAAATATTCCTGCTGATCTCTCCTGTTGACTCAAAAAAATTTTTTTTCAGTACTATAATTACTTTATCTGGATATTCTTTAAAATTTTATTTTATTTTTTATTGAATTATAATTGATTTATAATGTTGTATTTCTGGTATATAGCAAAGTGATCAGCTTGCTTATATATATATTATATAGATATATATATTCATTTTCAGATTATTTTCAGTTCCTTATGCTATACAGCAGGTCCTTATTATTTATTTATAATAGTGTGTATGTTAATCTCAAACTCCTACTTTATCCTTCCTCTCCTTTTCCCCTTTGGTAATCATAAATTTGTTTTCTAAGTCTCTGGATCTGTTTCTTTTTTTAAAAGTAAGTTTATTTGTGTTATATTTTAGATT
This sequence comes from Oryx dammah, assembly GCF_014754425.2. NCBI lineage: Eukaryota > Metazoa > Chordata > Mammalia > Artiodactyla > Bovidae > Oryx > Oryx dammah. The sequence continues at coordinate 36,031,408 of NW_024070189.1, forward strand.
CCATGTTTAAGTGTATTGTGTGATGTTGTCTTTGACTTACTTCACTTAATATGATAATCTCCAGGTCCATCCATGTTGCCATACTCTATTCATTCTTTGAGATAGAGATTGTTTATTTATGTTTGTCTTCCCAGCTGTAAACAGACCATGTTATACATCATAAGTGAAGAACTTATAAATGAAAAAATAAAATGCTAGCATCATATTTTGTATTGAGCTGATTACAAATAAATTATTATTGTTAAATTTGAAATCATTTGATCTTATGGTATTAAAAGTGATTTAATTTCCTAAGAAATTTAAATGAACAAAGGCAGGAGGGTGACTTACCTATGTCAGGAAGCAGAGTATGTGTATTAGTGTTTGTAATGGCATCACTTCGTGGGAAATAGATGGGGAAACAGTGGAAACAGTGTCAGATCTTATTTTTGGGGGCTCCAAAATCACTGCAGATGGTGATTGCAGCCATGAAATTAAAAGACGCTTACTCCTTGGAAAGAAAGTTACAAACAACCTAGATAGCATATTCAAAAGCAGAGACATTACTTTGCCAACTAAGGTCCATCTAGTCAAGGCTATGGTTTTTCCTGTGGTCATGTATGGATGTGAGAGTTGGACTGTGAAGAAGGCTGAGTGCCAAAGAATTGATGCCTTTGAACTGTGGTGTTGGAGAAGACTCTTGAGAGTCCCTTGCACGGCAAGGAGATCCAGCCAGTCCATTCTAAAGGAGATCAGTCCTGGGTGTTCTTTGGAAGGACTGATGTTAAAGCTGAAACTCCAATACTTTGACCACCTCATGTGAAGAGTTGACTCATTGGAAAAGACCCTGATGCTTGGAGGGATTGAGGGCAGGAGGAGAAGGGGAGGACAGAGGATGAGATGGCTGGATGGCATCACCGACTCGATGGACGTGAGTTTGGGTAAACTCCTGGAGTTGGTGATGGACAGGGAGTCCTGGCATGCTGTGATTCATGGGGTCGCAAAGTGTCGGACACGACTGAGCAACTGAACTGAACTGAATGGTAGCTAGGTCTTATTTATGGTGATTTCAGTCTAGAAATACATCATGTTTGGGCATTTTCAGATAGTGTTTCATTTTCATTGATTTTTGTTTGTTTTATTTTCTTTAATACAGTTCTTTTTTATATGACTCTCCAGCTCCCATCCTTTTAGTAGATGGTGTACTGCTCCAATTTCACTTTGGTCATTATATTAAATCTTATATTTGCCCAAATGTGTTATCACCATTTGCGTTAAAGTGGTGTATTATTATTAGTTCTGACTTTCTTGGTAGCTCAGCTGGTAAAGAATCTACCTGCAATGCAGGAGACCCTGGTTCAATTTCCTGGGTCAGGAAAATCCCCTGGAGAAAAGATAGGGTACCCACTCTAGAATTCTTGGGCTTCCTTGGTGGCTCAGATGGTAAAGGATCTGCCTGAAATGCAGGAGATCTGGGTTTGATCCCTGGGTTGGGAAGATCCCCTGGAGAAAGGAATGGCAACCCACTCCAGTATTCTTGCCTGGAGAATCCCATGGACAAAGGAGCCTGGTGGGCTACAGTCCACGGGGTCACAAAGAGTCAAACAGGACTGAGCAACTAACACTTTCACTTTTCATGTCTATGTACTTGGAATGTTCCATTTCACATACTTTCAGGATTCACTAAATCATAGCTTAAAATCTCTAGGAAATTCTACTGTCACAAGCTTTGATCTTATGAATTAGATTAATTGTTTTGTGTCAAAGATCAAATGTGGAATTATGGAACCATGTCACTAATAGTTACTCTGGCTATAGATGAACATCTAAGGAGTATGTTATGAAGAAGAAAAATGACTTAGGTCTACATTCACACCAAAGGGCTGTAAACAACATCAAGTCAAATCATTATTCACTCATCTCATTTATATATATATATATATATATATCGTAAATATTTCTAAAATATATATGTAAAAACTCAAATAATAAAGACTGTTTACCTTTTTTTCCCATAGGTATTAAAGGGATAAGAGAAATAAATTATTTTCATAATCAGTGATTAAGACTTTTTAGTACTAGCTCAGTAGCTATAACTATATTGATAACATATTCATGTCCTTAACTATGTATTTGTCTGTATCATGTAGCTAACATATATTGAATTCTTTTGTGTCATACATTGCACTAAGTGCTTGGTGTGTACTTCTCACAAATAACTCCATTTGGATTGTAATATTAGATGAGGCACCTGCAGACAAATAAGGTTAAATAATTTACCCCCATTTAGTAGGCAAGAGATCCAGAATTTTATTTTAGCTCCATCACAATCTAAAATCTGTTGAGGAACACTGTATTGTCCCCAGTGAATATTGGTTTATACACATACACAGACATGTGCATACACATATATGTATATATAGACACGTATTTAGACATACAGCAGTAACATATGAATATATATGTACAGTTATATAATTGATGTGAATTATACATGAATTGGACTTCCCTGATGGCTCAGATGGTAAAGCGTCTGCCTGCAATGCGGGAGACCTGGATTCGATCCCTGGGTCGGGAAGATTCCCTGGAGAAGGAAATGGCATGGAAAATGCCTGGAAAATCCCATGGATAGAGGAGCTTGGTGCAGGCTACTGACCATGGGGTCGTAAAGAGGCGGGCATGACTGAGCGACTTCACTTTTCACATACATGAATTATTGAGAGTATATAAAATGAGTTCTACATCCTTGTGTATATGTACATGGTAATAAATTTTCACAATCAGGTAGGGTTCTAGTACCAAACCCATCACCTCCCCTTAAACCTTTATTGCTTTCTCCTGCACACTATTTATATTTTTGTCATCACTGTTGTATCAACCTTCCGATTACATGTTCATAATCTTTATTAATTCTTCCATCACTTTTTGTATCTGACCTCACACTGTGCAATATAATTTTGTTGAGGCAAAACCTCTTTTCTGTTTTGTGGACAGTTGATTCTAGTTGATTATTTTGTGGCACTTTGAAGTACCTTATTTTTAGAGAACCCTTTCTAATATACTAGTTGATGAGCTTGAGTTACTTCTCTTTCTCTTTTTTTAAAGAGAAACTTACATGTTAACCAAAGACTTTTTAGACTAAAACAACTTCAAGAACTAAATGAATACTCTCTCTCCCAGAAAAGTGTTTTTATCAGAATTTGTGTTGTCTTGAACTTTTCAATGATTCATTCCATAGTTGCTCATCAAAAATACTTTATTTCACTCTGTATTGAATAGTGTCACCATCTTTCCATGACAGAGAAATTTCTCTGTCAGAAAAAATTTTAAGAGACTTTTTTTTTATGTAAAGTGTGGTTATTTCTCACTAGTTACCAATCCATTCAGGGACAGTGGGTATTTCAGAATAGAACCAGTCTGTTAAACCATATTCCAATTTGAGATCATTTCTTCATCAATGACAGTGGAAACTGGTTTCATAGAAAATGGTATCAAATAGTGCCTTTGAATATACTTCACAGAATACCTAAAAACAAATGAATGCTTTATTGAGTATATTTAATATACTGAAAAGTTCTTAAATATATACATGAGTCACTATGACTGTTTGGAATATTAGGTTTGAAGAGTGAAGGAATTATTTTTTACTGTGTAGCTGCTTCTTAAAAGATTCTGGCAGTATTGAAAAACTGAGACATAACAAGAGGTATAGGTGTTCTTAGATGACCTGAACACTGCCTGTGAAAATAGGTTTATATTTGTTTGTTTGTGTCTGTTTTGCTAGTTTTCAAAACTTCATAAATGAGGATTTTGTGTATGTCCATGTTGTATCCTTTTTACCAATTATCTCTTACTGTATCTTTCATAATAGGAATGCTGCAGTCGAAATTCATTTTGGATAAGGGAAAGATTTCACATGTTAGGTAAATTATGAGATCAGGAACATATTAGGACATTTTGTAAGCTCTTCTTCTAAGATTTTGCTTGGAATACAGGCATAAAGGGCTCATGAGTTTCTCCTAACTCAAGTATGAGTTGCAGGCACAGAAGGAGAGCCTGCTGGCTAGGAAGCCTCAGGAAGCAGAGTAATGAAGCTGACTCTGCAGTACTCCTGGAAGACTTCAACCAACTATACTATACCTTTGTAAGTGAGTTATGCTTTGAGAATTGACTGGATATTTAACATCTAGACTGTTTACAATCCTTAGAGTAATACTTATTAGATCCTTCCAAACACTGTTATGTTAGGAACTATGTGTTGAAAGAATAATGGCTTGACCAGGGGTCACACCTTCTGGAATCTAAGCCTAACTGCCTTATCAACTAGTTCTTTTAACCTTTGCCATGTGGCTATTTTACTCTATATCAATGCAGTGTCAAAAATGATTAACATATGCATATTATGGCATGAGTGTCTGGGAGAATTAGCTCCAAGGTACAAAACTCTTTAAGCCTGTTTTTGGTCTGATATGTGAACCCCCAAGCCTCTAGCTCCATATACATAACAATACTGTAATACATTACAGAAAAAGGAACAAAAAATACAGAGTAAGTTCAAAAAGGAAGAAGGGGATTTCTTTTCCAGGATGGCAGTATACCAACTCCCTAGAAAAGCAAGCAAACCTGGGGAGAACTTTTAAAAAGCAATCCTTTCAAGTGTTTGCAAATTGTACCAAGTGCATACCAAAGTGAAGAAACACTTATTTGAGAAAATGTACTAAAGCTCAGTAAGAATAGCAAGAGTCTGACATTTGAGCCATGACCCATTCTCTACCTCTTCTTCCAAAGGTTTGTTGGAAGCTACACTCCACCTATGTATATGGGCAGATGTGGTAAAAAAAGACAGGGCTTCCTCTCCCCTCAGCTCCCAATCAGGGCTTACCGTATCTCACTGAGAGAGAGAGACAGGCTCCCAAGCACTTATCATCTCCTCCAAGCTGAAGAGGCTGTTTATGAGGAAGGCAAGTGAGAGTTCAGGGACTCCCTCTCTCCTCTGGCCCTATTCAGAAGAGAAGAGATCTACCTCATGCGTGGAAGACTGAAAATCTTGCAACCTAACCACTCTTACCCCAGCTTAACATCAAGTTTCCATGAAGGAAGACACAAAGCAAGAAGACAAAAAGTTGTTGTTCCTCCCAGAGCCTAGTATAGTGTCTCAGAAAGCTTGCTCCGGGGAAAGGACAGCCAATAGGAAAAGAGATTACAAAGCTCTCACAATATGAACTGACTTTATTTAAAAAAAAAAAATATGGGGAAATTAATACCTATGAGCACTCTTAAGACAATATCTCCTCTTAACTATACTCTGTATGATAATTAATGATGAATGTGTGCCTTTATACTTTTGAATAACACCAAGAGGTGGCTGTTCAGTTTTCCTGGCACCACTTATGGAAGAGACTCTTTTCTCCATTGTATATTATTTGCCTTCTTTGTTGTAGGTTAATTGACCATAGGTGTGGGGGTAAATCTCTGGGCTTTCTATCCTATCCCATTGATCTGTATTTCTGTTTTTGTGCCAGAATCAAAACAATATGGTCCACACTGGTAGTGTGGACTTAAGCCACGGAATCTTAATTCCTCCAGCTTCATTTTTTTTCTCAGGATTGCTTTGGGTATTCAGGGTGTTTTGTGTTTTCATATGAATTTAATTGTTTTGTTCTAGCTCTCTGAAAAATGCCATTGGTAATTTGATAGAAATGGCACTGAATCTGTAGATTGCCTTAGGTAGTATAGTCATTTTGATAATATTGAATCTTCCAATCCAAGGACATGGTATATCTTTCTCTGTCATCTTTGACTTCTTTCATCATTGAGTTGCAGTTTTCAGAGTACAGATCTTTTACCTCCTTAGGTAAATTGATTCCTAGGTATTTTATTCTCTTTGGTATGTTGGTAAATGGGATTGTTTGCTTAATTTATCTTTCTGACCTTTTGTGTTTGTGTATAGAAATGCCAGAGATATCTGTGTATTAATTTTTTTCCTGCAACTTTAGTTCAATGGTGAGCTCTAGTATTTTTTAAATTTTTATTTATTTTTAATTGAAGGATAATTATTTTATAGTATTGCATTGGTTTCTGCCAAATATCAACATGAATCAGCCGTAGGTTTAACCTATGTCCCTTCCCACTTGAACATCCCTCCTACCTCCTTCCCCATCTCACTCTCTAGGTTGTTACAGAGCCCTGATTTAAGTGTTTTGATAGTGTCTTTAGGACTTTCTATGTATAGTATCATGTCATTTGCAAACAGTGACAGTTTTACTTCTTCTTTTCCAAGTTAGATTCCTTTTATTTCTTTTTCTTCTCTGGTTGCTGTGACTAAGGCTTCCAAAACTATGTTGAATAAAAGTGGTAAGAGTGGAAACTCTCTTTGCCTTGTTCCTGATCTTATGGGAGATGCTTTCAGCTTTTCACTGTTGAGAATTATGTTACCTGAGTGTTTGTCATATGTGACCTTTATTATGTTGAGGTATGTTTCCTCTATGACCATTTTCTGGAGAGTTTTTTTCATAAATTGGTGTTGTATTTTGCCAAATGCTTTTTATGCATCTATTGAGATGATCATATATTTTTTATTCTTCAGTTTATTAATGTGGTGTATCACACTTATTGATTTGTGGATATTAAAAGATCTTTGCATTCCTGGGATAAACCCTATTTGATCTTGATATATGATCCTTTTCATATATTATTCAGAAAAAAATTTAGTTTCAGGTTGTATGTTTTAAATGGATGACTTGTATGGGTATGTGAAATATAGTACATCCCAATAAAGGCATTTTAAAAACTAAGCAGATAAATTTTATATATCAGAAAGAAGAAAAGAATTCAAAGCTAGAATCATGAGCTATAGTTGACATTATATAGTCCACCAGAGTAGCAGAAAATGATTAGACTACAGGAGTTGAGGCTTCAACAGGCAAATAAAAATAAGAAAGTGGCATTAGCCTTGTACATTGTGAGGAGCAGTTTCTGAGATCCCTGTCTAAACTAAAAATCCAAGTACTGTCCATTCTATGAGGTATAGAAAGTCTCCTCTCACTGGATTGAGGAAGAGGTACAGAAGGCCACATTTAGAAATAGGACCTCTAATCTTATGTATCATGAGGGTAGTAACAGGTGAAAATTCAGCACTACTCATGGAAAAGCATTGTAAGTGGAGGAATCAACAGGAAAACTCACCCAGAACCAATAATCCCAGGAACCCTGTAGAGACAAAGCAGAATCACTTCTCATCGAACTGTTGTCTTCAGATTTCAGGGCATGAACAACTTCTGTTTTTGTTTTTTTTTTTGAAAGCTAAATAGATACCTCTTGCTGCTGCTGCTGCTGCTGAGTCACTTCATACTGTTAGAAAGTATAAAACCCATGGAAGGTGGCAAATTAAGAGGTTCACAAATGGTGCCTGGAATTTCAGATGCCAACAAATAAAAGTGACACATCATGTGGAAGTAATAATAGACTCTGTAGTTATTTTCTTAAAGTGGTTTTATGACTTCTTTACCCCACGTGTGCTTAATCACTAAGTCGTATCTGACTCTTGGTGACCCCATAGACTGTAGCCTACCAGGCTGTCTGTCCATGGGATTTTCCAAGCAAGAATACACCCCATAAGTCATGGGAAGTGACCTGTTTGCTTCATGTCCTCCTGGACATGGCATAAATCGATGCTTTTTTCACTCTCCACTGCACTCGGTTCTTCAGCATTTACTATCTAGTCTTGGTTCTCATTTGCCTATAATCTATCACTTCCCAAGAATTTGGCTCATGTTCTACTTGGTAATTTCCTCCATTTTAATATCCTTTTGATGCTTCCTGTTCAACTTTTCAAAGCCTGCTTTCTGCTCTGAATCCTTTCAAAGAGACGGTTTTTTTCCTCTCAGAATATTATAACATGGCTCTTATTTATCTGTTACTTAGAACTTACCATAGTGCGCTCCCTTTGGGGTCCTATTCATGTCTCTCTCATTCTGTAAATTACAAGTTTCTGGGAAGTAGTTCTTAACCACATTAATTACCTTCTCCACAACTTCTCCACCCCAAGTACACTGTAAAGGTCTGCCACATATCAAGGCAAAAACAATAAATATTAAAAGTCTAAGCCAAAAAATAGAAATCCTTTTAAAAAGTTAAAAAATTTTATAATCCTTTATCTAACTGAAATTCATTGTCATTGTCAGGAAGATTTGTAATATCAACAGTGAATACCTTGTTACATTTAGCAGACTGAGAGAAATTCAGAAAAATCTACCCCAGACAGGCAAGAGAAGCTGTTCGTAAGAAGCTAACAGGGACTGTACTACACTTTATTCTTGTGCTTTGTCTCATGTGATTCTCACAGTATTTCAGTTTCCTATCTTGTAAACGAGACTTGGAATTGTTAAATAGTTTGCCTTTGTTTTTTCAGCTAAATAGGGATGGGTACAGATTTGAACCAGGTCTTTCTGATTTCTAAACCACTTCAAAAAGTCGTGCTTTTGCTGGCATATGCATCAGTGCAAAGAAACACAGGGTTATGTATAATGAGATGGTAAATGTCTGCTTGTGTTTCTGATTCCTTGTCTGGGTCAGCTTACCTTCACAAGTCAAAACAGTGATGACTCTCAAATGAGTTCAATAGCTTTAGAATATATTGAGACATATAGTATTTCTTGATTTTCTCATTTACCTAGGATCACACCAATTTACTTTGATGTTGCGTTAGCAATTAGAGATTTTGACAGCTTCATCTGTATTATACGCGTATCCTTTTATGCAATAATAAGGTGAGAATGTTATGATTACAGGATGTCTTCAGTAATAGACACTTGAAAACTGGGATGTCTATCAAATGTGCCATGTGTCTAATTAAAACTATTCATGGATTTAGAGAAAAATGTTTGCTAATAGCTAAGATATTTTTCTACCTTCCCTGGCATTTATTAATCATACTCCTGGTATATGTTCAAAAAGTAATGAAAAAAATATTTTTTTTAAAAAAGTGAAGAAAAAGCTAATAGTTTGATAACAAAATATTTGTCAAAAATACATTTATAAACCATGAGGCATAGTTTAATTCCTAGTGTGATACAGTGAGATCTGTATACTGGAGCTAGAAAATCAAGTTTAAATTCCAGCTCTCCTACTTAGTAGCTACATAATCCAGAGGAGCTCACTCAATTGCTTGGGCTCTCTCTTCTTTAAAATTTAATCTAATTAATAGATCATTATATTTGCTTCAAAATGGTTTTCTTTGGAATTAAAGGAGTTTAAGAAGAAAAGCCCAAACTGATAGATTTGTTAAAATCCTTGAAGTTTTTTTAAAAGAGTTTATCAGTAAGAATGGCCATCTATTAATGCTTGTGAAAGACACTGAATAGGTAACATATCTAATTTATATATATAATAAATATCCATATAGTGATAAATATATTAAAATAATAATTATTATATTGTATATAGTAATAACAGACACACACATATATAATCACTTTAAAGAGGTAAGCAGACATTTTAATATAGTTGTTAAATGTTCAGCCTTTAGAACCAGCTGGTTGGGTATAAAAATGTCTCTCCCACCTACCAACTTTGTGAATTTGGTAAGACACTCAAACTTTGAAAGCCTTAATTTCCTCCTCTGTAAAATGGGCATATTAATATAATTTGCTTCATTTTGTATTCCTGAATAATTAAATGACATATATTTAATATAGTGCTTTGTACTTTGTGAATACTCAGTAGATGATGGGCGTTTCTGTTATATTCACTTAACCAATGAGGAAACAGAGGTTCAGTTAAGTATCTTCCCTATGTTTCCATAGGTATAAATGAGCAGAATCAGAATTTGAATTTGCTTCTGTGCAGCTCTAAAACTAATACTCTTTTCCTACAACATGCAACAGTTCACATTCAGCTGATTTATTTTCCCCATTAATGGAGTTTTTTCTTTGTATCTTGATATTTCTGAATCCTACAATGACTTACCTTCTTGTACAAAATATTTTAATTGTGGATCACCAATTAAAAAAAAATTCAAACCTCTGAATGCAGGAATTTAGTTGGCTCTTTCTGAAAATTATACTTAAAAATGATTAGCAGGGTCTCAGTGTGAGAATCAAATTAGGATTTTCATATGAATTGTTTTCATTGATAAAATAACATGAACTAGTAATTATATAGTGATTTTGCATTTACAATTATTAGAATTTATAAACATTTTATCATTTTGAACCCCTAAACATTTTGTGAGATAGGTTAGAGAAGACAGGACAATAAAGAAGCTGAGGCTTGGGAATTAACAGAGTTAGGCCAACGCTGAAGAGGTAGTAATGGTAGAGCTGAATTAGAACCCACGCTGCCTCTCTGTGGGAGTGTACTTTTAGGGTATCACTAATAAAGCCCAAGTACTGTAAGCAAGAAATAAGAAGTGCTTTGCAACCCAGTTACATCCACTTTTAATATTGGTGCTTTTTTTTTTTTGTCCTAACTGATATTTACCTCAAAAACAAATAGAGAATCAATGGCATTTGAATTACAGTGTAGTCATTGTTCTTTATGCTGGACATCAGTTCAGTTCAGTCACTCAGTTGTGTCCTACTCTTTGCGACCCCATGAATCGCAGCACTCCAGGCCTCCCTGTCCATCACCAACTCCTGGAATTCACTCAGACTCGTGTCCATCAAGTCAGTGATGCCATCCTGACATCTCATCCTCTGTCGTCCCCTTCTCCTGCCCCCAATCCCTCACAGCATCAGGGTCTTTCCCAATGAGTCAACTCTTCGCACGAGGTGGCCAAAGTACTGGAGTTTCAGTTTTAGCATCATTCCTTCCAAAGAAATCCCAGGGCTGATCTCCTTCAGAATAGACTGGTTGGATCTCCCTTGGACTCAAGGGACTCTCAAGAGTCTTCTCCAACAGCACAGTTCAAAAGCATCAATTCTTTGGCACTCAGCTTTCTTCACAGTCCAACTCTCACATCCATACATGACCACTGGAAAAACCATAGCCTTGACTAGACGGACCTTTGTTGGCAAAGTAATGTCTCTGCTTTTGAATATGCTGTCTAGGTTGGTCATAACTTTCCTTCTAAGGAGTAAGCGTCTTTTAATTTCATGGCTGCAGTCACCATCTGCAGTGATTTTGGAGCCCAAAAAAATAAAGTCTGACACTGTTTCCACTGTTTCCCCATCTATTTGCCATGAAGTGATGGGACCAGATGCCATGATCTTCGTTTTCTGAATATTGAGCTTTAAGCCAACTTTTTCACTCTCCACTTTCACTTTCATCAAGAGGCTCTTTAGTTCCTCTTCCCTTTCTGCCATAAGGGTGGTGTCAATTACGTATCTGAGGTTATTGATAATATTTCTCCTGGCAATCTTGATTCCAGCTTGTGCTTCTTCCAGCCCAGCATTTCTCATGATGTACTCTTCATAGAAGTTAAATAAGCAGGGTGACAATTTACAGCCTTGACATACTCCTTTTCCTATTTGGAACCAGTCTGTTGTTCCATGTCCAGTTCTAACTGTTGCTTCCTGACCTGCATACAGGTTTCTCAAGAGGCAGGTCAGGTGGTCTGGTATTCCCATCTCTTTCAGAATTTTCCAGTTTACTGTGATCCACACAGTCAAAGACTTTGGCATAGTCAATAAAGCAGAAATAGATGCTTATTTAATGTTGACATAATGAAGACAGAATAGTGTAGGGTAAACAATTGTTACTGCAAAGGATCCAGAGTGTATTTGTGTATTTCAAATGAGGCTTCAAGTGTGTGGGCTCCTTGTGGCCACATGGGAATAAGCTTTGACATAAACTGATGAAGTGAGATGGTTGTTTCCATGTGTTTTATCTACCTCTAGTGAAAAATGTTTTCATTTCATCACCCAGACTTTATGTGGTGGCTGTTGTTTGCATTCCTTCCAGTGATATCTTTTCTGTATGTCTATTAAAGTGAAGCGAAGTTGCTCAGTCATGTCCGACTCTTTGCAACCCGTGGACTGTAGCCCACCAGGCTCCTCCATCCATGGGATTCTCCAGGCAAGAATACTGGAGTGGGTTGCCATTTCCTTCTCCAGGGGATCTTCCTGACCCAGGAATCGAATCCGAGTCTCCCACATTGCAGGCAGATGCTTTAACCTCTGCACCACCAGTGGCTTCCCATGTCTGTTAAGACGTGGTAAAAAAAATAACAATAAGAAAATAAAACACTGTGTGATACAGCCTCAATTCTGAAGATCTAGTGGCATGGAAAGGAAAATATGATTTGCTTCTCCACACATCAAGACTCTTTATCAGAAAGAAATTCCAGACAGCTGATGGGAGATGATTCATAAACTCTGACCACTCCCAAAGGGAAAAAAATCCCTTTATCAAAGTGACAACTATATAGGCCATGTGCTCTTCTGTGCTATGATTTCTATGTCATAGCTCTTCAGGTTCCTAATCAAAATCTCTTTGTCTTGTTGCCCTTGCTTTGAAAATTCTGCTTCTATTTATATCTACAGGTTATCCATCCACTCTGAGACACAGAGCTGATAATGATAACAAAGACACAGTAGATAAATCAGTGACTGAAAACTCCTCTAAATATCTGGAGGATGAGATAGAATATGGACGACAATATGAACAACATCTTACTCTCATACTTTACAATGTTGGTGACAGAATGTGGGTATTAAAAGTTTAGGCTCTGGATCTTTTTTTTTTTTCTTACTGTGTGCTTGGACAACTTAACCTCTTAAATTCTTTTGTAATCTCTGAAATTAATAATTAAGATGCATAACCAATGAGGATTTTTTGAGAAATAAATTCTCAAAAACAGTTTTTTACACTATAGAGGCATCCATAAATGCTTTCTGGTAAAATTACAAATATTTGACTGCCATAAAATTCATATGTGATTAACACATTAAGCAACATTAGGCCCAAATCATGGGTTAGGAAAATCTGCCCTGACAGTCAAATGAAGATAAGCTACTTATAGTAGCCAAGTTGTTCAGTCATGTCCGAATCTTTGTGACCCCATGAACTATACAGTCCATGGAATTCTCCAGGCCAGAATACTGGAGTGGGTAGCCTTTCCCTTCTCCATGGATCTTCCCAACCCAGGGATCAAACCCAGGTCTTCCACATTGCAGGCAGATTCTTTTCCCTCTGAGCCACCAAGGAAGCCTTCAAGGCTACTTCTGGCATGTCCAAATGAGGTTGGCAAATCCTCTTCCTCAAAAGTAAATATATAGTTTGACCAAACTGCCAAAAACAACCATTTTGGTTCTCTGGAATTTAGCCAAATGCATACAGCAAATGGAAATGCCTTTTTTTTTTTTTTTCATGAGAAACTACTAAATTTCAGCTAAGAATAGTAGGTGTCTGTAGCATTCTTGCCTGGAGCTGCTCCCATCTGCTTTCCTTTCCAGCTTAGCAGTCAGTTTGCTTCTATCAGAGAGAGACAAACTGAGAAAATCAGCAGCATTGATGCTGGAGAAGGATCAATTAATTGAGTAGAAAGCAGAAGCCCTGCACCCAGCAGAGAAAAGCAAAGGTCTGCAGATACCCTAGACTGAGATTTCAGTCCCAGTCAAGGTAAATGGCAGAGCCACAGACTAAACAGGGATTTAACAGGAAAATCTGGGAGATGAGCTAGCCGTGGACAGCCTGGATACACTAAGTATGTCTGAATATGGACGAAGGCTGTGCAGATTTGCATCAAACAACCCATATAGTTCAAGATATCCAAATATCACCAGCAAGAGGAGGCTATACAACGTGTAAAGGACACACGAGAGGTTCTAGCAAAAATAACATGGGGGCAGATGGGAAAGTGCTTAACTTTGAGTGTGCTACTAAAACTAGGCATGGACCCATCAGTCAGTCCTGTACTGCACAATCCTGAGAGCAAATACCTCCTTAAATTTCCCTCTCAAGGTTCCTTACTGGTCTCACTTTAGTCCTGGCCCTGCAGCGCCATCACACAGGCTACTCCTAGCTAGCTCCATTTAAAATGAGAGTAACAACAACAATAATAAAACTAAACTAAGCAAAGACCTCAGGTAGCACATTGTGAGAGATTTCATTAATGTAGTCCAGCCATGTTACTAAATAAACAAAGAAAAAAGAGCAATAACCTTCTGGGGGGTGGGGGAATAAAAATCAGAAACAATAGTTACTATAAGATACTATCCTTTTCAGAGAATTCCTTTATTATTTCTTATGTAATTCTATATTATTTCTAAATTATATAATTTCTTATATAATTCTATATTATTTCTTATAAACCAAGTCTGTCAGCAATTGGTTTTATTAGTTTTGGATTATCTATGAATGCCTTTATTTCACCTCTAATCCTGAAGAATAATATTGCTAGATACAGAATTCTTTTTGGTTCACATCCCTTTTTCTTAGTCATTCTACTGCTTTCAGGGCTTTGTTATATCAAATTAGAAGTCTATTGTTAATCATATTGATGTTCTTCTTTACTGAGAAGTTATTTTTCTCTTTATGCCTAACATAAGGTCACAAACATTTTATGCTACATTTGATCAAGAAGTTTTATAGTTTTGTTTAGACTGTAGACTTAGGTGTATGTCTGTTTTGAGCCTTTTTTAAATTTAAAGATATCCAGTTGCTCTAGCTCCGTGTGTTGAAATGGCTATTTTTTTTCTCCATTTAATTGCCTTTTTACCTTTGATGCTGGGAGGGATTGGTGGCGGGAGGAAAAGGGGACGACAGAGGATGAGATGGCTGGATGGCATCACCGACTCGATGGACATAAGATTGAGTGAACTCCGGGAGTTGGTGATGGACAGGAAGGCCTGGCGCGCTGCGATTCATGGGGTCGCAAAGAGTCGTACATGACTCAGCAACTGAACTGAACTGAACTGTACCTTTGATAAAAGTATACTTTCCACATAGGTGCGGGACTACTTCTGGTTTCTATAATGTTTGTGGTAAGAAAGTGTATTCTGACATCGCTGAGTGTGCATTCCATAAATATCTAAAAATATCAATTACTAAAATTTGATAATGTTCTGATCTACAAGTTTATGTATGTATTCTACATCCATTGAACTTAACACTTTATGTATCTTTTGTATTTTATGATGTATTGATGTAGTATTTCTGATGTTTGTTTACCTGTATCTGCTTTTAATATTTTCAGAGAACTATTAAATTCTTTAAAAATATCTGCAGACATGTCTCAGTATCTGAGGCCCTAAGGATAAAGGCAAAAGAAATGAGAAACTTGTAACTGAGCAGATTATGAACTCTTAGAGAAGCTTTTCCTTTTTCCAAATGATGCTATCTCTGAAACAAATTGAGTCTGTCTCTCCTTTTCTAGCATTGTCTTATCTAATCTAAATTCTCAGATTCCATAAAACATTCACATTGTCTGATACCAAAATTTCATTTGTCTCAGCTCCTACTGATTCTTCTTTATGTTTTCTAGTTCCTTGTTAAAATTCTCACTGTGTTCATCTATGCGTTTTCCACGTTCAGTTAGCATCCTTAATACTTTGTACTCTTTATCTGGCAAATTACTTCTCTTTTTCATAAGTTGTTTGTCTCAGGTTTTTTTTTTTTTCCCCCCTTTGCTCTTTCATTGGAAACAAATCCCTCTTTGTTTCATTTTGTTTACCTTTATCTTTGTGAAACTTGGTGAAACAGTTAACTAGTCCCAGTCTGTAAAGGCTGTATTTGTGTGTGACAGTCTCTGTGTAGTTTATGTGTGCCCAGTGGCTCTGGTAGGAGAGCTGGATCTGAAATGAGCAAGGCTCACACCTTCCCCCGTGGGCCTGCTGGCAGCTGTCACCTTGATATGAGCGGGGGCTGGAGATGGAGGGGATAGCGCCAAAGCCAGGTGTGACCTGAGGCTTCTCCTATTCTCAGTGGCCATCACTGCCCTCTTGAGGGCAGGGTCAGATCCCCAGATGCTGAAGCTGTGGCCCTGGGGGTTGGAGATTAGCTGACTCCATTTTTTGCAAGTGTGCATTTTTACCACTCTCAGCAATGACACCTTTGCCTCAGAAGGGAACAGTTCTGGAGTGAGAGGGGCCGCAGTTGGTGCCTGATGCAGGCGGGGGTGCTCACTGCAGTGGTCCTGGAGTGCCAGTTAGAGCTACAGACGACTGCCAATCCACCACCTCTGCAAGCAGCAATAATGGCCACCCTCGCCCCGTTCAGACCGGTGCCAGCTCTGAGCTGGTTTCGTTCACCTCAGGTGCTCACTCTCTTTAGCCTTTGCTCTAGGGGGAAGTTGCCGCAGAGCTGGAGATGTCAGAGGGGCACTTGACATGGGCCAGAGTGCATGCTGAGCTGGTCCTGAAAAACTATCCTGAGCGGCAGGTGCTTTCACTCTGCTTCCTCTGCTTGTTCCTGAGAGTGAGCAGGTATGGTGAGCTCTTCACAAGGGAAGTCTAGGTTCCTACAGCTCTTCCTTAAGTCCCACTTGTTCAAAACCAGCAAAGGGGACTTGTCTTCCTCGTGTCGGACCCTGGGCTGAGATGTCCAACATGTGGCTCAGATTGCACACTCGCCAAGATCTCCAAGCCTATATAATCACCCTCCTGTTCTGTGTCCCCTCTTAGGGACTCAGTTCCGTACCTGATCTCATCTCTTCCCTTTCAACCTGTCTCCTGTGGATCTTTTTTTATAGCCTTTTGTTGTTGTAGAGAATAACTGAAATAAATGATTGAAGAGTGGCCAAAGGGCACTGCTTAAAAAAAATCAGACAGTACATCCTTCAAGACCAAATTTTTTATTTTATGTAAAGAATCCCAATTTCAAACGACCAAATGATGATCTATAGATTATTTAACTTATTCCTCAATATTTAAATTTTCTTTATAGTGCTTGTAGTATCTCATTACCAGTTTTTGAGGGGCTAATGTCTCATTTTATAATCTTGTTTTTTCTTAAAGGTGAAATTAAATAGAGCTTTGCCCCAACTCCAAAACTCTGAAAGTCTATACCAAAATTCTTAAACCTCCTTTTTCATCTCTAGGACATTGCAACTGGTCATAATTGAGCTTCTGATAAATTTTATCTAGGCAAATTGAATGTTTATCATATTTAATTTCTAATAAAGTATCTATTTTCTGAACACTAAAATTTAGAACTGTCTTCTCAACTAATTGTGAAGTTACAGAGCAACAAGTTTTTAAATTTCAATCTAAATGTCTTCAGTGTAAACTATTTTATCATCACTTATTATTCCATCAGTTCAGTTCAGTTCAGTCACTAGTTGTGTCTGATTCTGTGACCCCGTGAATCACAGCACGCCAAGCCTCCCTGTCCATCACCAACTCCGGAGTTCACTCAGACTCATCTCCATCGAGTTGGTGATGCCATCCAGCCATCTCATCCTCCGTCATCCCCTTTTCCTCCTGCCTCTAATCCCTCCCAGCATCAGAGTCTTTTCCAATGAGTCAACTCTTCGCATGAGGTGGCCAAAGTATTGGAGTTTCAGCTTTAACCAGTCCTTCCAATGAACATCCAGGATTGATCTCCTTTAGAATGGACTGGTTGGATCTCCTTGTAGTCCAAGGGACTCTCAAGAGTCTTCTCCAACACCACAGTTCAAAAGCATCAATTCTTCGCCACTCTGCTTTCTTCACAGTCCAACTCTTACATCCATACATGACCATTGGAAAAACCATAGCCTTGACTAGATGGACCTTTTTTGGCAAAGTAATGTCTCTGCTTTTTAATATGCCATCTAGGTTGGTCATAGGTACATATAAAAATGTGCTGAATTTCTCACTCTAGAAATGAATATGCTTAATAGTGAAAAATTATATATAGTGATTAAAAATACTTGAAGTGTATATAATAAACTAATTTAGCTTCTGAAATGAAATCCTCTGACGTGTTTTCTCATTTACTTTAGTAAAATTGTTAATTTCTATGTGGTTATTGATTGAGGCAAAATGGTTTCCTTCAGATATGTTTATATCTGTGGATAAAATGTACGTAAAAATTAAAACTTTGTAGGAAACTCAGCTGACTTTTTCCTAGCCCAACATAACCTTCAGGCTAATATTGCAAATTTATATGGAGAAAGTGAAGTTGAAGTGAAGTCGCTCAGTCGTGTCTGACTCTTTGTGACCCCATGGGCTGTAGACTACCAGGCTCCTCTGTCCATGGGATTTTCCAGGCAATAGTCCTGGAGTGGATTGCCATTTCCTTCTCCAGGGGATCTTCCCAACCCAGGGATCGAACCTGGGTCTCCCACATTGTAGACAGATGCTTTACCATCTGAACCACCAGGGAAGTCCATATGGAGAAAAGGAACTCAAATTAATAATAGTTATATTTTTTAGTGTGTTACTTTTTAAAAATATGTACACATTGCCTTTGTCTTTTTCTCTAATGAAATATTGGCAATTCTTGAAGACCATGAAGATGATAAAATTCTGAAATTACTAACAAAGTTTGAACTAGGCAAAGATTTCTTCTGTATTCTTTGTGTTCAATTCTTTTCACAGAGCTACTGTTTAAAAACTCACTTTCATCTCTGTTTTTTACTTTCTCTTTCCCTTTGGAATTGCTAAAAGTCTGGAATCTATAACTAAAAATTTTCATACAGTTACATTAATTCTGTAGTCAGGAATGAGAAAAACAGGCTGAAGTAAAACCAGTGGACCATATGAAAATTTCCATTTTTATTAGACACTAAAATCTATTCAAATAGTCTGGTTTTGACTAATTTATATTTTTTCCAGGGAAAATGTTAGTAAAATCAGCAGTAAAATCTATATGTCAGAGATCAGAAAAATGTCATTGAATATAGCAGGAAATAGTTAAGAAAGCTCTTCGAAAGATGAAATAATAATAAATCTACAACAGTGTATACATTTCATTAACTAATATACTCTTGTAACTTGCAAAATTTAACATTTTCATACACAAACACACACACTTAAGACATCATATAAGAGTTCATATTCTAGCAGTTAAGAAATTCTTACAGTTACATATACAAGCCACATAAGAACATTGGAAAAGAATGACTTTTAATTCTAAAATAAATAACATAAGCTTCTGGTTCTAAGAATGGAAGAGTAACTTCTGGATTCTAAAAATAAAGAAGGGACTTGGTCAGACTTACTTTCTTCATAAAAATAAGAAAAAGAAAATCTCAGAGAAATATCTGAAGTTGCTCTTTGAAGGTACTAAACAGTGATCAAAAGCTGGGAGAAACCAGAGCAAAATATATCTAGAAAGATGAATTTCAATTTCCCCAGTCTTGCTAGGATAGCAAAAAGAAACAGGTTGAGGTTAGAAAGTGCTGGAGTTTTAGGAGCAGCCAGTGTAGGTCAGGTCCAGGAGGGAGCGTGACAGAAGGAATAATACCAAAGAATATACATTTAATTCATCCCAGTCATTGGATGAGGACTCAACCATGTGTGTCTAGGTGAGACCTAACAGGACATGGTAAAACTCTAGCCCTTAGATGCTAAAAGAATTGTACGGCGTTCAGTGGCTTACTTCTCAAAGGACACAAATTGGAATCTGAGTACAACCAAGTTAACTGCCTGCAGAAACAAGTTTTCAGAGGAACTTAACACAATGTATCTTTTCTAAGTGCTTTCCTAATAGCTCAGTTTCTAAATTTTCTAAAGTTTAACATTCATAAAATTCAGTATATATATATAAAGAAATTACTAGAAATGTAAAATTCAGAATTTTGTGACCTATATTAAAAAAATGAACATTTGATAGAAAACAACTGAGGTAATCAGAGGTCATAATTAACATATAAGGGCTCAAGATCTATTTCTACAAATGTATTCAAATACATACACAGTAAGTTAACAGAGGTCAAATGTCAGTTAAAAAAAACTATTAAAAAATATAAATTTAAAACTAGAAAGTACAGTAAATAATTAAAAATATTAACTAGAACAGAGGATATTAACTAAAACTTCCCTGGTGATCCAGTGGCTAAGACTCTGTGCTGTCAATGCAGAGAGCCTGGGTTCAATCCCTAGGGATCAGGGAACTAGATCCCACGTGCTGCAACTAGGAACTGGTACAGCCAAATAAATATTTAAAAAATATTAGCTAGAGAAGAATAGCAATGGTGGAAATGAGCAATGAACTTGAGAACCAATGAACAAAAACTATATAACCTGAAGAACACAGAACAAAACTGAAGGAAAAATCTTACAAACCTGTATGAAATGCTACATATACAAATGCTACATTATATGTATAACTAGAATTCCTGAAGGAGAGAAGAGAAAGAATGGGTAATGAAGAAGAGAAAAATCAGAGAAATAATGGGTGAAATATCCCAATTTATAGCTCCAAGAAGCTCAATGCAATAGAGCAGAAGCATAGATATAATAGCCATTATACTAGGCACATCACTAAATGCTCAAATTAAAACTAAAGCTAAGATATTGATAGTAGCCACAGAACATTTAGATATTACATATAAGAGGACAGTGATTCAAAATATGCTTGCTTTCTCAGGAGAAACAACTGTGGCTAAATGACAGTGAAACAACTGCTTCAAAGTACCCAAAGAAAACAGCTCTAAAGAGACAATTCCACGTTCACAGAAATTCTTTCAGAATTAAAAACGAAACAAAGGCTTTGTCAGCTAAATACTGAGTACTTCATTACCAGAATATCTGCCTTCAAGGAAATTTCAATCTACATAATTAAATGGGAATCACCAGAAATAATAAATAGTAAATATGAGTATATACAGAAGAACCTCTGCCTCACTCTCTCATTATCTATTTATTGAAAATACAATGACCACTTCAAGCAAATAGTATAACACAACAGATAACTGCATGTTTATAAATTATATTTGATAAAATAGCCTAAAAATTAGGTATGTTGCAAGCTTCTCCTATGTTTTATATGAGATGATAAAATACATGGGGTAATGCAAATACTTTGATAGTTAATGGAAGATGACAAAGACTATACACGTGTTAAGGAGCAGTAATAATCACTATGATTAGTTAACATGACAGAGTTGATCTAACCCACATGGAAAAGATAAATGGTGAGCTTTGAGATGATATAAGAATATTGAGCATCACAGACGTGAGTTTTGTCTCCTTTGTCTTACCATAGTAATGTTAATTTCCAGTTACTGGCATTGAGTTATTACTGATTATTATCCCAGTTGTATAGTTGAAAATATTGAGGCTTAGATAAGGTAAGTTTTTGCTTTCTTCATATAAAAATGGGAAACTGAGGGCAAGACAATGGGAGATTTATTTTTCATGTTATTAGTTTTATACGTTTAATATTTTAGTGTGCATACTTTATTTCAAAAATAAATAGTTATATGTATCACAATTAAATCAGATTGCTTTACTATTTTCCTGAAGCTGAAACCTTAAATTTTAGAACATTTTATATTTAACTTCTCAGTTTATTTATTGGACTGTGGAATTAAATATAGACACTGACTCACTTTGGAAGGCAAACTGACAAAAAAAGAGTTGGCAAACTTATGTAAGTACCCAAATATAATAAAAGTAAGCACTATTAAGAGATCTTTGTCGATGTTTTCAGATTTAGTCTATACACAAATATATACAGATACATACATAAACATACAAACATGTAAATTCAAAAACTTTTTGCTAACAAAACCCAGGTTGGAAACTGCATTTTTCTAGGTATGTGCTTCAGGAAATTAACCCTGTGGTACTCATTTGTGTCTGATTACAAAAATATGAGTTATACAGATTGATTCATTGAAAAATACATGAGTCCATGGCATTGATGATGGGAGGAGAGAAAAGAAGGAATAGAATAAGAATTTGAAGACCAGAGTAAAGTCTCAGTAATATTGCATGGTTAGTTGTGTGTAATGCACTTTTTCTGTATACCAAATGAAGTAATGTAAGTTGAAAATGCTATTAAAGATATATAAAATGAAAAATACAGTCTTAAAAGCATTTTATCTTAACTAGTAAAAGTGTTTTGTCTTAAATGCTTTAATTATCACTCTTCAGCTACTATTTTTATTACAGTTTGTGACATATAATCTTTTCTGCAAGGAGATTGACATTGTGGAATAAATTAGGTAACAGTGTGTTCACTCTTTTCTCTGAATTAGAAAGATTTCTAAATAGTTTACTATTTATACCTTCAAGTGTTATGTTTGAGATATGCAAATAAGTTGTTTCCTTCAATCTATATTTATTGTTTTCAAATATTATATATCCTTTCCTATTTTCTATATATTCCTTCTTTTCTGTCACTCACTGAGAGTAATATTGAAATCTCTTATTACAGTTGCAGATTATTGTTTTCTCTTTGTCTTTTTCTCCTTGAAATTTTACCAGTTTTTGTTTGTGTAATTTGAAGCTCTGTTATTAGGTATAGATACTGATGTCCTCTTGACAGATTGACTACTAATATGAAATAATTTTTATATGTGGTACTCCTCTTTCTCTGCAAGATACTTCATCTGATGTTAATAAAACCAATTCTAACTTCTACTTTCTTTTAGTTTTAGCAAGATATATTTTTTTATCCTTTTAACTAGTTTATATCTTTACATTTAAAACATGTTTCTGATCGATAGCACATAGTAGAGTCTATCCAACATGATAAGCTTTTACTTTTGAGTGGGATATTTATGCCATTTATATTTAACGTGACTATTGATGTGGTTATTAAATCTGTCTTCTTGTTACTTGTTTTCTACTTGTGTCATGTGTTGCTTCCATTTTACCCTTTTTTTTTCTGACTTCTTTTGAATTTTAAATATATCTAGCTTTACAGTTTTTACTTGCTACAACTCTTTCTTTTACTTCAGTTATTGTTTTAGGGTTTACAATGCATATTTGATCTTAGTCACAGTTTATCTGCAAATGATACTATACATTTTCATGCACAGTATAAGAATCCTAAGATAATATACTTTCAATTCTCCTCTCCAGCCTTTCTGTTATTGTTGTCAATCATTTACTTTTACATATGTTATAAATATTATACTTCATCGTTATTATTTTGTTTAAAAATTTATTTACCTTTTAAAGAACTTTAAACATAAAAAGCCATACATATTTAGCAGTTAACATTTCTAGTAATTTTTTTTTCATTTTTTTGTATCCATATGTATATAATTCTTCTTCCACCTGAAAAGCTTCCTTTAATGTTTACAGTAAGTCTAGTTTGCTATTTATAAATTATTTCAGTGTTTGTAAGTCTGATAAAGGTTTTGCATATTCACTGTGTATAAACTTGTAAGTTGACTGATACACTGCTTCAGTGCATTCAGTATATCAATCTACTGTCTTCACGCTTACATTGATTATGAGAAATCTGCTACTATTTTTATGTTATTTTTGCTCTCTGTAATTGCTTTATTTCTTAAAGTTAAAAAAATTCTCATGTAAAAATATTTGTGTCATGGATTTGATCAATTTGTTTATGAAATTCATGTTGTTTTCTTTATATTTCTTGTGCTTGGGGTTCATTGAGCTTCTTGGAAAATTTGGGATTGTTGTTTTCTCAATTATTTTTCTGATACCTTTGTTTTCTTCCTTTGGGAACTCCAGTTATTGGGTTGGCCAGAAAGATCATTTGGGTTTTTCTACATGATGTTACAAACGAACTTTTTGGCCAACCCAGTATATGTATGTTAAGCCTACTGAAGTTGCCTCACTGTTCTCTAATCCACTTTCTATTCTCTAAATTCTGTCTTTCCTTTTGTGATATTTTGAATAATTTTCAAATTCACTAATGTTTTGTTTTGCAATATCTAATCTGCCATAATCCAGATCCAGGTATTTTTCATCTCAGATATTATAATAGTTTTTATTTCTAGAATTTAATTTATGTCTTTAAAAATATTTTCCATTTCTTGACCTTTTAAATAGAAATAATATAATTTAGTATTATAATACTAATAATATAATATAGTATATAATATAATTATAATATACATTATATTATAATATATAATATATAGTATATAATATAATAATATAATATATAATAATATTATAATGTAAAGTGAAGTTGCTGTCGTATCCGACTCTTTGCGAGCCCATGGACTGCAGCCTACCAGGCTCCTCTGTCCATGGGATTTTCCAGGCAAGAGCACTGGAGTGGGTTGCCATTCCTTCTCCAGGAGATCTTCCCAACCCAGGGAAAGAACCCCGGTCTCTCTCATTGTAGGCAGACGCTTTACTGTCTGAGCCACCAGGGAAGTACACTGGCATTTGGTTAAAAACAGGCACACGAAACAGCAGGAAAATGATTTGTATAAGGAGAAACATGAATCAATCGAAACCAACATGAAATTGAAAATGATATTAGAATTTTCATTAAAACAAACTATATAAATTATTTTACTATATTATTTTACATTACATACATTACATTATATATTTTACATTACACACATTACATTATAATGTAAAATAATATAGTAGACATACATTACATTATATACATTTTACATTACACACATTACATTATAATGTAAAATAATATAGTAAAATAATAATTTATATAGTTTTTTTTAATGAAAATTCTAATATCATTTTCAATTTCAGGTTGGTTTCGATTGATTCATGTTTCTCCTTATACAAATCATTTTCCTGCTGTTTCGTGTGCCTGTTTTTAACCAAATGCCAGTGAATATTTTTTCTTTCCTGTAAATTTGAATGAATTTACTATGGTATGATTTGCTTCTTAGGGTCTTGAACTTAAGACATGATTAGTCTGTGGCTAATTACCCTCCATTCCTGATATAATACCCTTCTAAGAAAGGTATAGAGTATACTCTCCTCTATACGCCAAAAAGATTTTATAGTCCAGGTGGTGCGAATAGGCACTGTTCTGTTCTTGCGTGAGCTAACTATTGGGTACTGCTCATTTTCTAAATTGATTTTGTTGCCTTTTTTTAAGATTCAGTTTTCCTTTTTGATTTTCTTTGTATCCTTCCTGCTTTACTTCTTTTCCCTTTCATTTCCCTCATTATTTACTATTTTTCTCTCATTATCTTAATCCTCCCATAGACCCTGCTCTTATTAATTCTTCTTACTTTCCCATTTGTCTTTGAAATATATGAATGTGCTTTAACTGTGGACATAGCATTGTGCTAAATCTGGATATATATTTGTTGTTGTTATTTAGTCACTAAGTTTTGTTGGACTCTTTTGTGACCCCATGGACTGTAGCCAAGATGGAGAAGCTCTATATAGTCAGCAAAAACAAGACAAGGAGTTGACTGTGGCTCAGATCATGAATTCCTTATTGCCAAATTCAGATTTAAACTGAAGAAAGTAGGGAAAACCATTAGACCATTCAGCTATGACGTAAATCACATCTCTTATGATTATGCAGTGGGGTGACAAATAGATTCAAGGGAATAGATCTGATACACAGAGTGCCTGAAGAACTATGGACAGAGGTTCATGACATTGTATAGGAGACAGGAATCAAGACTGTCCCCAAGAAAAATAAATGCAAAAAGGCAAAATGGTTGTCTGAGGAGGCTTGAAAATAGCTGTGAAAAGAAGAGAAGCAAAAGGAAAAGGAAAAAAGGAAAGATATACCCATTTGAATGCAGAGTTCCAAAGAATAGCAAAGAGAGATAAGAAAGACTTCCACAGTGATCAATGCAAAGAAATTGAGGAAAACAAGAGAATGGGAAAGACTAGAGATCTCTTCAAGAAAATTAGAGATACAAAGGGAATATTTCATGCAAAGATGGGCACAATAAAGGACAGAATGGTATGGACCTAACAGAAGCAGAAGATATTAAGAATAGGTGGCAAGAATACACAGAAGTAAAGATCTTCATGACCTAGATAATCATAAGGGTGTGATCACTCACCTCAGTTCAGTTCAGTTCAGTTCAGTCGCTCAGTTGTGTCTGACTCTTTGCGACCCCATGAATTGCAGCACGCCAGGCCTCCCTGTCCATCATCAACTCCCGCAGTTCACCCAAACACATGTCCATCAAGTCGGTGATGCCATCCAGCCAGCTCGTCCTCTGTCATTCCCTTCTCCTCCTGCCCCCAATCTCTCCCAGCATCAGAGTCTTTTCCAATGAGTCAACTCTTCACATGAGGTGGCCAAAGTACTGGAGCTTCAGCTTTAGCATCATTCCTTCCAAAGAAATCCCAGGGCTGATCTCCTTCAGAATGGACTGGTTGGATCTCCTTGCAGTCCAAGGGACTCTCAAGAGTCTTCTCCAACACCACTCACCTACAGCCAGACATTCTGGAACGTGAAGTCAAATGGACCTACAAACAAAGCTAGTGGAGGTGATGGAACTCCTGTTGAGCTATTTCAAATCCTAAAATATGATGCTGTGAAAGTATTACACTCAATATGCTAGCAAATTTGGAAAACTCAGCAGTAGCTACAGGAATGGAAAAGGTCAGTTTTCATTCCAATCCCAAAGAAAGGCAATGCCAAAGAATGTGCAAACTACCGCACAATTGCATTCATCTCATGTGCTAGCAAGGAGAAGGAAATGGCAACCCACTCCAGTATTCTTGCCTGGAGAATCCCAGGGATGGGGGAGACTGGTGGGCTCCCGTCTATGGGGTCACATAGAGTCAGACACGACTGAAGCGACTTAGCAGCAGCAGCAGCACATGCTAGCAAAGTAATACTTAAAATTCTCCAAGCCAGGCTTCTACAGTACATGAACTGTGCACCTCCAGATGTTCAAGCTGGATTTAGAAAAGGCAGAGGAATCAGAGATCAAATTGCCAACATCCGCTGGATCATGGAGAAAGGAAGAGAGTTACAGAAAAACATCTATTTCTGCTTTACTATGACAAATCCACTGACTGTGTGGATCATAGCAAACTGTGGAAAATTCTTCAAGAGATGAGAATACCAGACCACCTGACCTGCTTCCTGAGAAATCTGTAGGCAGGTCAAAAAGCAAGTTATGACCAACCTAGACAGCATATTAAAAAAACAGAGACAAAGGTTTTTCCAGTAGTCATGTATGGATGTGAGAGTTGGACTATAAAGAAAGCTGAGTGATGAAGAACTGATGCTTTTGAACTGTGGTGTTAGAGAAGACTCTTGAGAAGCCCTTGGACTGCAAGGAGATCCAGCCAGTGCATCAGGAAAATCAATCCTGAATATTCATTGGAGGGACTGATGTTGAAGCTGACACTCCAATACTCTGGCCACCTGATGTGAAGAACTGACTCATTTGAAAAGACCCTGATGCTGGGAAAGATAGAAAGCAGGAGGAGAAGGGGATGACAGAAGATGAGATGGTTGGATGGCATCACCGACTCAATGGACGTGAGTTTGAGTAGACTCCAGGACTTGGTGATGGCCAGGGAGGCTTGGCGTGCTGCAGTCTATGGGGTGCAAAGAGTTGGAGTGACTTAACTGAACTGGACTGCAACCCACCTGGCTTCTCTGTCCATTGGATTTCCCAGGACAGAATACTGGAGTGGCTTGCCATTTCCTTCTCCAGGGTTCTCCCTGACAAAGGAATCAAACACATATCTCCTGCATTGGAGGTAGATTGGTTAGTGCTCAGCCATCGGGGAAGTATTAAATTCAGAAAAAAAGCATGGGAATTATTACAGCATTGCCAAATAAATTTTAAACATTAACCATACTGTGAAAATCAGATTAAAATAAAGATATTGATGAACATAAGATTAGGTTATCTGAAAAGAAATGAAGTTGGCATTGATATCAGGTGATCTTTGCAATTCAAGACACAAACACAGTTAAGCAGGAAGGTTGGTTTTGGGGAGCAAAATGTATTTAAGGTGATACTTGTGAGTTTTATTTATTTATTTATATATATATATAGTTGATTTACAGTGTGTTAGTTTCTGGGTAGAGCAGTGATTCACATATGCATATTCTTTTCCATATTCTTTTCCATTATGATTTATTATAGGAAATTGAATATACTTCCCTGTGCTATCCAATAGGATGTTGTTATTTATCTATTTTATAAATAGTAGTCTGTATCTGCTAATCCCAAACTCTAAATTTATCCCTCACCCTCTCCCCTTTGGTAACCATATGTTTGTTTCTTATGTCTGGTAATCTGTTTCTGTTTCATAAATAAGTTCTTTGTGTTATATATTATATTCCACATATAAGTGATATCATGTATTTTTCTATCTCTGTCTGACTTACTTAATATGGTCATTTCTAGGTTCATCTATGTTGCTACAAATGGTGTTATTTCATTTTTTATGGACAAGTCGTGTGTGTGTGTGTGTGTGTGTGTGTGTGTGTGTGTGGAATCTTTTTTATCCTTTCATCTGATGAATTGTTTCTCCCTTCAATTGATTAATATTTAGGTTACTTCCATATCTTGGCTATGTTAAATAGTGTTACTGTGAACATTGGGTGCATTTATCTTTTTGAATGAGTGTTTTCTTTAGATATATGCCCAAGAGTGGGATTGCTGGACCATATGGCAACTCTAATTTTAGTTTTACAAAAACCTCCATAATGTTTACCATAATGTCTTCACCAATTTACATTCCCACCAACAGTGTAGCAGGGTTCCCTTTTCTGCACATCCTCTCCAGCATTTGTTATTTGTAGACTGTTTAATCATGGCCATTCTGACTGGTATGATGTGGTACCTCATTATAGTTTTGATTTGCATTTCTCTAATAATTAGTCATGTCGAGCATCTTTTCATGTGCCTATTGGCCATCTGTATTTATTCTTTGGAGAAATGTCTACTTATGTCTTCTGCCTGTGTTTTTCTTGGGTTGATCTTTGTTGTTATTTAATTGTATGAGCTATTTTTATATTTTGGAGATTAGCCCTTGTTTGTCTCATTGTTTGCAGATATTTTTCCCAGTCCTTATGTTTTTTAATTTTGTTTATGGTTTCCTTTAATGTGCAGAAACTTTTAACTTTGATTGGATTCCATTTGTTTATTTTTAATTTTATTTCTATTGCTTTGGGAGACAGACTTAAGAAAACATTAGTACAATTTATGTCACAGAATGTTTTGCCTATGTTCTATTCTGGGAGTTTTATGGTACCATTTCTTTTATTTAAAAAATGCCATTTTGAGTTTGCTTTTGTGTGTATAGACAGGATGTGTTCTAACTTCCTTGATTTACATGTGGCTATCCAGTTTTCCTAATACCACTTACTGGAAGAGATAGTATTTTCTCCATTGTATATTCTTGCCTCCTTTATCAGATTAATATGTGTGTTAGCTTATTTCTGGGCTCTCTTTTCTGTTCCACTGATGCATGTATGTTTTTGTGCCAACACCACATTGTTTTGATTATTGTAGTTTTATTGTATTATCTGAAGTCTGGGAGGGTTATGCTCCCCCAGCCTTGTTTTTTTTTTTTTTTCCTTATGACTGTTTTGGCAATACTGGCTCTTCTTTGGTTCCCTATAAATTTTAGTACTATTTTCTCTAGTTATGTGGTAAATGTCATGGGTAATTTAATAGGGATCATATTAAATATGTAGGTGGCTTTTGGTATTATGATCATTTAACAATATTAATTCTTCCTATTGAAGAGGATCAGATGTCTTTTTTTCTGAATAATTTTCAGTTTCCTTTATCAATGTTAGGTAGTTATCAGTATATAAATCTTTCATCTTCTTGGTCATGTTTATTACTAAGTATTTTTTAATGAGATTTTAAAAGGGATTTTAAACTTATGATATTTCATTGTTAGTATAAAGATATGAAGCAGATTTCTGTATGTTAATTATGTATCTTGTTACCTTACTGAATTCAGTTATCAGTTCTAGTAGTTTTTGTGTGAAGTCTACAGGGTTTTCTATATATAGTATCATGTCATCTGCATATAATGATAATTTTACTTCTTCCCTTCCAATTGGATAACTTTATTTTTTTCTTGTCAGTTTGCTGTGGCAAGGACTTTGAATACTATGTGGACTAAAAGTTGTAATAGTAGGCATCCTTGTCCTCTTCCAGATTTTAAAGCAGGAATGTTTACAGATTTTTACTGTTGAGTGTTAACACTGGCTGAAGGTGCGTGATAAATAGCTTTTATTGTGTTGAGATATGTTCCCTCTATATCCACTTTGATAGTTTTTATAATGAATGGGTATAGAATTTTACCAAATACTTTTTCTGCTACTATTGAGATGATTATGTGATTTTTGTCTTTTCTTTGCTTGACATTGATTTGCATGTGTTGAACCAATCTTTGTGACCCTACCATGAATCCAACTTGGTTGTCTGGCATGACCTTTTTCCTGTGCTGTTGATTCCATTTGCTTATCAACAAGGATATTGACCTATGATTTTCTTTTTTGGTATTGTGCTTATCTGATTTTGGTCATCAGGGTGATAGTGGGTTTATAGATTATTTTGGTACTGTTTTTCCCTCTTCAGTTTTTTGGAGGAGTTTGGGAAAGATTGGTGTAAGTTCGTCATTGTATGTTTTGTAGAATTCCCCAGTGAGCCATCAGGTCCTGGGCATTTGTTTCCAGAGATTTTCTTTTCTTTCTTTCTTTTTTTTTTTAAACAGATTCTATTTCACTTCTAGTGATTGGTCTCTTCAAATTACCTGTTTCTTTGATTCAGTTTCAGTGAGCCCATGGTTTTCGAAATATATTCATTTCTCAGAGGTTGTCCAGTTTTTTTCATATAAATTGATTATAGTATTCTCCTATGGCTTTTTGTATTTCTGCTTTCATTTTTTATTTTGTTTGGGTCCTCCTTTCTTCTTCATGAGCCTGGCCAGAGGTTTCTAGATTTTGTTTATCCTTTCAAAGAAGCAGTTCTTGGTTTCATTGGAGACTTTTTCCTATTTTTTTCAGATGTCTATTTTGTATATTTCCTCTCTGCTCATAATTATTTTCTTGCTTCTTTTGACTTCACATTTGGTTTATTCTTTTTCTAATCCATTTAGATGGTATGTTGTTTGTTTGAAATTTTTCTTGATGTTTGAAGAAGATCTTTTTTGCTATGAACTTCCCTTGAAGAACTGATTATGCTGCATCCCAGCAAAAATTGTGTTTTCATTGTTACTTGTCTCATGGCATTTTAAAATTGTCTCTTTGATTTCATTATTGGCCTATTTTTTAGTAGCATTTATGTAGTCTCCATGTAACCTTCCCCCCCTTCCTAATTTGCTTTCTTTGGTTGATTGCTAGTTTCATGACTCTGTGGTTAAAAAATAATAATAATAATAATGCTTAAAATAATTTCTATCCTCTTAAATGTCTTAAGGCTTGTTTTGTGTCTTAGAATGTGGTCAATCCTAGAGAACATTCCATGTGCCCTTGAATAGAATGTTATTCTCCCCCCACCCCTGGATATAATGTCCTGAATATATCAAATTAGTTCAATTTTTCTATTGTGTTATTTAGCAGCTCTGTTTACTTACTGATTTTTTTAAAATTTATTTTTTATTTTACTTTACAATTCTGTATTGGTTTTGCCATACATTGACATGAATCCACCACGGGTGTACATGCGTTCCCAAACATGAACCGCTCTCCCACCCCCCTCCCCACAACATCTCTCTGGGTCATCTCCGTGTACCAGCCCCAAGCGTGCCATATCCTGCATCGGACATAGACTGGCAATTCGATTCTTACATGATATTATACATGTTTCAATGCCATTCTCCCAAATCATCTCACCCTCTCCCTCTCCCACTGAGTCCAAAAGTCTGCTATACACATCTGTGTCTTTT
The DNA here is from genome assembly GCF_014754425.2 of Oryx dammah. Lineage (NCBI taxonomy): Eukaryota > Metazoa > Chordata > Mammalia > Artiodactyla > Bovidae > Oryx > Oryx dammah. The sequence goes on from NW_024070189.1 coordinate 36,063,015, forward strand.
TTGCTGTCCTGCATACAGGATCATCATTGCCATCTTTCTAAATTCCATATATATGTGTTAGTATACTGTATTGGTGTTTTTCTTTCTGGCTCACTTTACTCTGTATAATCGGCTCCAGTTTCATCCATCTCATCAGAACTGAGTCAAATGTATTCTTTTTAACAGCTGAGTAATACTCCATTGTGTATATGTACCACAGCTTTCTTATCCATTCATCTGCTGATGGACACCTAGGTTGTCTCCATGTCCTGGCTATTATAAACAGTGCTGCAATGAACATTGGGGTACATGTGTCTCTTTCAATTCTGGTTTCCTCAGTGTGTATGCCCAGCAGTCGGATTGCTGGGTCATAAGGCAGTTCTATTTGCAACTTTTTAAGGAATCTCCACACTGTTCTCCATAGTGGCTGTACTAGTTTGCATTCCCACCAACAGTGTAGGAGGGTTCCCTTCGCACCACACCCTCTCCAGCATTTATTGCTTGCAGATTTTTGGATCGCAGACATTCTGACTGGTGTGAAGTGGTACCTCATTGTGGTTTTGATTTGCAATTCTCTAATAATGAGTGATCTTGAGCATCTTTTCATGTGTTTGTTAGCCATCTGTATGTCTTCTTTGGAGAAATGTCTATTTAATTCTTTGGCCCATTTTTTGATTGGGTCATTTATTTTTCTGGAATTGAGCTGCAGGAGTTGCTTGTATATTTTTGAGATTAGTTGTTTGTCAGTTGCTTCATTTGCTATTATTTTATCCCATTCAGAAGGCTGTCTTTTCACTTTGCTTATATTTTCCTTTGTTGTGCAGAAGCTTTTAATTTTAATTAGGTCCCATTTATTTATTTTTGCTTTTATTTCCAGAATTCTGGGAGGTGGATCATAGAGGATCCTGCTGTGATCTATGTCGGAGAGTGTTTTGCCTATGTTCTCCTCTAGGAGTTTTATAGTTTCTGGTCTTAAGTTTAGATCTTTAATCCATTTTGAGTTTATCTTTGTGTGCGGTGTTAGAAAGTGATCTAGTTTCATTCTTTTACAAGTGGTTGACCAGTTTTCCCAGCACCACTTGTTAAAGAGATTGTCTTTACTCCATTGTATATTCTTGCCTCCTTTGTCAAAGATAAGGTGTCCATAGGTGGGTGGATTTATCTCTGGGCTTTCTATTTTGTTGCATTGATCGATATTTCTGTCTTTGTGCCAGTACCATACTGTCTTAATGACTGTGGCTTTGTAGTAGAGCCTGAAGTCAGGCAAATTGATTCCTCCAGTTCCATTCTTCTTTCTCAAGATTGCTTTGGCTATTCGAGGTTTTTTGTATTTCCATACAAATCTTGAAATTATTTGTTCTAGTTCTGTGAAAAATATCGCTGGTAGCTTGATAGGGGTTGCATTGAATTTGTAAATTGCTTTGGGTAATATACTCATTTTCACTATATTGATTCTTCCAATCCATGAACATGGTATATTTCTCCATCTATTAGTGTCCTCTTTGATTTCTTTCAAGGGTGTTTTATAGTTTTCTATATATAGGTCTTTAGTTTCTTTAGGTAGATATATTCCTAAGTATTTTATTCTTTTTGTTGCAATGGTGAATATAATTGTTTCCTTAATTTATTTTTCTACTTTCTCATTATTAGTGTATAGGAATGCAAGGGATTTCTGAGTGTTGATTTTATATCCTGCAACTTTACTATATTCATTAATTAGCTCTAGTAATTTTCTGGTAGAGTCTTTAGGGTTTTCTATGTAGAGGATCATGTCATCTGCAAACAGTGAGAGTTTTACTTCTTCTTTTCCAATTTGGATTCCTTTTATTTCTTTTTCTGCTCTGATTGCTGTGGCTAAAACTTCCAGAACTATGTTGAATAGTAGTGGTGAAAGTGGGCACCCTTGTCTTGTTCCTGACTTTAGGGGAAATGCTTTCAATTTTTCACCATTGAGGATAATGTTTGCTGTGGGTTTGTCATATATAGCTTTTATTATGTTGAGGTATGTTCCTTCTATTCCTGCTTTCTGGAGAGTTTTTATCATAAATGGATGTTGAATTTTGTCAAAGGCCTTCTCTGCATCTATTGAGATAATCATATGGCTTTTATTTTTCAATTTGTTAACGTGGTGAATTACATTGATTGATTTGTGGATATTGAAGAATCCTTGCATCCCTGGGATAAAGCCCACTTCGTCATGGTGTATGATCTTTTTAATGTGTTGTTGGATTCTGATTGCTAGAATTTTGTTGAGGATTTTTGCATCTATGTTCATCAGGGATATTGGCCTGTAGTTTTCTTTTTTTGTAGTATCTTTGTCAGGTTTTGGTATTAGGGTGATGGTGGCCTCATAGAATGAGTTTGGAAGTTTCCCTTCCTCTGCAATTTTCTGGAAGAGTTTGAGTAGGATAGGTGTTAACTCTTCTCGAAATTTTTGGTAGAATTCATCTGTGAAGCCGTCTGGACCTGGGCTTTTGTTCGCTGGAAGATTTCTGATTACAGTTTCAATTTCCGAGCTTGTGATGGGTCTGTTAAGATTATCTATTTCTTCCTGGTTAAGTTTTGGAAAGTTGTACTTTTCTAAGAATTTGTCCATTTCTTCCAGGTTGTCCATTTTATTGGCATATAATTGCTGATAGTAGTCTCTTATGATCCTTTGTATTTCTGTGTTGTCTGTTGTGATCTCTCCATTTTTCTTTCTAATTTTATTGATTTGATTTTTCTCTCTTTGCTTCTTGATGAGTCTGGATAATGGTCTGTCAATTTTATTTATCCTTTCAAAGAACCAGCTTTTGGCTTTGTTGATTTTTGCTATGGTCCTTTTTGTTTCTTTTGCATTTATTTCTGCCCTAATTTTTAAGATTTCTTTCCTTCTGCTAACTCTGGGGTTCTCCAATTCTTCCTTTTCTAGTTGCTTTAGGTGTAGAGTTAGGTTATTTATTTGACTTTTTTCTTGTTTCTTGAGGTATGCCTGTATTGCTATGAACTTTCCTCTTAGCACTGCTTTTATAGTGTCCCACAGGTTTTGGGTTGTTGTGTTTTCATTTTCATTAGTTTCTATGCATATTTTGATTTCTTTTTTGATTTCTTCTGTGATTTGTTGGTTATTCAGAAGCGTGTTGTTCAGCCTCCATAGGTTGGAATTTTTAACAGTTTTCCTCCTGTAATTGAGATCTAATCTTAGTGCTACTTACTGATTTTTTTGATCTGGAAGGTCTATCCATTGATATTAGTGGGATGTTAAAGTCTCCTACTTTTATTGTATTTCTGTCAATTTTTTTTCTTTATGTCTGTTAATACTTTTTTTTATTGAGATGTTCCTATAATAGGTGCATATATATTAATGAATATGACATCCTCTTTTTGCATTGATCCTTTTTATTGTTTAAAATACTTTGGTTTTGGCTGTGCTGGGTCTCCGTTGCTGCATATGGGCTTTTCTCTAGCTGCAGCAAGTGGGATTACTCTTTGCTGCAGTACTCAGGCTTCTCATGGTGGTGGCTTCTCCTGTTGCAAGCCTGGGCTCTAGGCACATGGCTCCAACATTTGTGAGACATGAGCGTACTAGTTGCAGTTCTTGGGCTCTAGAGCACAGGCTCAAATGTTGTGGCACCCGGGTTTAGTTGTCCCGTGACATGTGGGATCTTCCCAAACCAGGAATCAAATTCCTGTCTCCTGCATTGGCAGGTGGATTCTTTACCACAGAACCACCAGGGAAGCCCCCAATAGTCATTATGTAGTGCCCTTGTTTAGCTTTCTTTATGGCCTTTGTTTTAAAGTCTATATTGACTGATACGAGTTTTGCTACCCCCATTCTTGTTATTTCAATTTTCATGAAAATTCTTTTTCCATCACTTCAGTTTCACTCTCTGTGCATCATTTGTCCTCATTTGAGTCATTTGTTGGCAGCATACTATAAGCTATTATTTTTGTATCCAATCTGCCACTCTGTGTCTTTTGATTGGAGCATTTAGTCCATTGACATTTAAGGTAATTACTAATACATATGTATTTGGTGCTATTTTAAGGTATGTTTTCCAGTGGATTTTGTTTTTCTTGTTACTTTCTTTTTCCTTTTGTGGTTTGGTGTTTTCCTTTTCTATTCTCTGTTTCTTCTTTTTGTTTTTGTGAATCTGTTGTATGTTTTTGATTTCTGGTTCCTGTGTTTTTCAATTATGCTAACTTATTACTATATATACATTTACACTGGTAGTTATATTGGTTCAAGCACAGAGTAAAATATATATATTTTTTTTTCTTGCTTCCCTCCCCCATATTTCATATTTTATGTTCTCTTTTCCATCTAAATGTTTATCATTTTGCTCTTCATTGTAGTTATTGATTTTACAGTGTTTAAATTTTAAAAAATTTGTGTACTGGTGTAAGTGATTTACTTTTTAATTGTGATTTTCTCTTTTCAATATGTTCTTGCTCCTTTTCTATTTAGAAAAGACTTTTCACTGTTTATTTTACAATAGGCTTTGTATTGCTGCATTCTTTTTGGTTTTTGTTTAATAGAAATTTTTTTTTCTCACATTCTATTCTACATGGTAATATTGCTAAGTAGATTATTCTAGGTTGCAGGGATTTTTTCCCTTTTAGGACTTTGAATATATTCTGCCACTCCCTCTGGCCTGAAGCATTTCTGTTAAGAAATCATCTGATAACTTTATGGAGGTTCCCTTGTTTTAATAAGTAACTCTTTGTTTTTTCTCTTGCTGCCTTAAGTATCCTCTCTTTAACATTTGCCATTTTGATTATATCCTGGGGCATGGTGGTAAGAATGGCCCAGTGGTAAAGAAGCCTCTGGCAGTACAGGAGACAGGTTCGATCCCTGGGTTAGAAGGACCCTAGAGAGGAAATGGCAATCCACTCCAGTATTTCTGCTTGGGAAATCCCATGGACAGTGAAGCCTGGCAGTTTAAAAAGTCAGAACAACTTATTGATTAAACCACCACCACCACCAGACAACAAATATCTACTAACAGATATTTAATTTAGGGCTTCCCTCGTGACTCAGATAGTAAAGAATCTGCCTGCAATGCAGGAGACCTGGGTTCAATCCCTGGGTCAGGAAGATCCCCTGGACAAGGGAATGGCACCCCACTCCAATATTCTTGCCTGAAGAGTTCCATGGACAGAGGAGCCTGGTGGGCTGCGGTCCATGGGGTTGCAAATGCTGGGCACAACTGAGTGGCTAACACACACATTTTGATTATAATATGCCTTAATGTAGCCATATTTGAATTCCTTTTATATGGAATGCTCAGTACTTTCTCCACCCAGATATCTGTTTCCTTTCTTGACTTTGGGAAGTTTTCAGCTGTAATTTTTTTCAAATGTATTTTTGATCCCCTGTTCTGCTTCTTCTCTTTCTGGGATTCCTATTATGTGTATTGGGACTTATCCCATAAGTCTCATATATCACTTTCATTTTTTTTTCACTAATTTTTCTATCTGCTGTTCTGATTATGTGATTTTTTTTTGTTATTCTGTCATGCAGATCTCTTATTCTTATGCATCATCCAGTTTGCTATTTATCTCCTTCAGCTGAGGTTTTGTCTCTGCAAATGAGTTTCCTAATTTTAATTGACACCTCTATATTTTCTACTTCTTGTTCTTCTTCTTCTTTTTTTTTTTTTACAGTGATCTACATTTCTATTCATAGCCTTTCTTAATTGCTTCAGTGTTTTTATTACCTCCTTTTTGAACCTGGGGATCTTGTAAATTTCAGATATTCTTTAGGGGAACTCTCTTAATTGTTGAGTTGGGAGTAGTTCCTCTGCTTCTTCATTTTACTTATCTTTATTTAACTGTGAGTTTAGGAGAAACAGTTTTCCACTGTGTTCTTGAAGAGTTTATTTATGTGTAGCTTCTGTGAATCTAATGTTTTTTGTTCTAGGGTTTTTTTTTCAGTGTGTACATTGAAATGCTGTCTGCACTGAATGTTGTTTGGGGCCTCCTTTTTGCTCTTTGTTATCACAGCTCTGTCAGGGCTAGGATCTGCTCCCCAGTTTTTGGTGTAGATACCCCAAGTTGTGTTTCTGAACTGTGGTATGAGGTAGATGGAACTGGAGTGCTCCTGCTGGGAGAGGAGGTTGTAAGCATTCCTCCACAGAAGCTATCCGCTGGGAAGTGTGCTCTGTGGTACCACCTGTCACCGAGTGTGTGGGCTATAAAGTATACTGTTTCTGGCACTGGTCTTGGCCCTGCCTCAGCCATGGGAATTCAGGCAATCAGCCTGGTTATGCCTTAGGCATTGTGTACATATCCTTTGGTGCAGATCAGACACTGAGACTTCTGCAGTTACACACCTGGACCTACTAGGGAGCTACTGAGTCAGCCTGGACCCTATCCCCACCTCGTTGTGTGTCAGCTCACACAGCCTGCAGCTGGACCATTTCTAGCCATGGAATCACCAGTATTCTGCTCTGAGGTTCTGCAGGCACTGAGTCTACAATGCCACGTGCTGTGGGCAAATCCAGGGATCCCACAGAGGTTGCGACACTCAAATTTTGGTACTGTTTCTGAAGTTGCAGGGCCCCTGTGGATTGGCTCAGTTTCCAGCCCTGGCTCTACATGTGGGCAACTCAAAGGCACTTATGCCCTCCTGGACCTGATAGAGGCAGAGGAAAAACTACTATGAACATGTTGAAAATGAAACTGCTACTGTGAGATCCAGGCCTCCCCTCAGGCATGCACTTTAACAGTGGGTGTTCAGTGGCCAAACCAGGCTCCTTCCTGTACACACCTCAGGTTGTGGCAGAAAGCACACTGTAGCCCCTTTAGACTATCTCTATGCAGCTGATCCTCGTCTTCCCCCCAAGGTCTGTCCTGTGGAGCTTGAGTTTTAGCACCCAGCCCCTACAGGTCCCAGCAGACACGTGTCTTGGCCTGGAGAATGTAGCGAGGTGGCAGGGACCCTCTGTGCTGGTTTTTCTCTGTTCTGCCTGCTGCAGACTGGCTGCTGCACTCTCCTTTGAGTCTCTAAAGTTCCCTTTCTGTCCTGACTAATCTCTCCACTGGTGAACGGGCTTCTCAGGGTCAGGGAACCTTTCCTGTTTCACAACTCCATCCCAAGGTTACAGGTCCTATCCTGATTCCTTTTTTCTTCTTTCAGCCTACACGTTACATGGTGATCTTTCTTCAGATTTTGGTATTATGAGATTTTTTTTTTCTTTTTGTCCCTATTCAGCAGGTATTCTGTGAGAATTGTTCCTCATGTAGATATATTTTTTGATGTCTTTGTGGGAGAAGGTGAAGTCCATACTTTCCTATTTTGCCATCTTGATCTGGTTCCCCAGATGAAAGTTATGTTCAAGTAGTTTAATAAAGCTCTGGTGAGGAGTTGCTTTTTACTTTTTAATTTTTTCAAATATGTAAATCCCACTAAATGATTTTATGCCTGGAACTATTACAAATAAATTTGGGTAGGGGATAACTACTTTTTTTGATTAACTGTTTAAATTTAATGAGACTGTATCAAGCATGAAATTTACACATCATTTGATATTTGCAGTTCATAAATTGTCATGGCATCTGTTAAAAATAATCCTCTAACTGGAATTCAAACTTCCACTAGTTCTAAATGTGAAGGGATGTTGAGCATTTTTTCATGTGCCTACCTGGCCATCTGTATGTCTGTTTTGGGGAAACGTCTGTTAAGACCTCTGTCCATTTTTTGATTGGGTGTTTGTTTTATAGACATTGAGCTGTACAAGCTATTTGTGTGGTTTGGAAGTTAATCCCTTGCTGGTCGCATAGTTTCCAAATGTTTTGTTCAATTCCATATGTTATTGCTTGTTCATGGGGTTTTTTTGCTGTGCAAGTGTTTTTAAGTTATCTCAGGACCTGTTTATTTTTGCTTCTTTTTCCTATTAGTCTAGCAGATGGATACCAAAACTATTTCTGTGATTTATGTAAAAGTGTTCTGCCTGTACTTTCCTCTAAGAGTTTTATAGTATCCATTCTTTCATGTAATTTTTTAATACATTTTGAGGTTTTTTTTTTTAATACCGTGTTAATGTCCTAATTTCATTCTTTTGCTTGTAGCTGTCCTTTTGCTGTTGTTTTCCTAGCACCACTTATTGAAGAGACTGTCAATTGTATATTCTTGCCTCCTTTTTCATAGATTGATTGATCATATGTGCTTGAGTTTATTTCTTGGCTTTCTATCCTGTTTCACTGATCTATATATCTCTGTTTATGCCAGTGCTATACTGTATGAATGATTGTAGCTTTGTAGTATAGTCTGAAGTCAAGGAGCATTATTCCTTCAGCTCTGTTCTTTCTCAAGAAGAGTATTTGGTGTTTCCTGTGTTTTCTTCAAGTTTTAAATTTTTTTGTTATAGTTCTGTGAAAAATGCCATTGGTAATTTCTTAGAGATTATATTGAATCTGTAATTGCCTGGGGTAGTATGGACATTTTTAATAATGTTGATTTTTCCAATCTAAAGAACATTATATTTTTATATCTGTGTCATCTTCAGTTTCTTTCATCAGCATCTTATAGTTTTCAAAGTACAGGTGTTTTGCCTCATTAAGTAGGTTTATTCCTAGGTATTTTATTCCTTTTGATGTGCTGGTGAATCAGACCTTTTTCTTAAATTCTCTTTCTGGTTTTTCATTGTTAGTGTATATAAATACAGCAATATTAATTTTGTATCCTGTAAGTTTACCTAAATTATTTATGTGTTCCAGTAGTTTTCTTGTAGCATCTTTAGGATTTTCTTTGTATAGTATCACTTTACCTGTAAACAGTGACATTTTTACTTCTTTTCCGGTGTGGATTCCTTTTATTTCTTTTTCTCCACTGATTTCTGTGACTAGGACCTCTAAAACTGTGTACAGTAAAAATGGCAAGAGTGGACAGGTTTGTTTTGTTCCTGATCTGAGAGGGTTTGCTGTTGAGTATGATGTTACTTGTTAGTTTGTCATATGGCCTTTATTATGTTAAGGTGTGTTCCCTCTCTGTCCATTTTCTGGAGATTCTTTTTTTTTTTTTTAATCATAAATGGATGTTAAGTTTTAACAGAAGCTTCTTCTGCATCTATTGAGATGATCATACAGTTTTTATTCTTTAGTTTGTTAATGTGATGTTTCAACTGATTGATTTGCAGATACTGAAATATCCTTGCATTCCTGAAATAAATCTCAGTTGGTCTTGGTGTTGATCTTTCTAATGATTGTTGGATTCAGTTTGCTAGTATTTTTGATAACTTTTGCATCTGTCATCATCAATGATACTGGTCTGTAAGTTTTTTATGTGTGTTCTAAATATATCTTTGTCTGCTTTTGGTGTCAGGGTGATGCTGGCCTATAGAATGATTTTTAAGTATTTCTTCCACTGTGGTTTTTTGTAGTAGTTTCAGAAAGATACATATTAACTCTTATGTAAAGATTTGGCAGGATTCCTCTTGAAGTGATCTGGTTCTGAAATTCTTTTTGTTGGAAGTTTTTAAATTATTAATTCAATTTTAGTATTGGTAATTGTACTGTTCATAGTTTATTTCTTCTTTGTTTAGTTTTGGGAGATTGGCTCTTTCTTAGAATTTCCTCTAGGTTGTCCATTTTATTAGCATTGTTGTTGTTCATGGTAGTCTTTTATGATCCTTTATATTTACATGGTTTTGATTTTGTCTTCTTTTTCATTTTTGATTTTATTGGTTTGGGCCCTTTCCCTTGTTTGGTTGATGAGTCTTGCTAATGGTATATCATTTTAGTTTTGTCTTCTCAGTGTACCAGCTTTTAGATTCATTGATCTTTTCTAAATTTTTTTAGCCTCTATTTCATCTATTTCTGCTCAGATATTTATGATTTCTTTCCTTCTACTAATTTTGGGCTTTGCTCTTCTTTCTCTAGTTCTTTGGGTATAAATTTAGGTTGGTTGTTTGAGATTTTTCTTGTTTCCTGAAGTAGTCATGTATCACTATGAAATTCCCATGTAGAACTGCTTTTCCTGCATCCCATAGGTTTTGGATTGTCAAGTTTTCATTTGTCTGTGGGTATTTTTTATTTCCTCCAGTGATCCATTCATTGTTTAGTAGCATATTGTTTAGTCTCCATGTGTTTGTGCTTTTTTGCAGTGTTTTTCTTGTATTTGACTGCTGATTTCATAGCATTGTTGTCAGAAAAGAGGTTTGATATGACATCACTTTCCTTAAATTTCCTGAGGCTTGCTTTGTGGCCTAGCACATAATGTGTCTTGGAGACTGTTCCAAGTGCACTTGAAAAGAATGTGTTTTCTGCTGCTTTTGGATGAAGTACTCTGTGTGCATGCTTAGTCGCTCACTCTGTCCATTGAGGTGAATGGGCTGTTAAAGTCCCCATTATTACTGTGTTTTTGTTAAGTTTTTCCTTTTATGTCTGTTAATGTTTGCCTTATATATTGAAGAGCTCCTGTGTTGGGTGCATATATATTTACAATTGTTATATCTTTTTCTTGGATTGATTCCCTTGATCGTATGTAGTGTCCTTTTTCTTTTGTAGTAGTCTTTATTTTAAAGGCTATTTTGTCTCATATAAGTATTGCTGCTCTGGCATTTTTTTCATATGTTCGGAATACCTTTTCCCATCCTCTCACTTTCAACGACACTTTCTAAAGACATTGTATGTGTCTTTAGATCTATAGTGAGTTCCTTGTAGGCAGCATATATTTGGGTCTTGCTCTTTTTTGTTTTTTTTTCTTTTTTAATACATTCTGAAAGTCTGTGTCTTTTGTTTGGAGCATTTAGTATGTTTCAATTTGAGGTAATTATTGGTATATATATTTTAATTGCCATTTTGTTAATTGTTTTTAAAGGTTTTTTTTTTTCTTTTGTTCTCTTATTTTATGACTTTTTAGTGCTATGTGGATTCTTTTTTGTATGTATCTGTTATAGGGCTTCCCTCATAGCTCAGTTGGTAAAGAATCTGCCTGCGGTGCAGGAGACCTGAGTTTGATACCTGGGTTGGAAAGATCCTCTGGAAAAGGAAATGGCAACCCACTCCAATATTCTTGCCTGGAGAATCCCATGGACAGAGGAGCCTGGCAGCCTACAGTCCATGGGGTCACAAGAGTTGGACACGACTTAGTGACTAAACCACCAAACCATTATAGATTTTAGATTTGTTTTCACCTTGAGGTTTTTGAATAGCAGACAATACAGCAGACTATAATAGCAGACTAAAATATACAGTCTGCTATACAAAATATATATATACACATACATACATATATATATATACACACACACAAACATATGTATGTATATATGTATGTACATATGTGTATAAATATGTATCAGTTCAGTTCAGTCACTCAGTCATGTCTGACTCTTTGCAACCCATGGCCTGCAGCACACCAGGGCTCCCTGTCCATCACCAACTCCTGGAGTCTACCGAAACTCATGTCCATTGAGTCGGTGATGCCATCCAGCCATCTCATCCTCTGTCGTCCCCTTCTCCGCCTAGCCTCAATCTTTCCCAGCATCAGGGTCTTTTCAAATGAGTCAACTCAAAGAATGGGACCAACCAGAGGAGCTAAGAAATACAGAAAGAAATCCGTCTTGGACAATCCATTTGAGCCATGGACCAAGCCTCCCCTGAAGCCAGTTTGTGTTCCCCACTTTGCTCCCGCGACACCCTGTTCACAGATAAGTATGGCCATGGAGACAGAATGAAACAAAGAAAAAACTAGAGATCACATCTAGAAAATTAGAGATACCACAAAAGATCTTCTACAATGAAAGACACCAAGAAGCAACCACAATGAGACAGGCAGGAGAGGTAGACTGCAGTTCAGTTCAGTTCAGTTCAGTTCAGTCGCTCAGTCATGTCCGGCTCCTTGCAACCCCATGAATCGCAGCATGCCAGGCCTCCCTGTCCATCACCAACTCCCGGAGTTCACTCAGACTCATGTCCATCGAGTCAGAGATGCCATCCAGCCATCTCATCCTCTGTCGTCCCCTTCTTCTCCTGCCCTCAATCCCTCCCAGCATCAGAGTCTTTTCCAATAAGTCAACTCTTCACATGAGGTGGCCAAAGTACTGGAGTTTCAGCTTTAGCATCATTCCCTCCAAAGAAATCCCAGGGCTGATCTCCTTCAGAATAGACTGGTTGGATCTCCATGCAGTCCAAGGGACTCTCAAGAGTCTTCTCCAACAGCACAGTTCAAAAGCATCAATTCTTCAGCGCTCAGCTTTTTTCACAGTCCAACTCTCACATCCATACATGATTACTGGAAAAACCATAGCCTTGACTAGATGGACCTTTGTTGGCAAAGTAATGTCTCTGCTTTTCAATATGCTATCTAGGTTGGTCCTAACTTTTCTTCCAAGGAAGTAAGCGTCTTTTAATTTCATGGCTGCCGTCACCATCTGCAGTGATTTTGGAGCCCCCCAAAATAAAGTCTGACACTGTTTCCACTGTTTCCCTATCTATTTCCCATGAAGTGATGGGACCAGATGCCATGATCTTCATTTTCTGAATGTTGAGCTTTAAGCCAACTTTTTCGCTCTCCTCTTTCACTTTCATCAAGAGGCTTTTTAGTTCCTCTTTTGTGTTAGGTTTCAGTCATTTGCATTAATGGTTGTTATGCAGACAGTTATGATTTTGGTGTACTTGTGAGAGGAGGTGACCTCAGGGTCTTTTTACTCTGCTCTTCCCATTTAAAAAAAATGTAGCTTATCATTAAACATTTATTTCAAATGAATAATGGAAGGCAATTCCATTTATCTGAAACAAAAACTAAGTAGAAGTAACTTTTCTTTTCATAGAATAATCCATGACAAAAGTAGATCCTGGAAAAGAGATAGGTAGTGTCTGTACCTTATCACCTGCCCTAGGACTGCCTTGAGTCATCCTTTTAGATCAGTTATAGCCCCACTGTTCAAAGTGTCTCCTGTGTACCAGTGCCACTCCACCAATACAAGAGGTTGCAACTTACAGAAATTGAGAGACAGTGTTTAGAAAGTTTAAGTTGGATATTACCTTGATATCTGCCTGATCTAAAATTTTGTATTTTCTGCATTTTCCTTGTATTTTGTGTTACAATTGTTTTAAAATTATATTCTCACTAAAATATATATACAATGAATTGAAAATTAAAAATAAACTAAAAATCACTGATCTTTTACTACAGATAATTTGATAAGATATGAGAGCAAGCATATATAAAATTCTTTTCCTTTTATTTACATTACTATGGGTTTTCTAAACATGTGCAGTACACTAAATGGATTATTAGATTGTATTCAGAACATGAAGAATAGATTTGGAACAGATTTATGGACTTATTTGTAATTCCTTATGGTATAGTTTGGAGAAGCCAATGGCACCCGACTCCAGTACTCTTGCCTGGAAAATCCCATGGATGGAGGATCCTGGTGGGTCACAGTCAATGGGGTCATGAACAGTCTGACACGACTGAAGTGATTTAGCAGCATGGTATAGTTTGATTATTAATATGTGCTTTTTCATGTTCATTTCTATCTGATTTGGGAAATATCTGGAAGAGAATCAGACGTCGAAAAGTATGGACTGAAAACTGTCAACATTACCTTGAAATCTACTCTGACCAGGAGGAGCCTTATCTCCCTCTGCTTCTGTCATTTCACAGTATTACTTTGAATGGAAGAGCAAATCTGTACCATCTCAGAATGCTCTAAGCTTTTTGACATCCACCTGACAAGTTTCTGTATTGAACACTATATGCAGTAGAAATAGAGACAGCTATATTTCCTGAGAGAGCTCAGGAGTCAAGAAGAAATAGAGAAAGATGTTCATCTTGGTGGTGTAAAGTTTTTTAGGTAATAATAAAATGTAAAAGTATTGTAATAGATGTATAATTACTTATGTAAATATAATCAAGTACCTTGTTTTATGTTTCTGATATCTAGAAGAACTGCCCCTGTTGCTTTCTGAAATCTCAACTGAACAGGTACTTCTTTCTCTATGCTTGTAGAAGCCTTTTAGTGTATGATAAGCTAATACATAACATCTCAGAAAGATACCCAGCAAAAAAATATTAAGTGATTTATAAGTTCATTTCATATCTATTCTGAATATAAATAGCACAAAAGACAGATTTAGAGAAAGACACAAAGCAGAAGATGAAATATTTCTATTAAAGGTACAAGGACAAAAAGCATAAATAGGAACAGAAAAACACTGAATATCTGACAGTTCATTTTCTTTCTTAAATAGGTGGTAGAATGCTTAATTAATGACAAATTTTCTCAGTGTATATGCCTTACAGAGAGGGCTTCCATTCCTCTGTCCCTAGACACATAATCACATCTTTAGAGAGGGCAGTGTATGTCCATAAAACATATGCTGCCAAGCTGAACATTAAAAGAGTTTGTTGAAATATCTGCCAGAAAGATAATTTAGTTTAGGCTTTAAACTTTTAATCAAAGTGCATGAGGCGTAACGGTAACAATCTCTACTTTTTAAAGCAAAAGTAGGGGGGAAGAAACACCTTTTCCTTAAACCCTATAAAGATACCAGAATTATTTATAAACTCTACAATATGCTGTAGTACTTGTTATGATTGCAAACAAGGAAGAAAAAAGTGATGGAGTATAAAAGTAAGAAATGCTGTAAACCATATTATACCAAACTGCATACTGATTAGAAACCAAGGATTTGTTTCAAACAAACCCCATTTAAATCACCTTGTTATCCTATGAGGACTGCTTTGAATGGGTCATCTTACAAAAACCCAAATGTATTACTTGTCAACAAAAGCAAACAAGTGACTGCATATAAGGGTACCTGATTTCTACTGAGCTTATGGGGTCGCAAAGAGTCGAACACGACAGAGCGACTGAACTGAACTGAACTAGTATGACAGTTGAGAGTTAATGTGCAGCAGTATAAGATAGTAAGACAAAACCCATGCTCCGTGTTGCATGGCAACAGTGAATTGAGGGAACATCTCCTCTCTCTAGTCAGTCACCAATTCCCTCAAAGGCCAATGAGAAGCGCAGGATTATTTGGCACATAAATTATAATACTATCGAGATTTTTGCTGTAATCACATGTCCTACCCAAAGAATCATGCCACCACATGAGGAAAAACTTGCCTTTGCTCAGGAAGCAACCATACTTATAGATGTAGTAACAGTTGGTGAGACCAACTCACATTTTTAATGCATTTATAAAACTAATATCATTGAAATAAATATGTGGATAAAATTCATGCCTCCTTTGCAAACTGTTCTGGTAATGTAAATTGAGAAAGTTTTGAGTATTATCTACTTATTGCTGTGTAACACATTACCTAAAATTTGGCTGGTGCAAACAACAAAATTTTTTATTTCACAGTGTCTTAGATTTGGGAATCTAGGGCCAGGCTAGCTGAGTCATTCTATCTCAGCTTCTCTCATGAGCCTGCAGTTGAGCTGTTAACTGAGGCTGCCGCCTCTCTGAAGGATCTGAAAGAACCTCTTTCAAAGTCACTTACCTAGTCATTGGCCTGAAGCTTCATTTGCTTACCTTATGGGGCTCTTATGAAGGCTGCTCAGAACAAAGCTTCTTCCATAGAATGGGATCTGAGGGAGGAGAGAGGGAAAAGGAGAGAGTCAAGGGAAGGGAGAGTGGGTAGAGAGTGGAAGGAGAGAAATAGACCAGTTTGGTAGTTATCTGGCATGTTGGTTATGAGAGTTTACCCTCCAGCTCAAATGGTTCAACTCGTCCCCCCACCCCACCACTTGCAAAATACATTCTTCCTCTCTTTCTCTATCTCTAAGTCACTCAGTCGTGTCCAACTCTTTGTGACCCTATGGACTATATGGAATTCTCTAGACCAGAACACTGGAGTAGGTAGCCTTTCCCTTCTCCAGGGAATCCTCCCAACCCGGGGATTGAACCCAGTATTCCCACATTGCAGGCTGAGCCATGAGGGAAGCCCAGAAATACTGGAGAAGGTAGTCAATCCCTTCTCTAGAGGATCTTCGTGACCCAGAGATCAAACCAGGGTCTCCTGCATTGCAGGCAGATTCTTTACCAAGTGAGCAATCAGGGAAGGCTATCTCATTCCATCTCAGCATTACATGATCTCTAGTGTTAGCTCTGCGGGGCCACCCAAGATGGGTGGGTCATAGTGGAGAGGCCTGACAGAATGTGGTCCACTGGAGAAGGGAATGGCAAACCACTTCAGTATTCTTGCCTTGAGAACCCCATGAACAGTATGAAAAGGCAAAATGATAGGATACTGAAAGAGGAACTCCCCAGGTCAGTAGGTGCCCAATATGCTACTGGAGATCAGTGGAGAAATAATGAAGAAAGAAAGAATGAAGGGATGGAGCCAAAGCAAAAACAATACCCAGTTGTGGATGTGACTGGTGATAGAAGCAAGGTCCGATGCTGTAAAGAGCAATATTGCATAGGAACCTGGAATGTCAGGTCCATGAAACAAGGCAAATTGAAAGTGGTCAAACAAGAGATGGCAAGGGTGAACATTGACAGTCTAGGAATCAGTGAACTAAAATGGACTGGAATGGGTGAATTTAACTCAGATGACCATTATATCTACTAGTGTGGGCAGGAATCCCTCAGAAGAAATGGAGTAGCCATCATGGTCAACAAAAGAGTCTGAAATGCAGTACTTGGATGCAATCTCAAAACGACAGAATGATCTCTGATCGTCTCCAAGGCAAACCATTCAATATCACAGTAATCCAAGTCTATGCCCCAACCAGTAACGCTGAAGAAGCTGAAGTTGAACGGTTCTATGAAGACCTACAAGATCTTTTAGAACTAACACCCCCCAAAAATGTCCTTTTCATTATAGGGGACTGGAATGCAAAAGTAGGAAGTCAAGAACACCTGGAGTAAAAGGCAAATTTGGCCTTGGAATGTGGAGTGAAGCTGGGCAAAGACTAATAGAGTTTTGCCAAGAAAATGCACTGGTCACAGCAAACACCATCTTCCAACAACACAAGAGAAGACTCTACACATGGACGTCACCAGATGGTCAACACTGAAATCAGATTGATTATATTCTTTGCAGCCAAAGATGGAGAAGCTCTATACAGTCAACAAAAACAAGACCAGGAGCTGACTGTGGCTCAGATCATGAACTCCTTATTACCAAATTCAGACTTAAATTGAACAAAGTAGGGAAAACCGCTAGACCATTCAGGTATGACGTAAATCAAATCCCTTATGATTATACAGTGGAAGTGAGAAATAGATTTAAGGGCCTAGATCTGATAGATAGAGTGCCTGATGAACTGTGGAATGAGGTCGTGACATTGTACAGGAGACAGGGATCCAGACCATCCCCATGGAAAAGAAATGAAAAAAGGCAAAATGGCTGTCTGGGGAGGCCTCACAAATAGCTGTGAAAAGAAGAGAAACGAAAAGCAAAGGAGAAAAGGAGAAATATAAGCATCTGAATGCAGAGTTCCAAAGAATAGCAAGAAGAGATAAGAAAGCCTTCTTCAGCGATCAATGCAAAGAAATAGAGGAAAAGAACAGAATTGGAAAGACTAGAGATCTCTTCAAGAAAATTAGAGATACCAAAGGAACATTTCATGCAAAGATGGGCTTGATAAAGGACAGAAATGGTATGGACCTAACAGAAGCAGAAGATATTAAGAAGAGGTGGCAAGAATACACGAAGACCTGTACAAAAAAGATCTTCACAACCCGGATAATCATGATGGTGTGATCACTCATCTAGAGCCAGACCTCCTGGAATGTGAAGACAAGTGGGCCTTAGAAAGCATCACTACGAACAAAGCTAATAGAGATGATGGAATTCCAGTTGAACTCTTTCAAATCCTGAAAGATGATGCTGTGAACGTTTTGCACTCAATATGCCAGCAAATTTGGAAAACTCAGCAGTGGCCACAGGACTGGAAAAGGTCAGTTTTCATTCAAAGCCCAAAGGCAATGCCAAAGACTGCTCAAACTACCACACAATTGCACTCATCTCACATGCTAGTAAAGTAATGCTCAAAATTCTCCAAGCCAGGCTTCAGCAATACCTGAACCGTGAACTTCCAGATGTTCAAGCTGGTTTTAGAAAAGGCAGAGGAACCAGAGATCAAATTGCCAACATCTGCTGGATCATGGAAAAAGCAAGAGAGTTCCAGAAAAACATCTATTTCTGCTTTATTGACTATACCAAAGCCTTTGACTGTGTGGATCACAATAAACTGTGGGAAATTCTGAAAGAGATGGGAATACCAGACCATCTGACCTGCCTCTTAAGAAATCTGTATGCAGGCCAGGAAGCAACAATTAGAACTGGACATGGAACAACAGACTGGTTCCAAATAGGAAAAGGAGTACGTCAAGGCTGTATATTTTCACCCTGCTTATTTAACTTACATGCAGAGTACATCATGAGAAACGCTGGGCTGGAAAAAGCACAAGCTGGAATCAAGATTGCCGGGAGAAATATCAATAACCTCAGATATGCAGATGACACCACCCTTATGGCAGAAAGTGAAGAGGGACTAAAAAGCTTCTTGATGAAAGTGAAAGAGGAGAGTGAAAATATTGGCTTAAAGTTCAACATTCAGAAAACAAAGATCATGGCATCCAGTCCCATCAATTCATGGGAAATAAATGGTGACTGCAGCCATGAAATTAAAAGACGCTTGCTCCTTGGAATAAAAGTTATGACCAACCTAGATAGCATATTCAAAAACAAAGACATTACTTTGCTGACTAAGTTCCATCTAGTCAAGGCTATGGTTTTTCCAGTAGTCATGTATGTATGTGAGAGTTGAACTGTGAAGAAGGCTGAGCGCCAAAGAATTGATGCTTTTGAAATGTGGTGTTGGAAAAGACTCTTGAGAGTCCCTTGGACTGCAAGGAGATCCAACCAGTCCATTCTAAAGGAGATCAGCCCTGGGATTTCTTTGGAAGGAATGATGTTAAAGCTGAAATTCCAGTACTTTGGCTACCTCATTCGAAGCGTTGACTCATTGGAAAAGACTTTGATGCTGTGAGGGATTGGGGGCAGGAGAAGAAGGGGATGATGACAGAGGATGAGATTGCTGGATGGCATCACTGACTCAATCGACGTGAATCTGAGTGAACTCCGGGAGTTGGTGATGGACAGGGAGGCCTTGCGTGCTGCGATTCTTGGGGTTGCAAAGGGTTGGACACGACTGAGCGACTGAACTGAACTGAGTGTTAGCTCCTCTAAATCAAGTCTAGGCATAGATGAGTTTTCTTGCATACAATTTTTTACTTGCTATACCTAGAGTCAAGTTCCTTTGAACTTGCAGGCCTGTGTGGTAAAGAGATAGCTGTTCCTCCATACCCAACATACAAGGCTGCCTAAGGCAGAGGATGATCACTAAAGTCATTCCTGTCCCAGGAAAGAGAAAATAAGAAGCACAAAAGAATCACAGATTCATAGCAATTCTAAAAAAAAAAAAAAAAAATGTAAATCAAGAAATCCCGATTGCTTGCTGGAAATGATTCTCCAAAGCCTTTACTCCACTCTCAGAGTTCTTGGTGCTTCTTGGTAGATTACACTTTGCTGTCTTGAAACCATTTTTTTTCAGATTGAGATTTGAACCCACAAGGCTGGGATTCAAACTTGGCTGAAACCCTGCTTGGGACTTGAACCCACATGGCTGGGATTCCTGTCAAACAAAAATCCAGTTTGAAATTCTAACCCACATGGCTGGGGCTCAAACCCAGCCAAAACACATGGTCTTTCAAATGAGATCACAGATCTAGTTTCATGACATAATGAAGCTCAGGCTCTTGATGTCTCAATGCAGAAAAAATTCAGAGAGACAAAATGATAGGTAAACAGTGGGTTTACTTTAGAGAGAAACACACTCCACAGAATATGGGCCATCTCAGGTGAGTGCAACCTGGAAATGTAGTCTTGTTAGCTTTTATGTGCTGAGTAATTTCACAGGCTAATAAGTGGGAGGATTATCCCAACCATTTTGGGGAAGGAGGGAGTTTTCTAAGAACTGGACCACCCCACTTTTTGGTCTTTGATGGTCAGCCTGGAACTGTCATGGTGCTTATGGATGTGTCATTTATATTGTTGACATGTTACAGTGAGCTCACACTGAGGATCAAGGTCTAGTTGAAGTTGACTTTTCTGCCATCTTGGGCCCATTTGATTCTCATCAATTTATGTTGTGTCATTCTCTCAAAGATTTGCCCTGTCACCTGCCGTCCTGTTTAACTTTGAATCACCCTTCCTTGGCCATGAAAGGCAGCACAGGATTTCAGTTAAGTAGATTCCTCAACCTATTTCTGGCTTGTAAAATTTGGAGTTCCACAGGTTTTTTTCTTTTTTTTTTTTGTAATATTTTTGTCCCCTTTTCTCTGAGCTGGAATATCTGTGACACTGCTTATATGATTCTCTTAAAGGTTTTTTTATTCATCTCCTATGATGATTAATGGGGTTCATTGCAGTAGACAAAAGGCATGTCCACATGTCTTCTGGATAAAAACTTCTCTACCATAATCCTTTCTTAAGGGACAACATGCTTAAAATTCTTAGAAACCAGGCTTTTTTTTTTCAAATTTTTTTTTAAGTATGGTTGATTTTCAGTTTTGTGTTAGTTTCAGGTATACAGCAAAGTGGTTCAGTTATACATACATGTGTATGTATATATATTATTTTTATATAACATATATATATATTATTTTTCAGATTGTTTTCCATTATAAGTTATTATAAGATATTGAATATAGCTTCCTGTGCTATATAGTAGGTCCTAGTTTAACTATTATATATATATATAAATATTTTATGTAGTAGCATGTATCTGTTAATCCCAGACTTCTAATTTATCCCTTCCCACCCCTGCCTTTCCCCTTTAGTTAACCATAGGATTGTTTTCTATGTCTTGTCTGTTTCTGTTTTGTAAACAAGTTCATTGTTTTTAGAGTCCACAAATAAGTGATATATATTTTTCTCTGTCTGACTTTGTATGATGATTTCTAGGACCATCCATGTTGTTGCTAACAGCATTATTTCATTCTTTTCATGGCTGAGTAATATTCTGCAGTATATATGGCACCATATCATCTTTATCCATTTATTTTTGATGTTCATTTAGGTTGTTAGAAGCCCTGTTTTTGATTGAAAGAGTCCGTGTGTCACATCATTAGATAACATTTTGTAAGACTATAGATCTAATCAAAACTACAAGTGAAATTGGCTTAATTGATATGAATGGAGTCTGGCTAACAATAAAAGAATACACATTCCACTTAAGTTATGGACTTCCCAGGTGGTGCTTGTGGTGAAGAACCCACCTACCAGTTTAGGAGATGTAAGAGATGCAGATTTGATCCCTGAGTTGGAAAGATCCCTTGGAGGAGGGCATGGTGACCCACTCCAGTATTCTTGCTTGGGAAAGCCCACGGACAGAGAAGCCTGGTGTACTACAGTCCATAGGATCTCAAAGAGTCAGACACGACTGAAGCGACTTACCATACACCCATGGAAAAATCATGAAGACTTTAGACAACACACTGGGCAATATAGACAGCCCCAGCAAATATAGATGAAGTAAAAACCACACAAAGCGGGGACTTCCACTTCAAGATATAGAGGCAATTTTTACCTGTCCTCTTGATAAATATAGCTAAAGAGCCTAAACATTACATGGATATAACAATGTAAGAAGACTCTGAAAGGAGGAAAGAAGGTACACCAACTAGGAGACTCCAGGGAAAGGAGCTGCCGTTCTCTCAGTCTCCTTATGGTCCAACATCACAGATTGGAGTGCTGGAAAGACAGCGACCCAAAAACCCCAATAAATGCCTGTTCTCTCCAGCAAAAAAACAAAAAGGATTAGCCTAGTCACTTTCACCTTTCACTTTCATGCATTGGAGAAGGAAATGGCAACCCACTCCAGTGTTCTTGCCTGGAGAATCCCAGGGACGGGGGAGCCTGGTGGGCTGCCGTCTATGGGGTGGCACAGAGTCGGACAGGACTGAAGCGACCTAGCAGCAGCAGCAACAGTAAGAAAGAAAATCAGTTCAGTTCAGTCACTCAGTCGTGTCCGAATCTGCGACCCCATGAATCGCAGCACACCAGGCCTCCCTGTCCATCACCAAATCCTGGTTGACCCAAACTCATGTGCATCGAGTCAGTGATGTCATCCAGCCATCTCATCCTCGGTCATCCCCTTCTCCTGCCCCCAATCCTTCCCAGAATCAGAGTCTTTTCCAATGAGTCAACTCTTCGCATGAGGTGGCCAAAGTATTGGAGTTTTAACCTCAGCATCAGTCCTTCCAATGAACACCCAGGACTGGTCTCCTTTAGGAGAGACTGGTTGGATTTCCTTGCAGCCCAAGGGACTGTCAAGAATCTTCTCCAACATCATAGTTCAAAAGCATCAATTCTTCGGTGCTCAGCTTTCTTCACAGTCCAACTCTCACATCCATACATGACCACTGGAAAAACCGTAGCCTTGACTAGATGGACCTTAGTCGGCAAAGTAATGTCTCTGCTCTTAAATAAGCTATCTAGGTTGGTCATAACTTTCCTTCCAAGGAAGTAAGCGTCTTTTAATTTCATGGCTGAAATCACCATCTGCAGTGATTTTGGAGCCCCCCAAAATAAAGTCTGATACTGTTTCCACTGTTTCTCCATCTATTTCCCATGAAGTGATGGGACCAGATGCCATGATCTTCGTTTTCTGAATGTTGAGCTTTAAGCCAACTTTTTCACTCCCCTCTTTCACTTTCATCAAGAGGCTTTTTAGTTCCTCTTCACTTTCTGCCATAAGGGTGGTGTCATCTGCATATCTGAGGTTATTGATATTTCTACTGGGAATCTTGATGCCAGCTGTGCTTCTTCTAGCTCAGCATTTCTCATGATGTACTCTTCATATAAGATAAATAAGCCGGGTGACAATATACAGCTTTGACATACTCCTTTTCCTATTTGGAACCAGTCTGTTGTTCCATGTCCACTTCTAACTGTTGCTTCCTGTCCTGCATATAAGTTTCTCAAGAGGCAGGTCAGGTGGTCTGGTATTCCTATCTCTCAGAATTTTCCACAGTTTATTGTGATCCACACAGTCAAAGGGTTTGGCAGAGTCAATAAAGCAGAAATAGATGTTTTTCTGGAACTCTCTTGCTTTTTCCATGATCCAGTGGATGTTGGCAATTTGATCTCTGGTTCCTCTGCCTTTTCTAAAACCAGCTTGAACATCAGGGAGTTCACTGTTCACATATTCCTGAAGCCTGGCTTGGAGAATTTTGAGCATTACTTTACTAGCGTGTGAGATGAGGGCAATTGTGTGGTAGTTTTTGCATTCTTTGGCACTGCCTTTCTTTAGGATTGGAATGAAAACTGACCTTTTCCAGTCCTATGGCCACTGCTGAGTTTTCCAAATTTGCTGGCATATTGAGTGCAACACTTTCACAGCATCATCTTTCAGGATTTGAAATAGCTCCACTGGAATTCCATCACCTCTACTAGCTTTGTTTGCAGTGATGCTTTCTAAGGCCCGCTTGTCTTCACATTCCAGGATGTCTGGCTCTAGGTGAGTGACCACACTATCATGGTTATCTGGGTCATTAAGATCATTTTTATATAATTCTTCTGTGTATTCTTGCCACCTCTTCTTAATATCTTTTGCTTCTGTTAGGTCGATATAATTTTTGTCCTTAATTGTGCCCATTTTTGCATGAACTGTTCCCATGGTATCTCTAATTTTCTTGACGTGATCTCTAGTTTTTTCTCTGCTTCATTCTGTCCTCCATGGCCATCTGTGAACAGGGTGTGGCAGGAGCAAAGTGGGGAACACAAACTGGCTTCAGGGGAGGCTTTGCCCATGGCTCAAGTGGATTGTCCAAGACGGATTTCTTTCTGTATTTCTTAGCTCCTCTGGTTGGTCCCATTCTTTGTGGGCTTTCACTTCTTGAGAATGAAGTGGTGACTAACAGCTCCAGGAGCTACATACACTCATAGTCAAGCATATATCTGGTCAAAATTAGAAAGCCAACTTCCTAATAGTGCCAGCAAAAATCTTGATATTGAATCTTCCTCATGGATTTTGTATTAAGTCTTGAATCACAGTAGGAAAGGAGTCTAAGATATATGCAAGGACTTACTTTGCCAACAAAGGTCCATCTAGTCAAGGCTGTGGTTTTTCCAGTAGTCATGTATGGATGTGAGAGTTGGACTGTTAAGAAAGCTGAGTGACAAAGAATTGATGCTTTTGAACTGTGGTGTTGGAGAAGACTCTTGAGAGTCCCTTGGACTGCATGATCCAACCAGTCCATTCTGAAGGAGAAAAGCCCTGGGATTTCTTCGGAGGGAATGATGCTGAAGCTGAAACTGCAGTACTTTGGCCACCTCATGCGAAGAATTGACTCATTGGAAAAGACTCTGATGCTGGGAGGGATTGGGGGCAGGAGGAGAAGGGGACGACAGAGGATGAGATAGCTGGATGGCATCGCTGACTCGATGGATGTGAGTTTGAGTGAACTCCGGGAGTTGGTGATGGACAGGGAGGCCTGGCGTGCTGCAGTTCATGGGGTCACAAAGAGTCGGACACAACTGGGCGACTGAACTGAACTGAACTGAAGCTACTCATTGTCCCTTGTAGGGACTTAAGCTACTCATTGATAAAATTTAAGATACTGTTGCAAAGAGATAGTGAGTGGATACTAGGAAAACAATTAACAAAAGCAAGAAATCATATGTGTATTTTTCAAACCTGAGTTTTTATGTTTGAGAGTGTATAAACTCAGGTTCTGAAATACCTATATGGTTTCTTTTGCTAATTCTCTGTTCAGTTATTGACTTATTCATTGCAAATCAAAATGTACAGAATTATTTCACCCTTCTTAAAGAATGCACATACTGTCATTGTATTGATACATTACATCCATCTGATGGACTCTTAAGTCATTTGCCATTTTTTTCAGCTTTAGGTTTTTTTCCTATTATAAAGAAAGATGCAGTAAATATTTTCACATGTAAAGTGATAACAATCCTATCAGAGTTACAGTTTCACTAAAAGTAAAGGGAAAAAACTTTTTTCTTTTTCTGTTTGCCTTTAAGAACTCACTGTAGGGGAGGGAGCATTTTCAAATATGAAAAAAAAATGATATGCCATTTGATATTATGTAAACAGAACAGATGGTAAGAATAATGTGTAATTTTAACACATTTCAGGTTTCTGCAGTATGCTAGGTATTAAAATGTTGTGTCCTTCCCTCTTCCTCAACACATTAATTTTAAGCTTCTTAAATTCTCAACCACATAGTGTATGGTATATAATATAAAATAAGAGTTAAGCACTCATCTTTATCTCTAATTTCAGTCAGATGAAAACACACACAGCCACCTCCTCACTGTAAATAATTGAAGCAATGGGCCTGATACTGCTTAATGCTCTCTGATGCTTCTGTTCAATGCTCTGGTTTCCTGTTTTGAAATATCCCTCCTAATTTATGAGCTTACCATGAAATGCTACCAGAGTAGCAACAGTAGATGCCTCAGAGTGTCTGTTTTGTCATGACTATCAGAACATCCAAAAGGCTATTTATGAGCTGTATTTTACACTCATTTCCACAGGAGGATAGTAATTTTGTTTTAAATGCAAAATATGTATTAAACCAAAAATGGTGAAAATGGAAGATTTAGCTTTTGATTTATTAATTTTTTTAAAATTTAAATTTATTTATTTTAATTGGAGGCTAATTACTTTACAGTATTGTATTGGTTTTGCCATATATCAACATGAATCCACCACGGGTGTACACATGTTCCCCATCCTGAACCTCCCTCCCACCTCCGTACCATGCCTCTGGGTCATCCTGGTGCTTAAATGCTGTTTTGAATTTTTGATGAAAGGTAAAAATTTCTGTTGACTCTATCAATGGTGTTATTTCCCTTTTCTTTCTCTGTAACCCATTTGTTAGATCACTGTTTTGCACCACCTGAGGTTAAAATACTGAGAATTTTCAGTTTATTATTCCATTTTAAGATTTGCTAGTTCTGAGAATGAGAGCACCTTTCTTTCACCTCAGAACTTGTTCAGAAATTATTTATGGTAGTTGCTTAAATGTTCAATGTAATCTCCCTCCCATTTAGAAACTGACCAAAGTAGCATAGCTAATTTGAATAATTACAGTATCCATCTCTAGATTTTGGAGAAAGAAATGGCAACCCACCCTTGTATTCTTGTTTGTAGAAGCCCATGGAAGGAGGAACCTGGTGGGCTACAGTCCATGGGGTCACAAAGAGTCGGACACAACTGAGTGACTTCACTTTCACTTTCTTTTCTCTAGATTTTAAGTGGAATCACATGTACAATCTCTCATATGTTCAGGACAACCCTTGGGATAGAGAGTTAGGAACATCTTTATCTTACCAATAGAGAGCAGTTTCTGCATTTGTCTACATATGTCTTTGGTACTTGTAGAGTAAAATCTAGATTTAGTCAAGTCCTATTTCTACTAAATCTGCCTATGGGCACACTGCATTTGTTTGTATTGATCACATATTTTAAATTTTCATTTTTTGCTATTTTTTTCTTGCATTTCCAATTTTTTTTCCTGTCTTCTTATCAGTTCTCCTTCTGGAGTATTTTTTAAAAGTTTATTTAAGAAGGGCAGATTTATGGGAAACTCTGTTTTTAACTATTTGAAGTTCAGTTCAGTCACTCAGTCGTTTCAGACTCTTTGCGACCCCATGGACTGTAGCATGCCAGGCTTCCCTGTCCATCACCAACTCCCGAGGCTTGCTCAATCTTATTTCCATTGAGTCAGTGATGCCATCTAACCATCTAATCCTCTGTTGTCCCCTTCTCCTCCTGCCTTCAATCTTTCTCAGCATCAGGGTCTTTTCCAAGGAGTCAGTTCTTTGCATCAGGTGGACTAAGTATTGGAGCTTCAGCATCAGTCTTTCCAATGAATATTCAGGACTGATTTTCTTTAGGATTGATTAGTTTGACCTCTTTGCAGTCCAAGGGACTCTGAGGAGTCTTCTCCAACACCACAGTTCAAAAGTATCCATGTTTCAGCACTCAACTTTCCTTATGGTCCAGCTCTCCCATCCATACATGGCTATTGGAAAAACCATAGCTTTGACTAGACAAACCTTTGTTGGCAAAGTAATGGCTCTGCTTTTTAATATGCTGTCTAGGTTGGTCATAGCTTTTCTTCCAAGGAGCAAGTGTCTTTTAATTTCATGGCTGCAATCACTATCCACAGTGATTTTGGAGCCCAGAAAAATAAAGTCTGTTACTGTAGCCATTGTTTCCCCATCTATTTGCCATAAATTTGAAGTTATCTTTATTTTAGTCCTTATTCTTTAAAAGAATATTTCTTTATTTGGCTGTGCTGCGTCTTCATTTCAGTATGTGGGATCTTCAGTCTGCATTTGCAGAATGTGGGATCTTTAGTTGAGGCATGTGTGGTCTTTGGTGCTGATACTTATTTTCTCTCAATAAGTTAAATATATGATTTCAGTCTCTTTTGACTTAGCAATTACTGTTGTTGAATTAGCCAAATAGTTTTCCTTTTGTTTTTTTTTTAATTTGGCGGACTCTTGCATCTGAATTCTTTGAAGAATGTTCTTACATGTTTGTATTTTGCAGTATATGTGTAAGTATGATTTTTTAAAAATTATGCTGTTATTTATTGACAATCCAGAGTCTATAGAGTCAACCCTAGAGTAGAATCAGCAGAGGGAAAGGTACATAGGGTGAAGTCTGGGAGACACCAGACACAAAGATTCTCATCCTGAAGGAGAACCAGGGGGTTGCACTTAATTCTCTCAGCAAGAATGTGAGATAACACATGCAGAGTATTTTCAATCAGGGAATCTCACCCCAGCCTTGGTTACCAGGGTTTTTATTAGGGTCAGTAATGCAGGCATGCGGCATCCTTCTGTCTTCCCTCTATCTACTCATTCGCTTACCTAAAGCAAAATCCTTTATTTACCATAATCACATATTTGGGTTAAACTTCTGTGGTCAGATAGGTACAACGTGGTCCGATGCCTCAGACATACAGGAACACTCTTATCAGACAGCATTCCAAAAGCTCAGAGATCATCTCCCAGGAGGTACCAATGGATCAGGGGAGGTAGGAGTTTATAGCAACTCACTAAAATAGGAGACATTTCATAAGAAAAAATAAGCTGTAGAAAATCCTTATTCATCAGATGGTCACTGTTTTCTTCAGAATGAAATCTTGATCATGTGTATTTCCAGCTGTACGGACATTAAAAATTCCCTAAGGGACTTGTTGGGCTTCCCAGGTGGTGCTCATGGTAAAGAACCTACCTGTTAATGCAGGAGACAAAAGATGCGAGTTCGGTTCCTGGATTGGGAAGATCTCCTGAGGGAGGGCATGGCAACCTTCTCCAGTATTCTTGCCTGGGGAATCCCATGGACAGAGGAGCCTGGCAGGCTACAGTCCACAGAGTAACTAAGAGTTGGACATGACTGAGGCGACTTAGTATGCACACACACAGGGGGCTTGTTGGGAGTAACTCAGTGAGTATATATACCTGGGTGATTAGTACACATAAATACTGAATATGCACATCCACAGAACACCAAGTTCACTCTTAAGGCAAGGAAAGTAAATTAATAGGAATTGTATATGTGATAGGCATTGTTCTAGGCACTGACCTGAGGAACACAATAAATGAAAGACCTGTCCTCTTACAATTAACATTGTATCAATGGCAACAGCAATAAACAAACAAATACAATCATTTCAGTTGGTGTTAAATGCTACTAATGAAAAGAACATTGGAAGCAAAAAAGCACTAGGTTTTGCACAAGAAGTCAAAATTTCTTATTTTAACCTAGTACATGAATGGAAGTCTGGAAGGCTTTTGGAAAGGTAGGAAGATAATCAGTTCCTAGAAAAACTTACCTATGAGTTTATTAGTTTTTTGGACATGACTGAAGCGACTTAGCAGCAACAGCAGCAGCAGCATTTGAAATGGGTCTCACCAAGCTGAAATCAAGATGTCTTCCTTCTGGAGGTTCTAGGGGATGATCTATTTTCTTAGCGTTGGTAGTTTTTAAAGGCTGCCTGTATTGCTTCATATTTAGTTGCTTTCCATCATCACACACCAATAATGACAAATCAAATCTTTCTCATGCTAAATCAGTTTAACACAGGCTCTTCTGTCTCCCTCTTCCACCTTTTCAGACCCTTGGATTTTAGAAGATCCACTTAGATAATCCTATTTTAAGATCAGCTAATTGGCAACCTTAATTGTATCTGCACCCTTAATTCCCCCTTATCATGTACCTTAGCACATTGCCAGATCTGGGGGATTCAGGCACGAACTTTCTGTGTGGATGGGGAGCGGGGGGTAGGGGTAGTGGTCATTATTCTGTCAACCACAGTGAGCTACGTTTACTTGAATACAGAAGAAGCAGTCTGTCCAAAGATCATAACTGCTTTTATTTGAAAGTTTCCCCCTCTATTTTAACACATTAAATTCAAATTGTTAAAATTACCATTTTTAGGTGTGTAATTTAATAGGTAAATGTCTTTCCTAATGCTAATAATTCATATGAGCGTATGAGCATGTAGACAACTTCACACAGCCACCCAAGTGGGTTTGCAAAATATTACCCAGAATAGAGAATAGGTAAAGTTCAAAATAGAGTTTGCACAATCATTGTTTATTATATGCAAGAAATTCATTGTGCAAGCTTTATTATATATGACTCACATCATAGGTAGAATCAGAAAAAAATGGGAATATCCTCTACAGTGTTATATGCTAAAGGAAAAAAGGAGACAATAAAAGTTGCTTTAATTGGAATTAGATATTCTAAGAGATACCATTCATGGGGAAGGGTAGTAGAGGCAAGTCAAATTTGGTTAAATAATTATTCTCATTTTGTATCTATAATCAGTCATATAAGATAGATGTGGCATTCTGTCATCTGTAATAATTAATCATAGTAATAATTTATATTCATTTTTATTAAAATTCACTTTTTAAATTTTCTAACTGAAATATAAGATTTGTATAATACACTATAAATCTGATATATTGGTGGAAAGTACCCAAATATCACTCTCATGCCAAGTAACTGAGTAAGAGCTAGATTCATCTGGCAAATTTCCAGTACTCATGAGCAAGTACAGAAGGTACATGGAACTCCTAAAGAATGTAATTTGAGAATATCAAGGGCAACACATTTTAAATTGAGAATGAAGTCCTCACTGATCTCATATCCCAATCATTCCTGAAAATGCACAAGCTGCTTATTATGCCATGTGGTTTTTTTATGGTGATTAAAATAGGAAAAGATTGTCAGATTCATTCAGCATGCTAGAAGGTCATGTATTTTAGTACCTAACACTGGATTATAAGGCAGGGAATTACAGATCAGTTTTGGCACTTTCAGATCTCTGTTCTAGAGAGAAAATGTCCAAAAAAAATCTACCCTTTATTTAACTGGAGCCAACATTATTTTGTGTCTTGTTTCTTTCATACAGAAAGTTGGGAGCTTAAGTTAGATAAGAACTGTGAAAGATTGTGAGGATCAAAAATTTGTGTGTCTGTGTGTTCTAGGGTGAAAATATCTATAGCCTAGCTCTGCAAAATATGATAAGAATCATGGTATCAATTCAATCTCAGAAGAAATTGAGATCAGTACCATCCTCCTGTGTTGCCAGAGGACTCCAGATTCCCAGGATAGTCGGTGATAGTCACAGCAGAAGTTATTGCTTTGGACATTGTTGCAGCCATCTAGGGTTCATTTCTCCTGTGGCTGTAACCTTTAAGGTCTTAAGGAACACAATTTAAGACAAATATTATTTGTCTGGCAGACTATTCGGAGATTTTTATTGCTCATACAATGTACTCTATGTCTCTGAAACCAAAGGAAAATTTGGTCTTTGTTGAACTCAAAAGATACGCATTTGCAGTATTTTATGAACTCTAAAATTACAGTTATATTTCGAGTTTCCTGAAATCTGTTTCATCTCTCTAAACGTATTCCTACAACAACCCAAATCCTCAGGTTACGGAAGGGGAAATGATGGTTCAGTATATGCTCTTTTGTGAATGAACTTGCCTTTTTCTTTAATGTTTCAGATAGCTGAAGGCCAGACGGTTTTGAATGTCCTAATCCACACAGTAAATACCTTTAATTATAGAGTTTTACAGACAAGTGAAAAAAGTAATTCTTTACCACCCTCTATGCCCTTGTTTACAGAGTGCTTTTGCTGAGTCTTGGGAATTTTTTAAAAGATTATTCTAGCTCAGTTTAGCTGAGAATGAAAAGAACCAGGAGAAGTTGTTATCCCATGGAGATTTTAAAGTTTTGCAAGGAGTCACTGCAAGTGACTATTGTAATAGTGGCTATTGTAATAGTAAATATAAAGAGCTGTTCAGATCACAGTGCCCAGGAGAACATTTCCAGTTACATTACAGAGGCACTAAGGTGAAAGAGCAAAAGAACTGGGCTAGGGTGAGAGGAGCAGGATTCCAGCAAAGTGCACGCTAGTTGTTATGTTTGGCCACAGGCAGTACCTTCTCCCTGGGCCTCAGATTCCTTTTGTCCAAAAATAGAGAATTGAGCTCAGGGATGACCTGGGAGGAGAGGTGGAGTGTTCTATTGATCTGCTTTACAAATTAAGCTTCCATTTGGGAGTGACATGCCTAAACCAAGGCTTGAAATCTAGATTGTATTATTTTATCTGTTGTCTCTGAAAATGCTTTGGTTTCATGAAATAAGATTTTTATCCATTAGTTTCATTCATTCATTACTCAACAAGCATTTATTGAATGCACATTCTGTACCTGTTAATATTTGGCTATCAAGGAATAAACAGTCATTTTCTTCCGTCTGGTTGCTGTGTTGATTTAATTAGGTTCTTGCTTCTTCCCAGTCTCTTACATTCCTTAAATTGAAATGTTGCTGATTATTGATGATAGACAAATTTTGAATACAGGTGAGTGACATTATGCTTTGGCAGATTAAATGGTGATCCCTGGGCAGGACAGATAATTTGTCCTGAAATAATCTGCCCACTACCCTTTGCCTAAAGTTTCACCATTAAAGAGGCAAGACTTTTTACTCTTTTCATCTATAAAAGTTGAAATTCTAAAGGGAGGAATAGCATATAACATCATTAATGATCAGTGCACATTTATTATAAATTTATTTGGGGTTAGGCTTAATTTATTTTTTCACATGACAACAAATAATTCTGAAGGGAAGAAACTACAGAAGGGTAGTGAAAAGACACAATTATCTATTATTTTTTTAATGTCTTAATATTTATTGAAAGTGCATTTTATGTCAGATACTATATCATGCATTGTAGTCTCCAAAGAATACTTTTTTCCCTAACAAGTTTCTGAAAAAGATGATAAATAACTATGTTTTATCTTATTTATCCTTCAGAACTTGTCCACTACTATAAATAAAATAGATAACTAATAAGGACTTACTGTCTAGCACAGGGAACTCTGCTCAGTACTCTGTAATGGCCTATATGGGAAAAAGAATCTAAAAAAGAGTAGATACATATATGTGCAGAATACATCATTAGAAACACTGGACTGGAAGAAACACAAGCTGGAATCAAGATTGCCAGGAGAAATATCAATAACCTCAGATATGCAGATGATACCACCTTTATGGCAGAAAGTGAAGAGGAACTAAAAAGCCTCTTGATGAAAGTAAAAGAGGAGACTGAAAAAGTTGGCTTAAAGCTCAACATTCAGAAAATGAAGATGATGGCATCCGGTCCCATCACTTCATGGGAAATAGATGGGGAAACAGTGGAAACAGTGGCAGACTTTTATTTTGGGGGGGCTCCAAAATCACTACAGATGGTGATTGCAGCCATGAAATTAAAAGATGCTTACTCCTTGGAAGAAAAGTTATGATCAACCTAGATAGCATATTCAAAAGCAGAGACATTACTTTGCTGACTAAGGTCCATCTAGTCAAGGCTATGGTTTTTCCTGTGGTCATGTATGGATGTGAGAGTTGGACTGTGAAGAAGGCTGAGCGCCGAAGAATTGATGCTTTTGAACTGTGGTGTTGGAGAAGACTCTTGAGAGTCCCTTGGACTGCAAGGAGAGCCAACCAGTCCATTCTGAAGGAGATCAACCCTGGGATTTCTTTGGAAGGACTGATGCTAAAGCTGAAATTCCAGTACTTTGGCCATCTCATGCGAAGAGTTGACTCATTGGAAAAGACTTTGTTGCTGGGAGGGAGTAGGGGCAGGAGAAGAAGGGGACGACAGAGGATGAGATGGCTGGATGGCATCACTGACTCAATGGACGCGAGTCTGAGTGAACTCTGGGAGTTGGTGATGGACAGGGAGGCCTGGCGTGCTGCAATTCATGGGGTCGCAAAGAGTCGGACACAACTGAGCAACTGAACTGAACTGAACATATATATGAATAATTGATTCACTTTACTGTACAGCAGAAACTAACACAACATTTTAGATCAACTGTACTCCAAAAAAATTAATAAAAATGTTGTTTAGAGACCTCAAGTCAGAAGATATGTATTTAATAATATTAAAACATTGAACATTAAAAAAACCTGAAACAAAATTTTTCAGCCTTCACCTAACCCTAATTACGAAGCTTATTCTGGAAAACATTGGGCCAAGAAAGTAATTATAGCATGAAATAAATGTTGCTGACAGTATAGCAGTCTCTGCCCCCAGCTGAAAATAAAGGAAGTTATTAAACACTGACAAAATTTAATCAATATTTTGAGAAAAAGAATTGGTCATTATAGAGTTATGTAACTAGGCAAGTTATCTTTCAAGAATAAAAATGAACTAGAGACATTGTTAGATGAACAAAAATTGAGGATGTTTAACAATCATAGATTCTTGCTAAAGAAAGCTTCAGATATAAGGGAAATAACATAAAGATGAAAGTCAGAGTTACATGGAGGAAAAATGTGTGTAGAAATTGGTGAACACGGGATAAATATAAACAGTTTTTTGGTGAAACAATATAGGCATACTTCAGAGATATTGCAGATTTAGTTCCAAACCACTTCAATAAAGTGAATATCACAGTAAAGCTAGTCACATGAAATTTTTGATTTCCCAGTACTTATGAAAGTTATGATTACACTATATTATGTTAAATGTGTGATTGCATTATGTACATACATTAATTAAAAATAAAAATAATAATTACAATGGCAACACCAATGAATACTGATCAGTTCACCCTCATAATTATAATAATAACCAAAAAGTTTGAAATATTATAAGAATTACCAAAATGTGACACAGAGATAGGAAGTGAGCCAATGCTGTTGGGAAAACATGCATCAGTAGTCTTTTATACACAGGTTTATTGAGAACCTTCATTTTTTTAATAAATGCAATATCTGCAAAGCACAGTAAAATGAGATATGTCTGTACTTAGAATCTTTAAATTTTCATGATAAACAATGAAGTAATTAAAACATTGGGTAAAAATAACATACATGTTAGCATAGAGGCAAACAGAGTTAAAACGTATCTGATTTATATAGAATATGAGGAAACTGAGTAACCTCAAAATTTCTGAAATATATCTGTAAAATCTTTGAAGTTAAACACAAATCATATTTTAAAACTTCTAGGTTGATAACAGATAAAAATTAACAAATTAAGAAATCTGTTGAAGGCAAGAAGGCAAGGGAAATACAGAAAAAAGTTCAATAGCAGAACAACAAAAATCCCACAGAATATGTTAGAAACAAATTGATTCACCCATAATCACAACAGCTGTAAAAAAAAAAAAAAACAGATTCAGTAACTAAATGACAAAAATTATCACTTTGGATTAAAAATCAAGCATGTTGCTTATGAGAGATTAAAACATAAGGACAGAATATTGAGTGTACAAGAAAGGAAAAGAAATCTCACAGAAAAATGATAAAATTTGAGTAACTATTAATATAAAATTGCCAGTAAAAAAGTGTCAATGGGAATACACATAGTCATAACATAATAAAGTTATAATATTTTATTTATAATAGGATACATTCCATTGTAATTCCCAAGGGAAACAAAAATTTTATCTTGTGTGATCCTAGTAGCTTCAAAAACACAAAGAAAATAGTCAATAAAGCTACAAGAAGAGTTGAAAAATTGAGAATTCTGATGGGTCATTTTGCTGCACCACTGTCAGTTATAGATCAAGCAAATAAAATGTGTAAAAATAAGATCTGGTCATAAAAAATCTTGATAGCATGTCCATCTATAGAATTCTTAACCTAGCATGAGTCAGTAGTTCATTCTTTGTAACTGCTAAGCAGTATTCCACTCTATGAATAAACAATATTTTTGCAATCAACTCTCATTTCCCAGGCTTGACCCTTTATGTCTGTCATGTTCTCATTATTTTTATTTATCTTGCAATGTAAAGAGATTCTGAGAGGTTTCCCCTGTATGAGATTGTAAAGACCAAAGGGATTCTGC
The DNA here is from genome assembly GCF_014754425.2 of Oryx dammah. NCBI lineage: Eukaryota > Metazoa > Chordata > Mammalia > Artiodactyla > Bovidae > Oryx > Oryx dammah. The sequence continues at coordinate 36,098,385 of NW_024070189.1, forward strand.
TTCTTCAGATGTCCACAGCTTCTCCATTGAAGCCACCATATCCTTGCAGCATTTTTCAAGAGTAGATAATAATTCCTTAGCAGAGAAGAATTGTTGGTGTTGTTTTTCCTTCCCCATCCATTGTACTACTCATCTTCTATATCCCTCTACTAATTGAGTCTATTTAGAGCAGTGGAACTACTTGGTTTGATACTGCAATGATGGGTGCATGGCATCATGTCGTTGCTGTTCAGTTGCAAAGTCGTGTTCAGACTCTGGGACTGCAGCATGCCAGTTTCACAACCCAGGCATCTTTTCAATCAGGGCAGATCAATGGATGTAAAAAATTTTACAATCTGACATAAGGCTGGAAAACAAAATTGTATATCTGGTGTGCATAGTAATTGGTAGACTGTAAGTGTTCAGTGTTACTTAATATTTGATAAAGAAATGAATGCTGGATATATTTGATAAATACACAGAAGGCTGGAACAGTACTATCAGTACTTTAGACAGTGTACTATCAAGACAGTAGTTTTATATTGTAGAATTTTACTCCAAGTAGTTGTGTCGAACTCTTTGTGACCCCATGGACTATAACATGCCAAACTCCTCTGTCCTCTACTATCTCCGGGAGTTTGCTCAGATTCATGTCCACTGAGTCAGTAATGCTATCTAACCATCTCATCCTCTGCTGCCCTCTTCTTTGCCTTCAGTCTTTGCCAACATCAGGGTCTTTTCCAGTGAGTTGGCACTTTGCATCTAATGGTCAATGTATTGGTGCTTCAGCATCAGTCCTTCCAGTGAATACTCAGCAGTGACTATTCAGGGTTTATTTCCTTTAGGATTGACTGATTTGATCTCCTTGAAGTCCAAGGAGCTCTCAAAAGAGTCTTCTTCAGCATCACAATTGAGAAGCATCATTCTTTGGCACTTAGCTTTCTTGATGGTCTAGCTCTCACATCTGTACATGACTACTGAAAAAAATATAGCTTTGACTAGATGGACCTTTGTTGGCAAAGTGATGTCCTGCTTTTTAACATGCTATCTAGGTCTGTCATAGCTTTCCTTCTGAGGAGCAACCATCTTTTAATTTCATGGCTGCAGTCACCATCTTCAATAATTTTGGATAGAAAGTGAAAGTTGCTCAGTTGTGTCCGACTCTTTGCGACACATATACTATACAGTCCATGGAATTCTCCAGGCCAGAATATTGGAGTGAGTAGCCTTTCCCTTCTCCAGGGGACCTTCTCAACCCAGGGATCAAACCCAGATCTCCCGCATTGCAAAAAACAATTTTGAAGCCCAAGAAAGTAAAGTCTGTCACTGCTTCTACATTTTTCCCTTCTATTTGCCATGAAGTGTTGGGACCAGATGCCTTGATCTTAGTTTTTTGAATGTTAAGTTTTAAGCCAGCTTTTTCACTTTCCTCTTTGACTTTTGTCAAGAGGCTCTTTAGTTCCTCTTCACTTTCTGCTATTAAAGTGGTTATCCTCTGCATATCTGAGATTGTTGATATTTCTCCCAGCAGTTGAATCACAAGTTGGTGATTCCAACTTGTGATTCATCCAGCCAGCATTTCACATGATTTATTCTTCATACAAGTTAAATAAGCAGAGTGACGATATCAAGCCTTGTTGTGCTCCTTTCCCAATTTTGAAGCAGTCAGTTATTCCATGTAAGGTTCTAACTGTTGCTTCTTGATCTGCATACAGGTTTTTCAGGAGTCAGGTAAAGTAGTCTGGTATTTCCATCTCCTTGAGAATTTTCTACACAACATTTTGTGATGTGCACAGTCAAAGTCTTTAGCATTGTCAAGAAGCAGAAGTAAATTTTTTTCTGGAATTACCTTGCTTTCTCTATGATCCAGCAAATGTTGACAGTGTCATCTCTGGTTCCTCTGCCTTTTTAAAATGCAGATCATACACCTGCAAGTTCCATGTTCATATACGGTTGAAGCCTTGCTTGAAGGATTTTGAGCATAACCTTGCTAGCATGCCATTATATAATTGTCCAAGCCTATAGGACATAAGACATAGAGTTAACCATAATGTAAACTATAGATGTTGGGTGATGATGATGTGTAAATGCAGGTTCATCAGTTGTAACAAATGTATCACTCTGGTGGGAGATGTTAATAATTGGGGAGGCTATGCATGTATAGGGGCAAGAGTTGTATGGGAAATATCTATATCTTCCTCTCAGTTTTGATATGAACCTAAAACTTCTCTGAAAAAAGTACATCTCTTTAAAACACATTCAGTTTATGCTAAAGATACTGGTTGTCAGTTGTTGCTAGGCATGGATGATTCCCTTTGAAGTCTCTTTCAGTCCGTATCTCAGTGTTGACAGGATGCTATGAGAGAGGCAGGAAGAGGATCCATCCAAAAGCATTTGCTATATTGTATTTATTTGTCTCAGAAACAGCAACTGAGGATGTTGTTGTTGTTGTTTCTTCAGAAATTGTTTAGATGCACACTAAATTGTTGGTAATGTTTATCATAAAACATCACAGAGTCACATTGCCCCATCTTAACAGGGCACTGATACTGTATCCTTAATCATGGGAAGCATTTGGACAATGATCTTCATAAAATGAAATACTCAAAACTGGCATGAGGGAATATGTGGTGTTCAAGTTTATTTTGTTGTTTTGTTCAGAATTATGACAACTTGAACACTGTTGTAGTGACCATTTGTGTTTGCTTCTTCTCCAATTTAAAGATTATTTTGGCAAAGGCAGGTAATGGTAATAGATGCTAAAGGATGAATTTTTGCAACTGACTTGAGTTCTGGGTTAAAGTAGATTCTGTGGGTGGATCTAGACTCAACAGGATTAAATGTTCCATGATCAACTAGTGACAGTTGCTTCTTTTGGGCTAAAGATACCTATGGCATATGTGACTAATCTTAGCCACTATCGTTAGAACCAGCTTCTGCTTAAGTCAAAATATGAACAATTAGAAAAGTCTACAAAATGGTTTTTCCCTCTCTTTGAAATTAAATCTCTTGGTTGGAAAAAGATTGAATTATATATTAAATATAATTTTAGAATTGAAATTTTCAATTGTTCTCATTCATTAAATCAATCATTTTTAGAGGTTGAATATAATCTCTCTTGTGGAGGAATACAGATTTATTATATAGGTGAAATTTTAACTTGAATGTCATGATTTGTTTCTAGCAAAATTATTTTAGCTCAGCTGCCTGGAGTTCATACCTTATTAATAACATGTATCTCAAATATGTAGTGTGCAAAAATGTTTCAAATTCTTTAATTTCAAGTGACTTCAAATCCAGGAAAGGAAAAAAGAGAATTGAAACTAAAGCCAAAAGACAATATTGTTATGGCCTCTTTTTAATGCTCTTATCGAGCTGACAGATAAACTTGTGTTTGACATTGCTCTAACAATACCTTATGCTGTAAACTACATTGAATTTTATCTGTGGATTTGGAAAAACTAATTGACCTTGGCAGCAATTGTCTCACTGGAGAAGAAAAAAGTAAAAACAAAAACTTCAGCCACTTAGCCATCCCTTTCAGCCAAGTCCCTTGATCAGTGAGGAAAAATAATGAGAACTGCTCCATTTCCTAAGAACCATCTTGCTATTGTCAACACTCCAACCTTTCTCATTTGAGACTCAAATTTATTTCAGTTCCTTACATGCTCTGTGCTATCTGCCTGTATTACCATAAATTATTTCCACTAGAAATGTCGAATTGAAAAACAAAAAAGCACTGGGTGTTTTCATGCAAGAAAAATTAATCTTACCCAAAGGAAATAATGCCCTCATTACACTCCGGTGCTCAGGCTTGTGTGTTCAGAATCTTTGTCTACACCTTGTGGGGGGCCATTATATTATTGTAATACAATTGCTACAAATGATTAAACACATTGCTAATCTAATAGGAAAGCAAAAGGCCTGCAGGCCTCAAAGCATTTACCCAACATCTTCCAGGACTAAGAATTCTTTTTATTTGTTTCACCAAACTTACCTTCAACATTTATGCTTTTCTCTCATAAGCCTTTATAAACACACTGACCTTCAGCCCATCTCCAGACGCATCTGCAAATATTTTGTATTAAATTTGGAGGAACCAGTTACTCTGTTAGATGCTTTCCAGCTCACAATCTTCTGAGGTTGTTGTCCTTGTTTAATTGATGATAATAGTTTAGATAAAAGAAGCACAACCGGTTTCTACCATCTATTGAGAATTTGCTATGTGAGAGGCTCTATGTGCGTGTGAGCGATTCCAGTGTTATTCCAACATGTAATGACACAACCTAGATTTTCCACGGGTCACTACCTTGTAAATAGTGGAACAAAAAGTTAAACACAAGTTTGTCTGACTCTCTGTCTTTTACATATTCAGATCTCTCCTATCTTTCAAGACTCAAAATGAGTCTCATATCCATCCACAAAGCCTTTCCTGAGCTGGTGTTCGCTCTGTGCCTTCTGTTGAAGTTAAAAATTGGCTCAGTGAACATTGCCGCACCACTCACGTCTTTGTTTCATTACTGCTCTTCCTGTGTGCCACCTTTACCACTAATAATACAAAGTTAGCAATTTGACACTGCCCCTTCCTTTGCAGTGCTCAGGTCGGCGTCGAGTGGCCACATGGCTATAAGGAGGAGGACTAAGTTAAGTGCAGAGGGGGCTTGTTCAGATTTCCATCCCAAGCTTGTCTGCTTTGGCATGCACCAGTAGAAAAGCCCTTCTCTCTGCTTTGCCCTTCCCATCAGAGAATTAAAGTACGTAGCCACTTAACCTGATTGTCAATACACTTTCCATCCCATGGCCTTTTAAAATTATTTTAATAAACACAAATTGTGGAAAATAATAGCAACCTCATCAAGTTACTATTGCAACTGGAAAAAAAGTTCCTCCCAACAGGATACCAACTGTTCAGTTTCCCACTTTAGGCATTCTCGTTCCTGTTCCAGAAAGTATACATGATGTACACTGAGGGTTGTCTTAGTTCCCTTTCTTTTTTCAAGTGAGCATAGGGGACAGTGAGATTCAATTTTATGTAATAATATTTCAGTAGATGAACAAAATGAGGCTGAATGATAACTAGTAAAGAAAGATGAAATGATGATCACAGTCATGAGATTTTTATATGATTTAAGGTGATGCTCAGAATAACACTTGAATTAGGTTCAATCATTAAATGTAAAATATTTCTGTGTAAAATTAATAAGTAAATTTGAATCTTCTCTCCCTTGGGATTTGTGAACTAAGAATGATCCCAGTTTATACATTTTGGTAATATTTATTGCTATCATAATATTTATTGCTATTCATAAAATATTAGTGTTTCTTTAATATATATAGTCACAAAATTAATATACATTGAATTTTAAAACTGTACTGTTATTAATTTGTATAGTGACACAATTCATGAGTATACGTCCTAGACCCTCATTTCTTTGGTATGAGGGAGGTAGAAAATTTATTATCTTTGCACAACATTTCATTGATTATGTGAAAAGATGCAAATTCAGACAAAATGTTTTATTTTTCAGGATTCCATTGAACCAGTGGGATGGATCTTTTGCCTATTGCATTTTTTAACTATGCAAAATTTAATAACAAAATTAAAATTTAATAGATCCTTTTTTTAAATTCTTGTGTGACAGGCACTGTGCTGTATGCTTGGCATACACTACCTTATAATCCTCAAAAAAATTTACCATGGTAGTCATTCATTTTATATCTGTTTTAAAAATAAGGAATGTAAAACAGGTTGAGATTACATTAGCTAAGGTGAAAGAAAGAAAGAGAAAGTACAAAATGAAGTCACTTAGTCGTATCAGCCTCTTTGTGACCTCATGGACTATAGCCTGCCAGGCTCCTCAATCCATGGGATTTTCCAGGCAAGAATACTAGAGTGGGTTGCCATTTGCTTAAAGGGTAGAGTTTGTATTTGACTCCATATCTGATGCACACAGAAGTGAATGATAAATTTATAATATACTAAGACATAACTGTGCCTAATTTACTGTAGCTAAAGAGCCTTTCTGGCTTTGCTTCAGTGAAGTCCTCCTTCTTGCTTTCCTGCCATGGTGCTTACTCAGAAGGGAGAACAATAAATTGTGACTGTAGTTTTTGATAGAAGGAGTAAAGATCAATACTTCTCTTGCTTTCTAAATTTTAAGCCATGTTGAGGTCACTGTGCTCAATCACTCTCCTCTCTGTTCCCACTTTGAATCTGGTTTAGAAAATAGGACTGTTACTTCTGAAAATCATTAAAACCTGCTGTTCTTTCTCCCTTCTTCCCACACCTTTAGGATGTTAATGATAACTACTATGGAAACCAAAGCAAATATTTTCTCGTTTATTTTAAAACTCAGAAGTGCATTAAAAGTTCAGCTTTGGTATTGAAGATATTAGTTATTGTGCTCACCTAAAAGTATTTATTTAGGAAGTCAGGAGGTCACTTTTATGATCTGGAACTAGAATAAATTGATGTCCTTGGTGATACACTAAGTCGTATTCAGGATTGATCTGCCTATTGGGCACAGGTATTCCTCCAGCAGCGTTAAGTGTTGTAGAACTGATCTTTACACAAGCAGAATGATGCCACACAGAATTGACTTGGCAGAGTCAATATTCCATATCACAATATACTGAAATCTCATCTTCTGAGAAATGAGTCCATTTATATGTTACCAGGTCTTTCACCACACGGATCCAAGCCACCATCATCACTTGCCTGGTAGCACATCTTTTGTGTTACCTGTTTCCACCCTTTTCTAAGTAATTACTTCTCTGCTCAGCAGTCTGAGATCCTATTAAAATACAAGTCAGATTAAAGTCAATGTTCAATTCATTATCCCTTGGCTCCTGGTTTCATTCATGGAGCAGTCCACATCCACACGGTAATCCATAAGTTCCATCATGTCTGTCTTTTGTCCTCCTCTGATCCCAGCGCAGGCAATTCTCTCCTTCTACTCTATTCCTAGAAACCTCCAAGGAGTTTATCCAGTTCTTCACTATTACCAGTTATGCCAGACATGTTTCAGTCTCAGGGCATTTGGATTTTTTGTTCCCTCTGCATGGAATGTTCTTTCAGATACCCACCTGGGTAAGCCCAGGACTCCTTGAAGTTTCTGTTCAGTTAGCACCTTCTCACAAGGCCTACTTTGACTGCCTTTTAAAACTGCAAGACCCCTACCACTCTTAACCTTTCATAGCATACTCTGATTTTTCTGCCATAATACTTATCATTTTTATATGTAATGTTTATACTGCTTGTTAGGTTGTGAATTCTGTAAGGTAAAAGATTTTTTACTACTGTGTTCATTGATGTATCTTGAGCACTTGGGAAAGAGCATTATACTTAGTATTTGTTGATTTAATTAATTAAGGTAAGTAGTAAGAACAGTCTTGATAGATCTTAACCAACTTATTTAAGATGGCCTAATTTATAACATGGGCCATAGCATATATATACATGTGCATTTCAGGTGTACCAATCAAAAAGACACTTATTTTTGGATAGATTTCATGTCCAACCTAGCTACTTAGAACACAGACTACTGGGTTCCAGATGCATGACCTTAGATACTTAATTACAAAGAGCTAAAAAGTTTATTATTCTTAAATGAATATGGTGTATGTGTATATATATGAATTTAATTATAATTATCCTATGTCATTTATCTTTCTTGAAAATGTCTGTAATATATCAATACTTACTTTAAAGGATAATAACACTTGTTTAGTAATAGTCAATAATTAAGTTTCATAATTGGAGAAGGAAATGGCAACCTACTCCAGTGTTCTTGCCTGGAGAATCCCAGGGATGGGGGAGCCTGGTGGGCTGCCGTCTATGGGGTCGCAGAGTCAGACATGACTGAAGTGACTTAGCAGCAGCAAGTTTCATAATGCTAACTAATCAATGTCCTTTAGGGTACCAATATATCCATAGCATAATTATCATACCCTGGCTTGATTTCTTTCTGGCATCTTGCTGCTACACAGGTGGTAGTAAGGAAGCAACTGTCTTTGGTTGAGGATTCTTGATAATGTTTATAGTCTTTAAGCCTGGTAAAACTCTGAGTCATCCTTGCATCTGCCTTTAGAAATGATATGAATGTGTAATCCATTGTACAACATTGTTAACTTCTTTGTGGAAAGCAAAATAGTGCCATTCTTTGGCATTTGCTTAATGATAACATAATATTCTCAGGTATCCATAAAACCTATACTGCATGTAGCCACCATTTCTTTCTTGATTTTAACTTCAAACTACTTCCTCTAAATCCTTGGGTTTCTTAAACAGTGTAGGTAAGATGAAAAGCAGAGGACACTGCAATAACAGCAACAAACACAAAGACAACAACAGAAGAGGGGGGAAAAAAGTGACCATAATGCAGGAGCAATATAAGTATAACAACAACTATGTGAAAGCCTGGAGGCCATCCCTGCTCTTTTCTCTGGCAACCTATTAGAAATCTTTCCTCTTCCCTAACTGTTTGCGGCATTTCTTTGGAGAAAATGGTCTTTCACAGAGCACTGTACTCCTACTCGCAAACCGTTTCATCCATCTTCTCATGCTGCACTGATGCACTTACAAACAACCAAAGACATGAGAACAGAAAGTAAGATCTGGGAGGAAAAAATAAGATATTATGGAAACGAGAAGGCACAAAAATATAAGCAAGGCAATTTACTTGTTCCAAATACATAGTCACAACCTGAAAATGCTTTACAGTAGACTGGATTCAATAGAAGTAAATGTCCTTCAGAGGACTTCACCTTCACCCTCTGCCATGAAAACGTCTTGCAAATAATTTCAGGGAAAACAAATATTTATAGGGAAACCAGGATGAAAAAATGATGAAACACATAATAAAAAGGTGCCTGAAACAGAAATTATCAGATAACTTTATTGGTGTCCTACTGTTGCTAATTGCCACAAGGTTGGTGGCTTAAAACAACATACGTTTATTATCTTATGGTTCTAGAGGTCGAGTCCTAAAAATAAAGGAGTCAGTAGGACTGTATTCTTTCAAGAGGCTCTAAAAGAGAATCTCTTTCCTTGCCGTTTCCAACAACTAGAGGCTCACCTGCGTTCCTTAGACCATGGCCCCTTCATATCACTTCCACCTCTGCTCCCATCATCATATCTTCTCTTCTGCCTCTGACTGTCCTGCCTTCTTATGATAAGGACCTGTGATTAAAACTGGGTCCACACCAATAATCCAGGATAATCTCCTCCCCTCCGAATTTTAAATTTAATCATGTCATGCAAATTTAATCATGCTTCCTCCCCTCAGAATTTTACATTTAACCATGTTCCTTTTGTCATATGGGCTTCCCTGAGGGCTCAGATGGTAAAGCGTCTGTCTGCAGTGCAGGAGACCCGGGTTCAATCCCTGGGTTGGGAAGATACCCTGGAGAAGGAAATGGCAGCCCACTCCAGTATTTTTGCCTAGAAAATCCCACGGATAGTGGAACCTGGTAGGCTTCTGTCCATGGGGTCGCAAAGAGGTAGACACAAATGAGTGACTTCACTTTGCTTTACTTTGTCATATATGTAAGGCTCATACAGGTTCAGGGAAAAGGGTGTGAATACTTTGGATAGTCCATTACTCTACCCTCTACAAGAATACATGGAGATAACAAACTCAGATTTCAGATTATTGGAATTACCAAAACAGCTATTGTAATATTAGGCTTTTTTTGTTATTTAAAGAAATAGAAGACAAACTGGAAAATTATGTGTATGAGACAAGAAAACGTAAAAATGACCTGGCATATTTTTTAAAGTATCAAATAGCACTCCTAGAAATGAAATTGAGTAAATTAAATTTTTAAAAATGGCTGAGCTTAATAGCATACATAAGCATATACAGTTCAGTTCAGTTCAATCGCTCAGTTGTGTCCGACTCTTTGCAACCCCATGAATTGCAGCACGCCAGGCCTCCGTGTCCATCACCAACTCCCAGAGTTCACTCAGACTCACGTCCATCGAGTCGGTGATGCCATCCAGCCATCTCATTCTCTGTCGTCCCCTTCTCCTCCTGCCCCCAATCCCTCCCAGCATCAGAGTCTTTTCCAATGAGTCAACTCTTCGCATGAAGTGGCCAAAGTACTGGAGTTTCAGCTTTAGCATCATTCCTTCCAAAGAAATCCCAGGGCTGATCTCCTTCAGAATGGACTGGTTGGATCTTCTTGCAGTCCAAGGGACTCTTTAGTAAGATTATTTCAAAAAAGTTTCTGAAATATTTCAAATTTTCAAAGTGTTTCAAGAAGTGTTCTTATTTCCTTTTCTGGTTGGAGTTATCACAGCTGTTAATTTTATTATATGATGTTCTTTAGTTTCCATGTATGCTTTTGAGCTCCACTCTGTGTAGAAATATGAAATGTTAAAATATGTGGTAAAAGTTTTATGTAATTTATTAGACTCAAACAGAAGAAAAACTTGAATGATTAAGTAAAAGAAATACCACAATATCAAATAAAGATAAATTATGACATTGATATGATATAGAGTATATATATGGGAGATGTAATGTCAGCTAATAGAAGAGATGAATGAAGTTTAGGGGAGGAATTTTCTTAGAAATCAAAAAGGACTCAACTAGTAAATATGGAACAGCTGTCCCCCAAACATCTATATATTTGTTACAACATTAAGTATAAAATTAACTTAAATAAATTTACTGTAGAGTAAAAGAAAATAGAGTTCAGAAATTTGTATAAATGAGATTGAGATTTTATTGATAAAGGTCCTGCTGGTTATCAGTGAGTAAAGAATGAACTGTGCGATAATTGCTGTTATTTCACCTAATTTTTCACTAAAAAATCTTTTATATTTTTTACCTTGCCCAAACTATACTCTAGTTGGAGCTAGAATATAAGTATAAATCAATAGTGGTAATTATTATGAAAGTATAAGGAAAGACAGTATTTACTCAATCTTGGAATATGTATGCCTTGCCAATATGAGATAAAGATACATGTATTCATGAAGATATCTCTTTTTTAATTTGATTACATACACCATTAACAGCTTATTTGAAAAAAGTAAACATAATTGATTCATTTCAGCAAATATTTTCAGATAGCTAACTTGTGCAAGTAATGCTCAAAATTCTCCAAGCCAGGCTTCAGCAATAGGTGAACCATGAACTTCCAGATGTTGAAAAGGCAGGAGAACCAGAGATCAAATTGCCAACATCTGCTGGATCATTGAAAAACCAAGAGGGTTCCAGAAAAACATCTACTTCTGCTTTATTAACTATGCCAAAGCCTTTGACTGTGTGGATCACAATAAACTGTGGACAATTCTGAAAGAGATGGGAATACAAGACCACCTGACCTGCCTCTTGAGAAACCTGCATGCAGGTCAGGAAGCAACAGTTAAAACTGGACATGGAACAACTGATTGTTTCCAAATAGGAAAAGGAGTTTGTCAAGGCTGTATATTGTCACCCTGCTTATTTAACTTGTATGCAGAGTACATCATGAGGAATGCTGAGCTGGAAGAAGCACAAGCTGGAATCAAGACTGCTGGGAGAAATATCAATAACCTCAGATATGCAGATGATACCACCCTTATGACAGAAGGTGAAGAGGAACTAAAAAGCCTCTTGATGAAAGTGAAAGAGGAGAGTGAAAATATTGGCCTAAAGCTCAACATTCAGAAAACTAAGATCATGGCATTTGATCCCATTGCTTCATGGGAAGTAGATGGAGAAATAGTGGAAACAGTGTCAGACTTTATTTTTGGGGGATCCAAAATCACTGCAGATGGTGATTGCAGCCATGAAATTAAAAGATGCTTACTCCTTTGAAGGAAGGAGGCTCTAAAAGAGAATGTGTAATCATAAGGGATTTGATTTAGCTCAAATCTGAATGGGCTAGTGGTTTTCCCTACTGTCTTTAATTTAAGTCTGAATTTGGCAAGAAGGAGCTCATGATCTGAGCCACAGTCAGCTCCCAGTCTTGTTTTTACTGACTGTATAGAGCTTCTCCATCTTTGGCTTCAAAGAATATAATCAATCTGATTTCAGTGTTGACCATCTGGTGAAGTCCATGTGTAGAGTCTTCTCCTGTGTTGTTGGAAGAGCCTGTTTGCTATGACCAGTATGTTCTCTTGGCAAAACTCTATTAGCCTTTAGCCTGCTTCATTCTGTATTCCAAGGCCAAATTTGCCTGTTACTCCAGGTGTTTCTTGACTTCCTACTTTTGCATTCCAGTCCCCTGTAATGAAAAGGACTTCTTTTTTGGGGTGTTAGTTCTAAAAGGTCTTGTAGGTCTTCATAGAACCGTTCAACTTCAGCTTCTTCAGCATTACTGGTTGGGGCATAGACTTGGATTACTGTGATATTGAATGGTTTGCCTTGGAAATGAACAGAGATCATTCTGTCATTTTTGAGATTGCATCCAAGTACTGCATTTCGGACTTTTTTGTTGACCGTGATGGCTGCTCCATTTCTTCTAAGGGATTCCTGCCCACAGTAGTAGATATAATGATCATCTGAGTTAATTTAATTTCACCCATTCCAGTCCATTTTAGTTCACTGATTCCTAGACTGTCAATGTTCACTCTTGCCGTCTCTTGTTTGACCACTTCCAATTTGCCTTGTTTCATGGACCTGACATTCCAGGTTCCTATGCAATATTGCTCTTTACAGCATCAGACCTTGCTTCTATCACCAGTCACATCCACAAGTGGGTATTGTTTTTGCTTTGGCTCCATCCCTTCATTCTTTCTGGAGTTATTTCTCCACTGATCTCCAGTAGCATACTGGGCACCTACTGACCTGGGGAGTTCCTCTTTCAGTATCCTATCATTTTGCCTTTTCATACTGTTCATGGGGTTCTCAAGGCAAGCATACTGAAGTGGTTTGCCATTCCCTTCTCCAGTGGACCACATTTTGTCAGACTTGTCCACCATGACCCACCCATCTTGGGTGGCCCCACGGGCATGGCTTAGTTTCACTGATTAGACAAGGCTGTGGTCCTAGTGTGATTAGATTGACTAGTTTTCTGTGAGTATGGTTTCAGTGTGTCTGCCCTTGGATGCCCTCTTACAACACCTACTGTCTTACTTGGGTTTCTCTTACCTTGGACGTGGGGTATCTCTTCACGGCTGCTCCAGCAAAGGTCAGCTGTTGTTCCTTACCTTGGACGAGGGGTATCTCCTCACAGCGCCCTCCTCCTGACCTTGAATGTGGAGTAGCATACCAATACAGTCTACTAACGCATATATATGGAATTTAAAATATGGCAGCTACAACCCTGTGCAGCTCGGGTGGCGATAATCCTGGAGACGGCTCTTTCTAGAATCTCCCTGCTCCTTTCCCGCAGAAGCTTGTTACCCAGACCTCACTTGCTATGCGGTGCAGGCTTCCTTAGCATTTAATTAACTCATGCTCCTCATGTAAAATTATATCCTTATTTTATTTTATTTTTTTATATCCTTATTTTAGAGATGCAGACATTGCTACACAGAAAAGTGGACTGAACAACAACAAAAACCAAGGTAGTCTGACCTAGTTCACACACTTTGATAGTGATGGATATTCAGGTAATCTGACTGCAGGATCCACTATCTAAACATTAGATTGTTTTTTTACTGTTCATCAGTGAAATGGAAATCTATTAATAAAATGATGTTCTATCAGAAAAACGTGGAGAAATAGGAAACTTTATAATGATGAATTTAAAAATGGTACATAACTTGAATTGAAGATTTACAGTGACCTGGACATCATATTATCAATTCTAACATCTTCATGGAACCTAAAAGGTCAAACGTCTCTCCGAAATAATCCAGATTAACACTGGTAGAGCTTGGATATGAATCCGCATGTTTTAGTACCAACACCGTTTCTTTTAAACACTCTAGTTAATTTTCAATATTATTGGGAATAGAGATTTTCTATAGTATTTTAGTAAATTTACAGCACTTATCAAAATTTAATATATGCATAACCTTTGACCTAATAAGTCCATTTCACAGTCAGTTCAGTAGCTCAGTCATGTCCCACTCTTTGCAACCCATGGACTTCAGTACACCAGGCTTCCCTGTCCATCACAAATCCCAGAGTTTACTCAAACACATATCCATTGAGTTGGTGATGCATCCAACCATCTTATCCTCTTGTCATCCCCTTCTCCTCCTGCCTTCAGTCTTTCCCAGCATGAGGATCTTTTCCAATATATCAGTTTTCCCACCAGGTAGCCAAAGTATTGGAGTTTCAGCTTCATCATCAGTCCTTGCAATGAATATTCAGGACTGATTTCCTTTATGATTAACTGGTTGAATCTCCTTGCATCCAAGGGACTCTCAAGAGTCTTCTCCAATACCACAGTTCAAAAGCATTAATTTTTTGACGCTCAGCTTTCTTTATAGTCCAACACTCAGATCCATACATGACTAGTGGAAAAACCATAGCTTTGACTAGATGAAACTTTGTTGGCAAAATAATGTCTCTGCTTTTTAATATGCTCTCTATTTTGGTCATAACTTTTCTTCCAAGGAGTAAACGTCTTTTAATTTCATGGCTGCAGTCACCATCTGCAGTAATTTTGGAACCCAAGAAGATAAAGTCTGTCACTGTTTCCACATCTATTTGACATGAATTGTTGGGACCAGATGCCATGATCTTCGTTTTCTGAATGTTGAGCTTTAAGCCAACTATTTCACTCTCCTTTTTCACTTTCATCAAGAGACTCTTTAGGTCTCTTCACTTTCCTCCATAAGAGTGGTTTCATCTGCATGTCTGAGGTTACTGACATTTCTCCCAGCAGTCTTGATTCCAGGTTGTGCTTCATCCAGCCCAGCATTTCTCATTATATTCTTTTCATATAAGTTAAATATGCAGTGTGACAGCATACAGCTCTGACCTACTCCTTTCCCTATTTGGAACCAGTCTGTTGTTCCATGTCCAGTTCTAACTGTTGCTTCCTGACCTGCATACAGATTTCTCAAGAGGCAGGTCAGGTGGTCTGGTATTCCCATCTCTTTCAAAATTTTCCAGTTTATTGTGTTCCACACAGTCAAAGGCTTTGGCATCGTCAATAAAGCAGAAATAGATGTTTTTCTGGAACTCTCTTGCTTTTTCCATGATCCAGCGGATGTTGGCAATTTGATCTCTGGTTCCTCTGCCTTTTCTAAAACCAGCTTCAACATCTGGAAGTTCACGGTTTATGTATTGCTGAAGCCTGGCTTGGAGAATTTTGAGCATTACTTTGCTTGCGTGTGAGGTGCGTGCAATTGTGCAGTAGTTTGAGCATTCTTTGGCATTGCCTTTCTTTGGGCTTTGAATGAAAACTGACCTTTTCCAGTCCTGTGGCCACTGCTGAGTTTTCCAAATTTACTGCCATATTGAGTGCATATTGAGCATGGCCCCTCAAATCAGAACAGGATGGTTTCCCCCCTCAGTCTGTCTCTCCTGTCAAGAAGCTTCCATAAGCCTCTTATCCTTCTCCATCAGAGGGCAGACAGAATGAAAACCACCATCACAGAAAAATAGCCAGTCTGATCACATGGACCCCAACCTTGTCTAATTCAGTGAAACTATGAGCCATACCATGTAGGGCCAACCCAAGATGGATGGGTCATGATGGAGAGGTCTGACAGAAAGTTGTCCACTGGAGAAGGGAATGGCAAACCACTTCAGTATTCTTGCCTTGAGAACCCCATTAACAGTATTAACCATATGAGAAGTCCATTTCTAGGAATATATTAATAGATACATTTGTATAGATAAATAAGTACAAAATATCTTTTTTTTTTTGTAAATATGAATAGCAACTTAAAGTCCATCAGTAAAGGAATAGTTCAGTAGTTTATGGTCAATCAGTAATATGTAATACTACAGTGCCAAAAAGGAAATGAAATAGAATTATATATTCTGGATGGGAAAGCAAATTATGGTTATTGTTTTAAACTAATTTTCAGAGCAATAAACTAGATCATCATGGTATCTATGTTAAAATAACCTTTAAATGTGTTAATAAAATGAATAGAAATTAAATGAATACATACTTAAATTTATAAGCATGTCATATGTACAGATATATATAGTTTATATATTTTCTATTTGCATATATCTAAGATATGGATAATTAAAATGTATTAAATGCATACATAGAAGTATATTTAGTATTATATATGTTATGTGCAGATTACTGAGATATTGAAATATTATAAAAATGCTCATTTAAAGTATAAAATTCTGTTTTTGGTATATTCATAGGACTGTACCACCATCATAACAACCTACCAGTAGAACATTTTACCTCCCCCAAAAGAAATTCTGTACCTGTTAGCAGTCATTCTTTCTTCCCTGTACCACAGTCCCATGTAGCACAAGGCAACTGCTAATCTTTCTAGCTATAGATATGCTTATTCTGAACATTTAATGTAAATAGAATCATGTAATTTGTAGACCTTTGTGACTGGTTTCTTTCATTCAGCATAATTTTAGGTTCATCTATGTTCAGTTCAGTTCAGTCACTCAGTCGTGTCCAACTCTTTGTGACTCCATGGACTGCAGCCTGCCAGGCTTCCCTGTCCATCAGCTATTCCAAGAGTTTACTCAAACTCATGTTCATTGAGTTGGTGATGGCATCCAACCATCTCATCCTCTGTTGTTCCCTTTTCCTCCCGCCTTGTATCTTTCCCAGCATCAGGGTCTTTTCAAATAAGTCAGTTCTTTGCATCAAGTGGCCAAAGTATTGAAGTTTCAGCTTCAACATCAGTCCTTCCAAAGAACATTCAGTACTGATTTCCTTTAGGATGGACTGGTTGGATCTCTTTGCAGTCCAAGGGACTCTGAAGAGTTCTCCAACACCACAGTTCAAAAGCATCAATTCTTTGGTGCTCAGCTTTATTTATAGTGCAAATCTCACATCCATACATGACTACTGGAAAAACCATACCCTTAATTAGACAGACATTTGTTGGCAAAGTAATGCCTCTGTTTTTTAATATGCTGTCTAGGTTGGTCATAAATAACCTATGTTATAGGTTAGTGTTATATGACAATTATTATAGATATAACATCTATGTTATAGGATAATTAAGTTCTACATTTTATTTATGATTAACATTAAATTACCTAGATATGCAACTATTCATTTATCCGTCATCAATTCATAGACATTTGAGTTATTTCCACCTTCATGAAGATATAGGTTATTTTGTTTATGATGAATAAAGCTGCTATGAACTTGTCTACAAATTTTTGTGTGAACTAATGATTTCTTTATCTTGGTCATAGACTTCAGACTAGAATTGATAGGACATACAGTAATTCTGGGCCTCCCTTGTGGCTCAACTATTAAAGAATCCGCCCTCAATGCCAGAGGCCTGCGTTCAATCTCTGGGTTGGGAATATCCCTTGGAGAAAGGAAAGTCTACCCACTCCAGTATTCTGGCCCAGAGAATTCCATGGACTCTATAGCCCATGGGGTCGCAAAGAGTCAGACATGACTGAGTAAGTAATTCTATATTTAATAAATTTTTCTAAAGAGGCTGGCCCATTTAAAATTTGACCAGCCATGTATTGTTATTTTTCCACATTCTTGTCAACACTTGCTGTTTTATATCTTAAGTGTTAAGTGTAGCCATCCTAGTTTGTAGAAAAGATAAGTCATTGTGGTTTTGATTTTCACTGTCCTAATCACTAATGATGTTGAGCATTGCTTTGGGTGCTAATTGGCATTTGTATATTCCACTTGGAGAAATGTGTGTTTAGACCTTCCAGTCATTTTTAAATTTCATTTTTGTCTGTTTATCATTGAGTTGTAAGACATAAGATCCTTATCAGATACAGGATTTGCAAACAGCTTATTCCATTCTATGGACTGTTTTTCTGTACTTTTTTGAAGGTATGCTTTGCCTAACAAAAGTTTTAAATTTTGTTACAGTTAGTTCAGTGTATCTGTATGTTCTTTTTGCCACTTATACTTTTGGTATCATATTTAAGAAACCATTGCTTATCCTAAAGTAAAAATGAGATATTTACTCTGTTTTCTTCCAAGATTTATGTATTTTATCTCTTACATTTCTGTCTGTGAGCCACTTAACTTTAACTTTTGCATATGATGTGAGGTGCAGGTTCAGCTTCATTGTTTGGCAAGTAGATACTCAGTTGTCCCAGTGCAATTTGTGAAAAGACTTCTCTCCCCATTTGATTGTCTTGGCACTTTTGTCCAAATTCAATTAGCCATTGATCTATAAGTCTATTTTTTGGCAATACTGTATTGTGTCTTGTTTGTTCATTTTTGTCTTGTTTTGTTTTAGTCATGCCATGTGGCATGCAGAATCTTAGTTTCCCAACCAGGGATGAAACTCACATCCCCTGAATTGGAGGCGTGGAGTCTTAACCACTGAACACCAGGGAGGTCCCTAATCCTGCATTGTTTATTATCATAGATTTTTAGTAAGTTTTAAAATTGGAAAATATAAGTTCTTCAGTTTATTTTCCAGGAATGTTTGGCTATTTTCACCCCTCCCATTTCCATATGAATTTTAGGATCAATTTGCCTTGTCTGCAGAAAAGCCAGTTAGAATTTTGATACCAAATGTGCTGAATCTGTAGGTCAATTTGAATACTACTGCTATCTTAAAATATTGCATTTTCTGACATTGAACAGTTGTTCAATTTATTTAAACCTTTAATTCCTTTAAACAATGTTTCCTGTAGTTTTTAGTATACAATTTTTATTTTTATAAATGTATAGTTAAGTATTTTGTTCTTTTTGATCTATTATATATAGAATTGCTTTGTTAATTTCAGTTTTGGGATACTCATCGTAAGCATATATAAATACAATTGATTTTTTGAAACTGAAGTATAGTTGACTTGGACTTCCCTGGTAGCTCAGCTGGTGAAGAATCCATCTGCCATGCAGGAGACCTGTGTTCGATACCTGGGTTGGGAAGATACCCTGGAGAAGGAATAGGCTACCGCTCCCATATTCTTGGGCTTCCCTGGTGGCTCAGATGGTAAAAGAAACCACCTGCAGTGTGGAAGGCCTGGGTTGCATCCCTGAATTGGGAAGATCCCCTGGAGTAGGGCATGGCAACCCACTCTGGTATTCTTGCCTGGAGAATCCCCATAGACAGAAGAGCCTGGCAGGCCATCTTCCATGGGGTTGCAAAGAGCTGGACATGACTGAGCAACTAAGCACAGCACAGCACATAGTTGACTTACTGTGTTTCAGGTGTACAGCAAAGTGATTGATACACACACATATATGTATAGGTTATTTTTTCAGATCTTTTTTTATTAAAGTTATTACAAGATAATTAGATGCAGTTTCCTATGCTATACAGTAGGCCCTTGTTGTTTATCTATTAAATACAGTTGCTTTTTTGAATATTGACCTTGTTTCCTTCAACCTTGTATTTATTTATTAGTTTTGGTAATTTTTGTGCATTTTTAAGAATAATCTATGTACAAAATCATGCAATTTGTAAATATAGATGGTTTTACATCTTTCCTTTTATCCTGAATTCTTTCTGATTTTTTTATTGCCTAATTGTCCTGACTAGAACCCATCGTACAGTGTTGAGCAGAATGGCATGAGTAGACATCCTTACTTTTTTTCATGGTCTTGAGAGAGAGCATTCAGTCTTTCACCATTAATTTTTATGGTAGTTGTGGGTTTTTTATAGATGTCTTTTTAATAGTTTGAGGCTTCTATTGATAGTTTTTAATTCATTTTTAATTATGAAGTGTTACCGGATTTTGTACAATGTTTTCTGTATTTGCTGAGGTGATCATATAGTTCATGTCCTTTATTCAGTTGACATAGTTATTCTAATTGATTCTGGGTATAAAATTAATGATATGCCATGGAAAATATTATGAAGTTTCCTTAAAAAATAAAAATAGAACTACCATATGATCCGGAATCCCAGGAGTGCTCAAATTCAAAAAGATGTATGCATCCCAGTGTTCATAGAAGCACTGTGTACAGTAGTCAAGACATGGAAACAATCCAGGGGCCCATGAACAGATAATTGGCTTTTAAGAAAATGTCTCTCTCTCTCTCACACACACATACACACACATAAAACACAGTGGAATATTATTCAGCCATAAAAACAAATGTTGCCATTAGCAGCACATGGATGCACCTAGAAAATATTACACTTAGTGAAATAAGTCAGACAAAGGCAAATACTGTGTGATATCACTTATATGTGGAGTCTAAAAATAATTGAAATGAACATATTTGCAGAAACAGATTTACAGACAAAGAAAACAAATTTTTAATTACCAATGGGGAGAGGGAAGGGTGGAGGGACAAATTGAAAGTATGAGATTAGCAGATACAAACTATTATGTTTAAGTAATAAGGATTTCCTGTAAATGACAGGGAATTATATTCAATATAAGTTAATAACCTATAAATGGAGTATAAATTATAAAATTATAACTGAATTACTGTGCTGTACCCCTAAAACTAATACAATATTGTAAATCAACTATACTTCAATAAAAAAAAGAAGAAACCTAACCTAACCAGACATTTTTGGGATAAATTCTACTTGGCCTTGATGTATAATTCCTTTTACATATGACTGAATTTAGTTTGCTGATTTTTCTTTTTATTTTGTCATCTACATTTACCTTGTCTTTAAGCACAATTTCCTTAAGTTCTTTGAGCATGTTTATGTGCTTCAATGTTATATTTTACTGCCTTTTTCCTGTGTATGGGAAATGTTCATGTTCTTTGCATGTCTCTTAACTTTATATTGAAAACTGTACCTTGTAGATAATGTATTAGAGCAACTGTGGATACATATCCCCTACAGGAGGGATGGAAGGTTATTGTTGCTATTTAACTGGTTAAAATTTAAATTTCTTAAGTGACAAATTCTGTGAGGTCTGTTTATTCTGCAGCATGCAGCCTCTGATATCCCTGCTCAGATGTTTTTTCTTTGCTTTAATCTTTTGGTTTGATTCCTTAGAGGTCGGTTGTGAGCAGCTTAAACCATTTATTGGTCACAGATTATGCTTAAGTCCCCTCAGCCCCTAAGAGTTTTACCCTTTAATATTGGATATTAGTGTATAGGCTACTATCACTGTTCAGGATGTTTACATTCTTTTTGACCTAAATCCAGCCTAAAACTTGGTGGTTATCTCTCTAATCAGTCTTGGGAGGGTAGAGCATTGGTTATTCGTACTTGTCCAGAATCCTGGTAGTTGATATGTTTTATTTTTATACCTGGGTTCTGGTCAGAAGTTCAATTTGAGCCCTTTGTGCCACTGAGTTGTGTTCCCCAGGTTGATGGGTCTGTTGCTTGGAGAATGCTTTCAAGTGAGCCCCACATCCTGCTCAGATTGCTCCTGAATGTGTTCAGTCTAGTCCATGTGCTCAGACTTTGTGCACCCCAGGGCTGACTGTGATTTCCAGAAGTACTCTTCTTGGATATTTCCTTATAGGGGGAGGGGAGATGGTGAGCCCTGTGTTCCTGGCTGCAGGGCTTTGCTGTGGTGCTTTCATCAGGCTGGGTTGGCTGGGGGAGAAAGGAATACTACCGATTCTCACTGCTCATACTGAGCTTTCTCCTGTGAATGTTTCTTCATTTGCTCTATGCTCTTAGGACTATTTCCAGACTTTAAATAATCGGTTTTTCAACAATAAAATCTTTGTTATGCTGGCAAGAGTATCTCAGAGCTCTTCACACTGATATTCCAGAGAGCCTACCTCCTCTATAAGTCTTTGCTTATGCAAGTCATGTGCTGAAATGCATTTGTAATGCATATGCACCCACATATGTTGCCGACAAGTAGTAGAAGATCTGGCAGCATCTGCACATTAATATTAGCAGAATAGAAAACTGGGCATGGCTGGCTAAGTGCAGACTTTAATCTTTTCTTGAGCAGTTATTTATATTGATACACTTCTGTCACTCTCCTGCATTATACACCTTATTAAGTTTCTACCAGTCAAAACATTAAATATCTAAATGTTGATGTTCTAGGTTCTTAGTCTGTGTCCAGATTATTTGCCTGATCTGTCCCTTACTCTATTAAAATCCTACTTATTATTCAAGCTGATATACTACCCTGCCCACAATTCATTTCCTGATCACACTTCCGTACTCCACATGCCTTTTCATCTGGCTGTATGTCATACATGGTTCAGTTAACATGGTTTTTCCTGCTGGATTTTAGTGCCTCAAGAGCAGACATTATGTCCTAATCTTTTTCCCTTATCAATTTACACAGAAACTGTCACATAGTAGGAACTCAGTGGAAGTTTGTCACTCCTTAATGAATATATTTCACCATATTATGTGGCAACAAAAATCTTTCATTTAAGGCTATAGCTGTGGGCATTAATCATTAACTATAATTAGGAATTTGTGCTCCATGAGGTACTTGGTGAATATACATGGCCCTGAACATGTTGACTTACAGGGCATGAAATATACGCAACTGAGGATGGGGAAAGAATAATCTGAAGTTCTGGCTCCCAAAAAAGGAAGTGCTAAGAAGGCTAATGTTTTCTATGGGTCTGTTCTGCTCCACACAGCAAGTTAAGCACTTTCATAAATTAACTTACTTAAAAAAATAGTAATCCTGAGACTTAGGTATTGTTTCATTTTATAGAAGGAGAATTTGAAGCACAGGCTTTAATATCACAAAACCAGTAGCTGCTGGAGTCAGGGCTCAAACCCGGGGCTGATCCAAAGCTTGATACTGGTGAATTTTAATTTTGGTCTTTGTAAAAAAACCATTTTAATTATCACATAACTGACAGTGATCTTTAATTTCTGTTTTCCCTGTTTGGGGGCATCTTAGAAATCAGTGGCATACTGAACAGACTGCATCATTCTGTCTCCACCGATACTGTTTCCCTGTACATGGGTCTGGGGTATGACTTATAACATCTACTGGATATAAGACCAGCAAGCCTGCTTGGCATTTCCTATGGAAGCAGATATCTTTTCAGTGGGAGACAGAAGACATTGCCAACAAGCTAATAGGCAGACCTATCTTTGAGGAACTGTGCTGGATAATGATCCCAGAGCTGAAGCCATTTGTTCATACTTGCATGTTAACTGTAGCAGATTAACTCTGAATTTCCCCCTTCCCTCCCTCCAAAGAAACAGATAGATGGTGGCTGTTAGGATAATGCCTCCTCTTGTTCATTTTAGCTCCTCAGTTATACTGAATGCTGTGAAAAAGCAGTGTTATGCAAGTGGCAGTGTATGTGTAAACACATTATAAAGATTCCCTGGTAATTGGAAATTTCTGATTTGGTTTCAGCAAATAACTGGAATTCAGCCTAATAGACCAGTGGTTTGAAACCAGCATGGTTTGTTTCTTAGTGCTGGATATCACATAAGCAGTACATCAGCATGGTCTTTTTTTTTTTTTTTTTTAATTGAAGGATAATTGCTTTACAGAATTTTGTTGTTTTCTGTCAAACCTCAACATGAATCATATATCTGCTCCCTTTTGAAACTCCTTCCCGTCTTTCTCCCCATCCCAGCCCTCTAGGTTGATACAGATCCCCTGTTTGAGTTTGCCGAGCCATATAGCAAATTCCTGTTGGCTATCTATTTTACATATGGTAATGTAAGTTTCCATGTTACTCTTTCCATACATCTCATCCTCTCCTCCCCTCTCCCCATGTGCATAAGTCTATTCTCTATATCTGTTTCTCCATTGTTGCCCTGCAAATAAATTCTTCAGTACCATTTTTCTAGATCTGTATATATGCGTTAAAATACAATATTTATCTCTTTCTGACTTACTTCACTCTGTATAATGCATTCGTGTGGTCATTTTGACCCACCAAGTTTTTTCTAAGACTTCTCAAGGGAAATTCCTTTTATATGTGGCTTCTTGTCATTCCCAGGGCCAATAAATCATGTCATATCACTGCTGCCAACAGAGTTTTCACAGCATGGGCCTTGGATCCAGGCAAACATTCACCTTGTTATTAACATCATGATCTTGGTTAAGTTACTGATGCCCTTGAGGCTTTATGGGGCTTACCTGGTGGCTCAGACAGTAAAGAATCTGCCTGAAATGCAGGAGACCCCGATTCAAGCCCTGGGTCAGGAAGATCCCCTAGAGAAGGGAATGGCATCACACTCCAGTATGCCTGCCTGGAGAATTCCATGGACAGAGGAGTCTGGAGGGCTGCAGCCCATGGAGTTGCAGCTGCTGCTGCTGCTAAGTCACTTCAGTCGTGTCTGACTCTTTGTGACCACATAGACGGCAGCCCACCAGGCTCCCCTGTCCCTGGGATTCTCCAGCCAAGGACACTGGAATGGGTTGCCATTTCCTTCTCCAACGCATAAAAGTGAAAAGTGAAAGTGAAGATGCTTAGTTGTGTCCGACTCCCAGCGACCCCGTGGATCGCAGCCCACCAGGCTCCTCTGTCCATGGGATTCTCCTGGCAAGAGAACTGGAGGGGGTTGCCATTGCCTTCTCCAAGAGATAGTCTAACATTACTAAGTGACTAACACTTTCACTTTCTAGGCTTTAGCGTTCTCATTTGTGAAATGAGAATTGGTTTTTTGTAGTGATTAAGCAAAAATGATTAAGGTAAAAAACAAACAAAAACAGTTGTGGTGCTGTCTAAAATGCTGTCTTGAAAAACTTAAGTCTGGAGGTCAGACTTGGGAGAGACTCCTGGTGGATTTATGATGTTTCTGTGGGCATAGGAAAGGGGATGGCAGCACAATTTATGGTCTCATATTTCTTACCTTCACATCTTGCTATGTCATTGTCATTGGTTTCCTTACCCCAGTTTGGAGAATAATAATTTGAATAAAATGATACAAGTCTACCAATACAGGATGATTCTTTCCATAGAGGCTGGATTTGAAATGTAAAGTTATGTAGCAAGAGATTTCTGATATTTGAATCTATTTGTTCATGGGAATAAAATTCCAAGAGAAGTCTGAAATTATTTAGGAATTTTAACATAAGCTAATAAACCTTGAAATCCACATCTCCAGAGTCTAAGATAAATTAGGCTGTGGCAAAGAGAAATAGAATATTGAGTCTGAATTAAAAGAGGTAGGGTTTGAGGGGACGTTTTGTTACATTTTTATTTCATAGTAGCACACATGTTATTTTTATCATTGCTGCAGTTACAATTATTTTTATTTCAGGCAGTTAGTCAGAAAGGAAGTGTCTTGGGCACTGAGGATAAACAAAGGGTGTACTGAGAGGGAGAGAGAAAGGTAGAGAGATTAAGAGAAAGAGAGGGTGGTCTTAAGATGCTGGAGGAATAGGATAGGGAGACCACTTTCTCCCCCACAAATTTATCTAAAGATCCTTTGAATGCTGAGCAACTTCCACAAAACAACTTCTGAATGCTGGTGGAGGACACCAGGCACCCAGAAAGGCAGCCCTTTCTCTTTGAAAGGAGGTAGGACAAAATATAAAAGACAAAAAGTGACAAAAGAGATAGGGATGGAGACCTGTCCTGGGGAGGAAGTCGTGAAGGAGAAGTTTCCACAAAACCTCTCACAGGCAGGTCTGTGGGGAGTTTTAGAATATCAGAGGGCAACATAACCATGAGGGGGAAAAAAAAAAAAACATAGACTACACACCTAATCTCAACTGCCAGCGGAGAATTAGCCCAGACAGTCTAGTGATCGGGGGCTGGGCAGGGAGGTGCGGGATGCAACATCAGTGCTTAGGGTAAGGACTGGGCCTGAATGCCCTAAGGACAATCTGAGGGAACTAACATGAGATAGCAACCCAAACTGAGGGATCACCAGAGAGGAGAAAAAAAGAAAAGAGAAAGTTCCTATGAAAGACTCCAACTTTCAGCCTGACCCACTCACAGAACACAGGATTGAGCGAATACCAAAGGAGAGCTAGCTGGCTGCATACAGGCCCCTTCCCCCCACCCACCCCTGGGGCAGAGAGGCAGACCTGTGACAGCCAGAGCTGGAAGGCAAGGGGCTGCTGCAATCTCAGCCCCAGAGATGGCATCTTCCACAACACTGTGAGCAGGCTCCAGTTGCTGACCACATCTCCCTGGGATCCTGGATGGTTGACATCCACCAGGAGGGCTATAACCTGAGATTAGCTCCCCAGAGGAGACACAGGGCACACCTGTGATGATGCTCTCGTGGTGCACCCAGGAAACCAGTGTGGCCGGACCAGGAGGTGATTAAGATGCATGGCTCACCTGGGACAGTGTGCTCACCAAGCGCCTGGTCACCTGAGCTGCTCGGACCTGGGAAGGGCACAAAATGCACGCCCAGCCAGGTCTGTGCCCTTGCAGAATAACTGAGAACCTGAGTGGCTTAGACCTGGGAAGTGTACAAAACACAGGGCCCACTTCAGACAGTGCCCTTGCAGAGCACCCTGGAGCCTGAGCAGGGTAGACCCAGAAAGCACACACCGCCTTGAGCTGTGGCAAACCCAGTGTGGTCCATACAATGTGATCACTTCCCATATATGCCAGTTTTATTTGTTTGCAGCATCCCTCCCTCCCCACAACACAACTGAAGAAGTGAGCCTAAATAAGTGACCACCTTTACCCCATTGTGTCAGGATGAGAATTAGACACTGAAGAGACTTGCAAACAGAGGAAGACAAAATAAACAAAGAGGGAACTGCTCTGGAATTGACAGGTGCATCAGATTAAAATCCTGTAGTTAACATTGACTGTGCATTGGAGGGGGCCTATAGACCTTGAAAACAATTACAAGCTGGAACAAGGGATTATCTGAAGCTGAACTGACCCCACATTGCCCACAACAGCTCCAGAGAAATTCCTAGATATATTTTTACTATGATCACTTTTTAAAAAATTTTTTAAACTTTAAGTTCTTTATTACTCCTTTAATTTTCATTTTTATAACCTATTGCCTTACAAAAATGCTATTTTTAAAGAAATTTCATATAAATATATATCTTTTAATTTTTGTGTTTGATTTTGTTTTGTATTTTTTATACTGTATTTTTGAGAGCCTAACCTCTATTCTAGATTTTTAATCTTTGCATTTTGTTATTTGTTATCAATTTTGTACCTTTAAGAATCTAATCTCCAGTATCCATTTTCACTTAGGGATGTGATTACTGGCTAGATTGCTCTCTCCCCTTTTGACGCCCCCTTCTCCTCCTAGTCACCTCTATCTCCCTTCTCCCTCTTCACTTCCCTATGTAGCTCTGTGAATATCTCTGGGTCTCCCTCACTGTGGAGAATTGCTTAATCATTAACCTAGATGTTTTATCATCTCTGCTGTATTAATGGAGAAGTCTTGAGGGTACTGTAAGAGAAGGACTGAAAGCCAAAGGCAGGAGGCTTAACTCCAGAACTTGAGACCATCAGAAAACTCCTGATCCCAGGAAACATTAATAGACAAGAACTCACCCAAAAGTCTCCATATCTACACTGAAACCAAGCTCCACCCAAGAGCCAGTAAGTTCCAGTACAAGACACACCATGCTAATTCTCCAGCAAAGCAGGAACACAGCCCTGAGCATTAAAAGTTGGGTTGCCCAAAGCCATGCCAAACCCATAGGCACCCCAAAACTCACCACTTGACATTTCATTGCACATCAGAGAGAAGAGATTCAGCTCCACCCACCAGACTTCAGACTCAAACTCCCTCAACCAGGAAACCTTGACAAGCCACTAATCCAACCCCACCCACAGAGAGCAGGCTCCACAATAGAGGAGCCACAAACTTCCAGCCTACAGAAAGGGCACCCCAAACACAGCAATCTAAACAGAATGAAAAGGCAGAGAAATATTCAGCAGGTAAAAGAACATCATAAATGCCCACCAAACCAAACAAAAGAGGAGATAGGGACTCTGCCTGAAAAAAATTCAGAATAATTACAGTAAAGATGATCCAAAATTTTGAAAACAAAATGGAGTTACAGATAAATAGACTAGAGACAAGGATTGAGTAGATGCAAGAAATGTTTGATGAGAACCTAGAAAAAATAAAGAAGAGTCAATCAATAATGAATAACACAATAACTGAGACCAAAAGCACTCTGGAGGGAACCAACAGTAGAATAACTGAGGCAGAAGAGAGGATAAGTGAGGTGGAAGATAGAATGGTGGAAATAAATGAAGCAGAGAGGAAAAAAGAAAAAAATAAATAAATGAGGACAACTTCAGAGACCTCTGGGACAATGTTAAATGCCCCAATATTCGAATCATAGGAATCCCAGAAGAAGAAGACAAAAAGAAAGGGCATGAGAAAATACTTGAGGAGATAATAGTTGAAAGCTTCACTAAAATGGGGAAGGAAATAGCCACCCAAGTCCAAAAAACCCAGAGAGTCCCAAACAGGATAAAACCAAAGTGAAGCACACCCCAAGACATATTAATCAAACTAATGAAGATCAAACACAAAGAGCAAATATTAAAAAGCAGCAATGGAAAAGCAACATATAACACACAAGAGGATCCCTATAAGGATAACAGCTGATCTTTCAATAGAAACTCTTCAGGCCAAAAGGGAATGGCAGGACATACTTAAAGTGATGAAAGAGAAAAACCTACAACCCAGATTACTATACCCTGCAAGGATATCATTCAGATATGAAGGAGAAATAAAAAGCTTTACAGACAAGCAAAAGCTGAGAGAATTCAGCACCACCAAACCAGCTCTTCAACAAATGCTAAAGGATCATCTCTAGACAGGAAACACAGAAAAGGTTTATAAACTCAAACCCAAAACAACCAAGTAAATAGCAATGGGATCATACTTATCAATAATTACCTTAAATGTAAATGTGTTGAATACCTCAACCAAAAGATAAAGACTGGCTAAATGGATACAAAAACAAAACCCTTATATATACTGTCCACAAGAGACCCACCTCAAACCAAAGGATACATACAGACTGAAAGTGAAGGGCTGGAAAAGATATGTTATGCAAATGGAGACAAAAAAAAAAAAAAAGCAGGAATAGCAGTACTCATATCACATAAAATAAAGTTTGAAATAAAGACTGTGAAAAGAGACAAAGAAGGACACTACAAAATGATCAAAGGATCAATCCAAGAAGAAGATATAACAATTATAAATATATATGCACCCAACATAGGAGCACCTCAATACATAAAGTGAAATCCTAACAAGTATGAAAGGGGAAATTAACAGTAACACAATAATAGTGGGAGACTTTAATACCCCACTCACACCTATGGACAGATCAACTAAACAGAAAATTAGCAAGGAAACATAAGCTTTAAATGATACAATGGACGAGTTAGACCTAACTGATATCTATAGAACATTTCACTCCAAAACAGTGAATTTCACCTTTTTCTCAAGTGCACGTGGAACATTCTCCAGGATAGATCACATCCTGGGCTATAAATCTAGCCTTGGTAAATTCAAAAAAATTGAAATCGTTTCAAGCATCTTTTCTGATCAAAATGTGGTAAGATTAGATGTCAACTAAAGGGAAAAAAAACTATTAAAAATACAAACACATGGAGGCTAAACAACATGCTTCTGAATAACCAACAAATTACAGAAGAAATCAAAAGGAAATCAAAATATGCATGGAAACAAATGAAAATATGACAGCCCAAAACCTATGGGAATCAGTATAAAGCAGTGCTAAGAGGAAGATTCATAGCAATACAAACTTCCTCAAAAACAAGATAAAAATCAAATAGATAACCTAACTTTACACCTAAAGCAACTAGAAAAATAAAAAATGAATAACCGCAAAGTTAGTAATAGGAAAGAAATCATAAAAATCAGATCAGAAATAAATGAAAAAGAAACAAAGATTATAGCAAAAATCAGTGAAACTAAACCCTGATTCTTCGAGCAGATAAATAAAATAGAGAAACCATTAGCCAGACTCATCAAGGAAAAAAGGGAGAAGAATCAAATCAACAAAATTAGAAATGAAAATGCAGATATTGCAACAGACAGCACAGAAATAAAAAGAATCATGAGACTACTATCAGCAACTACATGTCAATAAAATGGAAAACTTGGAAGAAATGGATGAATTCTTAGAAAAGTATAACCTTCCAAAACCAGGAAGAAATAGAAAATCTTAACAGACCCATCACAAGCACAGAAATGGAAACTGTAATCAAAAATCTTCCAACAGCAATCCCACTGGTGGGCATACACACTGAGGAAACCAGAATTGAAAGAGACACGTGTACCCCAATGTTCATCACAGCACTGTTTATAATAGCCAGGACATGGAAGCAACCTAGATATCCATCAGCAGATGAATGGATAAGAAAGCTGTGGTACATATACACAATGGAGTTTTACTCAGCCATTAAAAAGAATACATTTGAATCAGTTCTAATGAGGTGGATGAAACTGGAGCCGATTATACAGAGTGAAGTAAGCCAGAAAGAAAAACACTAATACAGTATGCTAACACATATATATGGAATTTAGAAAGATGGGAATGATAACCCTGTATGCGAGACAGCAAAAGAGACAGAGATGTAAAGAACAGACTTTTGGACTCTGTCAGAGAGGGAGAGGGTGGGATGATTTGGGAGAATGGCATTGAAACATGTATACTATCATATAAGAAATGAATTGCTAGTCTAGGTTCAATACAGAATACAGGATGCTTGGGGCTGGTGCACTGGGATGACCCAGAGAGATGATATGGGGAGGAACATGGGAGAGGGGTTCAGGGTTGGGAACTCATGTACACCTGTGGCAGATTCATGTCAATGTAGGGCAAAACCAATACAGTATTGTAAAGTAAAAAAATAAATAAATAAAAGATTAAAAATATATATCTTCCAACAAACAAAAGCCCAGAGCCAGATGGTTTCACATGGGAAAACTACCAAAAATTTAGAGAAGAGCTAACACCTATCCTACTCAAACTCTTCCAGAAAATTGCAGAGGAAGGTAAACTCCCGGACTCATTCTGTGAGGCTACCATCACCCTAATACCAAAAACAGATAAAGATGGCACAAAAAAGAAAACTACAGGCCAATATCACTGATGAACATAGATACAAAAATCCTCAACAAAATTCTATCAAACAGAATCCAACAACACATTAGAAGATCACATATCATGACCAAGTGGGCTTTATCCCAGGAATGCAAGGATTCTTCAATATTCATAAATCAATCAATGTGATACACATTAAAAAATTTAAAGATAAAAACCATATGGTTATCTCAATAGATGCAGAGAAAGCATTTAAGAAGATTCAACACCCATTTATGATAAAAACTCTCCAGAAAGCAGGCATAGAAGGAACATACCTCAACATAATAAAAGCTATATATGATAAACCCACAGCAAACATTATCCTCAGTGGTGAAAAATGGAAAACATTTCCCCTAAAATCAGGACCAGACAAGGATGCCCACTCTCACCACTACTATTCAATATAGTTTTGGAAGTTTTAGCCACAGCAATCAGAGAAGAAAAAGAAATGAAAGGAATCTAGATTGGAAAAGAAGTAAAACTCTAACCGTTTGCAGATAACATGATCCTCTACATAGAAAACCCTGAAAATACTGCCAGAAAATTACTAGAGCTAATCAATCAATGAATGTAGTAAAGTTGCAGGATATAAAATTAACACACAGAAATTCCTTGCATTCCTATACACTAACAATGAGAAAACAGAGAAATTAAGGAAACAATTCCAATCACTATTGTGAAGAAAATAATAAAATACTTAGGAATAAATGTACCTAAAGAAACAAAAGACCTTTATATAGAAAACTCTAAAACACTGATGAAAGAAATCAAAGTTGACACAAATAAATGGAGAAATATACCATGTTCATGCATTGGAAGAATCAATATAGTGAAAAGAAGTATGCTACCCAAAGCAATGTATAGATTCAATGTAATCCCTATCAAGCTACCAATGGTATTTTTCACAGAATTAGAACAAATAATTTCACAATTTGTATGGAAACACAAAAAACCTTGAATAGCCAAAGCAATCTTGAGAAAGAAGAATGCAACTGGAGGAGTCAAACTTCCTGACTTCAGATTATACTACAAAGCTACAGTCATGAAGATAGTATAGTACTGGCGCAAAGACAGAAATATAGATCAATGGAACAAAACATAAAGCCTAGAGATAAATCCATGCACCTACGGATACCTTAACTTTGACAAAGGAGGCAAAAATATACAATGGAGAAAAGACAATCTCTTCAACTGGTGCTGGGAAAACCAGTCAACCACCTTTAAAAGAATGAAACTAGAACACTTTCTAACACCATACACAAAAATAAACTCAAAATGGGTTAAAGATCTAAATGTAAGGTCAGAAACTATAAAAATCCTAGAGGAAAACATAGGCAGAAAACTCTCTGACATAAATCACAGCAAGATTCTCTATGACCCACCTCCCTGAGTAATGTAAATAAAAGCAAAAATAAACAAATGGGACCTAATTAAAATTAAAAGCTTTTGCTCAATGAACAAAACTATAAGCTTGGTGAAAAAACAGCCTTCAGAATGGGATAAAATAATAGCAAACAAAGCAACTGACAAAGAATTCTTCTCAAAAATACACGGACAGCTCATGCAGCTCAATACCAGAAAAATAAATGTTCCAATCCAAAACTGGGCCAAATAAATAAACAGACATTTCTCCAACGAAGACCTACAGATGGCTACCAAACACACGAAAGGATGTTCAACATCACTTATTATCAGAGAAATGCAAATCAAAACCACATTGAGGTACCATCTCATACTGGTCAGAATGGCTGCTATCAAAAAGTCTACAAACAAATGCTGGAGAGGGTGTGGAGCAAAGGGAACCCTCTTACACTGTTGGTGGGAATGCAAACTCGTACAGCCACTATGGAGAACAGTGTGGAGATTTTTTTAAAAAACTGGACATAGAACCACACACCGAGGAAACCAGAACTGAAAGAGAACCATGTACCCCAATGTTAATTGCAGCACTGTTTACAGTAGTTAGGACATGGAAGCCACCTAGATGTCTGTCAGCAGATGAATGGATAAGAAAGTTGTGGTACATATACACAATGGAATATTTCTCAGCTATTACAAAGAACACATTCTAATGAGGTGGATGAAACTGGAGCCTATTATACAGAGTGAAGTACATCAGAAAGAAAAAGCACAAATATAGTATATTAACGCATATATATGAAATTTAGAAAGATGGTAATGACGACCCTATATGCAAGACAGCAAAAGAGACACAGATATAAAGAACAGACTTTTGGACTCTGTGGGAGAAGATGAGGGTGGGATGATTTGAGAGAATAACATTGAAACATGTGTAAAATAGATGACCAGTCCAAGTTCGATGGAGGAAACAGGGCACTCAAAGCTGGTGCACTGGGACAACCCAGAGCAATGTGATGGGGAGGGAAGTGAGAGGGGTTTTGGGACAGGAGGACACAAGTATACCTGTGGCTAAATGATGTCAATGTATGCAAAAACCACCTGAATATTATAAAGTAATTAACCTCCAATTAAAAAAAAAGTAAGGAGGGAAAAAGAAGAAAGAAGAAAGACGGGAGTAAAACAGTGTTTCTTCAAGGAACTGATAGCCTTGAGGGCCTCCTGTAAAATGTTTTATTTAGGTAGTAACTTAAAATCATTATAAGTAGTAGAGCCATTTCCGATTAGGAAGGCAACTGCCAGTGCATGCTGTTTCATAAAATTTAATCTGCCTATGTGTCATCTACATTCAGCATTAAGATTAGGATTTTGACTTACTGGGTCCTTTGTGGCCCAGATTATATATTTCTAATAAGCTTCAAGATGATATTTGATGCTCCTGGAAGCACACATGATGAGTCATTGCGTCATATGGGCCCAGCCTTATAGACAATGACGAGTTCATTCTGAGGCATTTTAGGACTCTCTGGAAACCATTGAGAATACTTAAAGCAGCAGTTGTGAAATATAGCTGCACAATGGAATCCTCTTGGGAGCTTTAGAATATTATTGATGCCTGGATTTCATCCTCTCTCCCATCCACATTCCCCAGAGAATTTAATGTAATTGATATGGGGTGTGATCTGGACATCAGGATTTTTAAAAGGTCCCAGATTTATTAAGTTTCTATTATTGCTGTGACAAATTACCACAGGCATAGTGGCTTAAGAAACACAAATTTATAAATTTATTATCTTATGGCTCTGTGGGTCATAAATTTGACAGGGATCTGCCCAGGCTAAGATCAAGGTGTTGGAAGGATGCATTCCTTTCTAGAATCTCCAGAAGAAATCTGTTCTTGCCATTTTTAGCTTCTAGAGGCTGCTTGCTTTCAATGGCTGGTGGCCCACTAAAAGCTAGTAAATTAGGCCAAATCTTCCTTATGGTGCCATCTCTCTGGTTTTCTCTTTTTAGAATCACTCGGATTTCGGTAGGCTCTTGTGATTACATTGGGTCTATCCAGATATTCCAGGGTAATTTCTTCATTTTAAGGTTAGCTAATTAGCAATCTTAATCCCATTTTCCACCTTAATATCCCTTTACACTGTGAACAATCATATTCACAGTTTCCAAGGATTAGAACATAGATATCTTCAGGGGATACACAGTACATAATACATAAGTACATAGATATTAGTACATAGATGGAGAAGGAAATGGCAACCCACTCCAGAATTCTTGCCTAGAGAATCCCGTGGACAGAGGATCCTCGGGGGCTCCTGTCCATAGGGTCGCACAAAGTTGAACACGACTGAAGTGACTTAGCATGCATTAGTACACGCCTACCACATCATGTGATTCTAATGCACAGCCAGGGATAGAAACCAAAAGAACACTTTTTCTTAAATCAGACCAGAGAGAAATAAAAAATGACCTAGAGGCATTAGAAAGGAGGTAGATTTAACCTTTTACACTTGTCGTATATCTCTCGCTTTAATAAAATATGTGTATTTCTTCTTGCCTGAGGAAATAAAATATCTCCTTTAATATGTTCTTGCTTTGTTCCTGTTAGATATACTGGATATAAAATGAACTGAAGAGAGAAAGATCCCAAGTAAGGAAAATGAATGGTGATGGGAGAACTTTCAAAAACCAATTTGGTATCTGTGAATTATTCACATA
Source organism: Oryx dammah (assembly GCF_014754425.2). NCBI lineage: Eukaryota > Metazoa > Chordata > Mammalia > Artiodactyla > Bovidae > Oryx > Oryx dammah. The sequence continues at coordinate 36,133,382 of NW_024070189.1, forward strand.
ATGTGGATTGAAGCTCTCCATTTTACTCTTTACATTTATGATCTTCACCTTTTTCTGTACTTCTAGCCCCTGCCTTGTTTTAGATGCCTGATAAAGATCTTAAATGCCAATACTGTTGACGCAGAAGACCACACTGTGATATCTAAGCTTTAAAGTGACAATTCAAAGGTAAAGGTGATTGTAAAGGAGTGATGAATCACCTTATTATTAATGTGAACCCCGTTATAATGCAAATATAGTTGTTCTGAGTAATCTTTTTCTTCAGAGTTCAAAATAGCATGGTTTGACAGTTAAATGAGCTTGGAGAAATAACTGTGCTATAACGAAAGTAATCAGTGTCTCAAATCTGCCTATTTGCATGCCAAATGAATGAACAAAAATTTAGGGTAGGCAAAGGGAAAAATAATTTAAAATCCCTAATACAAGGGACTAGAATTACTTATGTAAAAAGTTAAAATATCTAATATTGTATAATTAACTTATGCTTTCTGACTTTAATTGTACATTAAGTACAACTTTCTGGAAGTCCAAACAGTGGACCTATACATAATTGATTATGCTCAATGTGAGAATATAAAAATAATACATAAAACACCAAAGGGAAGCAGATTATCACAATAATCCCCAGTTTAGAAAATTACTTTTCTCAGGAATCCTTTCTTAACTCAGTTCAGTTCAGTTCAGTCGCTCAGTCGTGTCCAACTCCTTGAGACCCATGAATCGCAGCACGCCAGGCCTCCGTGTCCATCACCAACTCCGGAAGTTCACTCAGACTTACATCCATCGAGTCAGTGATGCCATCCAGCCATCTCACCCTCTGTCATCCCCTTCTCCTTCCTGCCCCCAATCCCTCCCAGCCTCGAAGTCTTTTCCAATGAGTCAACTCTTCCCATGAGGTGGCCAAAGTACTGGAGTTTCAGCTTTAGCATCATTCCTTCCAAAGAAATCCCAGGGCTGATCTTCAGAATGGACTGGTTGGGTCTCCTTGCAGTCCAAGGGACTCTCAAGAGTCTTCTCCAACACCACAGTTCAAAAGCATCAATTCTTCAGCGCTCAGCTTTCTTCACAGTCCAACTCTCACATCTATACATGACCACAGGAAAAACCATAGCCTTGACTAGCTGGACCTTAGTCGGCAAACTGTCTCTGCTTGTGAATATGCTATCAAAAGTTGGTCATAACTTTCCTTCCAGGGAGTAAGTGTCTTTTAATTTCATGGCTGCAATCACCATCTGCAGTGATTTTGGAGCCCCCCAAAATAAAGTCTGACACTGCTTGGGTTAATTTGTCCTTATATATAATTCTGTGGGAGTCTACTACCCCTATCAAAACTTTTATCATGCTATTTGGTAATTTTCTTTTTGTTAATTTTCATCTCCACCCAATGTTGAGACATAGAAATCTCATGGGCTTCTTCATCAATATATCTATCATGTTTTGCACATAGGGATCAGACAATTAAAATTTGAAAGAACAAGCAAATTCACAGTCCAAAACTATTTCATTAAAGTCACAAAATAAGACAGAATCTCCAGACTTGGCTTTAAAATAATAAAAACTTTGTTTTAATTCAGAAAATTTGTCAAGGGCATATTCTAGTGGCTGGAAATACAGACTTCAGATTCTTGCTCTTCAGAAGCTCATAGTCTCCTGCAAGGCTTATTATATATTTATATATATATTAATATATATTATATAATATGTAATTTATATCTTCTTATAAGATTCTCTGGCAAGTGCTGTGGTAGAGATGAACGCAGCATGCTCTGAATGAAGAAAGGAGAGCACCCAACATATTTTACAGGGGCAAAGAAATATTTCAATACTGACCTCCTGAAGAAGGTGAATTTAAAGATGAACTCTCAATTCCTGTTTTAATTATAGTTACAATAGAAATTAATCGTGTGTTTAAGAGGTGTATTTCAGACAAAGGAAAAAAGATATAAACTATCTGGAAGACGCAGAAGAGTAGATATAGTGAGGGGTTCAAAAAGGAAATAGGTTGCTCTTTGGCACTTAATTAACTGGCCTAGAGGGATGCCAAGCCAAGCATGGTTTCTGCTATCAGGGCTAAGTCATACTGAACCCATGTACACTGGAGTCCTGTGTATCCATGATCATGTAGTCATTCCTCTCTCTTACCACATTTGACTGTCATACTATCCTATTTTGAATTCTGAAAAATAAACTCAGAATAACTATATTTACATCATAATTAGATCTGCATTAAATTTCACTGAGTGAAATCATATTAAAATATTTTAAATGATTCTTGCAAAGTGTGTGCTTCCAGACCGGGCACAACAGCATCACTTGGGAACTTGTTAGAAAGGAAATATCTTGTAGCCCATCCCACATATAGTGAACCAGAAAGTCTCAAGGTAGGGCTAAAAACATGTGTTGTAATATATTCTCCAGATGATTTTGGGACATGCTTCAACTTTGACAACCACCATATTAAAGGAACACTAGAGCAGCTTACTGAACTGAACTGAGAGCAGCTTTTTAGGAAATTTTGCTCATTTATTACTAATGCTGTTAGTGGCGGTTGGTAGTGGAGATGGAGTTGGTGAGTACAGTGTTATGAAAAGATTCTATCTCAGTGAATTTCTTTTGATTTTAGACATTGGTATGTTTATGGGAGGATTCTTTGTTTTGTTTTCCATATCTTAGAGGATCCAAAGCTTTCTTCCCATACCCTTTTATTTATTTATTTAAAAATTTTTTCCCAAACGTGTTATTTTTATTTGGTCACATTTAAATAAATATTTGGCTACACTGTGTGGCTTGTGGGTTTTTAATTCCCTGACCAGGGATCAAAACCCATAACTGTAGCAGTAGAAATGTGAGTCTTAACCACTGAACTGCCAGGAAGTCCCTGTCCCCAGATCCTTTTAGTCATGTACATTCTAGAATCATGGCAAGTGAACATCTCATAATATTCTAGGGATAGAAATTGTTTCATCCCAGTGCCAGAGAGATGGTTCAAATTAAGACATTAGTGTAATATTTTCTTAGAATTTGTGACATTTTCTCCATTGTGACTGCAGATTTGATAAGAAAAGAGAAAAAAAAATTGATCTAGCTTAGATACATAGGAGACTTATTTTGCTTGCAAACAGAAGCTTCTTGAATTTTACATTCTAATTAATCAATTTAGTCAATAAGTACTTTAATTACCCAGCTGTTAGAGCCACCACTGGTTCTTACATTACTAATTAAAAGATTAGTTTGAAACACCTGTCATTGTCTTCAAACATCTATAGAGTTAAATAATTGTTTTTATTTTCTTCAACTATTATTATTCTTAGAAGAATCAATCAGAAGGAACTGTTCTTTTTGCAAAGTTTCCTTCAAAAATTGACATTGTGGCCACTGGTGTAGGTAGTGATGTTGAAGGTCTGTGGTAGGTGAAGTTCTGGATTTTCTAAAATTATATAATTAGGACCTCAGCTAGCACAAATGTGTGCACTGAAACAGAATTTCAGAGAAAATTATCTTTATCCCAGCAGTAATAACTATGCCTTGGAAAAGTTTCACTGAATAAACAAAAAGAAATTTCTGTTGAACATATACTACATTTTGCAACCAATGTGATTAAATGAGGTTCTGTAGCCCTTCCTATTTCAAAGTGGGAAAGAATTTCAGGTTAGACTATTTGAATCACCTAATTCTTATTAAGACTAGACCAGCATCATGTTATTAGAATATTGTCCAATATTCATTATAATAGAATACATTTGCAGTATTTCTAAATCATATCTTTTCAAAGCACATTCTTCAGAATAGTAATAATTCATGTGTATGTGTGTGTGTTACACATAGAGGTGCAGAGGGATGGAGACAGTTCAGAGATCAAATACATTTGGTTAAGGCACCATACAATAGACCTCTGTTGTAGACACATAAGAAATAATAATAACATTTTGTAGACTTTACTATGTTTTGAAATTTGTTTAATAGACATGTCCAACACTTTTTTGACTATGAGTCCTTTAATTCTAAATGTAACTGCTGTAAGCACATCTTTTAAAATGTTCTTCTAAAAGGTTTTCCATTAGAGGAGATGGTTTTTTGTCATTATTAATAGAAAAGTTATTTTTAAAATCAGGCCTGAAGACTAATTGGATGAGATTATCAAGCAGAATAAATGTTTTACTCTTCTTCTCCATAAAACTCTTTAAAAATATTTTGATATAAAACACACTGCCCACACCAAAGAGCAACTGTTTCCATTCCTATATAGATTCGTTTCCCATATAGAACACACTTGTCAGTGTGCTCTTTAGTATAAAAGACAGGACTGTGCCTTGTTATAAGTAGTATAAACATACATGAGAGAATATCTTGCTGTGAGGTCATACTATATTTCAATAATTTTGAGCCATTGTGTTTTAGTATAACATTTATAAGCTGGGAAGCATGGCAAAGACATGGCAAAGGGAGATTGATAGTTCAGCAGACATTTACTTAGTATCTACTATGTTCCAGGAACAGTACTGCCTCCTGGGAATACAATGGGTTCTTGCTCTCATGGGCTTATGGTAGAGCTGTTACTTAATTAAACTATCTTTTTTTTTGGGGGGGGGGTTGGCTAACTCAGAATTTCCTTTATTGAATCTAATTTTAACATAAAGAGTGATAACTATATTGATTGTGTGCTTTTATGTCAGAACTTGTTTGGTAATTCCAATGGGAGTCTTGTGAGACATGTATTCCTATTCTACTTATTGCTATGGAAACAAAAACCATGTATGGAAACAAAACCCATAAGACAAATAGTAAGAGTAGAAACTGATTTTGAATCCAGGTTGTTGCAGGTTGGAAGACCTTTTTCCCACTACATCATACTGCTCATATTGACAGACTGTGTAAGTTTGTACCTAGAAAAAAAGTAGTTACTTCTGAAGAAAAAGAAATTCTCTGCTATCTGTTCAGGTATCTAAAATCAAGCTCTTAGAGCTAGGAAGTTAGAATTTGGTTGTATTTTGACTCTGCTTCTAACTTGCTCTGTGACCAAGGCAGATTTCTTTTGTATCTTTAAATTTTTGTTCTACTTAAAAAACATATTATTAAAGTTAAATATAAACATGAAAAAATGCACAAGTCCTACAGCTTGATGCCCTTTTAGAACATGAACATATCCATATAAACAACACCCAGATCATTACAAGCTTGTTAGAAGCTCCCTCCAACCCAATTTTATACTCCCCTCTGATCATAAGCCATCCCAAGGATAGTTACTCTCCTGACTTCTAACAGCAGAAGTTCAGTTTTTTTAAATAAATAAAAGCACACAATCTGCATATAATATGCATTCCTTATTTTTTTGGTATATTTCACTCCACCTTATACTTGTGAGATGCATCCATAATTGTGCATGTAATGAGATTTATTCTCACTGTTGTAAAGATGCTATAATTTATTTATCCATTCTGATATTAATGGCTATTGGGGATAGTTTCTAGGTCGGGAAAATTATGAAGAGTGGTCTTTGAGCCATCTCATATATGTCTTTTGGAAAGCATTTCTGCTATTATGAATTAAAAGAGTATAATTTTTAGGTTACAATATGCCACATATTTGCTTTAGTGTTTTTACCATGTGCACTCTCACCTGCAGTGTGTAAGAGCTCTACTGTTCCACATCTCCACTAATGGTTGGCATTTTTCATCATTTTATTTCCTGTTTAGATATTTTAGTGTGCACACCCTATCTCATGATGATTTTCTCATTTGTTGTTGTTCAGTCATGCTTGACTCTTTGCAATCCCATGGACTGCAGCACGCCAGAATACCCTGCCCTTCACCATCTCCTGGAGTTTGCTCAAATTCATGTCCATTGAGTCAGTGATGCTATCCAATGATCTCATCCTCTGCCATCCCCTTTCCCTCCTGTCCTCAATCTTTCCCAGCATCAGGGTCTTTTCCAATGAGTTGGCTTTTTGCATCAAGTGTTCAAACTTTTGGAGCTTCAGCATCAGTCCTTCCAATGAATGTTCAGGGTTAATTTCCTTTATAATTGACTGATTTGATCTTCTTGCAGTTGAAGGGATTCTCAAGAGTCTTCTCTAGCACCACAGTTCAAAAGCACAATCAAAGGCTTTAGCATGGTCAAGGAAGCAAAAGTAGTTGTCTTTCTGTAATTCCTTTGCTTTTTCTATGATCCAACACATGTTGGTAATTTGGTCTCTGGTTCCTCTGCCTCTGTCTAAATCCTTATTGTACATCTGAAAGTTCTTGGGTCACATACTCTTGGACCCTAGCTTGAATGATTTTGAGCAGTACCTTGACAGCATGTGAAATGAGCACAGTTGTATAGTAGTTTGAACACCCTTTGGCTTTGCCCTTCTTTGAGATTGTAATGAAAACTGACCTTTTCTCATTCTGTGGTCACTGCTAATATTTCCAAATTTGCTGGCATATTGAGTGCAACACTTTATTTTTTTTATTTTTTATTTTATTTTTTGAGTGCAACACTTTAATAGCTTCTAGGATTTGAAATAGCTCAGCTGGAATTCCATCACTTCCACTACCTTTGTTCACAGTAACGCTACCTAAGACCTGCTTGACTTCACTCTCTAAGATGTCTGGCTCTAGGTGAGTGATCATGGTCCTCTGGGTCATTAAGAACTTTTTGTACAATTTTTCTGTATATTTTTGCCACCCTTAGTATCTTCTGCTTCTGTTAGGTCCTTACCATTTCTGTCCTTTATCATGCCCATTCTTGCATAAAATGCTCCCTGGTATTTTCTGTTCTCTTGAAGAGATCTCTAGTCTTTTTCATTCTATTGTTTCCCTCTCTTTCTTTGCATTGTTCATTTAAGAAGGCCTTCTTATCTCTCCTTGCTGTTCTCTGGAACTCTGCATTCAGTTGGGTATATCTTTCCTTTTCTCCCTTGCTTTTCACTTCTCTTCTTTCCTCAGCTATTTGTAAGGCTTCTTCAGACAACCATTTTGCCTTCTTGTGTTTCTTTTTCTTAGGGATGATTTTGGTCACTGCCTCCTGTATAATGTTACAAACCTCTGCCCATAGTTCTTCAGGCAGTCTGTCTACCAAATCTAATCCTTTGAATCTGTCTCTTCTACTGTATAATTATAAGGGATATGATTTAGGTCATAGCTGTGGTTATGACCTAGTTGTTTTCCCTACCGTCTTCAATATAAGCCTTGGATTTTGCAATTAAGGAGTCAATGATCTGAGCCACTGTTGGCTCCAGGTCTTGTTTTTGATGACTGCATAGAGCTTCTCTATCTTCAGCTGCAAAGAATATAATCAGTATGATTTCAGTATTGACCACCTGGTGATGTCCATGTGCCGGGAGCAGGGGGTCTCCTGAGGCTCGATCCAGCCTTTTAAGAAATAAAAAAGGGGAAGATATCAGAAACAGGGGGTCTCCTGAGGCTCGATCCCGCTTTTGCATATGCCGAGCCTCCTTCCTCATGACCTTTGCCACGGGCGGAGTTCCTCACGCTGGCTCCTGGCATCCATGTGTAACTCTTGTGTTGTTGGAAGAGGGTGTTTGCTGTGACTAATGTGTTCTCTTGATAAAACTCTGTTAGTCTTTGCCCTGTGGCTCAGACAGGGAAGAATCTGCCTGCAGTGCAGTAGACCCTGGTTCAGTCTATGGGTCAGGCAGATCCCCTGGAGAAGGAAATGGCAAATTCCAGGGACAGAAGAGCCTCATGGGGTATAGTCCATGGGGTTGCAAAAGAGTCAAACATGACCCAGCAACTAACGCTTTCTTATTTAGTTTTACTTAATTGGAATTTTCCTGATAAATAATGAAGATAAATCTCTTTCCATCTGTTTATTACATTACCCCTTTGAATGTGCTTTTTGTGAATATCTGTCTTTGACATATATCCATTGTGTTTTCTGCATTATTCTTATTGATATTTAAGAAAAATATTTAATATATTCTGAATACAATTATAAATATCTCTCCCACTCTGAACCCACATCTTTTAAATATGAAATAAAGCATCTGTCCTACTTTTCCAGACTAATTTTGAAGGAATAGGAAGCACTTGAAATGAGTCAAAAATCACTTGACAAAGTATTATGAAATATGTATCAGAAGATTCATGTTACATAGAATTTCATGACTGTTTTGTCAGAAGTCTTTATTGTTTAGAAGTCTAATATTTCATTATGGCCCTCACTAGGTATTTATCACTGAGCATCTCAAATGCCAGATAGAAAACATGCATCTTGCAGAAATTTACCCCACATTTGAACTGCCAGTCACAGCTAATGAGAGCAGATATTTAATTCAACCTTAAAATTCATCTTCAGAACTAAAGCAATTTATTTTTTGATATGAAGTTGCCATAAGTAGTACTTTTCACCCCTTATCTTTCCATATTTTAATTTAGAAGGATTGTCTAATATCTTTTTCCCTTGTGTTTTTTTTTTTTTTTGGCAATTTGTTTTCCTATTAATATCCACTGAATACAATGATCTACCTCTATGCCTTTGCTACTAGATAACGAGTTTCACTGGCAATTGATTCTGAAAAAATTCCTAAGTAAATATGTGCAGAGTAACTTACTGTATTTACTTTATAAGCAAAACCTCATCTATGACATTATGTTAATTAAGATCAGCTATGAGCCCATTTGTTTTATCTCGTTACTAGCCTAATGTGAGAGTCTTTTTAAAATGTAAGTGCCAACAAGCAATTAATTTCCTTGAATCTGAGTGCTATGATAAGATGATGGTGCTGTGGTGGAGACAGTTTTGTGAAATTTTATATATCTTTGCTGTGAATATTTCCTTAGAGTCTTTTGATTCTGTGGCAGCAAAATTTTTATGTGGATCACATTATTCATTTTCTAATAGCTTTTTTGTAATTACCAGACTCAAGCTCTGTACGATGTTGCTTTTATTATACCTACATGAAAATCTTCATATTTAGCATAAATCCAGGTAGACTATATATGAATTACATTTTAAAATATATTAGTTTGGGCTTCCCTGGTGGTACAGTGGTTGAGAACAGGGAACATGGATTCACTCCCTGCTTTAGGAAGATCCCACATGCCCCAGAGTGACTAAGCCCATGGGTCACAACTACTGAGCCTGCACTCTAGAGCCGGGGAGCCACGACTGAGGCCACAACTGCAGCTACTGAAGCCCTGTCACCTAGAGCCTGTGCTCTGCAACAGGAGGAGTCACTCAGTGAGAAGCCCACACACCTCAAAGAAGAGTAGCCTCCTTGCTGCAACTAGAAAAGCAAGCACAGCCAAAAATGAACACATCTTAAAAAAAAAAAAAAAAAAACTATTAGTTTTAAATGGCCAGGCAACATTCTCAATATCACATGTATCATAAGTAACTGTCATCTTTATACAAAGCTGTCAAGAACCTATTGTTTGCATTTTTTCCCTCAAACTCTGAATTTACAAATTCCATGTTGGTAGATTGAAATCATTCCTGGTGGTAGCTTTTATCCTGGAAAATGGACATGTGCTAAAAATGAGAGAGAGCTAGTTATTAAACATTTACCAACACATCATATTTCCTCATGTAATAAAGTGTCCCTTATACTTTACTTTCCTTTTTTGTCATAGGGATGGGAGATAATAATGACAGCATGTGATTAAAATAAGAGAGAATTAAGAAGGGAGTTACCTGAGCAGAAATCATGAAATATTGCAATGAAAGAAGTGTTTTGAACCAATTGGTCCTAAGGTTATTAATGTTCTCTGAGTTTGATCAATACGAAATTCATAATTTAGCAGTTGGTTATCTTTGCTTTCTGCAGTTCTCTCAAAGCTTCATGGTTATTATTTATGTTTTATCAAGACGGAAAGCTCTTGATTCTGCTTGTTTTGTATTTCCTTCCTAGTATAATGCCCAGTGTATAATTGCTACTCTACAAATGTCTGTATGTAAACAAATAGTTTCATTTAATACAAACCATATTTCAGAAAGCAACAGTTAGAACTGGACAGGAAACAACAGACTGGTTCCAAATTGGGAAAGGAATGTGTCAAGGCTATATATTGTCACCCTGCTTATTTAACTTATCTGCAGAGTACATAATGTGAAATGCTGGGCTAGATGAAGTACAAGCTAGAATCAAGATTGCTGGGAGAAATACCAATAACCTCAGATATGCAGATGACACCACCCTTATGGCAGAAAGTGAAGAACTAAAGAGCCTTTTGATGAAAGTGAAAGAGGAGAGTAAAAAAGTTGGCATAAAAGTCAACATTCAAAAAACGAAGTTCATGGCATCTGGTCCCATCACTTCATGGCAAATAGATGGGAAACAATGGAAACAATGAGAGACTTTATTTTCTTGGGCTCCAAAATTACTTGTTCTTTGGGAGAAAAGCTATGACCAACATAGCATACTAAAAAGCAGAGATATTACTTTGCGACAATAGTCTGTCTAGTCAAAACTATGGTTTTTCCGGTAGTCATGTATGGATGTGAGAGTTGGACCATAAATCAAGCTGAGTGTCAAAGAATTGATGCTTTTGAACTGTGGTGTTGGAGAAGACTCTTGAGAGTCCCTTGGACTGCAAGGAAACCTAACCATCCATCTTAAAGGAGATCAGTTCTGGGTGTTCATTGCAAGGACGGGTGCTGAAGCTGAAACTCCAATACTTTGGTCACCTGATGCGAAGAGCTGACTCATTGGACAAGACCCTGATGCTGGGATAGATTAAAGGCAGGAGGAGAAGGGGATGACAGAGGATGAGATGGTTGAATGGCATCACCGACTCAATGGACATGAGTTTAAGTAAACTCTAGGAGTTCGTAATAGACAGGGAAGCCTGCTGTGCTGCAGTATGGGGTTGCAAAGAGTCAGACACAACTGAGCAACTGAACTGACTGACTGATAATTTCATCAAGTTGAAGATAAGGCAACTTCAAGAAAGGAGAAGAAAATTGGTACTCTGAAGTTTAATACTTAGTTCAGCTAGCTGAGATTAGTTAAAATTTAGGCTGCATAAGATTGAAAATTAAGAGTAAACCAACATCATGCTTCAGAAAGTGGAATGGAGGTTTACTGTTTCAAACAAGAATATTTGGATATATTTACATATTTTTAGACCCCAAGATATAAAAGTTCAAGTGACATCATAAGTACCCCTTCCATCTCTCATTCTGCCTCTTCTCAGAATGTAAATACTCTTTCTCTCTATGTAAATACTCTTTCTCTCTATGTAATTACTCTTTCTCTATGTTTGAAAAACCATTTCTGGCATGTTTAAGCAATGACCTATCCCTAGTTAAGATGTATGGGGATGAGCTTAGATTGAGGTCTAAATATAAAGCCGTATTTAGACAACGAGACATAGCCCTAAAAGGAAGTCTGAGATTTTAAAAAGGAATATTGGGTATAAGGTAGAAGTACCCACTCATGTAAAAAGTCTGATAGCATTTCTGTTTCTCAGGCTTCTCATCTTTATAGTAGAAATAATGAAACTTGAAAGGATTTTAAAGTGTCTTGCGTAGTGCCTGGACCAATATAGTGGTCAATTAAAATTGTTTCCATATCCTAATCATATGCTATGTGAAGCAACTGTCAAAATTTTACTGATTTAATAAACAGAATATTAAGAAATTTAGTTCAGTGGGATAATGACAGCATAATGTATCATGACTAAGTATTTTTTAACTTTTTATTTTATACTGGAGTATAGGTGATTAGTGATTCCCCCCCCCACTGCCCCCCACATAATGAAAGTTTACAAGCTGGCTAGGCTTCAACCATCCTGCAGTAACACACTGCAAAAACCTTAGGGGCATAATACAACAAAAGTCTTTTTATTGCTAAAATCAGTCTGATATAGGTTAAGTGTTTCTCTCCCAATAATAATGCAGAAACACAAGCTATTTGCATCCTGTGGCTCTCAGTTCACTCTGACTTTATCCAGCCATCAGTAATAGACATGAAATGTAAAGGTGACTTTAGAGATAACCTTGAGTATCAATCAGTATGTGTTATGTTCATGTCCAGAATGTTGTGAATTATTTATGACCACATTGCCTTTGCCAGAAATCAGTCATATGGTTTCAACCACAGGGAAATAGCCTCCCTTGTGTCCAAGAAGAAGAAATGATATGGTGAATATCTAGCCAGTCTCAGCCACAGTCCCCTATACATCCTTCTAATCCTATCCCAATCATTTCTCTTCCTTCCATATATATAAGAAGTTGCCTCTTCACAAGGATGACAGTTCTAAATCTTAACCAGGCCCTCAGTCCTCTTCATAAGGCCTGGATTTAGTTAGTGACCTAGGGACTGGTAACCTATGAAATAAAAATAAACTGATCTGCCCTCCACTGTTATATATTTCAGTATTAAAGAAAACTGGATCAGAATAATGGCAATAGGTATTTTCATTCAAAAACTGAAAGAATGAGAAGAGTAAAGCAATCATTGGTCTGTGGAAGTTTGAATAGCCTAGCTCTTGCTCTAAAAGATTAGATACTGAAGGACAGGTAACAAAGATTGCTTAAGTTTCGAATAGTCATCGTTTTTTAAGTGTCAGGTATATAGTTTTCTGGCAATACAGTTTCTTAGACAGAAGACTTCTGATATATTTAAATCTACTCAGCTTTATAAAATGAGACTGTACCCAGAGAACTTTTCTAAACACAGTTTACATATCTAGTTTATTTCTGTGCTTTCTAAATCTCATGCCTCTCCCTTTTCTTTGTTTTAATAGGAAGGCATAATTCCTAGTTTGAAGTGTCCTCTGAGCCACTAAGAAATTCCACTGGGTCTTCATCTCTGTCTTTTATATCCTATTCCTCGCATGTGCAGTCTGAGAAACCCTCAGTTTCTGTGCTGCTCATTCACTTCCATCTGTGTTTGAAAACTGACCCATTCTTTCCTGGGAGTTTTCTTCATTCCTGTAACACCTTCCCATATGGGCAGGGAGCCCTGCCTGGTGCCTGGTGATGACCTAAAGGGGCAGGATGGGATGAGGGGGTGGCAGGGAAGCTAAAGAGGGAGGGATATATATATATAATAGTTATGACTGATTCATGTTGTCATAAGGCAGAAACCAATACAACATTGTAAAGCAATTATCCTCCAATTAAAAATTAAAGAAAAAAATGACACCAAATATTTGCATTGTCTTCTCAGTCCTCCTTTTTTAGAGGTGCTGGGGACGTAGAAGTGCTGATCTGGGTCAACAATTTTAGCAAAGCTTTGACTGTGAATACCACTGATCGACATATTTGTAACATCTGATAATTGATTTTTTTAAATGACTGCTGACCAACAGATAAGGAAATGCTGTTTACTTCAGGCTCTTCTGAAAGCAGCACCGTACCCTGTGCCAGATTTTCTGTTAGTCAAATTAGGCAGTCGAGGGTGAAGCTGTAAATTCTGAAGGCCTCACTGGCTTATTGGGGAAGTTTATTTTCTCATGCACATTGAAAACTGAGGAAGGTTGGGGGTTCCTTTCCAAGTGGTGATGCTAGAACCCAAGCTGCCCACGTGTTCCGTCTCCATCGTGTTGAGGTTCAGGGTCAGCCTCATGTCATCACCAGGCAGACACGGCAGATCTGTGGGCATGTGGTGGGGGCGGGAGAGAAATTGGACGACATATTCTGATAGACTTGTAAGCAGCACAGTATCACTTCTGGTCATGTTCTCTTGGCCTGAACCCAGCTGTATTACCTAACAAGCAAGGCTGGGAAATGTGGTCTTTTTCTGTTTCTATGAAGACAAAATGGGACGAGTGAACATCTTCCCAGTCTTTTCAAAAACAAGAAAAAAGACCATTCTCAAAAAATCAGTGCAACTAATACCATTTAATGATAGTATACTAAGTAGGAATTCTAGAACAAGCAAATGTATGTACATGTGTGTATGAATGAATACACACGCACATGGGCATTTATGTATTTAAGTAGGTATTATAGACATGTAATTCCTTGGCAGTTGCTGTTCTTATCATTGGCTACCTCTACAATTTTGTTTATCCAAAAGAGGAAGCTTGATTCCAAAACAAAACAAATACACTTTTCAAAGTTGTTAAATAGCCATAGGCTGATGCCTTTACTACAGCATTTCAGAGTCATCAATAATCTTCTCATCCTTGCCATGCCTATGATTGTCAAGCAGAACTTGTGAGGATGAGATAACACTCTCTTTACATGGAAACATCAGTTCAGTTCAGTTCAGTTGCTCAGTCCTGTCTGACTCTCTGCAACCCCATGAATCGCAGCATGCCAGGCCTCCCTGTCCATCACCAACTCCCAGAGTTCACTCAGACTCACATCCATCAAGTTGGTGATGCCATCCAGCCATCTTATCCTTGGTCTTCCCCTTCTCCTCCTGCCCTCAATCCCTCCCAGCATCAGAGTCAACTCTTTGCATGAGGTGGCCAAAGTACTGGAATTTCAGCTTTAGCATCATTCCTTCCAAAGAAATCCCAGGGCTGATCTCCTTCAGAATGGACTGGTTGGATCTGCTTGCAGTCCAAGGGAGTACCAAGAGTCTTCTCCAACAGCACAGTTCAAAACCATCAATTCTTCAGCGCTCAGCTTTCTTCACAGTCCAACTCACACATCCATACATGACCACAGGAAAAACCATAGCCTTGACTAGACGGACCTTTGTTGGCAAAGTAATGTCTCTGCTTTTCAATATGCTATCTAGGTTGGTCATAACTTTCCTTCCAAGGAGTAAGCATCTTTTAATTTCATGGTTGCAGTCACCATCTGCAGTGATTTTGGAGCCCCAAAAAATAAAGTCTGACACTGTTTCCACTGTTTCCCCATCTATTTCTTATAAAGTGATGGGATCAGATGCCATGATCTTCGTTTTCTGAATATTGAGCTTTAAGCCAACTTTTTCACTCTCCTCTTTCACTTTCATCGAGAAGCTTTTTAGTTCCTCTTCACTTTCTGCCATAAGGGTGGTGTCATCTGCATATCTGAAGTTATTTGTATTCCTCCTGGCAATCTTGATTCCAGCTTGTGCTTCCTCCAGCCCAGCGTTTCTCATGATGTACTCTGCATGTAAGTTAAATAAGCAGAGTGACACTATACAGCCTTGACGTACTCTTTTTCCTATTTGGAACCAGCCTGTTGTTCCACGTCCAGTTCTAACTGTTGCTTCCTGACCTGCATGTAGGTTTCTCAAGAGGCAGGTCAGGTGGTCCGGAATTCTCATCTCTTTCAGAATTTCCCACGGTTTATTGTGATCCACACAGTCAAAGGCTTTGGCATAGTCAATAAAGCAGAAATAGATGTTTTTCTGGAACTCTCTTGCTTTTTCCATGATCCAGCAGATCTTGGCAATTTGATCTCTGGTTCCTCTGCCTTTTCTAAAACCAGCTTGAACATCTGGAAGTTCATGGTTCACATATTGCTGAAGCCTGGCTTGGAGATTTGAGCATTACTTTACTAGCATGTGAGATGAGTGCAATTGTGCGGTAGTTTGAGCATTCTTTGGCATTGCCTCTCTTTGGGATTGGAATGAAAACTGACCTTTTCCAGTCCTGTGGCCACTGCTGAGTTTTCCAAATTTGCTGGCATATTGAGTGCAGCACTTTCACAGCATCATCTTTCAGGATCTGAAAGAGTTCAACTGGAATTCCATCACCTCCACTGGCTTTGTTCATAGTGATGCTTTCTAAGGCCCACTTGACTTCACATTCCAGGATGTCTGGCTCTAGGTGAGTGATCATACCATCGTGATTATCTGGGTCGTGAAAATCTTTTTTGTATAGTTCTTCTGTGTATTCTCACCACCTCTTAATATCTTCTGCTTCTGTTAGGTCCATACCATTTCTGTCCTTTATCGAGCCCATCTTTGCATGAAATGTTCCCTTGGTGTCTCTAATTTTCTTGAAGAGATCTCTAGTCTTTCCCATTCTGTTGTTTTCCTCTATTTCTTTGCACTGATTGCTGAAGAAGGCTTTCTTATCTCTTCTTGCTATTCTTTGGAACTCTGCATTCAGATGCTTATATCTTTCCTTTTCTCCTTTGCTCTTCGCTTCTCTTCTTTTCACAGCTATTTGTAAGGCCTCCCCAGACAGCCATTTTGCTTTTTTGCATTTCTTTTCCATGGGGATGGTCTTGATCCCTGTCTCCTGTACAATGTCACGAACTTCAGTCCATAGTTCATCATCCACTCTATCTATCCAGATCTAGGCACTTAAATCTATTTCTCACTTCCACTGTATAATCATAATGAATTTGATTTAGGTCATATCTGAATGGTCTGGTGGTTTTCCCCACTTTCTTCAACTTAAGTCTGAATTTGGTAATAAGGAGTTCATGATCTGAACCACAGTCAACTCCTGGTCTTGTTTTTGCTGACTGGGAAATATAGGGTATGCCAATAATGAACGAAGGGAATTTCCAGTGATGTCTTCAGTTCTCCTGAAGCACCTGTTTACTCAATAAGAATATTCTGGTCTAGGCTCTAGGGTTCCTTCCTTGTACTTTCTAATGGGGCTCTGTCTTTTATTTTCAAATATATGTTTCCTTTTAAAATAATAAAAGAGATGCATCTCTGATTTAAAAATTCATCAGTTAATAAGTGATGATTAAGCACTTTTGTCACTCGGCTGTTAGTCACATATTTTCCCATGTTTAACAAAAATGGAATTTTTCCCATTAGTTATTAGTGACATTTAACAAGAATAATTATCTCCCTTATACGGTTCTGTTAGCAATAGAATATTCTATTTTAGCTCTTTTCTGTGAAACAGGCAGAATGGAATCTTAATTTCTTAAAGCTAACCAGATTGTCTTAACCTTGCCAAGTAGAGCAAACTCCCTTGTATTTCCATTAATAAAATGAGCACATGTGTTGTTAAGAGCAGCCGTGTAGGTGGTTCTGTTCACCTTTATTTTCTTCTCCATAGCACAAAGCTTTCAGAGTTCTGAATCATCACATTGGTGCCCTTTCCTAAACAGAGTGACAGTTGGTTAGATCACCCTAAATCAGTTCTCGTTTGAGCATTTAATGGTTCAAAGTCAATGGACCAATGTTTAAATCCCAGCTCTGTCCTATACAGGCAGTCAGAATAACCTTGGGACTATCTCATTACTTCTCTAAGCTAAGGGTTTTTCATTTATGAATCAGGGTTAATAACAGTATCATACCTGTCATATGATAAATGCTCAGTGATATTAGCTGACATTATTCAACGCACATGGTTTCCTTCTAATCTCCTGTAACTCCGCGACAGACTTAAGACTAGGGTTATTTGAAAGAATCAACTGCAGATTTATTTGTAAAGTACTTACTATGTGCTAGTCCTGGGTACATGACAGAAAAAAAAAAGTCTGATTTTGAAACACTCGTGGGCCAGTGGAGAAGATAGGTGGGTAATTGGAGGATTGCAATATGGTAATTAGTGATGTCAAAGTCCAGTAGAACAAAGGAATTGATGATTCATCTGATTATTGTAGGTCTGCTGCAATGCAAAGATGAAGAATTTACATGAGCGGTCAAAGGTTGAGTAGAGGCTGACTAGGTGACTAAGGCAAAGATGTGCCAGGTGGAGAGAATAGCTTGTGCATGGGGCTGGTGGTATGAGAGTGGGATGTCTGGGAATTGGAAGCCATTCCACATAACACTGTCCATAGATCATGTGTGTATACCAGAGTAGCTGGAGACAAACACTCTTGACCCATTTAATATACCAAGGGGTTAAAATCAAAGGACTTTAAGCTTGAGTGAAATCTAATTTGCTGGTGTTTACTGACAGCTTTCTGTAGGGAAATCTCCCTTATCTTTAGTTCAGGTAAGCAAAGAAAACAAAGGCAGAATGCTAAACTCTAGTCCTCAGAAACTAGTTTTTGGAATGAAACATGCATTGATATTCATATGATATATTTAAGGACACACTGTGGGTGAAATTATTCACTTGGTATAGTTTAGTACAGGCATCATTCCTGTACTTAAATACTTATCATCATAGTTTCAGTTTTACTATATGCTGTCTTGCAATATGTTATTGCTTAATTTAAAAATTACTATTTAATATGGTATGTAAACAAACCTATCTATATAAACTACAAATGTGTATATAATATAGTTGTTGTCTGCATATATGTATATAAATATGAATTTCTGTCACCTATTTTTTATCTGACTAGATATTCTGCTTCCCAACAGCAAATCTCTATATCTGCATTCCCAACAGTTACTACTCCATAAAAATAATTAAATATATAAATTTATGAATTGCCAACAATCACATTAGTTAGCAGAGAGTGTTCATCTCTCTTAACCCTGCCATGCCTTTGCCTTTGTTCCTTCCAGGATTTCTTGTATTATATTTTATACTTTCCATTATTATCATCCCCTTGCTGTCTAAGAATCTTATTATGTTGGACTTGGGAAAGTGTAATGATTTAATAAGCATAATAATAATAATGATACTAACTTTTCTGAGTGTTTATTAGTAGTAGTAGTATTTCACACAACAGGATTATTAGGTATTATTGTTATCTTTTTATGGACTACCAGAGTGGTATGCAGTTCAACCCAGAGAGGTATGCAATTTACTCAGGACCACACAACTTATATGCTGCAGGAACCAAGATTCCAGTCTATGGTGCTCTGTCTCAGAAATTCCCTTACTGTATTATTTCAGAGTTTACAAAACACTTACATGCATTATTTCATTTAAACCTTACAGCTTCTTGGTGTGTTATATAGTTACCCAGTTTTACAGATAAAAGAACTGAGATTCAGAGAGGAACAGTGACTTCCTTATAACATAAAATTGAGAGATGGTAGAATTTGTATTTTACCCCACTTTTTCTTTTTAGCTATGTGGCTTCCCAGGTGGTATAGTTGGTAAAGAACCTGCCAACCAGTGCAGAAGACAGGAGACATGAGTTCGATCCCTGGGTTGGGAAGATCCCCTGGAGAAGGAAATGACAACCCACTTCAGTATTCTTCCCTGGAAAATCCCCTGGACACAAGAGTCTGGCAGGCTACAAGGAGAAGTTCATGAGGTGACAAAGAGTCAGAGACTCCTGAATGTGTGTGTGTGTGCACACACACAGACATACACACACAGACATACACACACATTATTCCACAAAACTCAGTTAGGTCCATTACTTTTACTCTTGGAATGTCACAGGCAACTCTCAGTATTTCTTTGAGTAAATCAAACTGGGCATACAGATTTAAGGGGGAAAAAACCATAAGTAAGTTCTTCACATCAAAACAAAAGTTTACATGAAAGTTAAATATTTCTAATAAAAGCCCTTTTTTATTTTAATAAGTTCTTCTCATTTAAAGATCAATCCATTACAAGCATTAGCACAGCCCCTTAATGAGAAGCAAATTAAGTTGTTTAAAAACAAATTTGGTAAGCTTTGTTTTTCCATGGACCAGTGGTAGAAGGAAGAGAAAGTGATTGTGCCAGGCTGTTGTCTGACTAAAGCTAATGGC
The DNA here is from genome assembly GCF_014754425.2 of Oryx dammah. Taxonomy (NCBI): domain Eukaryota; kingdom Metazoa; phylum Chordata; class Mammalia; order Artiodactyla; family Bovidae; genus Oryx; species Oryx dammah. Next base: position 36,152,793 of record NW_024070189.1, read on the forward strand.
ATTCAGTCTTGTAAAATGGATATTAATGATTCTGCAGTGTTTAACTTGGTTTGCTCTTGATGGATTTTCCCCTTCTGAATTAATGTCTGTCTACTCTTGATTAATTTAGAGTGATTGTACTTTGAGTCAGTTAATTACATTTTCTTTCTAAAGTCAAATATCATTCATTGTGATGAAGGCAGTCATTTTGATTTCTCAGAAAAATAGTCCCTAAGTGCCTCAAGTGTAGATCTCACAAAGTTATAGGAAAAGTTCTTCATTTAGGAAGACTCCACCACAACCAGAGAAGCCTTTTCATAAATCTTATTTAGAATCTTGTTGAAACTCCCCAAGCAGAGCTCTTTGAGGTACGTATGATAGTGTCTCAAACCAAAACTTTCCATAGCTTAGGTATAAAATATTTCTAAAGTGTCATATAAATTTTTCGCTCAAGGAAATGACAGTGTAGGTGAAAGAGTTTTAAAATACTTTAAGATTTTTTCCCATGAGAGAGAAAATCAGATATTATGAAGAGAAGGCTGGTTTTTAAATAGGAAAAGTCTAGATTTTCTTCTAATACTAAGTGAATCTGTGATCTAACCTCTTCTATAAGCAAAATAGAGATTATAACATCTGCCCTCCATGTTAAAAATTTTCATAAGTATCATATGACTTTTGAAAGAGTATATTGTACAATTTAGGTGTGCAAAATAATTTTCACTGTTTTTCTGGGTAACAATTCTTAACTGATGAGTTGTGAATTGCTCCTTCCAAAAATCAGTTTATTTGGGGCAATGTAGGAATGGAAGATCATGCCCAGTTTTGTCATTCTACTGTTGTGCATGCTATCAGACAATAAACAAACATAGATCCTTTCAGATCTCAAATTCATTGTTTACGAAGTAAATACTATATTCTTCTGTTAAAATTGTGACTTATTTTATAGGCACATTTTTACAGGATTTTTAAAACTATAATTGCTGACATTCCATTGCCTCTCAAAGCAGTACTGACCAGTGATTCAGGGCTTCAGATCTGGAGTCTGTAGACTTGGGTCCTCTATTATCACATGGAAATCCTTGGGCAGATTACTTAAATTTGCTAGGTTCAAGTTACTTAATCTGTAAAATGTGTTGGCCATGGCAGCTTCCTTGTTTCATTGAGAGGATTCAATGAAGTAATGAATGTCAAGGACCCAGCATAATTCCTTGCCTCACGCTACTCAATAAATAATGTCATTCTATAATACATTTTATTTTTGCAGAGTCACTTTTCATCAAATTTCATTGAGGTTAGCCCTCCGAATTGTGTAAAGCCAGTTGAGCCTCAGCACTCACCAGTGTTGATCACAAAGTAGCTCAGGGCATTGGCCTTGCAGTGCTCACTGTAAGGTGTCTGTGGTCTTCACATCCCACTTTCTGATTAATTGTGTGCATCAAACCTTGTGTCAGATACCACTATCTATCTATCTATCTGTCTTTCCCCCATTGGGGGAAATTGTGGGGTTTTTTAGATACCTAAGCATGTCTAGCGCTGTCCCTGGTACTGGGCATAACTTATTGTACATTTATAACCCCTCTGCATGCAAATACTGGCATAATTTTAACAAGTGGAATAAGTTGAAATTAAAGAAGTTAGATCGTCCAAGGCCACGCAGCTGGTAGGTGGCAGAGTTCGTGTTCAAACCAGAGGCTCTTTCTTCCAGCCCTGCATGACTTGACTGTGCATCTGAAAACAGTTTTGTAAACATACAGGTTATGAAGAGAGAGCTTTTGGAAAGGATGTTTACCCAAATGTTAGCTGGGATTATGATATTTTGGAGGTAGGATTTCAAATGAAATTGGGTTTTCTCCCTATACTTCTAAAATATTTTGAAATACTTTTCCCAATGACTGTGTGTCTGCTTTTACAAAATAGTATATTTTAAGGGACTAGTTAATAGCAAGATTTCATGTCACTTCAGGTGATCCACAGAAAGAGAAACAGTTATCCACTCGGTTGAGGCTGGTTTTCAACCTTACTGACTGTCAGGCTGGACCAATAACTATTGTTCATGTAAATAGAATTCTGTTTTTAGAAAGGGTGACTCATGATAAAAGCCACACCATTTGTCTGTCCCCACAGTCTGAAAATAAACATGGAAGGACAATAGAAGACACAATGCAAACACTTGTTTTGTCTTCCCACTTTGAAAGCTCTCTTGGCTGCCATTAACAGTGGTTTCCTTTTCTTTTTTAAGTTGACAGAGGTTGCTTTGTAATTAACTCACACACCCAAAGATCTCTCAGGCCCCCAAATTGTGGGCTCTGTGAAAGCAGATGGTGAAAATATGTCTCTTTTTTTTTCTTTTTGACAGTAAAGTCTTTCTGTGAGATGTTTCCAGTGCTCTCCTTCCAAGAAATGGCACATTTCCAAATTTAGCCAACTGGGGACCAGCAGAAATGAAATGGGATTTAGAGTCAGAAGACTCAGGTATGAGTCTCAGCTTTATTCCTAATTAGTTGTGCCTTTGATCGTTTGTTATAATGCCTCTGCACATCAAAGTCTTCCTTATCTATTTATTCATTTCACAAATATTTATTGAATTCATGTTATAGGCTAATTGTTTTTCTATCTGCTGAGAAAATAGTGCTAATAAGAAATCAATATATTTCATGACCTCTTACAGTCTCCATTCTAGTCAGATAGGAAAGACTTGGTCAGATATTCACAATGAGAAACGTAAATCTGCCGAGTATAGTAAATTTTCCAGAGAGAATATTCCTATAATGGTACTTGGGGGAGGGGAGGAATTTGAGGAAATGCTCTCTGAGGAGATGATGCTTAGCCAAGATTACAAGCAAATGAAAACCAACTAGGTAAAAAGGTTAGAGAGAGGGAAAAGGAGTAGAATGGGAAAGACTGCTCTCCACAGAGGTAAAAGGGGTCTCAGTGCCTGAGGGAGGAAGGAGTGTGGTTTTTTTCAAGAAAATGTGTGGGGCTGAGAGCTCAGTTCATGTAGAAGAGTGATACAGGTAAGGATGGACAGGTAAGGAGATGAAGAGGAAGACAGTGGTTCTCCTCCAATGTTCATTTACACATGTGCTACATACCTCCCCTCCCTTTCAGTTGGGTGAGCTCTATGAGTAATGTTCCATTCGTGCTGAGGGATTAAAGTCCACGCAAAATCACGTCGTTCCTCCCCTCATCCTGTGATGAACGAGGACACCTTGCATTGACATGGCAAAGCCTCTGAAGCTAAGGGGCTTGGATGTAGCTTACAGTCTGGAGGATCAGTGATCTGGAAGGATGAATGGTTCGTGGAAGACTTCTCTCTTAACCTCACTTTCATCATCATTCCTTCAAGTATTTATTACAAAATAATTTTCAGGAAAATACCTGAGAATTTCTGCTCTTTTTAATATAATTCAGTACTTCCCCATTAGCCTCAGAAAAATGACCCAAATTAGTCATTTCATCTGTAAGACCTTGGGTAGCCAGAGACCATCTGTAATAGTGAGGTTAAGCTATGTTATGCTACAGTAAAAAAAAAAAAAAAGTCAGTGGCCTAACATAGCAAATAGCAAATTCTTATTTTTTATTTACTCATGCTGATGAATATAAACTAAGGATCATAGCTGGTATTCTCACCCTCACAGAAATATTGTAGAGTCCAAATAAGAAAAATTCACTCTGGAATTTTGCAAAATGCAAACCATCAACAGACATTCAGAACTTTTGTCTTGACTCTGTGGTCTGAGCTGCTGCTTTTCCTTAGCCCTAGAAGTCAGCATCTTTGATCAATTTGCTGTTTTCTGTGTGTTTGTAGTCCACTTACTGAAAAGTAATTCCATGAAACTGGTTAGGCTGTTCTGCCCTGCTGTCAATAGCAATTTGGTATTTATAGATTTGAGAGTGTATCGTTGCTTAATGGGAAAGTCTTCAAGTGTTTCAGAATCAAGTTTTCAATCTCCACCTTTGTTGAGATGCCAATATATGCCTCTTTAATTCAATCAGAAATAAGATGTTCTCATTTCTTTGTCTTTTGCTAATCAGTGGAAGTTTTGATGGTAAATGCTTTTGGAACCTGGCTGAGTAATGTAAATCTTAGAAAATGTGCTTAATATGATACTTAATTTTCACACTATTTCTACAGGGTACATACTGAAGCATCTTGATTCTATGCCCTGTGAAGTTTAAGACAGAGGGAAATTTAATCAATGATGCACAAAAAATGATGCATATTATGTTTTAGACTCATGGTAGAGGAAATAGGCTGACGAGAAGCAGACACAGCCCCTATGCTCCTGGAGTTCACAGTATAGTGAGGAGATTCAATACACTGTAATGATCTTCTTTGGCCAAATTTACTTTTACCAATGAGGGAAAAGTAACTTAGCTTGTTACTGTTTATTAACCACCTGGTAGGTGGTTGAGTTTATACTCAGGCATTTTCAAACATTAAATAATTTAAATTTTAATAATCCTCATTTAATTTTTGTAACAACACAAATGTCCCACAATATGCTAGACAATATGTTGACTTTTATGTACATTATTTCAGTCACTCTTTACCACAGCCCTGGGAAAAAGGAGTCATTAACCCCTTTCTACAGAAGAGGGAATTAAGGCTTAGAAACATGCCTTATGTCCCTAGTTATATGTGATATGCATCCTGTTTCCATGCTCTTTTTTCCTGGCAAACATGCATAGCATTCCTTTCAAATTATCTCCTCCAAAGTAAGATGACTAAATAAGATGACTTTTAGACTTGTGTCTAAAAATGTATTCAACAGAATGCTGCATGGCAGAATGTTACTAATGTCTTGAAAGATAAATTTCCATTAAGTGTACTGAAAAGAAATTTGGGTACAAGGTACAAAGTTACAAATATCTTTTTGCCGCATCTGTTCATAGAAATTGTTTATCTGTTTTGTGTATGTGTATGCATCATTTTCTAAAGTTATTTGATTGAAGAGTTATTTGATTCATGGGGCATCAAAAAGATCACTGTTTTCTTGAGAGGACACCTTAGTATGTGCTGCCCGGCACACTTTTCTCTCTTTTGAACTTGATTTTCACCGTAAAAGAACCAGAGTTCAGAATGGTGCTGTCCATGGTAGTTGAGTAGAGGTCAGAAAACCTCTGAGGGGAGAGAAGAGCTCTTTTATTGTTTCCTGCTTGGCCCGGAGGGGTACCTGTGTGACATCTTCCATAGGTTTAGGGCATTTTAGAACTGTCAAAGACTTAACTGCTCCCTTTATGTCAACCAGGGATACACCAGCAGCAGAAATCATCTGTATTTACTTAATGCAGAAAACAAATGCACTGAAAGGATATTGAAGAACTTAGGGAATAACCGAGCAGGCTGAAGAATAAGGCTTGGGACTGTGTGTCCTAGGCCAGTGCAGAACTGAGGAGCACTTGTGGTCACCAAGTCCTGTTCCCTGAAGCTGGTCACACTGGTCCCCAGGCTCAGAACCCTGAGCAGCGCCAGCCCCATTCCTATCCCCCGGTCCTCGGGAAGCGAGTCCACCTGCATTTAGCACTAGAACTGAACAAAATCCTTAGCAAAATCCCTCCTGGCCCCTTTAGCTCTAGGGTCAGTTCATCCCATTGGTGGAGTTTTAGCTGCTATGCCTGGTTCATGGCTACAAAAGAGGCTTCACAAAAACTGTGTGCCATTTTCTCATCTTTCATAAGGCAGAAGGCACTTTTTGCCTTACAGTGTACACAGTCCAAAAAGTAGACAGCTAAGATGAATACTGACAAATTTGTGTTCTCTATGATTTTCCGATTTAAAATACACAATTATATTGTCGTAGTGAACTGTACTTGACCTTGTGAATTTTATGCTCATTTTAAAAGAGGGAACGCGAGGGTAGTACTTAGATGATGATCTGGAACAATGATATGTACTCAATAAACATTTGTTAATGGGTGTCCATAAAGTTCAATACATATCCAGGCCATCTTATAGTATCAGAGTTGTGACACAAATATAAATCTTATTTCTAGTCTTTTTTTTTTTAATCTCCTCATATATACACTATTATGCTATTTATAAGTAATATTTTTCTACTAATTATAGAACAATTAAAGATGCCAGTGTGTTCTAGGCATGTGAAAAAATGCTAAAGTTCTCAGATGTGAGCTTATATGGATAGTATTATTTTCTTACAATTTTTATTACTAGCCTCAGTTCAACAAGAATGAATGATTTATTTTATCACAAGGTTGGCACCGTTAGTTTCCTGGACTCAGAGGATAGGAAGGAAAGAAACACTTTGGATTCCATGATAAATAGCACAGAATATCAATTATTGAACACTGTGTGCATAGCATTCACCTTTTAGATTTTAAGAGTAGCCGCGCTCTAGGGAAGGTAAGCATTATCCTGGAAGGCTCACATTGGCATTTCTGCCTTAAGCTACCTGAAAAACAAACATCAGTTGGTTTGCCCAGAACGTTTTCTACATTTCAGATTTTAAAAATTTCCTCCAGTTCTTTCAAGTACCCTGATGTAAGGTGATCTCTAATAAAGGAATTAAAATAATAATAATAATAAAAAGCAACTGTAGTATTCTGAATCATTCTTCTATGAGGCAAGAACCAAGGTTCTACTTTTAAATGATGCCACAGGGGGGAAATAAATGCCCATGTGGAAACAACAGGGCAAGTGATGAGGAAGCATGCCAGAGCTCTGATGAAAGCGCAGGAAATCCAAATCCCATCATCCCAGCGACATTCAGTAAATAAAATCCACAGCAAGGAAACAGCTGGCTCTGTTTCTGAGCTCAAGGCTCACTGAAACTCAGGAAAGCTCCCACTCAGGGTCTTGCTAGCAACTCACTCATCTTTCTCTCCTGAAGCTCTCTCATGAGGCCCAGGGCTGGCATCTGTGAGTCACATCTGAGCACCCCTGACTTTCCAGGGAAAAAGAAATAACTAATACCAAATTTGACCCACAGCAGTGATGTGGATGAATTAATATCACTTCCTTTGCTCTAATTTTCTTTTTTTTCTTTTGCTTAACTCTTGATACTGAGTTTTGTTTTCTTGGCAATTAAAAAATTTTTAAGAATATATGTATGTGCTGTATAGTAGGCACTGGGGTTTATGTGCATCACTCATTTAATCCGTATGACAGCCCCATGTGTTAGTATTATCTTCACTGCACAGATAAGGAAACAAGCCTAGTGACTTATTGTGGCATAATCTAGGACACACAGCTAGTAAACTCAGAAAACAGAATGTGATTTCAGCTCCAGTTGCCTTGTGGGCTTTCCTTGTGGCTCAGCTGGTAAAGAATCCACTTGCAGTGTGGGAGACCTGGGTTCAACCCCTGGGTTGGAAAGTTCCCCCAGAGAAGGGAAAAGCTACCCACTCCAGTATTCTGGCCTAGGGAATTCCATGGACTGTATCATCCATGGGGTCCCAGAGTCAGACAGGACTGAGTGACTTTCATCTTCACTTTCCAGTTGCCTCCTAAGGTTTGAACCCAGGTCTGACTAATTTCAAACATCAATTTCTACTGTCCCATTGTAATAATAATGGCTATTTATTGAGTGATTCTCTCTCTCTTTATCTAATCTATTTACATATGTAAGTATTGTAGGTTGAGAAATGAAGAATTGAAGGGAAAGATAAGAAAGGCTCCCTGGTGGCTCAGACTGTAAAGCCTCTGCCTACAATGCAGGAGACCTGGGTTCAATCCCTGGGTTGGGAAGATCCCCTGCAGAATGAAATGCCAACCCACTTCAGTAACTAACAAATCACTAATCATTAACTAATATGCTGTTTTCCTGCCTACCTGGGAGGTTGTTCTCATGTTCACTTCAGTTCAGTCGCTCAGTCATGTCTGACTCTTTGCGACCCCATGGACTACAGCATGCCAAGCCTACATGTCTATCACCAACTGCAAGTTTACTCAAACTCATGTCTTATGAGTTGGTGATGCCATCCAACCATCTCGTCCTCTGTCTTCCACTTCTCCTCCTGCCTTCAGTCTTTTCCAGCATCAGGGTCTTTTCAAATGAGCCAGTTATTCACACCAGGTGGCCAAAGTATTGGAGTTGCAGCTTCAACATCAGTCCTTCCAATGAACACTCAGGACTGATCTCCTTTAGGATGGACTGGTTAGATCTTGCAGTCCAAAGGACTCTGAAGAGTCTTCTCCAACACCACAGTTCAAAAGCATCAATTCTTCGGGACTCTGCTTTATTTATAGTCCAAACCACATATGCATACATGACTACTGGAAAAATGTAGCCTTGACTAGATGGACCTTATTTGGCAAAATAATGTCTCTGCATTTAAATATGCTATCTAGGTTGGTCATACCTTTCCTTCCAAGGAGTAAGCATCTTTTAATTTCATGGCTAAAATCACCATCTGTAGTGATTTTAGAGCCCCCCAAAATAAAGTATGCCACTCTTTCCACTGTTTCCCCATCTATTTGCCATAAAGTCATGGGACTGGATGCCATGATCTTAATTTTCTGAATGTTGAGCTTTAAGCCAACTTTTTTACTCTCCTCTTTATCTTTCATCACAAGGCTCTTTAGTTCTTCACTTTCTGCCAAAAGGGTAGTGTCATCTGCATATCTGAGATTATTGATATTTCTCCCAGCAATCTTGATTCCACCTTGTGCTTCATCCAGGCTAGCTTTTCTCATGATGTACTTTGCATATAAGTTAAATAAGTAGGGTGACAATATACAGCCTTGACGTACTCCTTTTCCTATTTGTAACCAGTCTGTTGTTCCATGTCCAGTTCTAACTGTTGCTTCCTGACCTGCATACAGAATTCTCAAGAGGCAGGTCAGGTGGTCTGGTATTCCCATCTCTTTCAGAATTTTCCACAGTTTATTGAGAACCACACAGTCAAAGGCTTTGCAATAGTCAATAAAGCAGAAATAGATGTTTTTCTGGAACTCTCTTGCTTTTTTGATGATCCAGTAAATGTTGGCAACTTTATCTCTGGTCCTCTGCCTTTTCTAAAACCAGCTTGAACATCTGGAAGTTCATGGTTCATGTATTCTTAAAGCCTGGCTTGAAGAATTTTCAGCATTAGTTTACTAGCGTGTGAGATGAGTGCAATTGTGCAGTAGTTTGAGCATTCTTTGGCATTGCCTTTCTTTGGGATTGGAATGAAAACTGACCTTTTCCAGTCCCGTGGCCACTGCTGAGTTTTCCAAATTTGCTGGCATATTGAGTGCAGCACTTTCACAGCATCATCTTTCAGGATTTGAAATAGCTCAACTGGAATTCCATCACCTCCACTAGCTTTGTTTATAGTGATGCTTCCTAAGGCTCACTTGACTTCACATTCTAGGATGTCTGGCTCTATGTGAGTGATCACACAATCATGATCATCTGCGTCATGAAGATCTTTTTTGTATAGTTCTTCTGTGTATTCTTGCCACCTCTTTTAATATCTTCTGTTTCTTTTAGGTCAATACCATTTCTGTCCTTATTGAGCCCATCTTTGCATGAAATGTTCCCTTGGTATCTCTAATTTTCTTGAAGAGATCTCTAGTCTTTCCAGTTCTATTGTTTTCCTCTATTTCTTTGCACTGATCACTGAGGAAGGCTTTCTTATCTCTCCTTGATATTCTTTGGAACTCTGCATTCAAATGGATATATCTTTCCTTTTCTCTTTTGCTTTTTGCTTCTCTTCTTTTCACAGGTATTTGTAAGGCCTCCTCAGACAGCCATTTTGTTTTTTTGCATTTCTTTTTCTTGGAGATGGTTTTGATCCTTCTCTCCTGTACAATGTCATGAACCTCCGTCCGTAGTTCATCAGGCACTCTGTCTATCAGATCTAGTCCCTTAAATCTATTTCCTACTTCCACTATATATTCGTAAGGGATTTGATTTGGGTCATACCTGAATAGTCTAGTGGTTTTCCCTACTTTCTTCAATTTATGTGTGAATTTGGCAATAAGGAGTTCATGAGCTGAGTCACAGTTGGCTCCTGGTCTTGTTTTTGCTGACTGTATAGAGTGTCTCCATCTTTGGTTGCAAAGAATATAACCAATCTGATTTCGGTGTTGACCATCTGGTGATGTCCCTGTGTAGAGTCTTCTCTTGTGTTGTTGGAAGAGGGCATTTGGTATGATCAGTGTGTTCTCTTGGCAAAACTCTATGAGACTTTGCCCTGCTACATTCTGTACTCCAAGGCCAAATTTTCCTGTTACTCCAGGTGTTTCTTGACTTCCTGCTTTTCCATTCCATTCCCCTGTAATGAAAATCTTTTTGGGGTATTAGTTCTAAAAGGTCTTGCAGGTCTTCATAGAACCGTTCAGCTTCTTAAGCATTACTTGTTAGGCCGTAGACTTGGATTATAGTGATACTGAAGGGCTTGCCTTGGAAACGAGGCAATGGTTTGCCTTGGAAATGAGGCAATGGTTTCCCTTGGCTGCATGGCACTGGAGTGGCGAGCTGCAGCTCTGCGACACTGGAGTGGCGAGAGGAGATACCCCACGTCCAATGTCAGAGAAAGCCCAGTAAGATGGTAAGCACTGAGAGAGGCATCAGAGGGCAGACAGACTGAAACCACAATCACAGAAAACTAACCAATCTAATCACATGGACCACAACCTTGTCGAACCCAGTGAAACTATGAGCCATGCTTTGTAGGGCCAGCCACCCAAGACAGATGGGTCATGGTGGAGAGTTCTGACAAAACATGGTCCACTGGAGAAGGGAATGGCAAACCACTTCAGTATTCTTGCCTTGAGAACCCCATGAACAGTATGAAAAGGCAAAAAGATAGGACACTGAAAGATGAATTCTCCAGGTCGGTAGGTGCCCAACATGCTACTGGAAATCAGTGGAAAAATAAGTTCAGAAAGAATGAAGAGATGGAGCCAAAGAAAAAACAACATGTGGTTTTGGATATCATTGGTGATGGAAGCAAGATATCATTGGTGATGGATATCATTGGTGTAAAGACCAATATTGCATAGGAACCTGGAATGTTAGGTCCATGAATCAAGGCAAATTGGAAGTGGTCAAACAGGAGATGGCAAAAGTGAATGTCAACATTTTAGGACTCTCAGTGAACTAAAATGGACTGGAATGGGTGAATTTAACTCAGATGACCATCATATCTACTACTGTGGGCAAGAATCCCTTAGAAGAAATGGAGTAGCCATCATAGTCAACAAAAGGTTCCGAAATTCAGTACTTGGATGCAATGTCAAAAACCACAGAATGATCTCTGTTCATTTCCAAGGCAAACCATTCAATATCCTGGTTTTCATATTCATTGCTGAGTAATTCTTGTTTATCCTGAATGACTTGAAGCAGATTTCATTAGTCCTTGTTTCAGTAGATGCCCCTCTTCTCTGTACTTCCATTTATTATAGCAATTATCCTAATTAATTGTCATCTAATGCATATTAACTTATAAACTCCTTAAACGATCAGCTTCTGGGGAATTATGTGTGTCTTATCCCCTTTCCTCAGCAAGTGACAAAATACCCAACTTCTTGAGTAAAGCAGTGTTTGAGTCCCTCAATTTGAGGATATATTTACATACACTACTCATTTTGCCAGATCAGAAAGAGCAATCTCTGAACTGAAAGTGGCCTTTGTATCCACCCCTCTCCTCCCAAACACAGTTACTTTAATTGAATTTTGATGGTTTAAGTAAGTTCTGACACTGTCCACCATTCTATAATGACTGCAACTCAGTATGCACATTTATGATACTTTCCTAACACCTGCAAGTATTTGAGTCTGCTACTCCTGCTGTAGATACTCCTCCATTAACCTAACTATAAATGTATGCATTATACCTCTAATAGGTTAGCCTGTTTGGTTTAATGATAATTTAGATTCAGTCCAGAATCAATCAGTTATTCCCTGTCCTACCATTATTTCCCTAAACCATCAGTATTACAGATAATGAATTTCCTCCACACCATTCCATTCTCAGTATTGAAAAATTGTAACAAAGACAAAATAATAAGCAATCAAAAATTAACTGAAATTGTCTGCAAAACTGATAGTGATCTCCTCTCTTTAAACCTATCATTCAGTTCAGTTCAGTTGCTCAGTCATGTCCGACTCTTTGTGACCCCATGAATCACAGCATGCCACACCTCCCTGTCCATCACCACCTCCCAGAGTTCACTCAAACTCACGTCCATCGAGTTGGTGATGCCATCCAGCCACCTCATCCTCTGTCGTCCCCTTCTCCTCCTGCCCCAACCCCTCCCAGCATCAGAGTCTCTTCCAATGAGTCAACTCTTTGCATGAGGTGGCCAAAGTACTGGAGTTTCAGCTTTAGCATCATTCCTTCCAAAGAACACCCAGGACTGATCTCCTTCGGAATGGACTGGTTGGCTCTCCTTGCAGTCCAAGGGACTCTCAAGAGTCTTCTCCAACACCACAGTTCAAAAGCATCAATTCTTCAGCGCTCAGCCTTCTTCACAGTCCAACTCACACATCCATACATGACCACAGGAAAAACCATAGCCTTGACTAGACAGACCTTTGTTGGCAAAGAAATGTCTCTGCTTTTCAATATGCTATCTAGGTTGGTCATAACTTTCCTTCCAAGGAGTAAGCGTCTTTTAATTTCATGGCTGCAATCACCATCTGCAGTGATTTTGGAGCCCCCCAAATAAAGTCTGACATTGTTTCCACTGTTTCCCCATCCATTTCCCATGAAGTGATGGGACCAGATGCCATGATCTTCGTTTTCTGAATATTGAGCTTTAAGCCAACTTTTTCACTCTCATCTTTTACTTTCATCAACCTATCATTATACTCTTAGAAATTAGCTGTTTTCTGAGTGAATACACCCAAGTTAGATTATCAAATCACATTACTTCTAATGATCAATATTTTTTGGAAATGGGCATGCTGCTTATATTAGTTTGACTGTGTTTCTTCCTGCTTGCTTTTGAATTAGTAATTAACGGTACCATTCATGTTTCAAAACAATTAAATCAATGTATTCTTTAGACCAATGTTCAGGATTATTTTAGTTGTTGTTGCTGTTCAAGATCTCCAATGTATGACTCATGTATAACACCTTGAAATTTGAGTCATTGGCTAAAATAGTCATAATAATTCATGTCATATAACCATGAAGGAATGATTATTTCTTCTTTCTCTGTATCTCCTATAGAAAAAGTAGGCAGATAAAACATGCTGCCTCTTTGAAAAACTCATGTATAATGGGATAGAATAATACTGAGAATGATTTTCACTTAAAGCTATGTTTGAGATAATAACAGATCCTTCAGAAGTCCACATGGGAAGAAATTCTCATTGGACTCCATTTGTTAGGAAAGAGAAACATTGGAAAGATGAAAAAACTGCCCCATGTTTCTTAGTTTTCCTTAGTCATTATGACTCATTGGTTTACATTTGGACTGAAAGTAGTACATACTGCAATATGTAAAAATTATATGATGTATTAAAGCTTAACGATTTGGTTGGTAAAAACATTTACCTAGGCATGATCAAAGAGAATAATGATGATACAAAGTTGTTTTATAATTAACTTTAGAAAATTATGGAGTGCTTTCAGGACAGTGATAATTGACACCATCACATTTTTTGTGTATCTACTGAGTATGAGTGACAGTGTTAACCACTCTGGGCCCCTCTTGGAATCAAATTGACCCTAACACCAAAAATGCCCTATCTGGCTTCAAGTAGTTTATCATAATTTATTTGTGTGTGTGTGTGTGTGTGTATATATATATAATAAATTTTGTTTATTTTATTAAAATATGGTTTTGTTTGTTTTCTAGTTACAGAGGTAATATATGAGCCTGGCTTCACAAATTATTAGTCATGATGATAGTGTAGCCCATTTTTATAAGTATACACTGCTGCTGCTGCTGCTAAGTCACTTAAGTCGTGTCCGACTCTGTGCGACCCCATAGATGGCAGCCCACTAGGCTCTGCTGTCCCTGGGATTCTCCAGGCAAGAACACTGGAGTGGGTTGCCATTTCCTTCTCCAATGCACAAAAGTGAAAAGTGAAAGTGAAGTCACTGAGTCGTGTCCAACTCTCAGCGACCCCATGGACTGCAGCCTACCAGGCTCCTCCATCCATAGGATTTTCCAGGCAAGAGTACTGGAGTGGGGTGCTATTGCCTTCTCCAAGTATACACTATATTTATGTGATTCACCTATTGTTTGATATTACATTATTATGAATCTTTCCTTTTTGTTAGAATGAACAATGATGTGATGAACATTCACTGAAAGTAAAAGTGTTGAGTGAGAAGCCAAGCACAGTATAAAAATTTTTATACTTATCAGCTAAAGTGAATACCAACAGGCATGCGTGTGTGGTCAGTAGCATCCAACTCTTTGGCACCCCTACAGACTGTAGCCCACCAGGCTTCTCTGTCCATGGGATTTCCCAGGCAAGAATACAGGAGTGGCTTGCCATTTCCTCCTCCAGGGGATGTTCCCTACCCAGAGATTGAACCCCACATCTCCTGTGTCTCCTCCGTTGCAAGTGGTTTCTTTACCATTGAGCCACCTGGGAAGCCCATATTCCAACATAGACTCTATCAATTTCAAATTTAATCTATCTGAAATGCATTTTTGTATTTTTTTTGACACAAGGATCTTAGTGTTTTTTAATAGAAAATTAATAACCCCAAACCACTAGCAAGTTCATTGTTCCCTTGGCCATCTGAAATGTCACTTTTATACTAATTTAAATCTTATACTTACTTGAATCTAAATTTTCTATTTTGTTTCATTAATCAACCTGTATTCTTATTCTAGGAACACATTGTTTTAGTTATACAGTTTCAAGACCAGTTAATATTGGATAAATTACTTCATATACTAAAATAACATTTTTAATTTCTTTCTTGGTCAGATTCTTATCCAGATGATACAGGAGGTCAGAAGGGATATAATAAGGACATTCTTAATTCACACCTTCCAAATATAGTAGTCTCACTTCTTATAAGAATGTCACCTACCACATTCTCAATATATGCAGACTATTTTCCGTAATGCACAGAAATTCTAAGCCTTGGCAAAAAGGTTCCTTTAGTCTATTTCTTGAAGGTAATAAAAGTGAGAAGAATAGTAAAACCGATGCAAGTTTTCATCCAGCATCTTTTAATTTTGTTGGAAACACAAAGGCCATGCAGCATAGTAGGCAAATGGATAGCAGTTGAGATTCGGCTTATCCACTTGTTAGTTGTGTAACTTTGGTTAAACTTGTTAACCTTATGAGCCTCATTTCCCAGCATGGTGGGGATGTGAATAGTTTTTAACCTCATATCATTTTTCCAATTAATCACTCAAAAAAGATAGATAACTATATTATGTGCATTTGAATTCTCAAGCTGTCACAAATAAGAAAAATATAGCTTAGAGGAAACCAGCTTTGCTGTCTAAACATTCTAGATAGGTTTGAAGGTGATTGCCTTATATTAGAAGAAAGTTAAGAGCCATCAACAGGAAAGAATAGTAAGAAAATAGGTTTTCAAACTTTATATATATTTTCTCCTTTTACAAAATCTATTGCATAAAACACTCCACAAGATTGCAGTTTTAAGGTTGTGTTTGTTTCTGATGGTGTATTCTAACAGGAAAAAAAAAATACTTACAGTGGTTTGATGGAGGGAAAAAGGAACATAATGCTTATGTGTAGGGAGTGACTATATCTGAAGCTTAAAGGCCATGGAACAGATGTTCCTGACACATTTAAGATGTGTCATATATTTGAACTAAACCTTTACTTTGGGAATCCTTTATGCACCTTCTCCAATAATGCATGATTTTATGTTTCAAAATGAAGAAAGAAAGAATGAACAAGAAAAGGAGTGTTTGTGTGTTTATCTGCCCTGCTGGGTCAGGCTGGCCAGGGTTCCAGGGCGGGCCTCTGTTCCTCGTCATAGGCACTGTACTGACAGGAGCTGAGACTTGGCCTCTGCCCTGCTTTGTTCAAATCACAGTCCCCAGAGCCCTGGGAGAGTGGAGAAAGGAGCTGAGCAGTATGCTCTGCTTGTGGTGTGGAAAATAAACCCTTGGCCTGAAAGCACCAGCAGACACACATCCAGCCCCACCCCCAGTTCTGCAGAGCTGCTGTCAGCTCTGATTAGCTCTTCTGACTCTGAGATTCCTGGGCTCTAAAAATCGCCCTGTCCCCTCAGCCCTGCTCACTTCTCCTGTAGTTGGCTCCCTTTACTATGCAGGAAGCTGTCACAGCTGGCTCGTCAGCCTGCTGCCCAATCAGCGACTCCTTTTCCAGACTCCTGACTGACCTTGTTCTGTCTTTGCCTTTCCCATCCCTCTGATCCTCCTGCAGTTGAATCTCCTACCCCCGCTGTCTGATCCCACCGCTTGTCTAATCAGCACGTTAGACAGTTTGATTAGCTGCTCCTTCCTCTCACCCTGCCAGCTCTTCCTGCTGCTAGCAGCTGTGCGCAGAGCCTGCGAGGAACTCACTATCAATTCCTTCTGACCCTCCATTAGTGCTGCTGGCTGGTCAACTTAATACATTTCTCAGCAGCTCTCTGATCTGCTCTTGTCTCCTGCACCATAGTCCTCTGATGATCCTCCTGAAGGCTTCCCTGTCTGTCTCCTCTGTGATTCTCTTGCTATTAATTGAACCATGCTGGTGTCCTGTGGCAGGTACTTTTTCATCAGCCTTTCAAGTCTAGGGTTACCTGGGTGTCTGCCTGTGACAGGTAATAACACTTCGGTACAGCCAGAGTTCAAGTGCCCACGTCACAGCTCCCCCAAATCCCAACAGCTCATGTGGCTGTCCGACTCTCTGTATCTAGTGATCTACATCAGCAATTCTATCATTCTTGATGGGACAACCTGACTATTAGGATTTTGTGACTAATTTTTGAGGTGTTTCCTTGGCATCATCTTTCTCTTCATTTTCCCTCTGAGTAATACTTCTTTATTAAAATCACAGTTCCGGGCTGAGAATCCATGAGAATGATTTGAATAAGAGGGGTACATCATCTGCTTTTGGAGAAGGAAATGACAACCCATTCCAGTATTGTTGCCTAGAGAATCCCATGAACAGAGCCTGGAAGGCTACAGTCCATGGGGTTGAAAGAGTAGGACGTGACTTAGCAACTAAATCACCAGCAGCATGATCTGCTTTGCATGCTGAAACCATTAACTGTGGGAGCAGGGAAACTATTTAGAAATATATTAATTGTTTCTAATAATGAAGATGGCTTGGTCTAGAGGAGAACTATGGAAGTGATGAGAAATGGTCAGATTTGGAATCTATTTTGAAAGTGGAGACCACAGACCTCACTGGTAGATTACATGTGGTTGTGAAAGAGGAATTTAGAAAATGTGTACTGAGTGAATTGAATGAAATTGGCTGTAGAGACCTTTTCAAGTTTTAGCACAAGTACTTGGTACAGAGCACAGTGTCTGGCACATACTAAGTTTCCAATAAGTAGTAGGGATTACTTTTATTTTTATTAATATCATTACTCTACAAGCATGTTTTAAACCCTAAATAGGTGACTATATCTGATAGTATTCTTGGTTATATAGTAAGTATCAATATAAATTTCAAAAAGACAACATCTCTCATAGATGATGAGTAACTCTCTGTTGCTTTTGTCTATGTTTCCTTCTTAATTTTTGCATTTAGCAGACTTAACCTCACTTCTTAGTGTACCACTTTTGATCTTCAGTTTACCCTAGGCTTGTTTCTGAATTCTCCATCTTCCTTAATTTCTGTGTTATTCACTCACCTTCTTTTTTTTCCCCCATGGAAGTTTGAGTCTATATGGAATCCTCTTCTACTACATGTTACTTTCAATCAATTTACTGTATCAGTTATGTTACATTAATTTTGTAAAATATTATATATCTGTTGAAAAGAATAAAGTGAATTAACATGGACTAACATCAGTGATTTTCCAAGTTAATAAAAGAAGATATAGAAAAATACAAAGTAATGACAACTGAAAAAGGCACAATCTAGTTGAGAAAATTATGTTTTACTACCTGATGGACATGCGGATGACTGAAACCTGGGAGACAGTCTCTTAGTTAGCTCTGAGGGATTATTCCAAAGAGATAAGGAAAGAACCAGGATATACAGGAGATTTTGCACGCACACAGACACAAATCTGGTACTGTTAATTAAAGAAAAACAGACATCTCGAGTTAATGAATTTAGCCCTTTTCTATATATGGTGAGATGAAAGAGTCTGGGCTCACTGAAATCTTTCTTTAAGTATTTGGGGCTGATATCTTGTTTCCTCCACCCGGAATCCCCTCAGGGTGCGCCATCCGTGGGGATGGAGGAGGGGTGACTGAAGTGGCTGATGACTTGCTGGCCACAACATCCTTTGTTTACTGATATGGCAGGTGGCATTCTTTATCTACAGTGGCATGAATTTGAATAATACAAAATTATAAAATAAAAGAATATTTTTTTATTTTATGGGAGATGTAATTCTCATATGTAAAACAATAGTCTAGGTTATACTTTGCAAATCAGCAAACTCGTCATTCAGTAAATTCAAACAACTGTAGTTCCCGCTCGTGCCTCACATCCACCAGAGAGTAGAAGGAAACTCTGCTGTCCTCACTGTAGGACCCAAAACACTGGGGCCTGGGGTTTAAGGGAATGTTCACTTTTAAACTGTGTACTTTTGTTCAATATGACATTTAACATGGGATACACAGAGTACTCAATAAAGTGAAAGTGAAGTCGCTCAGTCGTGTCTGACTCTTTGCGACCCCATGGACTGTAGTCCACCAGGCTCCTCTGTCCATGGGATTTTCCAGGCAAGAATACTGGAGTGGGTTGCCATTTCCTTCCAGGGGATCTTCTCCTTTCCAGGAGATCTTCTTCCTTTCCAGGAGATCTTCCTGACGCAGGGATTGAACCGAGGTCTCCCACATTATAGGCAGATGGTTTACTGTCTGAGCCACCAGGGAAGATTTAAAATGGGATACACAGAGTACTCAATAACTAGTTTATAAATGAAAAAAAATTTTTTTTCCAAGCCTTAAGTAGGATAAAATATAAAAATTGCATGAAAAAGATTTTAAATTATGAATAATTTTTCTTCTTTTACGTTTATAAAGATTATGATGTCTGCAAATTACTAATGGGCAAAGTCTTTACAGAAATTACTTGATGTCCTGAAGCATCTTGAAAATATAGGAACCTTGAGAAGGAGGGAGTTTGTTTTCTGGAGAACTCTGAAAGCCTCATTTAAAATGATCTAAAAGTACCATGGTATAAATAAGGTACCACTGGGATTTTCTGCCTTTATCCATTTTCTCCTGAGTCACTTGAGGTAGACTGGCAAAGATGAACTTTTATTTTGTTCTCTACCTTTCACTCCCTCTCCTCTTTTTTCTTCCTTTTTTTTTTCTGTTGCCTGATTACATCTGTGTGCTAACTTTATTATCTCTTTAAAAGAGAAAAGGTAACAGTTATCTTGTCTGTGAACTGTATTTTCATATTTAGGAGATGGTCCTTGCTGATTATTTACATACTGCTTATACTTTTTAACACTGTAATATTTACTGCTTAACAAATAAGAGAGAATTCAATTTCAGGTTCAGGAGTAGAAATCATGTTCGTATTTAACATATTACATTTCTTCACATAACCTAGGCATAGGCTTATCATTGATTTTTCAGTAAGTTACATGGCTATATCTTAGGCCAGTTAATTTTAAGAATAATGTATTGAACTGTAAATACTGTATAACTGTAAATACTGTATAATGTTGAGCTAGGTTCTGAGGACATAAAGAATAAGATGGGGCTTATACATTTGGATGATAGCATTTGAGTAGAGAAATATAGAAAATAAACTTAATGTAAAAATAAAATGATAAATTTTCAAATAAAGTAAGGTGTAATGGAAACATGGAATGGAGGTCACCTTGAAAGTTCAGGTAAGCCTTTTACCTACCTGAACCTGGAACTGGGTATTAAGGGATAAAAGAGTTTTAGACAGAAAGCATCACCCAGACTTTATTGAATCCTGATCTTAAATCTTGACATCTGTTTATCTTCCCATGTCTACCCACAAACAAAAAAATATCGAATATCTTTCTGACATTTTTGCCACAATAAATATCATTACTCTTTTCAAATCTTTACTATTGACTCTTTCTTCAGAATGTTAGAAACTTCTCAATGTGGAAGCTCCTCCAAGAAGTCCAGTTTACATTTATCTTTAAAATACAATTGGTATTTGAAAAATCTTTTTCAAACTCAAAATAATGTTAGAGGGACCAGGAGAAGCATCTATTTTACATGTGATTCTTCAACATCACAAATTTATTGTTAACTTCAGCACACTAACCATTAGAGAAAGTAGGTCAGAAATTTACTTTCTACAAGAGGATGTAGCAATAAACCTGCTGAATCTGTTAAAACACAGTGTGGGAAGCTCTCCATCTTTCCTTTAGTCAAGGCCTCTATGTCATAACAATTATTTGAGGTTGAAAGTGCACCACAGAACTGTGTCAAAAGTGACTCAGAAGGATTGAATCGGGCCAAGAAATTGGAGAAGTGATATTTTCCACACATTAGCATCCCTTTATTGATCAGTCAAATAGTTCAACAAATAAATATTGATCCTCTAAGTGTCGATATACCAGAGTCTGGTCTCAATGCCTTGAACCAGAGAGATAAGTTCTGATTCTTGTGAGACCTATGTTTTTAGCCATTGATGACAACAAGCAAGTTAAATTGACAAAATACAAATTAAACAAATAGATAAGTATATAAACAAATGGTATAACTTTGGAAGATTATTATAAAATGATCTTTTTATAAAATGGAGAAAAGTTTTCCTTACTGCTTTGTCTAAGTGTAGTGAATATTTGCTTTGCAGAAAAAGTGTCTCTATAGTATTCACCCCCCTTTTTCTTTAGAGAAGGGATTTTGCATTTCATGTAGCTTTGGTGCAAGGTTGTACTGCATGTTCTAGAAGTAAATTAAAAGGATCAGATTCTTTCTTTCTTCAACATGAAAAAGCCAGGGGATAGAAAGGTGACTTAGCCTAGCTAATTGCATATTCCTACCCAGAATTTTTAATCTTGAACAAATGATGCAAGGATACTGTAGGAGACTTTAGAAATCATTCATTGCATCAGCTGCAGCAGGGGCACCCCAACTTTTTCTCTTAAAACGAAAAAAAATCATGTTTTCTGTTCAATATCTGTCTATCCTAACATGCACCTTTGTTTACTGTATGAATCTGTAAACTCCCAGTGCCCTATGAACTTACAGTATTACTCGAATAAGATATCCATCCATATGCAGCTACCACCATTGGTTTCTATTGTTCGACCATAAATGTATCTTAACTAATAAAGTAGGTCGTGTATTTATACCACTTAAAATGTATCTCTCATACAAATAGATTCTTGATGCTCTGATAGTTAGAATTACCTCCAGTTAGCTCTGGTATATTTTACATACCAGTTTCTCCCTCAAAAACCTAAATATTTTATCTCCTTTAAAAGCCTATCATTTTTACTGAGAAAAATAATTTAAGTAGTAGGGAGTTTGTAACATGGGATCTTGAAATATATTTTCATTTCCCTAAAATGTTGTGGTAATTATGCCTTGCTCTTTTTTCTATAATCTATAATTAAGGAAATAGACATTTTGGAGTTTTCTCTGAGAAGTAACTTCATTGTTCGAACTTGGTTGTTTCTACATCTTCTTCAGTTTTTTAAGCTACTTGTAAACTATCTTTATATATACATATATACAGATAGATAGATAGATGAATAAAAATATATTTGGACAATTTCTTAGTTTTATGCTATACTTAAGTCCTGGGGGCATAGTACTTGAAAGTGAACGTCTCTCAGTTGTGTCTGACTCTTTGCAACCCCATGGACTATGCAATCCATGGAATTCTCCAGGCCAGAATACTGAAGTGGGTAGCCTTTCCCTTCTCCAGGGCATCTTCCCAACCCGGGGATCAAACCCAGGTCTCCCATATTGCAGGAGGATTCTTTACCATCCAAGTTACAGGGAAGCCCTATATTGCACTAGGTGTTATATAATATCAATATTTATAATATATAGTATTTCATTGTTTTATGCACTTTTAAATTAGTATTATTATACAAGCCTATACAGATTGTCACTGTTAAGTAGTTTGTGTTCTGTGGATAATAGAGCCTTTAAATTTTCCTTTATCAAATATAGTTAGTAAGCAATAATTGAATGCCACTCTTGTATTCCTTATCTCTAATATAAGTACTGTAAAAATAATCTAAAAATATAATAGAAAACTTAGTCAATACTCTTGAGAAATTTAAGTGTTTTTAGTGCATTTCAGAAAGAAAAAATGTCTTGCGTATGAATCTATGAAATCCTATAATATGTGTATTCACATATATATTCATTGATTTTAAACAGTATAAATTAAAAAATTTAAAATGTGTTTTGACCTTTTATAAAACAATTGTAATACTATGATCCATACTTTAGTTTGAAGTATTGCAAAGGTCTTGTGTTATTTGGAGTAAGGAGGGGAATTCCTAGAAAAAGAAAGGTATTTTATGAAATTAAATAGAATATCAATAGAGTAATTGTTCTCACTAGAATGCTTAACTTTTATTTTTTGATTCCTCCTCAATTCCTTCATACATAAAGGGGAAAAAGTCAGAAATTGAAGATAGATGGTTCATCTGCAGTGAAATGTGGTCTTTGTGATTATTAGCAAATAAGAAAGGAAAGTTACCCTTTTAGTTACCCTTTTGTCCACTATGTTGGAGCAAGTATTATTGAGATAATAGCGACACAGAAGTTTGTGTGGTGATATATGACTAATATAATCCATTGAATTTATTTTGATTTTAGCCCAAAGTATTGAATACTTGTTGATATTTGTCTTGTTTGCAATTTAGAAAAAATAATAACAAATGAAGAATGCCTGTAAATATCTGATTAAACAGTGATGGCAGTTGCCAAACCCCATGAATGTCAAATATGATCCCATTCTGCTCCATCAAAGGCCTGCTATTGAAAAAACAAAGTGTTTATTCTGAGAATAGGCAATTTGAGTCATCCAGGTGACTGATGTAAAATACTATTCCATTGACTTTGACAAATCAAAAAGTGGGTATTACAATTTTATTATTGGTTTTCCTGTCATAGGCCATTTATGATTTTGTTATATATGTTTTACTTTAATCAGTGTTAGCCCAGTGGCTTGTTGTTTTAGTCTCTAAACAAATATTTATTCAGTGAATCACTGAACATATATTGAAATTAGTTCCTATTTCCTGAGAACGTAACAAGAGGAAGCATAGCTAAAAGGAAGAAGTAGCCCTTAAGGTGAAGAAGGCAATGGCACCCCACTCCAATACTCTTGCCTGGAAAATCCCACGGACGGAGGAGCCTGGTGGTCTGCGGTCCATGGGGTCGCTACGAGTCGGACATAACTGAGCAATTTCACTTTCAGTTTTTACTTTCATGCATTGGAGAAGGAAATGGCAACCCACTCCAGTGTTCTTGCCTGGAGAATCCCAGGAACGGGGGAGCCTGATGGGTCGCCGTCTATGGGGTTGCACAGAGTCGAACATGACTGAAGCAACTTAGCAGCAGCAGCAGCCCTTGAGGAGGTGAGAATCTGGTATAGTGGGATGAGTAGATTCTTGAATACTTGAATTGGTTCAGTTCAGTTCAGTCACTCAGTCGTGTCCAACTCTTTGCGACCCCATGAATTGCAGCACGCCAGGCCTCCCTGTCTATCACCAACTCCCAGAGTTCACTCAGACTCATGTCCATCAGTCAGTGATGCCATCCAGCCATCTCATCCTCTGTCGTCCCCTTCTTCTCCTGCCCCCAATCCCTCCCAGCATCAAAGTCTTTTCCAATGAGTCAACTCTTTGCATGAGGTGGCCAAAGTACTGGAGTTTCAGCTTTAGCATCAGTCCTTCCAAAGAAATTCTAGGGCTAATCTCCTTCAGAATGGACTGGTTGGGTCTGCTTGCAGTCCAAGGGACTCTCAAGAGTCTTCTCCAACACCACAGTTCAAAAGCATCAATTCTTCAGTGCTCAGCTTTCTTCACAGTCCAACTCTCACATCCATACATGACTACTGGAAAAACCATAGCCTTGACTAGACGGACCTTTGTTGGCAAAGTAATATCTCTGCTTTTCAATATGCTATCTAGGTTGGTCATAACTTTCCTTCCAAGGAGTAAGCGTCTTTTAATTTCATGGCTGCCGTCACCATCTGCAGTGATTTTGGAGCCCAGAAATATAAAGTCTGATACTGTTTCTACTGTTTTCTCATCTATTTCCCATGGAGTGATGGGACTGGATGCCATGATCTTCGTTTTCTAAATGTTGAGCTTTAAGCCAACTTTTTCACTCTCCTCTTTCACTTTCATCAAGAGGCTTTTAGTTCCTCTTCACTTTCTGCTATAAGGGTGGTGTCATCTGCATATCTGAGGTTATTGATATTTCTACTGGCAATCTTGATTCCAGCTTGTGTTTCTTCCAGTCCAGCGTTTCTCATGATGTACTCTGCATAGAAGTTAAATAAGCAGGGTGACAATATACAGCCTTGACGTACTCCTTTTCCTATTTGGAACCAGTCTGTTGTTCCATGTCCAGTTCTAACTGTTGCTTCCTGGCCTGCATACAGATTTCTCAAGAGGCAGGTCAGGTGGTCTGATATTCCCATCTCTTTCAGAATTTTCCACAGTTTATTGTGATCCACACAGTCAAAGGCTTTGGCATAGTCAATAAAGCAGAAATAGATGTTTTTTCTGGAACTCTCTTGCTTTTTCCATGATCCAGCAGATCTTGGCAATTTGATCTCTGGTTCCTCTGCCTTTTCTAAAACCAGCTTGAACATCAAGGAGTTCACGGTTCACGTATTGCTGAAGCCTGGTTGGAGAATTTTGAGCATTACTTTACTAGCATGTGAGATGAGTGCAATTGTGCGGTAGTTTGAGCATTCTTTGGCATTGCCTTTCTTTGGGATTGGAATGAAAACTGACCTTTTCCAGTCCTGTGGCCACTGCTGAGTTTTCCAAATTTGCTGGCATATTGAGTGCAGCACTTTCACAGCATCATCTTTCAGGATCTGAAAGAGTTCAACTGGAATTCCACCACCTCCACTAGCTTTGTTCGTAGTGATGCTTTCTAAGGCCCACTTGACTTCACATTCCAGGATGTCTGGCTCTAGATGAGTGATCACACCATCGTGATTATCCGGGTTGTGAAGATCTTTTTTGTACAGGTCTTCTGTTTATTCTTGCCATCTCTTCTTACCTGATCAAAATAGAAGTTTCAGTTTTACTGTGTCTTTGGTCTTAGGACAGACCTAGTCCTTGAATGTTTTAGATTATAGAGATGTGGGTTTTAACCGTGGCTCTATTCTGCCCTTTCCATGTGATATAAGGCCATACCTTAAACTCTGCTTGTCAGTAGTATTCTACCTTAGGGTTGGTAGAGGGAGGAAAACATTAAAAAATGGCATTTACATTTGAGTTATGAATCAAAAATAATAGTAAAACTGGCCCACTCATATTGAGAGACTTAAAATGAAGTTACTTCCACAGTAGTGCCATGCATATACTCAGCATATAATCCCAAAATGTCCCTTTAACAGCAGAGTTATGTAGCACAGACAAGACACTGCTTCCAAGGGAAAATGTTGGAGGGATTTAGTCATGAGTCTTTCTTCAGGAGTAAAAAACGTTTATTTAAAAGAGCTATGTAATCAAGGAAATATAGTCTGACAATGATTTTTCATAAAATAGTGACCAGTGGGCAACATTATCCTTCATATGCTATTTTGAACTTAAAAACCAAAGATAGTCAAAACTTCAGAATATGAGGTTGCATATACTGTATATAATAAAATATCTATATATACGCTTCATTTTATTATTTACTTCCTCATTCTCCCTAGCTCATTTTCAGTAGGAACGCCTACCAACAGGGCTGTCTTGGTTGTTCATGGCTGTCCACTGGTGTTACTATCATGGCGGTTGCTCAGTTTTTGACTGTCACTTCTGCTTTCTGCTATCCATGCGTTTGTTGATGCTTTACTATGTGCAGGACCTCCCTGGAGCAGGGAATGGCTGCCCACTCCAGTATTCTTATTTGGAAAAGTCCATGGACAGAACAGCCTACAGTCCATGGAGTTGCAAAGAGTTGGACAGGACTGAGTGACTAACACTTTCAACTCTCTACTCTGTGCAAGGAGCATGATTGGTGCTGGATTTACAGTGGTTGACAAACAGATACCAGGCTCCTATTCCTCATGGAGCTCATGAAATGATGTGACAAAAACTTTACAGCTGACACTTTTATTAATTCTTTTTTTTTTTGCCTTCCCAGCCCCTCTATAATATCATCACAGTGATTTACTTCAGGATACTACTAAGGATACTAAGACACTAAAAAGTTCTGAAAACTTACCCAAGGTCACACTTGTTTCTGTTTATTAGAGATTTGTTTATTGCCCCAAATTCTTTAAATAGGATGTTAATATTAGTTTAGATATTATAATCACTTGATAATCTAATTTTGCTTTTAGAAACCTCTGGATTCAAAATCCAAAAGTCATACTCCAACTAACTTATTTAAAGAGATTCTTGTCACCTAGATTGGCTATGAAAGGGACTGTACCTACCTCTGAATGATGGCTCAGAACCTAATTTTTCTTTCTCTTGAGCTCACAGCTCTGCTGGCCCATTCTGAGAGGCTCTTTACTTGTGATCACATAATAGCACACAGAGGTACCAGGGCAAAATCTTTCCAACTTCAGTTCCAGAGCAAAGATGCAATATCTTTTCTGGTATTCTTAGCAAAGATCTCAGTATTTAACCTGCCCTTATTTAAACTGTCCTGATTTAAATAGGCATGTTCTCATCCTGATTCATATGAACTGAAAGTATGTGGAGTAGCATCCCCAAACAAAAGCTGAGGATATTTCTAGAAGCAGAATACCTTCCATATAGGCAAACATGAATAAAACACTACACGCCTGATGGACCTGAGGTCTGTCTGTTCTCCAGCTGACTCACTCCCCTTCCAGGCAAGTCCTGTCCAGAGCACCTGACCAGCTCCCAAGTCTCAGGAGTCGTCAGACTGGGCAGTAGAGAGGGAAGACCCACCAAACTTGAGGACACTGGTGGTGATGATCAGGTGCACCATCACTCTAAGTAAGTGGCAGGGATTAAAGCTAGTGCTGAAGCTTCCTCTGTATTTCCTCAGACATTACCACCACCATGCACAATTGCCCTGACGTCCTGCTCACTGAAGGTTCTCTCTGGCAGCTAGAGCCTGCTCTTCCCAAGCTGCTGCAAGCTTGAATAGCCAGAGAATTAATGCTTAGCTAGTGATCTCTTGGTAAAATGATCCTGAGACATGTGTCAGGCAGAGCCCCAGCTTTGTCCTGTTGGAGATTGAAATCCAGGTAGATGACATGAGGAAGTGCGCCTCGTGGGCTGTCTTTCCTTCTCTGTCTCATTTATTTCACTGTCCCTCTGTCAGTGTCTCCCGGCATCACCTCTTCTCTGGTAAACTGCCTTTTTTTTTTTTTTACCATTGTCTTGGGATCTTCAAATCATCACATAGACAGTGATCATATTGGATCCAGGCTTTTCAATATTTTTGCAAAATACTTTGTTTTTATTGTCATAATCTTCTTATAAAAGTATAAAAAATAATGGAGAGAGGAGTGCATAATCTCTTTTCCAGAAATCCACTCAACATGTTTCCCATAACAAATACAAATGACATACCATTATTCTATCTACTCTAGATAGAAAATTTAAATATTACAGATAAAAATATAAAAGTTGAATATCCAGTCTTACTTTCCTTTCGTAGTTAACTATTGTGATTCCTCCCATGTAAAGGAGGATATAAGGAGAGAGAAAAAAGAAATTACAAAGATTTTGATGATGATCTGGCTATGAAATAAATCAAATTTCTTCAAATGCTATGAACAGTAATTCTGTCTTTGAATATTTTTTAAATAAAATATTTGGTACTTTATATACATGTATTTAAATGATATTGTTTTGACCATTGAATATGCCATGGCTTAATTCAGTTAACTCACTACTAAAGATCTACTTGAAATCTTTGCTATTTGAGTACAGTGACAACTACAGAAATTCTAATCATAACATTCATGAGGATAAATTTATTCTCTAAGTAGCCAAAGTATTTATAAAATAAGCTAAATAAAAATATGAAAAATGAGCAGATAATTTTTGAATACTTCTAATTATTAGGTTAAATTTGTATTCAACATATTTTTCTTAAGTAATGGTGTAAACTCTAGAGTACAACCATAAAATTAATCACTAGCTCTTTCAAAGTAAGTATTATTCAGAAAATTAACAACTGTGATAAAAATCCAATTCTTTTATAAATTTTAATAAACAAATTTTAATAGAATATCAATATAATAAAAAAGCTAAATATAATTTTTGGTGTTTTTCTTTAGCATTTTTTTCAAAACAAAGCATTTGTTTCATTTAATGTTGATAATTAATTTGCCTGAATTTTAATTTACCAAGATAAATTGATATAAAAGCAAGCAGTCTTAGAAAAACTATTTTTTAAGCAGAGAGATGTATTTATGCACACACACAGACATAACATTTGGAATTAACATATTTTTTATATAGGTAAAAAAGTACCCATATATCTCCTGACATTTTCTTCTGTGCTCAGATTATCATGGATGACTATTCTATTTCTTATATATTTTTGTTATTTCATTATTCATTTATTTGAAAAGGTAATAGGTGCTCATAGTGTTTAATTTGAAAACAGAAAGTCATTCAGTTGAAAAAATAGTTCCTCTTACGTTTTGCTCCCTGTCCCTCCAGTAACACTATCCATTGACTACTAACTTTCCTGGTTTCTTGAGTACCCTGCCAGAAGTTGTCTATACATGTCTGTCTATCTATCTATCTATCTATAAACATAGAGATACATGGCCTCTAGCATGTAACACAACTGTAACTTATATAAACATTTTTCTTCACCTTGAGCTTCTCAGGTGTTTTTGGAGATTCTGTATCACTCCATGGAAATTGCCTAGTCCTTTAGACTACTGCATAGCTTAATGTTGCATGAGCATACACTACTTATTTAACTAGAACCTTCTTGATAAATATTTTTGTTATTTCCAACCTTTTGTATTAGTGAGCTACTATGATGAAATTTTTAAATATGCATCTACAAGTAAATCTTTTGGATATATTTCTAGGCTTCTATGATAGCTCAGTTGGTAAAGAATCTGCCTGCAGTGCAGGAGACCCGGTTCAATTCCTAGGTTGGGAAGATCTGCTGGAAAAGGGATAAGCTACCCACTTCAGTATTCTTGGACTTCCCTTGTATCTCAGCTGGTAAAGAATCCACCTGCAAATCGGGAGACCTGGATTTGATCCCTGGGTTGGGAAGATACCCTGGAGAAGGGAATGGCTGCCCACTCCAGTATTCTGGCCTAGAGAATTCCAGGGACTGTATCGTCCATGGGGTCGCAAAGAGTCAGACCCCACTGAGAGACTTTCACTAGGAATAAAACTGTTGATGAGACATATGCCTTTCAGATTTTTAAAGATACCATGAAGTTATCTTCAGTGGTGGTTGGAACCATTTATCTTCAATAGTAATCATAAGTGAATGTGCCTTTTCACCTATATCCTAACTGCTATGGTTATTTATTAAACTTTCTTAGTTTTGCCAGTCAGGCACTTAAAAAATATCAACTTGTAGTTTTGATTTGGATTTCTTGCATTAGGAGTAAAGCTGAACATTTTTCTCAAAGATTTAAAAGTATTTGTTTTACTTTTTCTTGAGCTGTGTTCCTGCCACATATTCATTTATTCCTAGTGAATGTTTTATATTTTCCTTGTTTTGTAAGAGGTGTTTATACATTTTAAGGAGATAAATCCTTTAATATTTGGTAGAAAATAGTTTCTTTCAGTTTGTACAGTATCTTTGGCTTGTTTAGTATGTATATGTGTATATGTATCTTTTTTCAAGTAAAGAAATGTTTTCCCCTTGTATTTGAGTTTATCAGTAATTCTTGAAAATAGTTTATTTAGAAGAGCTTTCCCACTCTGATGCTTAAGAACAAAATCTCCAGTGTTTTGTGCTTTTTCTTTATCTTCAAATCTTTGATTTGACTGATACTAAGTTTCATAGAAGGAATGAGGTAAAGAATTAATTTATCACTCAATAGGTGGATTCTTCAGCTAGTATGGTGGGCCAATGATTCATAGGAAGAAATAGCACATTTTCAGAGATGCTCACACAATATAGAAAAGAAGATTCCTCTTCTATGCCATGACTGGACACAGTACTTCCCATAGGAGCTTCCTTCGTCCCTCAGAGTCTTGAAGATGTCAAGCCATTGTGGGTGATTTACTGCTCAACCTTCCAGGGCCTGCTGTGCCTCGAAAGCTGAGTTACTGCCATAACAAAGTCGCCTTTTACTTGTGGGCTTTATTATCAGTAAAAGAAAATTTATGAAAATAAATAAATAGAAAAGAGAGGTCAGTACCCAGGTGTTCTGAACACTTACTCATCATTCTGAAAAATCCCATCTTCTTCAATGGAATATATTGATTGTAAATTTTCCCCAGTTACTTGAAATGGCTTGAATTAAACACAAAATTTCTGAGGATCTCTAAATTTATTGTGAAGTTGTGTTTCATTTATTTAATTTTTTTAATCTTGTTCTGCTTTGGGACCATACTACTTTCACTGTGGTAATTTTCTATTATATTTTTTAAACAATATTGCTAGGGTTTCCTCTTTTTCTTCTTTTCTAGGAATCTTTATCCTATGACTGTATATTGGTGTGCATGTGCACGTGTGTGTATATAGATTATTTTAGATAAAGATGTTAACCTCCATATTGTATATAAGAAAACTGAATATCAAAGAGATAAAATGTATTATATTAATTCATATAACTGATAAGTGCCAGAACAAGGATTTGAACTCAGTGATGTCTTACTCTCAAATCTAAACATTTAGTCTTTAACATAAATAAGATCCTAAGACGTATGAGGGAACTTTCTAAACAGACAAGCTTTCTGCAGTAGGGCCAGAGTAAATGAGAGGCAGGGCACAAGTTGAAGTCTTGAATTTTTGTGGAGAGCTGGCTATAGAGAAGCTTTTGCTATAGGAAAGAATGACCAAAAGAAAGCAGTTTTCAATTCTGATAAAACCTGATCAAATAGGTGGGAAAGTGCAGTGTCCTAGACCAAGGCTCATTAAAACTGAAGGGGAACTGAGGAAATCAAAGTAGGTAAATGAGATAGTTCTTGATTTCTGTAGTTTGTGATCTTAATAATGAAACTGCCATTAATCCAACTCTGTTATATGTTTGGATCACGTGTAGACACATATATATATGTGTGTATGTATATAATAAATATACACATAGAATAATATTTATTTTTGAAAATATTAGAAAGCAAGCAGTTGTTTGCATGAAGTTATAGAAGAGAAAAATCAAGCAACCATTCACAGAGGAAATAACTCTTATGTGTAATTCAACACAACCATAAATCCTGCCCTGTGTAATCCTAGGTTCTCTCATAAGAAATTGTATTTTGCTAAGGAGAAATCCTCACTCACTTTGCACATTGTGGCATCTTTGAGTGTGTGGCTTAGGGTAAGATGTAGGAGATTTGGGCTACTCAGTATGAATATGGGAGAAGAATTAAAAATGTTAGGGGTCATAGGGACCTTGGGAGAGGGGTGTCAGCAGACTGGGTACTTCATGGGAAGATAAGGGAACTTGATAGCCCTCAGGGTATTCTCGGTGGTGGAACGCCTCGGAAGGACATGAAAACAATTTCTTAGAGAAGTTGTTAAATAATTTCCCATGAGAATGCTAACACATTCTCTCCTGCTTTGTCACTCTTGCAATATATTAAATTGAGGATGTATTGCTCAGTCATGCTTTTGTGTGTGGGGGGGTGGGTGTGTCTTTGTGGAATTTGAGGGCAAACTTCAAGTTGGAACTGATTCGTTGGGTTGATTCAATGAAACACCAGATTTTGTGGACAATCTGAAATTAAAAGAGGAAATTCTGAGAATAAAGACCTGGGGATGAGCAGAAATTTCCTGCAAACACTCCAGTCTTTGATGACCTTGAAAATGATGGGGTCATTTCCAAGAATTCTGAGTAAAGCTTCACCTAGCTAGTATATGGCTGTTGTGGAAGAAACAATAGGTCCTATTAAGGTTCTTAATCTGTATAGTTGTATCAGATGAGAAAGGTACAAGCCTGGCCTCTTTACCTAATCACCTTTCCCTCCTTTAGTTCATAGATAAGTGATCATGAAATAAATGCTGCCCGCCACGGGTAGTCCTCTCGCTAACCATACCTGTGGATGGAAAGGGTGGGTAGCTCTGAGATAGATCTCCTCCCTTTGATACTGGCCATGGATTTGCAGAGGCACATGAGGCTGGGGAACAGAGAAAACATAGTTTTCAATATTCACTCATTGCACCAAAAATACAGTCTGGCAGAGTGTGACTGAATTAGACAGGTGGGGAATAGAGAGGGTACACTCATCAGGGCTTCCCTTGTGGCTCAGATGGTAAAGAGTCTGCCTGCAAAGCAGGAGACCCGGGTTCGATCCCTAGGTCAGGAAGATCCCCTGACATTCAAGATCCTCTGAAGGAAACGGCAACCCACTGCAGTATTCTTGCCTGGAAAATCCCATGGATGGAGGAGCCTGGTGGGCTACAGTCCATGGGGTCACAAAGAATTGGACACAACTGAGTGACTTCACTTTCACTCAACAGGCAAAAGTATTAGTCCCTAAATTTTAGTTTCTGAGAAAAGGGACACTGATTTAGACTCCAAAAAGTCAAAAAGAGGATTCGAATCAGGAGAGAATTCAGTAGGTGATGTAGGGTTGGGGATCTCCCCTACCAGAGTGCAGATAAGCACCCTTGCCCAGAACAGAGACCCTCTTGAGAAAGACATCTCAGATCCTTCCCCATAGGAAACAAGATCTTCAAAAAAGTGAAGCCAGACAAAGGAAGAGGTACCTGTTACAGTGGGTTTGTCTCAGGACAAAGAAAAGTCAACAGATCCTTCACAACAAACTAGTATCACCATCTGATCAGAGCCCAGGCCCTGACCCAGATAGTCTGGGCTTACTCTGATGCTGGGAGGGATTGGGGGCAGGAGGAGAAGGGGATGACCCAGGATGAGATGGCTGGATGGCATCATGGACTTGATGGATGTGAGTCTGAATGAACTCCAGGAGATGGTGATGGACAGGGAAGCCTGGCGTGCTGCGATTCATGGGGTCTCAAAGAGTCAGACACGACTGAGCGACTGAACTGAACTGAACTGAACTGTGATAGTGGAGATACTAAAGGTCAGGACCAATGCCAGTCTTGGGGCTGATGTTACAGAATGAACTGGGTCTAAGTTGTAGACTTCATGCAAGGGAACATAGTCAACACAGAGGGGTCCATTAGGCCCAGGTGGTGGTAGTCTCTCAGTCGTGTCCGACTTCATGACCCCCATATACGGTAGCCCGTGAGGTTCCTCCATCCATGGGGTTTTCCAGGCAAGAATACTAGAGTGAGTTGCCATTTCCTTCTCCAGGAGATATTCCTGACAAAGGGATTGAACCCAGGTCGCCTCCATTGCAGGCAGACTCCCATCTGAGCTATCTGGAGAGGTCCAGGTGGTACCATAGCTAAATATTGCTGTGATTGCAGGTCCCCTTCCTTCCTTCTGCAAAGGAGACAGACAGAGGCTAGTTCTTTCAGAACTAAGCAGGCTCTGGGGGCCTGAAATTCCTAAGCAATTAGTAAGCAGGTCAGAAACAAGTGCAGATTCCTGCAAACATAGGAGAAGTCAAGATCCAATAACGATTCTTCCCTGCTTCCAGAGAACAAGTGTCCTTGGATGCTAGGTCCCTCAAGTTTCCTATGCTACTGCTCTGGGCAGTGTGCTTTGGGTTGTGTCACTTATAATCTGCCTGTAAGTCTTACCCTTGAAGAGAAAAAAAAAAATCTTCCAAAGAAAAAATTTAAACCATGCAAAAAAAAAAAGCATGCTATGTTAGCAAATTCTATAAAAAGAGTGGTTCCTGTTTAACCTAGCCACAAATATTTTCCTTTGTAATAGATTTATTCCTTCCAATAGAACAATATTGTTTTGTGTCTCTGCCATACTTTGGGGTTGAGGTTTACAGCGTCTAAGTAGCTCAGGCATAATAAAACAGAAAGGTGCTAGTTTTAGCTACTGTTAAGTTTCTTGTCTTCTAAGAGGAGACCCTGACCAAGGAGGGAGGGTGACAGGGACATTGTACATCTACTGCCATCCTGGTTCTGTTATGGTGAGTTCTCAGATAGGCTCTCAGATATCCTTTTTAAAAATAAAGAGTATATTCATAATATATAATTTGTTACTAGGGAAAATATAGAAATGGGCAAATAGCTATAAAAGCCTCAGGTCTTTTAAAATTGAACAAATAATAAAGCTGAGTCCCAGAGCCTGGCTCAAGAATCCCTTCACCTATTCTCCAATTTCTGTACTCTATCTAGCTTCAGCTAGCAAGGTTAAATTGGCCTAGTAGAAGGCAACATTTCTGACAAGAGCTCTTGGAAAGCTAAGAAACAAGTAGCCTCACATATTAGGAGACAGATTGGAAGTGTGGGGAGGCTAAGATGAATTCTGAAGATGGGGGAGAAATTCATGTTCCTGATTCTCTTGGTGGCAATAGCTGGCATCTGTACTCAGGGCCGGTCTTCTCTTCCTGAAGAAGGGTTCCTCCGAACCGCTATTAGTTAATGACAGTTTACAGTGCTGTGCAATAGCCCCAGAGAAACAGAATGAGGGAACGCAGATATTTGTTTCAGGCAGTGTATACT
Organism: Oryx dammah; assembly: GCF_014754425.2. NCBI lineage: Eukaryota > Metazoa > Chordata > Mammalia > Artiodactyla > Bovidae > Oryx > Oryx dammah. The sequence goes on from NW_024070189.1 coordinate 36,187,639, forward strand.
TTCCACTGAAGAACGGGATATTCCCTATAGTCTTTTCCCCTTATGATAAAAATAAATAAATAAATAAAAAATCATAGAAACTTGTTTTTGTCTGATCACAAAATAAAGCTACCAGTCTTCTTAGGTTTGGCTTGGTTATTTGCATAAGAGCAGAAAAAGCACTCATTTACCATGTAGGCCTTCTTAAGTTTGCTATGCTCGATGTTTTCATAAACAGTCTCATATTGGACTTTTAAATTTGCTTCTTACTAGTCGAAGCTAGGACACAAATCCTCCAGATTTCACCTGCTATACACACACACACACACACACGTATATATTTATTTATATATATATAGATTTATATACACGCACACACACACACACACACACACACATATATATATATATATATAAATAATTTGGGGCACATTTTGTTTTTTTTATTCCAAAATATCCCATTGCTTCTGGCCTACCTGGATATAACCCTGCTCACCTCCTATAAGACTGGATCCTATAATCCAGATACCAGACCACTTTTCCTGTGAGGGCTTTGTAAGGACTGGATCCATAAAGTGTCTTAAAAGTTGCTGGGCAAACCCTCTTATATGAGCATCATTCTTAAACATGACATTCCAGGCAAGTCTTTGGTTGCATAAGCAACATTTCCAATTATATCTTGGAAAAAAAGAGGACAGATTTTTTAAAGAACCTCTGGAAATAACTATACTACCATGAAAAGTAAAGGGATGTAATTAGAGTTTCTGAATTTCTAGGTGTCAGTAAAAATGTATCATTTTTAAAAGTTTCATTTCAGCCTACCAATGTATCTATCTATTAAAATATTAAATTGTCAGGACTTACAGATAGCTCCAAATTAAAGGCTTCATATGTGTTTGTATGTGTAACAGATAACATTTAGTCCTATGTAATTAACTCATTTTCCAGTGTACCTTGTGTTAGAGTCTCGTGAATTCCACCACTTTTTAACTACAGAGTTCTGGAAATTCTTATTCAGCATCCTTAAATGATGTTAATGTCTACAAGAGGCCACAGATATTTGTACTCAAGAGACCATTCTTCTAATTTTGAAATACCTGGAACTTTTTCTAGGTATTTTTCACAGAACTCTGGAGTAGTTTGTCTTTGAGTACAATAAGAACTCTGGATTATAGCTGTAAAACATTCAGGAAAGGTTCAAAGTAAAATATAATCTATCTGTAGATGACAAAGATTTTAAGTGCCCGTGGTTTATTGCTGATAATTTTCAAAAGTGAAAAGTTGGATGACAATTCATAATAAGAATAAAGTATCCGACAAGAAAATTAGACTGATGTTGTGGCATGTGGGGGGAAAGTAGATAATAAGATCAGTTCAAAAAAGTTTTAGACAAAATATCTTCTATGCATAATGATTAAGGATGTTTTCAAAGAATGCAGGAAACATTACATCTGTTATAAAAATGACAAAATTTTTATAAAGAAAAAATTTTATATATACCATCATAACTCAAAAATGTATGTTATATATTTATTTACTTAATAAGTCTTTAGTAAGAATATATCAACACCATAAAGCATATAGAGACTATTAAAAGTTCAATTTGTCTCAAGTCTTAATACTGATGTGCGTGATCAACTGAAAATTACTGGCCTAGAAGAGGCTAGACCAAATTAAAGCAATAATGTTACAGCTATATAAGCATTTAAAATAATAAATTATTACTGGTGACACCATACTGTTTGCCTAATACCATCAGGCAAACCACCACCAAGACTCTGATACATAAAGGAGAGTATGACAGAACTGTTTCTTACTATGTTTTATTTTTTCGGTATTTCTAACATTAAAACATACTAGTATAGAAAGCAAGGACATTGACTAATATCTGGAGATGTCTTGTGAAACATGCCATCACTAAGTTAGTTATATTGATAACATTTTAAGAATATAAATTTAACCTATGGAAGGCTGATGAGCTTTTCCACTTGACAATGCTTTCAATGAAACTCATAAGTAGTAATAAATCAGATTCACTAATTATGTTTAGGACTTCTCTTTTCATAAGGTGAGAAAATAAATCTGCAATTTTCCAGGGTATCTCTATAGGAAATGTCAAAGATAGTTTTGGGTGTAAAAGATAGCCTGAAAATTGTATTTTATTTTATGCTTAAAGTTTGAATTCAGAAAGTTTAAATCAATTTTTTTTAGGTAATTTAGAAATTTAACTTGGAACCGTTAGTGAAACTGAATTCACTCAGTCGTGTCCGACTCTTTTGTGACCGTGGAAATGGCGTGGGTTGCCATTTCCTTCTCCAGGTGATCTTCCCGACCCAGGGATCGAACCCAGGTCTCCTGTGTTGGCAGATGCTTTAACCTCTGCACCACCAGGGAAGCCTTAGTGCCTGAGAAATCATAATAGGCTACCTGTTTGAAAGTAACGTGTGTGTGTGTGTGTGTGTGTGTTTGCGACACAATGGGGTATAACCTGCCAGGCTCCTCCATCCATGGGATTTTCTAGGTAAGAAAACTGGGGTGGGTTACCATTTCCTTCCCCAGGGGATCTTCCTGACCCAGGGATTGAACACGGGTCTCCTGCATCGCAGGCAGAGTCTTTACCATCTGAACTACCAGGGAAGCCCATTTGAAAGTAATAATGAAATATAAAAATAAACATATACAGTAACATGATTGTAAATAATCTTAGAATTGAGGAAGCTTTATTTTTCTCAAATAATCAAGGACTTAATAAAGTCAATATAAATCAAAGAAAATTATTCCAATAATGTATAGAACCTTTGCTGTCATGTCAGATTGCAAAGAATGACCTTACATACTGTTAGTTAGAGCAATAAACAGCAAGCCAAGGAGACAAGCCCTTAAAAATTGAGCAAATTTCCCAAGATGTTAGCACATTTTATAGGCTTCCAGACTTGTATTCTGAAACATACATTTAGGACAGATCTCAGGGTATCTGTGAGCTTAGAACTAATCTCATAATATTACTGTTATTAATATCAGTAATTTATTATTTCTAGCTTCAAGTCAATAAATAATTGTTTAGTAAACTTCTCACTTTTAATTTCCAATGCTAATCAGTAAATATCATTAATCATAATCCACCCACACATAACAAAAAAGAATTCTTTAGTATCATCAATAAGTTTGATCGTCAATAAGTGTAAAGAGATTTAGAAAACAACAAAAGAGAATTCTAAACCCAGTTTATGATTGTTTTGTTCAGGGGAAGATATGATGTGGATAATTAAGAATGTCTTGTCACACACTTTTAACAGACTTGCAGAGCTGATAAATACATGTAACACAGTTTTCTATAGTCATAAAGAAGTGTATGATTTCTTAAAATGGCAGAGATGGCAAAATAGAAAATAAATAAATACTTATATTCAGTAGCAGACTCAAAGATATCTCTGTGTAGTATATAAAAATAGAGAAGCAAATGCATGTAAACAAAATTATACTTAAAATCAATGTTTTAGTATTTTTTCTTACTTGGAAATGATCTAGGCATCTAATGAATATCCATTCACTTAATTTAATGTCAGTTCAAGATTTAAGTTACCTAAAGATCTTGGAAGTTACATTCAAGCTGACATACCTTAAAAAATAATTGCTGTTGAAATAGTTCTTGAATAATTATTCAATCTAGTGAAATACACATTTATGCCTTTCATTATCTTCAACATTAATGTGGTGTTATTTTAGTTTATTTTCTTTGAAAACCTTTATAAATTTAGAAAGCATACCTAAATAGAATGTTTTAAAATCTTATATCACATTTAACACTGATAAATCAGAGAAATCATAGATGTTTTATTAAACCCAAATTATTAACTAATCTCATTTGCCAAAGATTTACCTAAACTATATGAATTGGGACTCTTTAAATGATTTTTAAAAATATTTCCTTAATCTTGTATGTTTAAAGCATTAGATATCAAACTTATTTTCTTGGGAGTTTAGGAATATTCTTTTTATGTTTTTCCTTATTAACCTCTAGAAATCAGTCAAAAACAATGCTCATTACTCTTAGTTTAATTTAAGTAACCTTGCGGCTGTCTTCTATTCCAGAACTTCGTGAATTGTGTACCTGTTAGATCTCATCTGTAATCCTTTTAGAAATTCTGGAGTTCTATTTCTAAGTAATAATTATGCTTGGCTCACAACTATATGTTTACAGACTTTTCTAATGTGTTGAGCTAGCCAGTGCTGGTGCTGGGATGCCAGAGCCTGCAATATTAAATACAACAATCTGACTATCATATTTCAGTGTCCATGCTGTCTACTCTAGACATAAGTGAGGAGAAGAAACTAGCATGTAATGAACATCTGCTATGTAGTTACTGCAGAGTTTGATAAAACTTACTCTGGTTAATGATATACCTTATGAGAGTTGACATTGCCATTTTAAAATCCAAATTATTATGAATTAACTTATGTAAGAAACTATATAAGTTTCAGTAACTACATTATACTAGTTTTGCCTCCAGACAGTTAGAGGTGATGTATAGTTTTATCTAAAATAGTGAGAAAATTATTTTCATCAATATGTCAGATTACTATTAATATTAATAAGAATAATCTTCCAACCAAAATAGATTGAGTGTAAGTATAAATCATCAAAACTTCTATGCAAACACCTTCCTGTATTCCACTTCTAAGTTGTCATACTGCTTTTGCTTCCAAATTGCCATTCACAAATTATACTTAATATATAAAATTATTAGTTAATCAGTTAACTGGTCACTAACTTTTAAGGCAAACAAAACTCAAACTTTCATTCTGTTAGAAAGCTAAGAGAATAGCCAGTTACTGTATTGATAAGTTAGCCTTTTCAATGTTAAGTAATGGGTCACAAGATGTTTCAATATTAAAATAAAAGTAGAAGTGAGGGGCTGGATATATTTTTCCATTGGAAATGAATAATGAAGTTTGATATAATTCATATAATAATATGTACACATTTTTACACCTGTCTCAAAATTAATCACACAAAGTATAATTATTATTGAAGTGAAGGTGAAAAATGAGGTGGGGATAGTAATAAGGGTTAGAAATGAGCTTTCTTGTAACTCAGAACAATACTGTTGTCCAAATGTTCAGGATACCGAGGTAAGGCTAGTATCACAAAACAGGAAAAAATAAGAATTCTAGAATTACCTAGTCAGCACTATCTCAACCACACATGAAATCTAGGATTTCCAGGGGAGAATTCAAAGCCCTTTCTCATGGATACCTGGTCACAGAAAGAGACCTGTGAAGGTAGAGTTGTTGCCTAAGAGGCTGAGACTGTTGTGGGTAAATTGACAGATAGTAGAGAGGCAGTCCTGGCAAAGGGCACCTCGGGAAAAGAGCATTGAGGCAGAAATTAAAGCAGCACATTCTACAATATGCAAGGATCCAGTCATGCCAAGCTGAGGTCGATTTTAGATTTTAATAGAAGTGACAAGATTACTGCCTCCTGGGGCCAGCAAGCACGGGTTGGGTTTCTGCTCTGTCTTCCTTGTGTCAGTAATCTACCTAATAGAGCTTCAGTTTCTTCATTTGTAAAATGAAGGTATTGTGTAACCCACAAAATGTTGTTCTCAGATTCTGTTCAAACATATTCTTCAATTATTTTTCATACAAAATGTGAATTACAGGAACCAAGCCAGTAGGATTCAGAATAAATTAGAACATATAGCCTACTAACACTCACATAAAACTAGGGGTTTATCTTAGGAAGTCTACTAGTTACTCAGGCTTCAAGATTCCTATGTTACCTATCTTAGTAACTCTTATTTCTTCATTATATGAATATTTAGATTTATGTATGCAGTTGTACACATGGCTTGATTTTTAGTTCCTTGAAGTCTCAACTCAAAAGTCCTCTTGTCTGAATGACTTTCCTTGGTTGACCACCTCTTCTTAAACAGAGCATCTAACTCTCTAGCTGCTTCATTAAAATTTATTTTACTTTAGAATATATGACAACAACTAAAAATTTATGTCTTTGGTTATCATTGCTCTTACCCCACTAAAATATTAACTTCCTCAAGGGAAAGACTTTCCCTGTTATTTTTCACTGTTAATTCCTTTTTCTTAGTTACTGCCAAATAGGTGCTCAAGAAATACTCATTAGTCGCCGTGGTTTTGAGAAATCCATTGTTATTACATGGTCCACTTTAGAATAAATGACATGAATATTCAAATATATTTTAATTAATTGAAGTGTGAGTAGATAAGCTATTCAGTACTAACAGACAAATTCTTCCAAGAAATATCCTTAAAAATAAATATTAATGGCAAACATGTATTAATGGCAAAATTTGTGTTTTCCCAGTTTTTGTGCAAGATAAACAAATTAACTTCTTTTATATATGGAATATTGATGAATGGAATCAGACATGCTCTTTTCTTTTCCAAGATGGTAAACATGAATAATATGCTCTGCCAAAGCATTTTTCTGCTTCCTGTTTTGTTTTTTTTTTTTAACTTTTACAACTTAATGCACTTTGCTACAGTGTTCCTAAGTATAACTTGAGATAAGTGTCTTCAGTTTTATTACTTTTCATACAGAATGAATACTTTTTATGTTGATGTCATTTCTTTCTTTCTCATTTCTCATATTGAGTTGGAAACAAATGAAAAGAAACTGCAGATACACACACATACACACACATGCATATGAGAAAACCATTGAAAAAGGTTTGAGATAAGAAAATATTTTGGTAAATTAAAAAAAAAGAGAAAATACTATGCAATGTTCCTGAAAACAGAACTGGAGTGAGGTGTACAACTATGGATAAACACTGAATTTGTGAGAGTTATTATACCTGGAAAAAAGAGAGAGGATAATAAGATGATAAGGAGTGCAAAAAGGTGTCTATCTCATCTTTAATAATTTATTTCAGATATGTAAGGAAAGAAAGATATGAAATAAATGTGAGAAAATTTGTACATTTGATGGTGGTTTCATGTATATTTGTTATTTCTATCCTATGTTCTTCTCTGCAATTTAAATGTCTTTTCTAAGTTAAAAATGGAAGTCATATTTGATATTTATTGAGATGGAAAGATTAAAGAATAGAAAAAAAGATTTCAGTACTAAAAATGACTTCTAGCTTTCCCAGTCACCATCTCCTCTCTGTCAGTCACTTCCTGTCTCCATTTTTTTAAGAAGTCTATGAAAAAAAGTCCAGAAAAATTTATAGAAGTATTAGTAACATTATTAATGAAACCATGAAATATTTTCTTTCTCCTATAAAATATTTTGGCCATAAAAACATGAAGAAACATAAAATTGCTGAAGGGTACGAATGCCTTATAAAATTTGAATGCTTCACTGCTATAAGTTATTGGTGGACTATTATTACATAAGTATATCTTCTAATATCCAAATATCGTATATAGAAACCTTTGGATCTGGAATATGCTTTGATCTTTTTTCACGTGCACTGGTGTCAGTTACAAAGAGGTTCTACTTTATTTGCTCTTGTCATAGGCACCACAGGAAGTATGATCTGTAACTAGGACTCACTGAAGGAAGGAAGATCAGAACTTTGTCCTTTCTTCTTTAAAGTAGTATATAATCCTTTCGATTCTGAAACTGAGCAAGACTAGTCTAACTTAGGTCAGACTAACAATTTAAAGCATTTAAAGTAGCTAGATTTTATATATAGCTGAATTTACTTTCTATTTTATGGCAACTGAAAAAAAAAAAAAAAGGACTCTTTACCTGAGAAGTGGTAAATAAAATGTTTGTTTTATGTTATCTTAAATAAGTAAAAAAAAAAAAAACAAAAACAAAACTGTCCCCGGTACCAACAATCTGTAACAATTATTTGAAATATGCTCTCCCCCAACCCCCCAAAGAGGGCCACAAAAACTTGTACATTTAACTTTTGTAGTAGACTGTAAAGGGCAGACAGGGCTCAGGCAGGAAATAAAATTCCATTATGTAGAGGAATCCTAATAAAACTTTACTCACAAATCAAAGAATTGCTCTAAGTAGCTTGAAACTTACATGTCTTCAAATATATGTGGCAACTCCATGTTTAAACTTGTCAGAAAGAGATTATGGTAAAATTGGGTGGCTTTTTCATACATTCTGTGTCCACCATACTGTGCAAATATATGTCAGAATATGAGGCAACAGTGTGAATGTGCATTTTAAAAATAGTGTTTGGAGCCTATGTGAATTTGAACAGCAAAATAGGGGCAACTAACTTAGGACTTCAGAGACAGCTTGCACACAATAGAATCAGTTGGTTACAGAAGCACTTTCAAACTGACAGAGTAAGGACATCTAAAAATTTATTATTCCATGAAAGTGATGTAGACACTGGCCAGAATTATCAGAATGAACTTTTCAGAAGTCTGGAAATTATCCAAATACTTGCAAGAACATAGGATTCTTTTTTTCTGTCCAAGAGAAACAGCTGGATCATGGTAGGAATAGCGAACACTGTGGCTTTGTCAATGGCCCTATTCTCCCCCTCTCTCCAGCTCCATTGGCAGCTTTGAACACCAACACCCTCAAATCCCTGGCAATTGTGCAAACAAGCAGCTTAGTAACCATTGGAAACCACAGATCAGGTACAGAAGTCTCCAAGAAATCCCATCCCTGGAATATTTTCACTGTTTGACTCATCTGAAAACTCCCTGGAAACACCTAATTCACAGATCTTGTCTCTGACCTGATTCAGAGCTTGCTCTGACATAGAGGCACCTTGAAAACCTTATGCTAAGTGAGAGACGTCAGTCACACAAGTCTGCATATTGTTTTATTTCATTTTTATGAAAAGTCTACAGTGGATAAATCCATGGAAATGGAGAGAAGCTTAGCAGTTTCTAGTGGCTGCAAATGAGGGAATTATTAGTTACTGTTAATGGTTACATTTTTTTTTTTTTGGTAACGAAAATGTTCTGCAATTAGATAGCAATGTGGTTGCACAATTCTGTTGATATACTAAAAATACCTAAACTCCAAAATTTAAATGGGTGATTCCTATGGCATATGAATTATATCCCAGTAAAGATGTTATAAAATGATAAAAATATCGTCACAATGAGAAATCACACCCATTACAATGGCTAAAATTAAAAGATGGTTCATACCAAATGTCAGCCAGGACGTGGATTCACGGATACTCCCGCATGTTACTGGTGGGAACGTAAAAGGGCAGAACACGTTTGGAACATAATTGGCCCATTCCTAAAGATTAAACATTCATTTATAGGAGGACTTGGCCATCCCACTCCTTGGCATTTACCCTAGAGGAATGAAAGCATGCATTCACACAGTAACTTGTGTATAAACGTTTATAGCAGCGGTAGCCAAGAATTAGAAACAAATCATATATCCATTAGTAGGTAAATAAGTAGAGAACTCTGGCATCTCCTAGTCAGCAGTTACAGAGGATGAGTTATTCCCACAGTAACATGGACAAAACCACAATCATTATGCTAAATGAAAGAAGCCAAACAGAATAGACTTATACTGCATGGTGGCATTTCTATAAAAGTTTTAAAAAATGCAATCTTTAGTGACGGAGTGCAGGTCAGTATTTGCTCTGGGATGAGAAGTAGGAGAAAGTGGATAGGCCAGTACAGATTACAAAGGGATACAAGGCACAGGAAATTTAGGGGTCATAGTGATGTTTATTGTTTTAATTGTCATGATAGTTGTATACATATACACACACATATATATCAAATATATATAATATATATGCATTTATATAGGTTAAAATATACCAAATTGTACTTTCAACGTTGTTACTGTACGTCAGTTATACTTAGGAGAATTACTCGAGTCAAATAGATTACTGTTTCTAGATATTGGTGACGATATAGAACAACTAGAATTTTCATACTCTGGTGGTGGAGATGTAAATTTGCATAACCTCTAGGTAAAACTCTTCTGAAGTATGTATCTATATTTAACATACATATATCCTGTGATCTAACTATTTTATTTCTAATATATATATATATCACATAAATGTATACATAGGTTCATCAAAAGACATATACATATATGTAAATAGAAGTACCTTTTTAAAAAAATTAAAAGTAGAAATCACTCAAGTGTCTATTAGTGATGAAATGGATAATAACATTGCAGTATAAATGTGCAAAGGAATGTTGCAAAGTCATGAGAATTAAACAACCACTGCTGCTTAACATGAACATGCATCATAGGCCTAGTATTTATTTTTTCTTTAAAAATTTTTGTTGTTATTTTAATTGAAATATAGTTGATTTATAGTGTATTCAATTCTGGTATACAGCAAAGTGATTCAGTTATATATCATATACATATATACTCCTTTTAATATTAGTTTTCTTTATAAATTATTATAAGATATTGAATATAATTCGCTGTGCTGTACAATAGGGCCTTGTTGTTTCTCTGTTGTATATGTGTGTGTGTGTGTGTGTGTGTGTGTGTAAAGAGAGAGAGTGCTACCATATGATCCAGCAATCTCACTCTTGGGCATATATCCAGAGAAATCCAGAATTTGAGAAGACACCTGCACCTCAGTGCAGACACCTCACAGCAACACTACTTACAGTAGCCAAGACATGGAAGTAACCTAAATGTCCATGGACAGATGAATATGTAAAATAGTTTGTATCTACTAATGGTAAACTCTTAATTTATCCTTTCCCGACCTTCCTCTTTGGTAACCGTAAGTTTGGTTTCTATGTCTTGTAAGTCTGTTTTTGTTTTGTAAGTCCATTTATATCAAGCTTTAGATTCCACATATAAGTGATATCATATGACATTTGTATGTCTCTGTCTGACTTAGTTCACATAGTATGAGAATCTCTAGGTCCATCCAGGTCACGCAGATAGCATGATTTCACTCTTTCTTATGGCTGAGTAGTATTCCATTGTACAGATGCCAGTTCAGTTCAGTCGCTCAGTCGTGTCTGACTCTGCGACCCCACAGACTGCAGCACGCCAGGCTTCCCTGTCCGTCACCAACTCCCCGAGCTTGCTCAAACTCACATCCTTTGAGTTGGTGATGCCATCCAACCATCTTATCCTCTGTCGTCCCCTTCTCCTCCTGCCTCCAGTCTTTCCCAGCATCAGGGTCTTTTCAAATGAGTCAGCTCTTCTCATCAGGTTGCCAAAGTATTGGAGTTTCAGCTTCAACATCAGTCCTTTCAATGGATATTCAGGACTGATTGCCTTTAGGATAGACCGGTTTGATCTCCTTGCAGTCCAAGGAACTTTCAAGAGTCTTCTCAAACACCACAGTTCAAAAGCATCAATTCTTTGGCACTCAGCTTTTTTATGGTCCAACTCTCACATCTATAGATGACTACTGGACAAATCATAGCTTTGACAATAGATGGACCTTTGTTGGCAAAATAATGTCTCTGCTCTTTAAGACACTGCCTGGATTAATCTTAGCTTTTCTTCCAAGGAGCAAGCGTCTTTTAATTTCATGTCTGCAGTCACCATCTGCAGTGATTTTGGAGCCCAAGAAAATAAAGTCTGTCACTAATTTCTTTGTTTCCCCATCTATTTGCCATGAAGTGATAGGACTGGCTGCCATGGTCTTAGTTTTTTGAATGTTGAGTTTCAAGCCAGCTTTTTTACTCTCTTCTTTCATTTTCATCAGGAGGCTTTTTAGTTCCTCTTTACTTTCTTCCATAAAGTTGGTGGTATCTGCATATCTGAGATTATTGGTATTTCTCCCGGTATGGTACATATGTGTGTGTGTTAGTTGCTTAGTCATGTCCAACTCTTTGCAACCCTATGGACTGTAGCCTGCCAGCCTCCTCTATCCATGGGATTCTCCAGGCAAGAATACTGTAGTGGGTTGCCAATTCCTTCTCCAGGTATATAGGTGCCACATCTTTTTTATCCATTCATCTGTCTATGAAAGTTAAGGTCACTTCCATGTCTTGGCTACTGTAAGTAGTGCTGTTGTGAATATTGAGGTGCATGTATCTTTTCAAATTGTGGTTTTCTCTGGATATATGCCCCAGAGTGAGATTACTGGATCATATGGAGGCTCTATTTTTAGTTTTTTAAGAATCCTCCAAACTATTCTCCACAGTGACTGCACCAGTTTACATTCCCACAGACAGTATAGGAGTATTCCCTTTTCTTCACACCCTCTCAAGTATTTGTTTTTTGTGGACATTTTATTGATGGCCAGTCTGATCAGTATAAGGTGATACCTGCTTGTAGTGTGGATTTATTTTTCTCTGATAGTGATGTTGAACATCATTTTATGTGCTTATTTGTCATCTGTATATCTTCTTTGGAGAAATGTCTGTTTATGTTGTCTCATTTTGGTTGGGGTGATTTTGTTGTTATTGTCATTATTGAGTGGTATTAACTGTTTGTATATTTTGGTAATTAAGCCCTTGTCAGTTACATTATTTGCAGATATTTTCTCTCAGCCCATGAGCTGTCTTTCTGTCTTGTTTGTGGATTATTTTGCTGTACAAAAGCTAATGTTTGACTAGGTCCTGTTTGTTTATTTTTTATTTTATTTTTATTACCTTGGGAGACTGACATAAGAAAACATTGAAATGATTTATGTCAGAGAACATTGTGCCTATGTTCTCTTCTAGAAGTTTTATGACGTCCTGTCTTATATTTAAGTTTTTAAGCCATTTTAAGTTGGTTTTTGTGTAAGGTGTGAGGGACTTCACCAACTTTATTTGTTTATAGTAAGCATAGTGTTTAATGAAAGAAGCCAGACACAAAGAGTACATAATCCATAATTCATTCATGTAAATTTTAAGAACAGAAATAGTGATACCAACAAGGATAAAATTATTTTTTGAGTGTATCCTCTTTGTTAGAATTTATCAAACGTATGGTAAGTGAAATAAGTCAGACCAAGACAAATGCTGTATGATATCACTTACATGGGAATCTAAACAATACACCAAGCTACTGAATATAACAGAAAAGTAGCATACTCACAGATAAACAGTGAACACACTAGTGGTTACCAGCGTTGGGGAGACAACACAGGGGTGGCAGAGTCGGAGGCACAAACTATCGGATGTAAGATGTGGTGTCTAACATAATATAGCCAACATTTTGTAGTAACTACAAATGGAAAGTAACCTTTAAAAATTGTCAAAAGATTTTTTTTTAATTTATCAAACTGTCAATGTATAATTTTTGCACATTCTGCGTGCATGCTGTATATCAGTGATCTTTTTTTCTTAAACTACCATTTATAGGACTCTCTCTAAACTTGGTATATACCTCAAAAACCTCACAATTACATAATCTCTCAAATCCTCACTACCAACCTCAAATTAGTTTCCTTTATCATCCCTACTTTTTGTTTAAACAACTGACAACTTACTTTAATTATCCTGAGTAGGATCACACAGCTGTTTGCAACAGAGCTGCAATTCCAGTTCTTATTTGTGGACCCTAACTCCCATGGGAACTACTGTACTGCATTGCTACAGATCCACATTTTTCTAGAGTATTAAAAAAATTTTGGATTAATCATTAACAGTTCCCAAAGGTATTTTGTGTTTTAAAATGATGGAAGGGTATGAATTGAAAAATATTTCTATAGCAAGAGCCTTAAGAACGTCAATAAGGTTCAATACTTTGTCCTTGGCTCCATCATTGCAAATGGAACCTATAATTAATTCTACAGGATGCCCAAACACTGGCTTGGAAAGTTGAAGGATAATCACCTTGGTTGTTTTGAACTGTATAAATAGAAGAAAAACAATGTTTAATGTGCCATATTTGAAATTTTATTTTAGTAATATTTCATGATATATTACCTATATCCTATATACATAGCTATAGGTAAACATATTTGGGGGTCCACTTTTAAGAGTTTATAGCATATTCATATGCACTGACAGAATGTCCTTTTAAAACAGATACACTTTTATTTTATAAGTTTCCACTGCTATCATATTAAAATAGAAAGTTTACTTTCTTGGTTAACAGTGTTCTCCTTAATCATTGTTTAGCCTTCTCAACTATTCTTTCTTCCATATAATTGAAATGACGGCTTGAATGATTAGTTTTGTCCTTCAGTTTATGTACACAAAGGGAGAAGGAGCTTTGTATATAACCCTTCTGCACATTGACACTGTGGCTAACACCTTGTGAACGTCTTAGATGCAACTCAGGGGAAAGAGTTGACAGAGATGCTCTAGCTCCAGAGAAATTTTAACCATTTTGTCTGTTATAAAATCATAAACTAACATAGCATCTTCTTACCACCCAAGGCAGATCTAAAGGGTTGTCAGTAATTAAGAATGGTTTTGTTCTCAGAGATATTCTAAAGATGAAATGGTTTTGCTTTTGTATTTGGAAAATCTTTTGAGTCATGAAATTCTTCTACAGCAGCACCTAAAGTTTATAATTTTTTTTTAATTTTTAAGGAAAGAACTTTTACTTCCCTCTTTATCAGAGGTCTGTTTTCTTTACCTTTTGCTTTTGTGTGACAAAATATATACTTACATGTATTTATACATGAAAACTTAATGGTATGCATTTACTTGACTGGTTTTCCATAATGAAGTAGCTATTGGAAATTATCATAATGCAGTGTTAATGAATTATAATTTAATTTTGAAAGAAAATTGTGGAATATATAAATTCTACTTCGGCCTAATTCACTGCCTCTCTATACAAAGACCTAAAGGAGATTTATGTATATATATAAAAAAAAAGAGCAGAGGAAATAAAGCTACTTTAAGTTTTCATTTGGGGATTTTAGATGTAGATTGTAACACAGATTGTATAAATGTGTCTGAAATCTTTTCCTTCCATTACCCAAATGCACTGAGATAAAATTTTCAAGTCACACCTACTAGAATCAGAGTGAAAGGAGTTAGAAACAAAGCAAGGTAAAACATTTGTCTCTGCTGGATGGCTAATGAGTCCTGGGCACTTCACATGGGCTATACAACTTACTCTCTTCAGTAACATTATGAGTCAGGTATGACTGTTACCTTTATGTTATTGGTGAGAAAATTGAAGCTCAGAGGTTTATACAGTTTGTTTAAATTCATTTAACCTAAAGCTTAGATCCATGTCTGGTCCATCTTCCTCCACTATATTTTACTGTTCACTCCTTCCCTTTGCCACTCACTTTACATTTAAGGGCAAGTAGCCCCCAGTGAGCTGATAACCCTGGAAGAGTGATGACAAGAGTGTTTGAGGAAGTAAAGCAATGTCTCAGGTTGCTTCCTAGGGTTCTTTCTTCTCAGGCTGTATGGAGCAAGAGCAAGACTGGGCTCCTACTTCCTCCATGCTTACTAGATCATCTATCACCTTGAAAATTCTTATCCCCCAAAGAGTGACCCATTAAATGTTTGGAATGAGACCATCCAAATCAGCATGTCCCTTTGTAAGGGAGTTATTCCTCAACCCCTAAGTATGGGGACTCAGTGGTGAATAGGATAGATGTGGTCTTTCACCTGAAGGACTTATATTTAATTGAATATTTATATTTAATTTTATATTGCATAGGTAGAGGACTGAATCCCTTAAACAGGTGAGCAAATACTTAAGTGAAAGTAACTGTAAAGAAAACAGCAGTTGATTAGAGAATGATGGATTCTGGGTAAAGGATACTTTAAATTTGAATTAGGTTGTTTCTTTAGTTAGTTTGGTCAGAGAAAAATTTTCAGTGGTGCAATTTGAAACTAGAACAGCATGTTAATTAAGTGAGAGCTGAATATTCTAGGCAAAGAATATAGCCAGGTACAAATGCCTCAACTGAGCATCAAGCATGGAGATTTTTAAGAAGCGAAGAAGACCAGTATGGATGAATATAAGGAAGGAGCCATAGTGATGACTGATGGGAAATGAGTTCAGCAGGACAGAGTCTGGTCAGTAAGGACCCTTAGAGACTTTGGATTTCATTCTAAAAATAACATGAGGTCTCTGATATACAAATGAGATCTGATTTAAAGTTTTGAGAAAAATAAGTACCTTGTGAAGAATGGATTTTGTGAGTGGGGTAGAAGGATGATATAAGCATAATTAGATAAAAATGGCAAAAATAATCTTTATAAGATCCAAATAAAATAGATGGCACTGCACACTTTCATATCTCTAGTGTAATAAGGAAAACATCTTAAGTTAATTGAAATTATTGACTACTTGAGAACTTGCATGTATTTTAAATGCTATTTCTCTTTTACTAAAATTTTTTTTAAATGAAATTTTATATAGCATTTTAATCAGGTTTTATTGGATCAGAAGACCTTAAAATCTTATCTTAAAGTTGAATTTCTTGTATAATGCAATGAAAATATTCAGAATGAGTTGGAAAATATCAGTTTTCTGAATGTGAATGAAATTATTATGTTTAGAAAGATCAGTGAGGCACTGCTATTTGAATGAGGAATAGTTTGAATAAATGAGATTTCTG
This sequence comes from Oryx dammah, assembly GCF_014754425.2. NCBI lineage: Eukaryota > Metazoa > Chordata > Mammalia > Artiodactyla > Bovidae > Oryx > Oryx dammah. The sequence goes on from NW_024070189.1 coordinate 36,204,024, forward strand.
TTTAGCACGTCTTTGAATTGGAGCAGCTTATTATCTTTTTTGCTTCTCAAGGTAAATGAAAAAGTCAGACAAAGAAAACACCTGCACTTTCCAGTTTATGAAAAATTCCTAGTTGACAACAAGCTTATCTATTTGTGTTAAGTGCTTATAATGTATCAGGTCTTAAACTATGTATATAAGCATGTCTTCATGAAATTCTTAGAACAGTCCTATGAAGAAATATTGTTTCCCTCTATTATAAAGACTGGGAACCTGAAACTTAATAAATCAAGTAAATTTGTCTAAGTTTGAATAGTTTATGAATGATGGACATAGCTTTATCCCAGGCAAAAATAATTACTATTAAAAGAAAACTTTATAGCAAACTAATTGTCACTAATTTTAAGCAATTCTTTATGTTCTTTAAATCTATGTCTTTCTATCAAAATTATATAATTGCAATAGTTCTTTTGCTAGTTTGAAGGAAAATCAGTTTAGTGAATCTAAAAATGAAAAGAGCTAAAAAAGTCTGGTGACTAAAAAAACAAAAGAAAGGCAGAAAGAACAATTAGAAAGAATAGACATAAAGAGAATATAGATGGATAAAAAAGACTAGGTTTTATTCCAAGTATTGCTGCAAATATATTATAGTTGCACTGCCCAATTTGGTAGCAACCAGATACTTGTAACTGCTATAGACTTAAAATGTGGTTTATCCAAATTACTTGCTCTGGAAAACATACTGGATTTTAAAATAGTATCCAATAAGGTCAATATCTTACTAATAGTTTATAGTGATTGCATACTGAAATGATAATATTTTGATATATTGGTTAGATAAAACAAATTAATTGTACCTGTTTTAAAAAATATTATTTAATGTGGCTACTAGAAATGTAAAATGATCTATGTTGCTCATATTTGTGGCTAGCATGGGCTTCCTAGGTGGCTCAGTGTTAAAGAAACTGCCTGCTAATACAAGAGACTCAGGGGATGTTGGTTCGATCCCTGGGTTGGGAAGATCCCTGGAGAAGGAAGGGTGACCCACTCCAGTATTCTTGATTGGAAATCCCATGGACAGAGGAGCCTGGTGGGCCTATAGTCCATGGGGTTGCAAAGATTCGGACACAACTGAAGATGCATTCATGGATGCATGGATTATATTTCTGTAGGCTGCCACTGGTCTAGAGAATTTACTCTGATCTATCCAAAGCCTGAGAATCTGACAATATCAACTTAAAAAATGCGTTCTTGTTATCTTTTCAAATAGGAAATATTTACTAGGTGAACTTAGGAAAATGCCTTAAAAGTTCTAGGGAATTAATTTTTATTTACTTCATTTTCCCTGAATAAACAGTTTTTCATAATATCATGAGGCAAAATGATTTTTATAAAGATGAATCTGTATGGTATTTAAATGTTAGTGGATAGCCATCCATTTTCACTTCAAGGTCAAAGATAACTCATGAAAGAGAGAATGTAATTTCTAAGATTGGAAGAGTTCTTGTGCTTAAGATCTCACAAAACTCATTTTCTGAGCAGAATAGAATTGAGACCTTGAAACAGTAAGAAAAACCTGAGGTGTTGCCTGTGCCAAACATTGCCAAATTATACCCTTGATCTTGTTTCTCTTAGTAATGAATGGAAACAATCAAGTGGGACTCCATATGACCTAACACATTATTTATTATTCATTGATCAAATCTATACATTGGTGATACCACCTTACTTAGTGAACCCAGAGTTTGGAAACAAGTAAACAAAAAAAGTAAAATTTTAGTTTATGTTTCTGCTTTAGGAACTTAATGTTGAATTTCCAGCATTGAGGATTACTGAGTTTCAGTCACATTTGACTCTGTTAGTACTTATTCACCATGCCTCATTTCATTTTCAGATGAGTTGGAGTAGGTTTGCCTTGGAGAACAACATGTGGAGTCTTTGGAAGTGACAAATATGCTGTTGAGGGATATTAATCAGATGCAATTTAAAAGACATTTGCGTCTGGCCTTAAAGTCTTTGGTCTGGAACAAATGACAGTCAAAATCGCTCAGTCTGAAGTGCTGGAAAATGATAAGGAATGTGTGTGAGTGACCAAGCATCTGCTCTATGTGAATCTCTCATGTATCTGTCATTGAGAAGGGGAGCATACTTTTAATTTTTGTCAAATTCATCTTTGAATACAGTTTACATTTCTAAGGTAGATTTTTAATTAGTGAGAATAAACACTGTGGCAGCATTTAAGCAATCTAAAACCTTGAGGAAATCATTCTTTTTACTTCTCAATTCCCTTTACTGTACAGTTTTGGATCTTTAGTCCTTCTTTGGCAAAATAAATCTCAGAAATACAAAGATCATTATATAACTCGCCATCCAGCTCCTTCAAATTTGTAGATCATCTGAAAGTTTGATCAAATGCTAAACATTAAATAAAAGATATTCTCTTCTAGGAACTTTGTAGGAATGGGTGGCTTCAAGATATTTACTGGTGAAAAGATGATAGTTGAGTTTGATGCAGACCCTCACACATTGTGTATGTTTTCAGAATTATATAGTTCAAAACTATACGGCATACTCTGGCTCTTATAAAGTGTCAGGTAAGATTTTATTCATCATAAATATGTGGATTATTTAAAAGAAAAAATAAAGAGAATATATACAACTTGGAGGTTAGCATATTTTTTTAATTTTATAAGCTAAAAAGTAAAAAATAGAATGAATACATATACACTATATATATATATATTGAATTTAAAAATTTTACTAATCAAGAAACACCACTAAGAGAAAAAAAAGTATAAACTACTTGGTAAGAGAATGTTTATAACACATAACTCAAATAAAAGATTTGTATCCAGAATAAATTTAAAAATCTTAAAACTTGATAAGAAAAAGGTGAATATCCTCATAGAATATTGAGGAATTGTCTTGAATAGGGATTTCTCAAAAGAAGGTATCTAAATCACCAATAATTTGCTAAAAAGAAAATCCTCAAGTCTACTAGTTATTATAGAAATGCAAATTAAAATGGCAAGGAATACCATAACTTACCACTAGAAGAGCAACTTCAAGACAGGATAAATACAAAGTCATTTGATGAATTATAAATATGCAAAATACCTGTCCAGTGGTGTTTGGACTGTAAAACTACTCAATCATTTGAGAACTCTTTCACAGTACCTACTAAATCAGAGTGTGTGCATGACATTGAACTCATCAATTTGACGATGTACCCACTGAACTGTGTGCATATGCTCACTAAAGAAAAAAGTGATTATAGAAACAATATTTATAATAAATGTGGCATGCCGCAGTTCATGGGATCACAAAGAGTCGGACACAACTTAGTGACTGAACAACAATGAAACTAGAAGTGACCCAATTGTGTTTCTAACTGAAGTGAATAAATAAATGACAGTATGATTGAATGAATGAATAGATAGATAAATGATGCATTGAAATCCAGCTATGAATCAGTGAATTATAATTAAATAATATAGTATGGATAAATATCATAAGCATCTGCATGGGAATTGTCAGACACACAAACTAGAACATATAGTATAATATCATTATATGAGTGGCATAGAATAAATTTGATACATATGGGAAAAGTAGATATTGATACATAAAATCAATTTTAAATGAATTGTGAATCAAATTGCAAAATATTTATAGAAGGAAGCATAGCAGAAAATGTTCATTATCTGGAGATAGACAAATATTTCTATTAGTACAACCACTCTGGTGATATCTTTTTAAATACATATATGAAGCTTACAACCTTTCAGTTCTATTCCTAGATATATTTCTAGGAACAATACTTTCTAAATAATGCTGGAAATGGCCCTAATGTTCATCACGAATAGCATGGTACGTCAATGCTGATGATTACATGCCATGAAATGCTGAACAGGAATGAGAGTTAATGTCATATATCTCCATACCTATAGCACAATGAAAATCATAAAAGAGTATGTTCTGTACAATTCTATTTACTTATATTTTAAGTCAGGCAAAATTAACTTATGTGTTAGAAATCAACTTTAGATGTTATTTGGGAGGTAGGAGTGACATGAAGAGGCCTCTGAACAGCTGGTTATATTCTGTTTTTTTAATCTCTTTACAGTTGTGTTCCTTTTGTGAAATCCTATCAGCTGCATATCTATTGTTTGTGCATATTTTATTAGGTGTGTCATGCTTCAGTAAAAATGTACTTAAAATTGATGAAATATTCAGTAATGTAAGTCAACTTGTTTCTATAGCAACCAAATTATAAAATATAAATTGATGTCTCCAAATGTAAAATTAAGGAAATGAGGTTGATAATTGAGGAGGCTCCACATGTGTGGGGGCAGGAGGTATATGGGAAATATTTTTACCCTCTACTTAGTTTGGCTGTGAACCTAAAACTTCTCTAAAAAATAAAGTCTATTACAAAATGATAAATGTTTGAATTTAAGTTCACTTAGAAATGCCTAAGATTAGCGTCACTGAGATTACCTGATCTCATTTACCCAGAGCAAAATTTTTCTGCAATTACTGCTTATTTGTGTTTTCTTCTATGATTTCATTAATATCCATATTGATTTAATTATGGCCTTATCTGTGACTTCCCTGATAGCTCAGTTGGTAAAGAATCCACCTGCAATGCAGGAGACCCAGGATTGATTCCTGGGTCTGGAAGATCCGCTGGAGAAGGGATAGGCTACCCACTCCAGTACTCTTGCACTTCCCTTGTGGCTCAGCTGGTAAAGAATCCGCCTGCAATGCGGGAGATCTGGGTTCAATCCCTGGGTTGGAAGATCCCCTGGAGAAGATAAAGGCTACCCACTCCAGTATTCTGGCCTGAGAATTCCATGGACTGTATAGCCTTTGGGGTCTCAAAGAGTCAGATGTAGCTGAGCGACTTTCACTCATTTATCTGTCCCAGGCACAGATTTTGAAGTGAAGTTGACTCCTAAATAAATGTTCCAGTTATCTGTTGCTGCAACCAAACTTAAGACAACAGTTAGGTGCTCACTGTTGGCTAGGAACAATCGTTTCTGAGAGCCAGGAGCCAAGTTTCCCTCCACAAGGGGCTCTGTATGTGGCCTGAGCTACCTTATATTATGACAGCAGAGTTCCAAGGGTGAGCATTCTGTGGAAGGACCAGGCAGAAATTCTATCATTTTGTGTGGTTTGAATATTCATAGAGTGTCACTTGTGCCTGTATTACTCAAGGCAGTCAGAAAACCCAAGCTAGATTCATGTGAAGTTGACATGGATGTCATCTCTTGATGGGGAAAGCAGCATGGTTCTGGAACAACCTGTGAGACAGGGTATTCATTGTAGGTCTTTTTGGAAAACAACAGTTTTGTACAAGGTAACTTGTAAGATTCCTTATTATCTGATTCCTGTTGGCTTCTTAAATTGATCATTTACACTGTAATGTCCTTATTTCTATTTATATAACCTGTCAAAATCAATTTAATCTCAGGGACTTTACACTTGTTATTTTAATTTTTTTTTGCTTGAAGGGAGAGCCATGGGGAGGTAGTATGCTATATCTCAGAGCTTTGCCCACCTCGTTCTCATAATTCAGATCCTAAAATATCCTCAGTATCACCAACTTGAAATGGTCTATTCTGACTACCCTAGCTAAAACAGACTCTAAGCACTCATTTTAATTACTCACCATTTAACTTTTTCATGGATCTTTCAAATTGTAATTAAAAATGCTTATTCCCTGTAAGAAAAACTGTCACAGTTAGTATCTAATAAGCATTTTTTAATAAAAGATAACTGAATTGTTGATGAGTAAGAAATAGTGCTCACCAAAATCTTGGGATTGATAAATGATACAGTCACATAAATAAACAGTTTCAATACAATATGATTAATTCAATAAGGTACTTTAGAACTAAATCTGTGAGATCACAGAAAATAGGCAAAATCACTCTGTCAGTGAGAGTAGGTAGAAGAATTAGAGAATTCACACAAAAATAAGCATTTGAGTGGGGTCTTTATATAGCATTTCAGTAGGCTTAGTTATGGAACTAGACATTTTTACTCATAAATTGCATTATGAATACATACTAGACTACATGAGGCCAGTTAAGATGTCATATTCATTCATTTATGTATAGTAAGGAACTGAATTAGCTTTGTACCAGAGCTAATGGTAAGGGAGAATGGGCTTTGTATGTCAAAGCCCATTATGTAGCACAAATTATGAGCTAAAAAAAATTATGTAGGTGAAAGGTTTGCAAGATCATTATTTTAATTAAAATCTCTCTTCTCCTTTATAAATGAAATAAAGTTTCATTTATTTAGGAGGTAGGGCTAACAAGGTTTGATGAGGTATTGAAATAGAGTAAGCGGTCTAGACCAAGGATCAAAAATTTTTTCTGTATATAGCCAGATGGTAAATATCTTAGGCTTATAGGCCAGGACCCTATCGCAACTATTTAATTGTGCCATTGTGCATGAAAGAAGTAATAGACTGTAAGTACAGGAATAGATGTGGTTATAGTCCAGTGAAGTTTTGTTTAGTAAATGAAGGCACCAAAGTGGATTCAACTTGCTAGAGTAGTTTGTTGATTCCTGGTCTAAACAGATTCAGGTTTTGATCTTTGATAATTTATTGGACAATAATTGACAAAAAATTTTTTTCAAGTCTTAAGGGTATTTGGGTAGAATCAGTGAAGTTCAAAGTTTTCGAGTTTTAGAGGACAAAATTATGGGTAACATCATCTTCTGGATCCTTATGTGGTGAAGAAAAAGGTATAGACTAGCTGGATAATGGGGTACCTTGAGTTTATGCAAGGTGTTAGAAAGCTTATTTTCTAATATTGATTGTTATGTGAATAAGTTGTATTTATCTTATCTGCAAATTTTCCATACTTTAAAAGAGGTAAATGACTAATATTAATATATCTTTAAGAAATATGCAAAGAGATACCTCATGAAGTACAACTTATTCATAAAAGTATTAGTCTCTTTTTGGTAGTGGACTCCAGGGATATTATTTTAACACAGATCATCTACCAGCATATTGAGAAAAATTTATACAACTGAATATCAGATAGTTTCAGGGACCCTGAACACATGGTTTCTACATAGTCAATTAATCTTCAAACAACCCATTATGTAACACAAATTATTAACTAAAATAATTCATGTAGGTGAAAGGTTTGCAAGATCATTATTTTAATTAAAATCTCTCTTCTCCTTTCAAAGTAGTAAAGAGCCATTGCTCAGGGAGAAGTTTCCCTTCTGGGTTTTCTGGAATTGGAATTTCTATTAGGGCTCCTTACAGTTGTAATTTTTTTATCTTTAGTAAGTCCAAGAGAAAAAGATGACCATTTAAAATAAGTATTTGCCACCTTTACCTGCATCTGCCAGTAAAGTAACAGATGGTGTCATATTCAGCAAAATAAGTCATCCAAAAGACAAAATATTGGACTGTCCGTTAATTTTGTGTCTCAAACCTAAACAGAGGTTAATACTTGTAGATTACACCACGGTATATTTTTCAGACAATGTTTGTCTGATTCATGATTAACTGGTTGAAAAATTGCTGATTTTATCAAGAGCCAGTGTTGAATTCTGTGCCCATCAACTCAGGTGGGTAGAACCTAATGCCATGGCTCAGTCACGAGGGCTTTACTTAGCTCTGCAGTCATTCTCTATACCATTGCCTTTAGCAACTTACTGCACCAGCAAATGAATCTCATTCTTAATCTGAGATGCCACAACAGCATCAGTGTTCTATTAGGTAAAGGTCAATTGTGTACCTATATCTCTTTGACTAGGTTGGTATCAAGACCTTTTATATGGAATGCCTCCATTTCTATACATCTATAGTGATTTTATAAAAGCCTATTGTTGTGAAATATTAGGTGCCTAAAGAGGAAAGTGAAAAAGTTGGCTTAAAGCTCAACATTCAGAAAATGAAGATCATGGCATCTGGTCCCATCACTTCATGGGAAATAGATGGGGAAACAGTAGAAACAGTGTCAGACTTTATCTTTTTTCGGCTCCAAAATCACTGCAGATGGTGACTGCAGCCATGAAATTAAAAGACGCTTACTCCTTGGAAGAAAAGTTAAGACCAAGATAGCATATTCAAAAGCAGAGACATTACTTTGCCAACTAAGGTCCATCTAGTCAAGGCTATGGTTTTTCCTGTGGTCATGTATGGATGCGAGAGTTGGACTGTGAAGAAGGCTGAGCGCCGAAGAATTGATGCTTTTGAACTGTGGTGTTGGAGAAGACTCTTGAGAGTCCCTTGGACTGCAAGGAGATCCACCCAGTCCATTCTGAAGGAGATAACCCTGGGATTTCTTTGGAAGGAATGATTCTGAAGCTGAAGCTCCATGTTGACTCATTGGAAAAGACTGTGATGCTGGGAGGGATTGGGGGCAGGAGGAGAAGGGGACGACCGAGGATGAGATGGCTGGATGACATCACGGACTCGATGGACATGAGTCTGAGTGAACTCTGGGAGATGGTGATGGACAGGGAGGCCTGGCGTGCTGCGATTCATGGGGTCGCAAAGAGTCGGACACGACTGAGCGACTGAACTGAACTGAACATAGGATCTGACACCTAATAAATGTTTGATAAGGAAATTCATAATAAAAGAATAAAATGAATAGAATTACCATCTTTCATTTTTATCTTCTTTATGAATAGTGTATATTCTTCAGTTTGTAGATGTAGACACCTCAGTCATGATTCTTCTATAATATAGGAACTGAATTGGTGTCCTCAAATATGGTCTAAAATCCTAGATTCTAGTATAAGCTCTTTTTATTGATCATACTTTGCCAGCATTTTCTTCTTGTTCTTCTTCTGGATCTTTCTATAGTTTTAAAAAGAGGTCTAAATCATACTGTTAACAAAAACTCTGGAAGAAAATGTTTGCAAATATTTGCAATCAAATGAATTGAGGACTATTTTTGTATTGAAGGTCCAGCTTTTGGAACCCTAGTCTTGATTTTATTATTTATTTTTGCAGTTGTAAAACTAGAGGAGGGCTTTCTTACAATCTATGTGTTATTTTTCATTTTCCAGGAGAGTAACATAGAAAGACTTTTTCAGTAAATGGGATTATCAGAATTAGCATGGGGTATCTTGGGAAACAGGGAGTTCATTGTCCTTGGAGTACTCAGAGGACGGGTGACCGTTTCAAAAGGACTGATTCTGTATTGCAGTTTGTGACATTGCTTAGTAGATTCAGTTTTAAAACATATCTAACCTCAATCCTATATTTCAGCAACTTGGACAATACAAAATCTTCATTGGTGCCAAGAAATCTTGATTTTAAAATGGAAAAAAAAATTATCTGTGTTATTTTCATCCTATGACTATATTTTCAAATATGTGACTGTTTCACTTTGTGCAGACCACTTAAAATGCCATCTTTAGGCATGCAAACATTTTTTTCTTGAAATGCATCTAATTTCTTCTCTGAAATATTAGCAAAATTACAATCCCAAAATAATTTTAATATATTGACTCAGATTTCTTACAGATTGAATTTTTTAAAAGTAAATTTTCATCTTTATTTTAATTGTTCTCTTTTATATCAGTTTAGTTCAGTTACTCAGTCATGTCTGACTCTGCGACCCCATGACTCCAGCACGCCAGGCCTCTCTGCCCATCACCAAGTCCCAGAGTTCATCCAAACTCATGTCCACTGAGTCAGTTGATGCCATCCAACCATCTCATCCTCTGTTGTCCCCTTCTCCTCCTGCCTTCAATCTTTCCCAGAATCAGGGTCTTTTCAAATGAGTCAGTTCTTTACATCAGGTGGCCAAAGTCTTGGAGTTTCAGCTTCAGCAATGAATATTCAGGACTGATTTCTTTTAGAATGGACTGGTTGGATCTCCTTGCAGTCCAAGGCACTCTCAAGAGTCTTCTTCAACACCACAGTTCAAAAGCATCAATTTTTTGGTGCTCAGCTTTCTTTATAGTCCAGCTCTCACATCCATACATGACTACTGGAAAAACCATAGCTTTGACTAGATGAACATTTGTTGGCAAAGTAATGTTTCTGCTTTTTAATATGCTGTCTAGTCAGACATGACTGAGTGACTTCACTTTCACTTTTCACTTTCATGCACTGGAGAAGGAAATGGCAACCCACTCCAGTGTTCTTGCCTGGAGAATCCCAGGGACGGGGGACCTGGTGGGCTGCCGTCTATGGGGTCGCACAGAGTTGGACACGACTGAAGTGACTTAGCAGTAGCAGCAGCAGGTTGGTCATAACTTTTCTTCCAAGGAGCAAGCTTCTTTTAATTTCATGGCTGCAGTCACTATCTGCAGTAATTCTGGAGCCCTCCAAAATAAAGTCTCTTACTGTTCCCACTGTTTCCCCATCTATTTGCCATGAACTGGAGGAACTAGATGCCATGATCTTAGTTTTCTAAATGTTGAGTTTTAAGTCAACTTTTTCACTCTCCTCTTTCACTTTGATCAAGAAGCTCTGTAGATCTTCCTCACTTTCTGCCATAAACATGGAGTCATCTGCCTATCTGGGGTTATTGATAATTTCTCCTGGCAATCTTGATTCCAGCTTGTGCTTCATCCAGTCCAGCATTTCTCATGATGTATCAAATGATTAATAATAAATTTGTAATTTTTAAGCTTGACTTCTAAATATTACTGAAATTTCTTATAATGTAGCTAGACCTATATTTTTGTCTATATAAAGAAAAAGGATCTCAACAAATTTCAGGGAAAAAAAGGATGTCATAGATTGTTAAATTTATCATGCATACTGACGTTGCAGGATGTGTGAATGTTATGAGTTATCATTATTTTTCAGTGAAATGTCCAGAAACAAATGGCCCTTATAGTCATTAAGAAGAGAAAGATAGTGGGCATTATGAGAAAAATAATATAAATTGAACCTTATCTAGAGTAAAGTTGTTATATAGTTATTTTGAAAATTGTATTCATTTTTCTATTTTAGTCCTCTATTAGATTTAGGTCAATCCTTGTTGCTTCTTTATAATAATTTATAAATTAGAAAAAGTCTGTGTAAATAAAATATAGACCTCTTTTAATTAATAAGGGCTTCCCTGATAGCTCAGTTGGAGAAGGGATAGGCCACCCATTCCAGTATTCTTGGGCTTCCCTTGTGGCTCAGCTGGTAAAGAATCTGCCTGCAATTCAGGATACCTGGGTTTGATCCCTGGATTGAGAAGGTCCCCTGGAGAAGGGAAAGGCTATCCACTCCAGTATTCTGGCCTGGAGAATTCCATGGACTATATAGTACATGGGGTCACAAAGAGTCAGATATGACTGAATGACTTTAACTTTCACTTTTTAATTAATAAATATCACCTAACCTTTCTCTTCCTATCATCTTAAAATATGCATTTCTACTGAATGATAATTCAATATTTAAGACTGTATCAATAGTCTCACTTTATACATAGTTTAATTATTATTCTTTTTATATAATCCCAGTGATCTCCACCTTGGGCCAATAAAACAAGAGTATCATCTACCAACTGAAGTGTCAAAAGTCCATAAATATTTCTGTCTTTGTAAAATCTCCTCTTGGCTTTAAGATCCCAGAGTCCTCAATAGTAATGTAGTGTCTTATAAGGATCAGGTGCATTTTCAGAACTGAGGACTTAGCAGTTAACAACTCAGGTCGAATTCTGTACTCCTTGATGCTTGCAACCCTGTGTGTGTGGTTAGGGGTGGTGTTGGGGGGGGTTGACAAATTCTGTATAAAGGACACACAGTCAGATACAATATTTCACACACATAGATCAGACTGTGATAAATACTTCAAATGAAAATAAAGCTTGATAAAAGGAAGCAATGGGGATGGAGGAGCTGTGACATTCCTTGGAGGGACTGAGAAAGTTCTCTCTCTTCAAAGATAAAATTTATACAGAAATCTTGTGGTAGATTGAGTTAATTGATACTAGTCCCAATCTTCTCCTGTGCCTAAATCCACATCCTTTGTCATATAAATTTGTAGTTCTGCCACCAAAGAAGGAGTCCACTACCCTGCTTGATTTTAGCCTCAATGTTGTGACTTGTTTTGATTAATGGAAAGTTATGGGCTGATGTCTATGAGGTCACACAGAATTGGACACGACTGAAGCAACTTAGCAGCAGCAGCAGCAGATATGGAGAAAACAAAAGCTTGGACTGTGCTTGTGCAGTGAGGAATACTCTGTGGCTCTACTATTTCCATGAGACCATTTCTTATAGGTAACTATTGTCCCTTCAATACAGAACGAATATACATGAAACTGTGAGCTCAGTGCACAGTGGGACTCACAGTCCTGCAGAGCCCACAGCTTGAAGCAGAAAACACAGACAAGCCCATTCTAGCTCATTAGACCCCCAGAAAATCCACACACTCATGAGTGAAAATGGAAAATGCTATTTAAACCCCTAAGTTTTGCAACAGTTCATTATCCAGTAATAATTTTTAGATGGATACAGAAGAAATTAGAGAGGAATAATGCAGATGTCTAGTTAATAATTATCCAGGCGAAAGGAACAGTGAGAACAAATGTCCTGAGGAGGGTGTGTGTGTTGCATTCAGAGTAGTAAGGAGGATTGTGGCTGTAGTAAAGTGAGCAATAGATAATTTTTGTTGCTGTTGTTCCTGTTTTTGTCATTATCAATGCCCTCTAGCCAAAGACCTCCTGGAACATACCTGTAGCTGAACAAATTGGACCTATTATTCATTTCACAAGGGAGAACACACAACCCCAGGGAACTGGGGACTATCTCAGTAAGAGGGTGTTAGAATGAACCTGAATAGGATTTGAGCTTTGGTCAGGTAATCGGAAGAAGGTCTAAAGAAGTAGGGGTTCTCTCTGGATTGAATGCTGCCAGAAAGGGTGATATGCTTGGGTTATCTACAGGGAGGGTATCTCTAGGGAGGGGAGATGAGAATGAGAAAAAATGATTAGCGAAGAAGCAGCATTTATTTATGGGTAGTTTATTGACATTGTTTTCATTGTGCTTAGACAAAATTAAGTGATCTCAATTTTATCACAGTTTCAGATTAACCTTGTGTGAGGATTGTGTTTTGTGAGAATATTTGTGTTTAATAGAATAACATGGCATTGCTGTGAGTGTCAGGACAACTTCTGAATGTCAGAAAGCTGTATTTTTTTCACTCTCTCTCATCATTATCAAGGATAGCCCCAGGATTCTGATGCCAGTCCCATAGGAAAGCCTTTCATAATAGTGATCAAAACAGCATTAGTTGTCTACTCCTGCTCTGATTAAACACAAAGGGATCAAGCAGCTACGCACACACACATGCATACACAGACACACACAACTATAAGATGACCTCATCAGTTTTATATTGTCCTGAAATATCTGCATATCAAAGAAAATTATTAGATGACCTCAAAACAAGCCCCATTTCCTCGTGTTCTTTACACTTATTAAGTGAAAGTGTATGTGAACTATTATGTTTCAGGTGCTGAGTGGTCAGTGAGTAAAATAAAGCCTTTCTCAAATGAGGTTCAGAGTCTATCTCTGCATTAAAATGAATTATGAACTGTCCTGTGACTGTGAAGCAGATATCTGTATTGTTTTGCAGTAAATCCTTTTACAAAGAGCATGAGATATAAAATTGATGTATCATTACCATTATTAAGTTATATTATTAATGTGCTATGCTGTGCCAAGTTGCTATAGTCGTGTCCAACTCTTTGCAACCTCATGGACTGTAGCCCGTCAGGCTCTTCTGTCCAAGGGATTCTCCAGGCAAGAATACAAATTGGTTGCCGTGCCGTTCTCCACAGGATCTTCCCAACCCAGGGTTCAAACCTGCGTCAGATCTCCTGCGTTGGCAGGTGGGTTCTTACCACTGGTGCCACCTGCAAGGCCCATAGAGCATCAGATATGGGTTACATTTCTCAATAGTGGAAACTGATACTTGGCCAGACAGATTATAGCAGAAACTCATCAGTTTGCCAGTATCACAATAGTCAGTAGCTATGGGAAAAGCTTACACAATAGAAAAAGAAATCTGATTTTTAAATTAAACTAAATGATTATAATCAAGCCTGTAAGTAAAATACATGGATTACTTTGTTATTGCAGGAGTTAAAATATGACTGCCTCCTTCTGAAAGTAGGAGAGTACTTAACAGTCATTCTGTAAGACTTGGTTTCCTTTAATTTGAGAATGTAGAGGTTACAATAGTTTATTAGCCATTTATAAATATTCTTAAACAAAATACATAATTCAAATTTTTACTTTCTTCCCATTTTAATTAGCTATAACAAGACTAATATAAGCCAGAACTTCTAAAATGGTTTGTAGTAACAAGAAAATAAATGTGTTGAGTAAAAGGGAGTCTCAGGCAGCTAATGCACTGGACATGGCTTCAGATTCCAGTTACACTGTCTGCTTTGAAGCCATCAGCTTTACTGTTCAGTTTTGTCCAGGTAAGAATAAATAGAAATAAAATGCTCTCCCCACCTCTACAGAAAGCCAATGTACATATTACGCAAATCATATTTATTTCTCCCAGTAAGTCTTAATCTGTTGTGCTATAACAAGAATGGTAATTAGAACTCTTAGCTTTTGAATATTAAATAATTTGTTTTTGAAAACTCTCTGTATGTCTTCAGAAAATGGAGACCTAATTCTTATGTATCCCCACTTGCCAAACTGACTTTATTGATGGGGATGGTATTACTAGAACTCAGTAATGGCCATAGAGAAAGAGACATCCCTACTGTTTTGTAAGCCTATGAAGGTATGCTAAAATCCAATAGCTGAAAACTTCTTTAAGAGTCCATTGTGCCTGGAGAGCAGAAAAGGAGGCCTGAGTGGCTGGAACATGGTGTTTGCCCCAAACGTCTCTCCCTCCCTCTCACCAAACCTCTCTTCCTTTAAATAATACTCAAAATTTTCAGATTGTCTTTTTTGATGTAAAATTTTTGATTCTGACTTCTTCAACCCCATGTTTCTACATAGCCACTGTCATCCAAGGATGAACGCCAGCCGTTCTTTCCACTATGGGCACCTTTGCTTGTTTATGTTCCTGTTGCTTGTCTCCCAGATTTTAGTTTTTGATGTCTGAGCCCATCTAATACCTTGCTTCCAAGAATTATTCAAGAAAGGTGCATGCTTTCCTCATATTCTCCACCATCTTTTCTTTCCTTAGGGTCTTGAAGTGCCAAACCTTCTATAAAGTAAATCTGTCTTTTGGTAATTTGAGTAATTTTCTCTGAATATGCTTTCCATGACTATAGATAATGCCATCTGAGTCATAATATCCTTCCTGGGTGAAAGGCAAAAACTCAGTCACGTAATGCCTTTTTAATGTTTCTGTGCTGTTTGTTCTCCTTCCTTTAAACGCAGCTGGTCATAATTTCACCCATTGTCTTATGGGTCATGGTGTTTAGTGAAATAATACTGGGTAGAAAATGTATTGCTGTTCAGCTAAGGGGATCATTTATTGCAATACCATACCCTGGAAATAGTTTAGCTTGTTCTACAATGAAGTTTCCAACCACTTAAAATTCAACGAGAGAGTGCCTAGGTGTCACTACTCACATTGTAAAGCAGAAAACCGTTGCCATTAGTGTTTGTTTTCCAGCTGCTGTGACTAGCACTGAGAGTTGCAGACATCAATACAAGGTCTAAAAGTAGCAAGAGGGCTTCATGCCCAAAGAAAAATTCACGCAGTTCACAAGTTTCAGACAAATGGTTAAAATGACAAATAATCATATCAGAATATGAAGTCAAACATTGCCAGGGCTACCTTCTTTCTCATATTATGTAATGTAATTTCTAAGTAAATTTATGAAAGTTAGGCTTGCCTATGTTTAAATAAATGACATAGTTCTCAAATTTTATTTCAGAATTAGTATTCCTTCAATTACTCCTATCCCCAATTTTTGGTCCCTTGAGAAACATTTTTACTTTTCATCTGAGAGAGACCACTGTGTTTTGAAATAACATGTGTAGGTTGCTTCTTCTTGTATTTTTACAGTGAGGGATGACTTTCCCAGTGTAGAAATGAATATTTAGCTCCCTTTCTTTCCATCTTCATCTCCACCATACAAACATACACTTCTACTCCTTTATTCTTAGTATTACACTTAAATCATCATTTTGTTTAGGCCAAAAATGCTAAATGTCTTAAAGTTTTAGTGTGCTTTTTATGTGTCAGACATTGTCCACAAACTTCAAAAATATTTATTTAGTCCTACAAACATGATTTCCTAGTCTAGAACATAAGTACTATTTCACTTATATTCTACTGAAGGGAAACTAAGGCACACAGGGGTTGGATAAATCTAAGTGGTGTTCTGTTAGTGAATGATATTCTCAAAGGCTTTTAAACTACAGGTCCAAGGAGTTAGTTTCCAGAAGCCATGTTTTATCTACTACGTTATGTTGTCCCTCAATTGTCAATGTTGATATTATGGCCAATAAACTACTGCTCTCAGCTAAACCATTCCATAAATGAGTATATTTTGCCAAAATGTAATAATTAGTTTCCCTAAATAGGCAAATATCTTCTAAGAGTTTTTTTCCTGGTTTTGGTCCATTTTCCCTACTTATTTTTATCTGCATTTCATGTGAAATGCTTTCTTTAGCTGTCTGGTGATGCCTGGTTCATACTTGAGAGTTCAGTTCAGTTCAGTCGCTCAGTCGTGTCCGACTCTTTGCGACCCCATGAATTGCAGCACGCCAGGCCTCCCTGTCCATCACCAACTCCCGGAATTGACTCAGACTCATGTCCATCAAGTCAGTGATGCTATCCAGCCATCTCATCCTCTGTCGTCCCCTTCTCCTCCTGCCCCCAATCCCTCCCAGCATCAGAGTCCTTTCCAATGAGTCAACTCTTCGCATCGGGTGGCCAAAGTACTGGAATTTCAGCTTTAGCATCAGTCCTTCCAAAGAACACCCAGGACTGATCTCCTTCAGAATGGACTTGTTGGATCTCCTTGCAGTCCAAGGGACTCTCAAGAGTCTTCTCCAACACCACAGTTCCAAAACATCAATTCTTTGGCGCTCAGCTTTCTTCACAGTCCAACTCTCACATCCATAAATGACTACTGGAAAAACCATAGCCTTGACTAGACGGACGTTAGTTAGCGAAGTAATGTCTCTGCTTTTGAATGGTCTATCTAGTAATTTTAGAGCCCCCCAAAATAAAGTCTGACACTGTTTCCACTGTTTCCCCATCTATTTCCCATGAACTGACGTGACCAGATGCCATAATCTTCGTTTTCTGAATGTTGAGCTTTAAGCCAACCTTTCACTCTCCTCTTTCACTTTCATCAAGAGGTTTTTAGTTCCTCTTCACTTTCTGCCATAAGGGTGGTGTCTTCTGCATATCTGAGGTTATTGATATTTCCCCCAGCAATCTTGATTCCAGCTTGTGCTTCCTCCAGCCCAGCATTTCTCATGATGTACTCTGCATAGAAGTTAAATAAGCAGGGTGACAATATACAGCCTTGATGTACTCCTTTTCCTATTTGGAACCAGTCTGTTGTTCCATGTCCAGTTCTAACTTCCTGACCTGCATATAGATTTCTTAAGAGGCAGGTCAGGTGGTCTGGTATTCCCATATCTTGACAGTTTATTGTGATCTACACAAAGGCTTTCCCATAGTCAATAAAGCAGAAATAGATGGTTTTCTGGAACTCTCTTGCTTTTTCCATGATCCAGCAGATCTTGGCAATTTGATCTCTGGTTCCTCTGCCTTTTCTAAAACCAACTTGAACATCTGGAAGTTCATGGTTCACATACTGCTGAAGCCTGGCTTGGAGAATTTTGAGCATTACTTTACTAGTGTGTGTAATGAGTGCAACTGTGCAGTAGTTTGAGCATTCTTTGGCATTGCCTTTCTTTGGGATTGGAATGAAAACTGACCTTTTCCAGTCCTGTGGCCACTGCTGAGTTTTCCAAATTTGCTGGCATATTGAGTGCAGCACTTTCACAGCATCATCTTTCAGGATTTGAAATAGCTCAACTGGAATTCCATCACCTCCACTAGCTTTGTTCGTAGTGATGCTTTCTAAGGCCCACTTGACTTCACGTTCCAGGATGTCTGGAGGCACTAAAACACCCACTGGAATCTCTGCCATTGTTGAAGGAGTTGTTTATCAACTGTCATCTTTACTGTGAGGTAGTCTGAATGTGTAATTTTCTTGGTGAACCTCCAGTGTCAGTGACTTGTTGGATTGTTTCTATATCCAAGGTGTATGTGGGAGTCAAGTGATAATCCCCAGCAAACAGACTGCCAGCCTCCTGCATGGTGAGCATCATACCCCTTCCAGAAGCCTAACAGCCTGGAAAATGGGAGAACCAATGCGCGTTGGATAGATATGGGCATGGGATTGGGGAGCCAAATTACTTCTTAAACAGATTTTTAAACAATCTCTTGTTTGTAAACCAACTGACCTTATGCAATCAATTGCTAAGCCATTTAAACTTCTTAAATGTGAATCAGGAATGCCTTTCCCATTTCTATTTTAAGATTAAGTTTTTTGGAACTTATAAGTCAGTCACTACTCAATTTCCAACTTTCTGTTGTTTTGTATTCTGTGCTGTTTTTTGAAAATTTATATACTTTTTATACATTCTCACTTTCTGTCACTTAGGAAAGAGGAGACAAATGGCATGTTCACTTTACCAAATTTAATCAGGAGTCCAATTTTTGTTTCTTCTCAGAAAGATGTATTGGTAAACGTGACCAAAATGTAGCTCGAAATATGAGTCGTAAGCGATATAGAAACCAATTACTGCTTGGTTAAAATGGCATTCTGTGTTTTCTACTTCTGAATTATATTGGGATTACATGGCTCAACTTTTACCATTTTGGGGGCAAGAAATAGTCTATGTTTGTAGAGAATACTGCCCTTCAATTTGCGAATTGGCCTATTAAAAATAAATTGTATACAATTTCTATTTAATAAATCAATAAAATCTATTTGAAATATATATAAGCACTGCAATGATAATCATCAATTTTGCTATAATATCTTACTATATGTCTGTCATTTACATCCAAGAAGTATGTGCTTTATTGTCTTTAATATTTAATTTAATGTGTGTGGTCAGAAGTTGTGTCTGACTATTTGTGACCCCGTCGACTGTAGCCTGCCAGGCTCCTAATTAATGTTTAATTTAGTGTGCCTTTATTTAGCTCTCCTTGAATCCTCCTTGGCACCCTTGAAAATGATGCTTTGTAACTGTCTCTTGCTCTGGTATAAAAGTACTGTGTGTGTCCTCCTCCCTTACCTATCCATGTGACACGTTTATTTAAGAGCATGCTTTTGGGGTACTGGACATCTTTTTCCTGTGTTAAGATATGACCAACACCAACATCAGAATATATTAGTGAAGGGGAAATTGCTTGGATATTTACAATATAACTTATGATGAGTTGGCAGTGGTTATCCATGGTGTAGCTATTGTCACTCACCTACGATTTTCAAAAGCTTTTCATAAAAATGTCAAATTCTTCACAGTCCTGTGTGTTAGTCCAGGCTGCTATAATATATTACCATGGATGGGGTGGCTTACAAATAACAAAAGTATATTTCTCATAAGTCTAGTGACTGTGAAGTCCAAGATAAAGGCACTGACAGATTTCATGTCTAATGAAAGCCTGCATACTGGTTCATAGAAAGCTATCTTCTTTCTGCATTTTCACATAACAGAAGGGACCTGGATTTGCCTAAAGTATCATTATAAATGGTTCAGACATAAGAAAAACTTCCAGTTATTCACATTCCAGGCTATTGTTATTGGGACTGATCTAGAGGATGAGATAGTTGGATGGCATCACTGACTTGATGGAAATGAGTTTAAGCAAGCTCTGGGAGTTGGTGATGGACAGGAAAACCTGGCGTGCTGTATTCCATGGGGTCACAAAGAGTTGGACATGAAATGAGTGACTGAACTGAACTAGGGCCAGAATAACTGCACATTTTAATTGAAATAAACTTGTACTTAATACCCTATGTTAACAACAATCAAATTTATTTTACCTGAACAGAATAAGCCTTGGCTGATAATATCTATAGTACTATTTGGTGAAAGATTGGTTAAGACAGTGATCTTATAAATGTATGTAGAATTAATCAGATTCTGTAAAATATTATTAAACTTTAGAGACAAAGAAGAAACTATAGATACAGAAAAAAACAGAAGAATGTCATAGCCTTCAAGGACCTTAGAGTTTTTTTCTTAGTAAACAACAATATTGTGCTTCATGATTGCCAAATATGTTTGACCTTCAAAACTCTTTAGGTAAGGGCTCCTAGGAGGGAAAGCATACCATGAATAGTACTATTATTACAGATTATACAGGAGACATGGGACTTGGAAAAAAATTAGAAATAAAGGCCAGGATAAGGAGAGAAGTGCAGTGGCATGCATGGAAAATGAAAACCTAAGCAAACATGCAGGAGGGGAGAACGTTTGACATTTATGTATTCATTTGTGTAATCACTCCATAAGATTACATCGAGGTCCAATTCTATGCCAAGGATATTGTTGTATGCTAGAAGTGGAAATATAAAAATGAAGAAGTTTGTGGTTCAAAGACTCTTGGTTTTAAAGAGAAACTCAATATATATGCTTACAAATAATAAAACATATGTTGTGTAGGATGGTGCATAGTGTCAAAAGAAAAATAAAAAAGGCATGGGGCTTGAAAGTGATAAGTGGTGAGGGGCAAGGTGGTGCATAATAGTGTAAGTCAGTGGTTAATAAAAACATTGTGTCAAGGAGATATTTGATAACAGAAGAAATTGAGGAAATGAGAAAAGACTAAAATAGTCAAGAAAAGAGCAGTACAGGCAGAAAGAAGAGTAAATGCAAAGATCCTGAGGTGGAAATATGTTTGGTATATTAAGAAAAACAAAAAGGCCAGTGTAGTCAGCACAGAATGAAGGCGGTAGAAAGGTAAGTCATGGAGAGAGAGTAGGGAGTTGGGGCTGATCACAAAGTGTCTCATGAGCTATGATAAACATAGGTTTTTGTTTTTTTTTTTTTTTATGAGTGATAAAGGGCTTCCCTGGTAACTCAGCTAGTAAAGAATCCACCTGCAATGCAGGAGACCTTGGTGATAAAGGGCTTCCCTGGTAGCTCAGCTGGTAAGAAAATCTGTCTGCAATGCAGGAGACCTTGGTTTGATTCCTGGGTCAGGAAGATCCCCTGGAGAAGGGATAGGCTACCCACTCCAATATTCTTGGGCTTCCCTGGTAGCTCAGATGTTAAAGAATTTGCCTGCTATATGGGAGACCTGGATTTGATCCCTGGGTTGGGATGATCTCCTAGAGGAGGGCATGGCAACCCACTCCAGCATTCCTGCCTGGAATGGACAGAGGAGCCTGGAGGGCTACACTTCATGGGGTCACAAAGAGTCGGACACAACTGAGCAACTAAGCACAGCACACAAAGGAGGGTTTTTGTGTAGAAGAGAGGCATGATATGGCTTATATTATTTAAAAAAGAAATCACTTTGGTACTGTGTTAATAATACATGGTCAGGGTAAGACTAATTCCAGTGTGAAGTCAGAGTGAGGAATAAAGGGCCATCTTGCCCTGAAATTGTTAGATTTGAGATCTAAGACACACTTTGAAGGGTAAATAGAAGTCAGATTTTAAAGGCTTTGAATTGTACATCTAAAGATTTTTGTTTTATTGTGAGGTCAACTTGTTGAAAGTTATCACCAAACTGTATAACCTTATACAGAGGAATCTAAAGAGACAATATTGATGAGTGTGCAAAAAGAGAGATCACATGGGACTAGGGTGATCATGGAAAGATTGACAGCTTATCACTCAGAGACCTTCCAGACTTTAAATTGCATCTTATCTGGCTGAAGCCCAGAATGCAGCCAGCCTCACTGGTCAGAGAGCTCCTCCACCAACCTTTTGGACTGGGCACGTACAGAGGATGGACGGTCTCAGAGCCTGAGGAAAGCTGTTCTGAAGAGAGCTTAAGTAGAACAAATGAAGACCAGAAAAGCAGAAGGCTTATTTTTGTTATGCCCTGACGTTCCGTGAAACTGGCTGAGATCTAGCTGTGTCACTCTGGGCAATGGTGGCATGCTCCAGACTGGTGTGTGCAGGACACAGAGGGGACTGTTCCTAGGCTAAGGCACAGGAAATCAAATCTGAAGAGGTAGAATTGTGGCTGAGACTACAAGTCAAATTGTGCTGTATACAAGAGCCTACTTGCATTTAGTAGGCATGTCCTTTTAGATCTCCTGCATAATGACATGTACTTGAGGGAAGCAAGCAAAATTTAAAAAAAAATCAATTTGAAAATCTAATTCTATGAACTTTATGGTGTTCCCATGTGATAAAAGTCAGATGTTGTTCTAGTATTACCCAGACCCAGGGAAGGAGACGTTACAGATTCTATAAAACCCAATATTGTAAAATTTTCTTACTTTCTAATTTTGTCACTTCAATCCAATAAACTACTTGCTTCTTTATAACTAATTTCAGACCTCACACGTGTCAGGCTTCCACCACATTAACTTCTTAATATTCCTCAATTGACAACATTTTATTTTTTATGTGGTATGAACAAAATGCATTACTTTGCATAGACTCAAAGACCATTAGAGAAGACACTTGTTTATTACCGTACTTGCTCATAGAGAAGAGGAGGAGAGAAAGAACCAAAATATATTTGGCATCTCTTCTGAAACAGATACATTACAACCCTAGTAGTGGGAGTTATTATTCCTATTTTACACATGAAGGACAGTGAAAATTAGTTTAAGTAATTTATTCAAAGCCATGCAGCTAGAATGTTAGAAGATCAGAATTTAAAGAGTAGTTTGATCATCTTCACATCCCTTGCTCTATTTCTCCTTTTCTGTCCCCTCTTCCTTCCTTCCTTTTCACTCTTAATCATTTAATCAACCATTGTTTATTGATGGTCTGCCTCATAGTAGCCATGATTTCAAGCACTGATGATATAATGATGAATAATTTATATCCTCAAGTAGCACAAAATTTTGAAGAGGATCCAGAAAGTAAGCAAACATCTAGAATATACTATGATAAGGTCAACAGTAGGAAAGGGACAGAGTTCTGTGGGGGAGAGTCTATCAGTAGAAACTTTCAACAAGTTTCAGTTAAGACTTGAATGGGGAGTTTAAAGATATTAAGAGAAATAGAGTGTATGGCCATTTCATATAGCGGAAACTGTTTATGAAACTCTGTATACGAGAGAGAAGCTATGGTGGATGCCTTGATGCATGATACACATCCTTTGAGAATGAAGAATTTTGCCCTCTGGCTGCTAGAAGTGTTGCAGCAGACAGATGTCAGCAAACAGCTGTTTTTAAGAGATGCTTTTATTAGAACTTCCTTGTTCAAGGTCACACCTTTTTCCTAGAGCAGACTGCATGCAGTGACTGCTCAACTGGGAATATAAAGAGCTAACCACCACTCTCTAACTCAAAGCTATTTTGAAGGACAGTCGCATCTTTAGAGCTCTCCATGGAATTAGCTACAGCCATCACTGAGATTGCATTGCAGTAGAGTTTAACCATCTGTCCAATCTTGCCTCCTTTCCTCACCTTCCATATGTATTAATCCAAAGAGATGTATTGATAAACAAATCTCCTAAACTCAGAATCTGCTTTCCAGGGAATCCATATTGTGACAGTGGCATAATTGAGGTTTTATACTTAAATATGAAGAATCCTGGAACTGGGTAGGATGAGATTTGGATAAAAGTGGAAGAGAGTTGTAAGAAATGCAGTGAGAGAAGCAGCCATGTTTCTCATCTTAAAGAATCATGTGACTGTGCAACCTCTCAAAGAACAGTACCTCCTAATAGCTGACCTCTGGAATAGGAGCTCTTTGAAACATGACAAAAGACTTTTCCGTCACCCTGCAGGCTAATTTTTTATCACATACTGTCACACATCACACTTATCAAAACTAGTTTTAGAGTTGATAAGTGTTAGTTCATCCATTGATGAACTCAATGGAAGCAGGGTGTGACTCTGCCATACATATATATATATATATATATATATATAATGACATACACACACACACACACACACACACATACACATTGCTGTGGCTTTCAGGCCTTGCACAACATCAGACATGCAGCAAGAGTTCAATATAAATTTGTGAAATCATGAAATGAATGTTTGCCATCACCCTACCAAGGGCAGTATATAATTTTGAAAAGAACTCCTTTTTAGCCAAGAGTATGGAACTTTATTCTTGGACTTAAAATATATAAGCCATCAATATCACTGAAAACAAATGGCATGTTATATCTGCATTAATGCAGTCAACTTCCACTTTTTCAGTGAGCATACCCTTGTTAAATTCACTGTATGGCTGTATTTTTTTTACTTACATCCTTAGAGGCACTCAGTTACATTACTGAGAATTTATATGAATTGGAAATTAGTCTATAGAAGGTCCTGGGTTGATGAAATGAGTTTATATCTGGAGGACCTTTGTCCACCTATAATATTTTATTAAAGTCTTAAATCCATGGTGACCAAGCCTTTCATTCAATAGAATTCATGAGATTTCTAGCAGCAATGGAGAGTTATAAATTTTCTGATCTTTTTAGAAAGTGGAAACCATCTGAAGGAGTTCTTAAGTGCAGATAGGATGAACCTGAGAGTTCTGAACAATGTTTACTCTTAGGCTCTGTAGAGATCATCATTGAAAATGTGAAACTCCTAGAAATGTGACAGTTTTGCTATAAGCAGTTCTTCTAAAGCAAGCACTAAGAGCATCTGGAGTGGGCAGGTGATCATCTCAACATCATGAGTTTATTATGAAGGGCTAAGCTGCCAGAAATGCAGAGGACACAAGATTTCTAGCTCAAAAATAATTTCTCTTTCCTTGATATTATTTATATATTTTTCACCACTTGGATCACCCAGGTTAATAACAATTGCCTCAAATATCCTCTCTACTAATGGACCTATTGTTGGTCCATTATGTGAATTTTTTGAAAAAGCAAGATCATAAATCCAGTGAAGATATTTTTCCATGATTTTGTATAGGATAGTTTATGATGCTACAGTGTGAGAACTGAGAATATGACAAAGATCAAAAATAATGCAGTCAATATTTGTAAAGAATAAAAGATTTTACCCTACTTGCAATGTCAAAAGTAAGCCTGTGCCACCTTTACATATCATGGCAGAGGACACAAGACTCCTAGGTCAGAGACTAAAGGCTGTTCTTCATGGCACAGCAAGTGGTGTGAGTTTCAGTATTGACAGCAGTTCTTTTTGTCCCTATATCCCCAGTACCATGAGTGTGATGCCAAAGAGGACCTGGATAAATGCTGTATATATCCAATGAGTTTGTGTCATTGCTGAGAAACCAAGTTCAGGAAACACTGGACTTATAAGAGAGCAAACATTGCTGGCAAACAGTCCCAACTTTTGCCGTAAAGGGAGATAACATCTTTTTTTAATCCCTGATCTAGAAATACATCTGCCCTCTACACTACAGAAAGATGGTTGCTGTATCTTTCAGTGTTGTTTTCTATACAAGTATCTTTAAAAGATAGCTTGGAATGGAAGGTGTCACTGTCTTTGCACAAAATGTGCAGAAATCCAAGCAAGACAAGGAGAAGTTTCTCCTAAGAGAAGGACTGTAAGCTTAAGTGTCTTTTCTTTTTAAAATGAGTATGTATATTTTTATAGCTTAGATACTATATGTAAGAGTTTGTACTTTATTATATTGCATTCAGTTCAGTTGAGTCGCTCAGCTGTGTCTGACTCTTTGCGACCCTACGAATCGCAGCATGCCAGGCCACCCTGTCCATCACCAACTCCCAGAGTTCACTCAGACTCACGTCCATCGAGTCAGTGATGCCATCCAGCCATCTCATTCTCTGTTGTCCCCTTCTTCTCCTGCCCCCAATCCCTACCAGCATCAGGGTCTATTTCCAATGAGTCAACTCTTCGCATGAGGTGGCCAAAGTACTGGAGTTTCAGCTTCAACATCAGTCCTTCCAAAGAAATCCCAGGGCTGATCTCCTTCAGAATGGTCTGGTTGGAACTCCTTGCAGTCCAAGGGACTCTCAAGAGTCTTCTCCAACACCACAGTTCAAAAGCATCAATTCTTCAGCGCTCAGCCTTCTTCACAGTCCAACTCTCACATCCATACACAACCACTGGAAAAACCATAACCTTGATTAGACGGACTTTTTGGCTAAGTAATGTCTCTGCTTTTCAGTATGCTATCTAGGTTGGTCATAACTTTCCTTCCAAGGAGTAAGCGTCTTTTAATTTCATGGCTGCAGTCACCATCTGCAGTGATTTTGGAGCCCAGAAAAATAAAGTCTGCCACTGTTTCCACTGTTTCCCCATCTATTTCCCATGAAGTGATGGGACCAGATGGTATGACCTTCGTTTTCTGAATGCTGAGCTTTAAGCCAGCTTTTTCACTCTCCTCTTTCACTTTCATTGAGAAGCTTTTTAGTTCCTCTTCACTTTCTGCCATAAGGGTGGTGTCATCTGCATATCTGAGGTTATTGATATTTCTCCTGGCAATCTTGATTCCAGCGTTTGCTTCTTCCAGCCCAGCGTTACTCATGATGTACTCTGCATATAAGTTAAATAAGCGGGGTGACAATATACAGCCTTGATGTACTCCTTTTCCTATTTGAAACCAGTTTGTTGTTCCACGTCCAGTTCTAACTGTTGCTTCCTGGCCTGCATATAGGTTTCTCAAGAGGCAGGTCAGGTGGTCTGGTATTCCCATCTCTTTCAGAATTTTCAACAGTTTATTGTGATCCACACAGTCAAAGGCTTTGGCATAGTCAATAAAGCAGAAATAGATGTTTTTCTGGAACTCTCTTGCATTTTCCATGATCCAGCAGATCTTGGCAATTTGATCTCTGGTCCCTCTGCCTTTTCTAAAACCAGCTTCAACATCTGGAAGGTTACGGTTCATGTACTGCTGAAGCCTGACTTAGAGAATTTTGAGCCTTACTTTACTAGCTTGTGAGATGACTGCAACTGTGTGGTAGTTTTTGCATTCTTTGTCATTGCCTTTCTTTGGGATTGGAATGAAAACTGACCTTTTCCAGTCCTGTGGCCACTGCTGAGTTTTCCAAATTTGCTGGCATATTGCGTGCAACACTTTCACAGCATCATCTTTCAGAATTTGAAATAGCTCTACTGGAATTCCATCATCTCCACGAGCTTTGTTCGTAGTGATGCTTTCTAAGGCCCACTTGACTTCACATTCCAGGGTGTCTGGCTCTAGATGAGTGATCACACCCTCGTGATTATGTTGGTCTTAAAGATCTTTTTTTGTACAGTTCTTCTGTGTATTCTTGCCACCTCTTCTTAATATTTTCTGCTTCTGTTAGGTCCATACCATTTCTGTCCTTTATTGAGCCCATCTTTGCATGAAATGTTCCCTTGGTATCTCTAATTTTCTTGAAGAGATCTCTAGTCTTTCCCATTCTGTTGTTTTCCTCTATTTCTTTGCACTGATCGCTGAAGAAGGCTTTCTTATCTCTTCTTGCTATTCTTTGGAACTCTGCATTCAGATGCTTATATCTTTCCTTTTCTCCTTTGGTTTTCATGTCTCTTCTTTTCACAGCTATTTGTAAGGCCTCCCTAGACAGCCATTTTGCTTTTTTGCATTTCTTTTCTATGGGGATGGTCTTGATCCCTGTCTCCTGTACAATGTCACAAACCTCATTCCATAGTTCATCACGCACTCTATCTATCAGATCTAGGAGCTTAAATCTATTTCTCACTTCCACTGTATAATCATAAGGGATTTGATTTAGGTTATACCTGAATGGTCTAGTGGTTTTCCCTACTTGTTCAATTTAAGTCTGAATTTGTCAATAAATAGATCATGATCTGAGCCACAGTCAGCTCCCAGTCTTGTTTTTGTTGACTGTATAGAGCTTCTCCATCTTTGGCTGCAAAGAATATAATCAGTCTGATTTTGGGTTGACCATCTGGTGATGTCCATGTGTAGAGTCTTTTCTTGTGTTGTTGGAAGAGGGTGTTTGCTATGACCAGTGCATTTTTTTGGCAAAACTCTGTTAGTCTTTGCCTTGCTTCATTCTGCATTCCAAGGCCAAATTTACCTGTTACTCCAGGTGTTTCTTGACTTCCTACTTTTGCATTCCAGTCCCCTATAATGAAAAGGACATCTTTTTTTGGGTGTTAGCTCTAAAAGGTCTTGTAGGTCTTCATAGAACTGTTCAACTTCAGCTTCTTCAGCATTACTGGTTGGGGCATAGACTTGGATTACTCTGATATTGAGTAGTTTACCTGGGAAAAGAACAGAGATCATTCTGTTTTTGAGACTGCATCCAAGTACTGCATTTCCGACTCTTTCGTTGACAATGATGGCTACTCCATTTCTTCTAAGGGATTCCTGTCTGCAGTAGTAGAGTACTATGTTATAAGAAAGACAAGGGTACTGTTAAACTCAGCTATGTAAAAACAAAAACAAAGTAGGAAAACAAGGAACTAAAAATGAAGCATACAACTAGAATTTAAAAACCCTATGTTCTGTCACCCCCTACTTCACCTTCAGTAGTGAAATGATTATGCGAGTAATGAAAATACTATTCCAGTTTTATAAACACTTACGAGGTACTGCGTAAGCATTTACAAGTGCTATGTAACTTAATACAGTAACTATAAGAAATGCAGTACAACACTTTATCTGTATTTAAAATAAACAGTGTGTCAATGAGTTCAAAAGTTAAGAACACCATTGTTACTTTGTGACTTGTCTCAATCTTTCAAACTCATTGCAGGAGACAACATAGATTCCATATTTCTCCAAGACTAAGAGCTAAGAAGTTGTTGTAAAGTTAATAAAAGCTTAATGACAGTTTGTGATATTCCAGCTGAAAGTCCCCCATCTTCTTCCACTCAAGAAAAGGTAACATAATGTAAGTAACTGAAATGACTTTTTTATGAAGGTAATTTTAAATCCATCTAATTAAGTAATTCTTAAAATGTGTTCCTTTATAAGAGATAGCAAATTATCTCTGTAACATGTTAAAACTGAGTATAATATATCAGTTGTATTAATAACTTTATGATAATTAAGTCCTTCCCCAGTGAAGTGTGTAAAATATAATAACATAGAACCATTATTCGGTAGGTACGTACGGGTTTATAATTATTTGGTATGCCCATTGAATATTATAAGCCTCTCTTGAAGTAAGGACCTTCTGTCTAGGTAGTTTATATGGCTAACCTTTTCTTTAATTGTGGGGAAGGGAAGTGAGAAGGAGGTAACAATTCTAGAAGACAAAGCTTCCTATTGATACAAATGCAACATGCCAGATAGCCCTTCTTCACACATTTCCTCTTATTTTTCCTTTCTATCTTCAGCCCTCTTTCTTCTCTTCCATTCCTGGAATTATGTAAGGCAGAAAGAGTATTAAAACTATTAGTTGAAGCAGATTCAGGAATCAGAGACTGAACCAGAGAAAAGAGGCTGTCCATGTAGGAGTCTACACAGTGTCAAGATTAGTGCCAAATAGGGTCAGGAGACCAGCCCGAGGCAGCTGAAATGATAGAGATGGTTATGTACTGAGTTATTTGATTAAATGATATCCATACAGAGGATAATGAAAGCCAAGCTTCTTCTTGTCAGACAGAGAATGGAAGAACAAGTATGGAAAAGAGAAAAATGGAACGACCTCTGTGGTATTGAATTGGAATTTTAGGTATCAATGTGAATTTATAGTTTTAATATATAGACAAAATGTAATAAAGTTTGGGATGTTTACAGAGTTTGAAAATACCTCCTTACAAACTACATAAAGTCACAAATATAAAATTACAACGCTTTTATAGTGGAAAAGGTAGCACTTTTATAGTAGAAAAGCCTGGTACATAGCACCTTAGCCATATACTCACAAAGTATGCATTATCAGTTGAGGGGTAAGTTAAATTTGTTACCTGATACATACAATGCAACAAGAAGAACAAAGCTCAGTTCTGTACTAATCTTCACAAAGAGGCAGCCTTAGTGGCAAGGAAGAGAAAATACCACACAGCTTCAAATCAAGAGAAACTTTTAGAAAACACCTGGTCTGTAATCGCCCAAAATGACAAATTCATAAAAGTTACTGAAAGACTGAGAATGACTCCAAACTAAAGAATGCCTGAAGAGATCTAACAAAAGGCAATCAAACCATAATTCTGAACTGAATTTCTGTGCCACTAACGTTGTCACTGGGACACTGAGAAAACTTGAATCAGATCTAAGGATTGATGGTAGTAATGTGTCAATGTTAATTTCCTAGGTTGATGGATGTGTGGGGTTACAAAGGCGGGTGTTCTGATTTGTAGTCAATACACACTGAAAGGATAATGGAGCTGGTAGGGCATCAGGTTGACAACTTGATCTTAGATTGTTCAGGAGAAAAAAAATGTACTTTACATTCTCCTTGCAACTTTCCATACATAGAGATTTCTTCTGTGCTTAGAGTTCTGATTACTTTTTTTAAAAATTTATTGAAATATTACTTCATTTACAATGTTGTTAGTTTTAGGTGTACAGCAAAGTGATTCAGTTATAGATCCATTTATATATCTTTTTTTCAGATTCTTTTGCCTTATAGAATATTATAAAATTTTGAGTAAAGTTGCCTGTGCTAAATAGTAGGTTCTTGCTAATTATCTATGTTATATATAGTAGTGTGTATGTGTTAAACCCAAACTCCTAATTTCTCTCTCCCTCTTCCCCTTTGGTAACCATGAGTTTGTTTTCTGTGTCTGTGGGTCTATTTCTATTTTGTATACAAGTTCATTTGTATCATTTTTTTAGATTCCACTGATAAGAGATATAGTATTTGTCATTCTCTGACTTACTTCACTCAGTATAATAATCTCTAGGTCCAACCATGTTGTTGCAAATAGTATCATTTCATTCTTTTTATTACTTCATGGCAAATAGATGGGGAAACAGTGGCTGACTTTATTTTTGAGGGGCTCCAAAATCACTGCAGATGCTGACTGCAGCCATGAAATTAAAAGACAATTACTCCTTGGAAGGAAAGTTATAACCAACCTAGACAGCATATTAAAAAGCAGAGACATTACTTTGTCAATAAAGGTCCATCTAGTCAAGGCTATGGTTTTTCAAGGGGTCATGTATGGATGTGAGAGTGGGACTGTGAAGAAAGCTCAGTGCCGAAGAATTGATGCTTTTGAACTGTGGTGTTGGAGAAGGCTCTTGAGAGTCCCTTGGACTGCAAGGATATCCAATCAGTCCATTCTGAAGGAGATCAGTCCTGGGTGTTCATTGGAAGGACTGATGTTGAAGCTGAAACTCCAGTACTTTGGCCACCTCATGCGAAGAGCTGACTCATTTAAAAAGACCCTAATGCTGGGAGAGATTGAGGGCAGGAGGAGAAGGGAATGACAGAGGATGAAATGGTTGGATGACATCACCGACTCAATGGATATCGGTTTGGGTGGACTCCGGGAGTTGGTGATGGGCAGGGAGGCCTGGTATGCTGCAGTTCATGGGGTCGCAAAGAGTCGGACACAATTCAGCAACTGAACTGAACTGGATACCCCATTGTATAAATATACCACATCAAATACAGTTGAACCTTGAACAACACTGGTTTGAACTGTGCAGGTCCACTTATACTTAGAATTTTTTTCAAGAAATATGCTACAGTAATACATGATCCAAGGTTGGTTGAATCTGTGACTGGAGAACCACTGATATGGAGTGCTGTTTGTAAAGTTACATGTGGATTTTCAGTTGTGCAACCCATGCCTTGTTCAAGGGTCAACTGTATGTATATATAAATTAAAAGTAATAGATAAACAAATAAACATATATGAGAGAAGCTGTTCACACCAATTAAGGACTAATAGCAAGAACTATCTGTTGAATAACTAGCAAGAACAATCAACTATCTATAACCAAATACAGGGTCATTTCAGCTGTTAAACAAAAAGAAGATGCTTAGGATCTTGGAAAATAGCCAAGACATGAAAAATACACAGACAAAATTATCAAGTTGAAATAAGCCGTGAAATAAAAATTAGTAAGTATTTAAGTAAGCATATTATGTCAACCTAATTAACTGCTAGATTTAGTATTTGTAAAATTTTCACTACATTTTAAAGCAGCTTGAAGGTTCGATTTCTTACAGTGAATGATCTCCCAGGCTTGTGCAATAATTGCTAAAAAAAAAAAAATCAGTCAACCATAAATTAAATTAATTTATCAGTGCTAAGCAGTTTCCAAAGTGAAGTAACAAAAATCTTTTCAAATTTTTGGAGCAGAAATTAAATTCATTGTAGGAGGGACATGTATTTTTAATAACTTTCATATTGTATTCAGTAGAGTTTCCAAAGGTGTAAAGATAGCCTTCCCAAAGTCATCTGGAAAACAGTTTGATACCTGTTAATCAGATAATGTGACTTGATCAAGAAAGAAAATTCTAACATCTTGCTTTAAAAAACCTGACAAATATGAGATAAGGGATTTTTAGATTGAGAAGTCTCCTTACCTGGGTAGATAAACCAACACTATCCAGGTGAAAGAAAAAAAAAACTTAGCCACTCAGTCACGTCTGACTCTTTGTGATCCCTCCCATGCAATGTAGCCCGCCAGGCTCCTCTGTCCGTGGAATTCTCCAGGCAAGAATACTGGAGTGGATTGCCATGCCCTTCTCCAGGGGATCTTCCCAACCCAGGGATTGAACTCAGATCTCTTGCATTGCTGGCATATTCTTTACCATTTGAGCTCCCTGGGAAGCCCAGACTGCCGCTTAAAAATAACTCACTTTCCTTAATCTCCTAATTCTCTATTAGCCTCAATGACTGTCAATGCTGTTTGTCCAAAGACCACCAGGAGCACGCCTGTGGCTAAGCTAGTGTTTTTTTACTTATTGCAACCAAGGGGAAGACACATTATAGGGAATCATGAGGTGTCTAAGTAAGATGATGTAAGAAATAACTTATTAAAGGACGTGGGCTTGAAGTGGGTGATTTGGTGGAAGATCTAAAAGAGCAAGGATTTGCTCTAAAGTTGGTCTGTCAGAAAGTGGGAGAGACTATGATTAAATATTTCCATAAATCCTATTTACTTATAAGGGGACTATCAAGAGAATAAAAGAATATATGAGTTAATTTCAAGTAACTTTCGATACTGATTTCTTACATAATTCCAGTGACGAGAACATATTCTGTATGATTTCAATACCTGCAGACTACGACATTTTTGCATCTTATTTTATGTCGCTGGATATGTTCCAGTGTCTTCTAATTTATAGTCTATGGGAACTTAAATGAAATTTGTATCCTAGAAAACAAAAAAAGAATAAAGGAACCAATTGTAAAGAAATAGCATTCCCTCATTTTGGCCAAGAGAGAGATGCATGTATAGTGTGAGTTGTATAACGGCTACGTTTTGCTGTCACTTTTTGATGGCCTCAAAATGACCTTCTTTGATGCTGATGTTCTTTGAAACATTTTATGTTCAATGGAGGAGAAACAGTTTTAGGTATAAGCATCAGACCCACTTGTTATAACACTGAGCCCAACCTGTGAGCATCACACAAGTTTCCAGGTGTCAATATTTTGTCTTAATTCTGGGCGGGACTTATTTGTTCAAAAGTAAATGCTTTGCACAGGGAATGTAGGCAATATTTTATAACTTTAAATGGATCATAACCTATAAAAATATTCAATCACTATGTTGTACACCTGAAACAAATATAATATTGTAAGTGAATTATACTTCAATTTAAAAAAAAATGTGAATACTTCATAGCACACGTTTCCAGTCTCTTCCCTTTTCACTATTTATCTTACTATTACTTCTGCTTTTAGGGGTATTCTGGAAGAATTGGAATGCAGTGGACAAAAACAGAGCATCTGTAGATGTATGACTGTCTTGGTTGAAAATGAAAATTTGCCTCCTCTGGTTTCTGTAAATTTGAGCAACTAACATCACATTGCTAAGCCCCAGGTCCTCCATCTGTAAAATGGGATTAAGTTTGTAAGATTGCCTAAATGATATGAGGTATATACAGTGCTTACCATAGTATCTGACAGAGTGAGTGTGAAGTAAAAGCTCTTAACAATCACTCTCACTATAGACTCACTAGTAATTGTAATCCAAATCAATTCCTTCACTGTGTGGTGAATTTATCAATGTCCTATAAGCTCCTAGTCCAAATCAGTTAGTCAACAAATATCTGTTAATCTTCTACTGTTTTAGGTACTAAGAATGTAGTCTTGAATTTTCAGGGACTTTAGTTTCCAACTAGGGAGACTAGTAACAAGCAAAACAATAGCTAAGATGTTTGTACAAAAATAAAACTAAAAGAATTTCTATAGTGACTGAGAATATTTCATCAGGAAAGTCCTTTACATTTAAGCAAAAGTAGGGGTAACAAGAAGAAATCAGCTACATACATATCTAGGGAAGCACCTTAGTAGAAGGAACTTAGGTAGCAGAGCCTTAAGAGATGGACCTATCAGCAGTCCCCTCAAATGTACCATTTGATATCCCCTTGCTTAAAAATGGAACTTGAACTAGTCATTAAGAGTCTTGAGTATTGGAATTGATGTCCTAAGAAGAGAAATACTCAATTCCAGGATTTTATCAGTTGTTCAAAGTATCACTAATATAGATATAACTTTTCCTAATGAGTATAATCACGGCTGCAACAATTGTATACATTCATTTAGAAGACATTCCACTCAGAGAAACCTCAAAATATGAAGGGAAAGCATTCTTTGAACCAGTAAATTTCTACCATTTATTAGAGTACTTACTATGTGCCAGTCACTGAGTGACAGGCTTCACCACTATTATTTCAAGCAATTTTCACAGCACCAATATGGAATAAATACCTTGTTATCTTTAGTTTTTAGTGAAGAAACTGGAGTCCTGAAAAGTTAAAAAAACTTGCCCAAGGTCACACATTGATGAATGACAGACAAGAACTCAAATTTTGTCTCATCTCAACATCTTTTCCCTCAAATACTCTGTGACCAGAGCAAGCCTTTCACCCTCTCTGGGCTTCGGTCAGTTTGTAATCGGCAGGACGAGTCATTTTATTTACTTACACACTCATTATTGAAGAATAGTTGATGTACAATATTATAGAAGTTACAAGTGTACAGTATAGTGATCACAGTTTTGAAGGTCATACTCCATTTATAACTATTATCAAATATTGACTATATTCCCTGTGTTATAGTTTATCCTTGTAGCTTATTTTATACGTGCTAGTCTGTACTCTTACTCCCTTATCCCTATATTGTCATTCCCTCCTTCCTTCTCCCCACTAGTTTGTTCTCTTGAGAGTTTAGTTCTTCTGTGTTATATTCACTAGTTTGTTGTATTTTTTAGTTTCCACATGTGACATCATACAGTATTTGTCTTTCTCTGACTTGCTTGACTTAGCATGATGCACTCTAAGTCCATCCTTATTGTTGCAAATAGTAACATTTCATTTTCTTTTTGACTGAGTTGTATCCCATTATATGTGTTCTCTGCATCTTCTTTATCCATTCATCTGTTGAAGGCCTCTTAGGCTGCTCCCATTTCTTGGCAATTGTACATAATGCTGCAGTGGACATTGTGGCCACCTGATGCAAAGAGCTGACTCATTGGAAAAGACCCTGATGCTTGGAAAGACTGAGGGCAGAAGGAGAAGGGGACGACAGGGGATGAGATGGTTGGATGGCATCATCGACTCAATGGACATGGGTTTGGGTGGACTCTGGGAGTTGGTGATAGACAGGGAGGCCTGGCGTGCTGCGGTTCATGGGGTCAAAAAGAGTTGGACATGACTGAGCGACTGACTGAATTGGACATTGTGGTGCGTGTATCTTTTCAAATTAGTGCTTTTGTGGGTTTTTTGATATATACCAGGAGTAGAATTTCTGGGTCATATTATAGTTCTGTTTTTAGTGCTTTGAACCTCCATACATTTTTCCACAGTGGCTGCACCAATTTACATTCCCACCAGCATGATACAAGTGTTCCCTTGTCTTCACATCCTCACCAACATTTGGTATTTCTGTTAGGATGAATCATTTAAAATAGACATGAAGTCCCTCCTTCCAACATTAATGCCTATGAATGTTTAAAGGATACTAATTCATAGACTATAACCAAACATCTCTGTCTTGGAAAGCAGCAATATTTGTTTGTGAACACCATTTATATGAATTGATTATTCTCAAACTGTAGCAGTTAATCAAACTGAAGCCTGCATCAGAGCCAGTTGGAGGGCTTCACTCAGTCGGTCTGGAAGTGGCCAGAGAATTTTCATTTTTAATTAGTTCCCACTTGATGCTGATTTTGCTAGTCTGGGAACCCACTTTGACAAGCACTGGTATAAATACAGGGCAAGCTAGCCAGGTGAAATGTGTGTTTGTCCTTTTATGTGAATGACCTGTTTGGGATTGAGATTGGAAACTTGCTTTTATTAAATGTTTCCAGAATAAATGCCCTATTTCTGAGTGTTTTTAAAAGCATACTAAGATTTTTTTTTTTAATACCTTATGTAACAGAAGAGCTTGGACTCTAAGCTCAATTATCTAACTTCTAGCAGGAGACCTTTTACCATATGGTTAAGTATAAATACTGCAAAGGTAATTTTCTTTGGTGGGGGCACAGATTTTATACCCACATTTGTTTTTCACTTAACACTCAGAGTGATCTTTCTTTAAAATATATAACTCTTTTCAAAATATGTAGCTTCCCTACTTAAAAATGTTTGGTAGCTTTCAACTGCCCTTAGGATAAGGTACAAAATTTTTAACATACCTTGTACATTTATCAAATAATGTACTTGCTCACCAAGCATCAACTGCACAGGATGTCTTTCAAGTTTTAGGTTTGCACAGGTTCTTTCTCTCCTTGCAGGGACATGTACAAAGCTGGTCACTTGGCTGGCCTGCAAAGGCCCGATGCCTTATCCCCATCACAACTCCTATTTTCCTAGCAAGTTCTTATTGATCCCCACGTAAGTGTTTAAATGCCCTTTCCTTAGAAAAATGACCTTTCTGATAGCCAATCTTTGCCTTCAGTAGGTTAATCTCTCAATAAAAAAAAAAAAAAAACCTGTGTTCTTCAAAGGACTGGAAAATCTATAACCAAATATTTAATTGAATCATTTGTTTAATAAAACTGCCCCCCTTTCCAGTTAATTCTTTAAATTCTTCCAGAACATTGAACATATTTGCATCATTTCATTGTGAAACCCCAGTGCTTAGCACAGTGCCTAGCACCCAGGAGGCACAAAAACACCTATTTCTTAAATGACTAAATGAATGAACTAATGAACTTGGAAACAAACCACACCTTATAAATGTATGAAAATCCTGGAGGCATTCCTTTTGGGCTTAATAGACCTTACAAGACCTAACATTTTAAATAATTTTGCTATGATGTGGATTTATATTTTAATGCCTTAAGTTGGTTTGAATATTAAAGTAACATCTGGAGCTTTTTGAACTCTTGAGATAGAGCACTGTCTACACACATTTGTCCCATAAATGAGTCTGTTCTGTGTTCTCCCCAGAGCAGGGTGACATAACAAAGGCATGCTCTCTGGCTGTAGCAAGAAGGGAGCATCTACAGAGACTGTTGTATTAAAATGCTGTTTCTTACTAATGAGAAAAAGATGACTCAGAACACTCAGAGACCTGAAAGCTCCCAAGATGAATTCCAAATTCCTCCTTTCATTTGTTAGTATGCAGCAGAACTGGTAAAGATTAAAGAATATGGTTCCTTCTTTAAAGACCTCCTTTATCTCCTTTTGTGAAACAGTCAATAGGGACAAGATCAGTGAAACAATGAAAATGTTTACTTGCATGAATGTGTATTTTGTGACCTCGTTATTAGAAAAACAAATTAGAGAACATGGATAGGACTGTGACTTGAGTGATTTTGCCTGGACATAACTAACCTAGTTTTCTAGAAAATCTTGGCATCTGTAGCTTTTGTGACAGAATCTACAATATTATTCCCAGAAATTAGTTGGATGCCACTCAACATTGTTGATTTCCATTTGGTGAATAAAATGAAGACAGTGTGAGAGGTCTCCAGGTACCGTGGATGATAAAAGAATCTCAAGCATTTTTTCTAAAAGGTGAAAATCAAATACCCTTGGGAGGTATTGGCATACGTACTGCTTGAAAGGGCAAAATCTGCTTCTCTCCTCAAATTTGGCTGTGGAGGTCACCTTGATTGCATCAGGCTTTACAAAAGGCCAAACATTTAAATCTGTCCATTGTTTGAATCCTTCTCATCCTCTGAGTTTTAAACTCAGCAAATAATCAGAACCCAGAGCCACGTTTTGTGCCTTATCACTCTGTACTTTCTTCTGTCTCTTGTCTTGATCTCAGAACAAAATCAACTTTCCCCTCATGGCCATTCTTCATGACTATCTCACCTAAGTCCCCCTTTACCATTATTTCCTGTTTCAACCATTTGCTTTAATTTAGAGAATCTACTGCAATTTATTATTTACTTTTCTAACTCTTCTTTTAAAAAAAATCTTATATATCAGAAGGGTAGGGACCATGTTCTTTTTTTTTTTTCCCCTTCCTGTCTTTGTATCTACAATTCCAAGATATAATGAAATTAATGTTATTGAGTAGAGAACATTTAAAATACAAACTGAAAATAGAGGCAGTGGTGGAGCAATCAAGCTAAAAAGACCTATATTAGGCTATTTGAACAAATGATTTGGGAAGTTGAGTGGCTTCAGGGATGACAAGATTCAGGGTATATTCATGGACGTGGATCGTGGGGCCATTAAGAAAATTTTGGAGAGGAGAAAGAAATGGAACTGAGAAGCAAGTGTGCTGGAAAGGTTGTATATGTGTGTAGGCACATGTACGTGTGCAGGGCATTATCCATCATGATGGCAGGGAGCCAGTGGGAGAAAGCCCCTGAGAGATACCATGTGCTGTGTTTATCACTCAGTTGTGTCTGACTCTTTGCAACCCCATGGACTATAGTGTGCCAGGCTACTCTGTCCATGGAGATTCTCCAAGCAATAATACTGGAGTGGGTTGCCATTTCCTCCTCCAGGGGATCTTTCCAACTCAGGGATCAAACCCAGGTCTCCCACACTGCAGGTAGATTCTTTACCAACTGGCCACAAGGGAAGCCATGATGATGGTGACAGCCACCAGTGAGAATCCATGGTTTTTAATAAATAGAAAGAAACAACTCATAGACAGGTGGATAACACTAACTAGGACATTTCCCACACCTTAGCTTTTCTAAATTGTGAGATGAACATACTGTTAAAAATTACTCATATGAATAATATCTTACGGTGTGTGGCGCCCTTAGTAGTATCTGTACAGTGCAGCAAAGGCAAAATGCAAAGGCAGCTCTTAGACACTGTTGGTCCTAATTGTTTTCTGAGTGAATGTTTGGTTTTAGCATTACTCAAATAAATGAAA
The DNA here is from genome assembly GCF_014754425.2 of Oryx dammah. Taxonomy (NCBI): domain Eukaryota; kingdom Metazoa; phylum Chordata; class Mammalia; order Artiodactyla; family Bovidae; genus Oryx; species Oryx dammah. The sequence goes on from NW_024070189.1 coordinate 36,243,446, forward strand.
TGCATCAATTCTTACCTCCAAGTTTAAAGTTACATTCAGATAATCAGCCAAAGGAAAAGACAAGATTCAGGATGTCTTGCTGTTACTATTTTTCATAACCTTTCAGCTGACAGATGGCCCTTGAATTTCTTCTCCTCCCCCCACCCTTCTGCTTTGCTAAGTCAGTCTTCCATTTTCACATCCCTGAGATCTGGAGGGGCTCAGCTGTCTGAGCTATTTTTTGTGTGTTTACATGGCATCTCTCATTGTAGTCTTTTTGAAGAACGTTAACAATCTTCAAGAAGAATGGTCCTCCATTTTTTCCCAGCTGGAAAATGCTAAGTGCAGGGAGAGCCAAAAATAAGGGTAGAATCCTCTGGCAAGAAGATTCTATACACTATCTTTTCCTATACACTATCTTCCCCTATACACTATCTTTTTGTTCATATTTTTCTTCCTCTGTCTATCTTTCTGTTCATATTTTTCAGTTAGAAATGGCAGGGCTTTTAAGTGACATGGTTTCTGATGGAACTTTCAGATATTCTGCCTCTTTTTATTTCATTATCTACACTTGGACATAGAAGAAAAATAGGCTGAGGTTTTGTGGCTACAGTATAAAGTGTCTCTTCTATTTGGGGAGGTCTTTTCAAAATTCCCTGGTAGAAATTCATCACTCTTATTCCCATTAACATCATAACTAACCCGAGGACCTCTGTAATAGCAGTTAACTCACTCTGTACACCTGTGTCCTCTACTAGATTATGAGCTCTTTGTGGGCCAAATGCTAATTTTCTTAATCTTGCAATGACCTACAGCTACCCCAGTACTTGGTAATTCATAATAGCAAACATTTATTGAATATTATTATGTCTCCAAAAAATCTAAATAATGTTATTCATTCATTTAACTCTCTAAAAACAAAAAGATAGGTACTATATTGATCTGAATTTTCTAAATGCCAAATTTAAAGCATATTGAGGTAAAATTCATCCACATGGCATGTCCTTAAGAGGTAGAACCAGAATTCAAAAAGTCTACTTCCAGAATCTGTTCTCTTCACTACCGCACTGTCACTCAACAAGTATTTATTTAGCACGAGCCATGTTCTATGTCTTGTAGTCATCGCTGGAAATCTTCCAGAATCTTGTGATAGCGTGTACTCATGGGGTTGGATGTAGAAAGTGACTTATGTAAGAGAAAGTACATATTGATTTTGAAAAGCTTATGAATTAGGACTTTTTTTTTTTTGCTTTCTAGGAAATATTTATTTTGGTAGGCACTTAAGCTTAGATTTATATGGAAATAAATTTAATGTAAATAAAATGACTTCTACTTAAAACTACTAAATAATATGTAGATTCCTAAAGAATTAGATACCTTGAATGTACCTAGAATAGCATTTCTCAAAATTTTAGTTGCAAAATCCCTTTACAATCTTAAAAATATTGACTCATAGAAATTGTGTACATTAATTATATCTATCAATATTTACTACATTGTAAAAAGACTAAGAAATGTTTAACATTTTATTTATTAACTTGAAAATAGCAATCATAAACTCATCATATTAACATAAAGAACGTGCTAATAGCTTCAAACAATGAGAAATCAAATTAACAATGGCTTAATCCTTGGAATATTTACTGTTTACCTAAGAAGAAATTCAGAAGTAGGCAGTGTTGAGCTTACTTTTTGGCTCTCAGTGTCATCAGTGACCCTGTCTTCTTTGATCTTTCTGTTCTACCTCTCTCAGTAGAATGTTCCTTTCACGGTTTTAAGGTGGCACCTCAGCTTTAAATAAACATCACAACTACAGCTAGACCCAGAGCTAGAAACAAGGAAGGATATCCTCTTTGGCATTTCCAGCTACTTTTTCCTTTATGTCTCATTAGTTTGGCAACTGGTGAAGGGTACTAGCACGTTAGTGATTAGATTACATTGATCATGATGGGTATCCACAGCAAAACAGTTCTCTTTATTAGAAAGAAAGGGGAGGATGAGTGTTGAATAGATTCAATCATGTCTACCATTGAGAAAACCCCAAACCTTAGCTGGATCTAGCAATTACTGGAGAGTTTGGAATAGTTTCCTCTGAAAGAAATGGCATCTCTCTAAGATAGTAGAAACTGTTAAGTAAGAATATATGTTGAGGGTGAGGGAGATAATTCTAGGCAAAAGAATTGTGTATGAAGCCCAGAATCAAGAGAGAGCTTAGCATTCTTGATAATATTAAAAAGTCTATAGGTATTAAGAATGCCTGGACTAAAGACAAAGGTAAGTCACAGGGAAGAGGCTTAGTATGCAGTCAGGAGTCCTATAATAGAGGACCTTATAAGTCACTTTAGAATTGGGGACTTTATAATTCAGCAGAATGGAATGGAAAGACATTTAGAGTCTCATAAAATAATTACTGAATAAATGTTGCATAAATAACTAAAGACAAGAGTTAATAATATTTATAGTATTCTTTGAGGCATATTGTAAGAGATTTCAGTCTGTATAATATTGTTGTTTCTTCAAAACACATATTTCTACCAGCCCTCTTAAAATGTATTTTATTGTGTGGCCCTTATGTAATATGATATGACAAACACTTGGAACGTTTGTAAAGAAAAGAAACCAAGGCTATTTTCAAGACAGTTCTCTCTTCTCGTTTTCTTATGCTTTTCTTCTAAAATCAACTAGTAAAACGTCAATCCTTTGGAAAGTGAGAGGGGAAAGGAGCTCTGATGTGTTCTATGGAAAGCAGTCTCCTGGGGCAGAAAGCAGGAGGGGAGGGATGAAACTGTGTGCAGACTGTGTGTCTTAATAAATGTGTGTTCAAATGTGTGTACATACTGTTGTTTTGTATAAAAGGGAACAACTTAGGTAGAAAGTTTTGGATGGTAGATAGGATGCTATCACTGTAAAGCTCAGAAAACAGTGGAAAGTATTAGCATTATGCTGATGATGGATTGGAATTAAATTAATGTTTTACTCAGACGTGCTGCATCTTTGTTTTCCTTGAAACTTGGTATGTTTCCAAGGGGTGCAGGTCATAATGGGGATTGTAAGCCTCTTAAAGCAAGTAGTGAAAAGAGATGCTTTGAACTTGGGCGAATGTTATATGGGTTTTCATCAGTATTTCCTTGATATATGACATGCCCAGTTTCAGTAAGTATGTACGGAAGCAGTGTTCTAGTTACTTAGAATGATTCAAAGAATATGAACATATTTTCTACCACTGGGAGTTTACAGGCAATTTATAAACTTTAAAAATTTTATCCTGTGCAGTAAAATAATGTTCCCAGAATTTAATTTCTTCTTTGAAGTCTTCTTCACAAGGCCCAAATGAGGAGTTTTAAAGCATGAAATGATTATCAGCCTACACCAAAATCAAAGTTCAAAACTTAAAACATTTCCAAATGAATAGAATTTGGGGTTATAAGATGTAGCCTACTGAAAAAGAAATTAAAGACTATACTATGATATACATAAAAATTCCATAATGATCTGTCACAGTTCTTTGGCATCAGAAATAAATCCATGATACTGAAGTTAGCTAAGAGTACAGAGTTGGTGGAAAATGAACAGTTACCATGGCAACTAGATTTGAGATTCACAAGGTGAGTTTTAACCTAAGGCTCCTATCTTGGGACTGAATACATGAAAGTGATTAGATAACTAAATTGCTGAGGCAGCATGTGAGAAACACAAGCATATTTAAGGCAAAAATCTCTTCCAAATATAAATCATTTTCAGTTATAAACAGAATCGGAGTAATACCAGACTATACTGAGTGGTGACTTTCCTTTTAACTGTTACATGTGAAGGTGTGTGTTCTTTCTTTTCATTCAGGGCAAGATATTTCTTTTCGAAGTTGTTATTGAATTGCGTAAAATGCAACTATACAGAGCTTCCTTATCTATACGGTGAAAGCCTTGGAATATATGACATTTCAGTATCCTAATTAGGTGGATGCTGTTGGTTTAGAATTCCAGAATTTAGCAGTAGTTTGAGGAGGCCTTTTTCTTTCTTCCTCAGTAGATTTAAATGTTCTTCTCACAGTTGTTTGGCATATGTCTTAGGGGTGGGATAACTTGGGGCAAGTGTGAAATACCTGTTCAAATTGGATTAATCTAGAAAATAAAGTGCTTTTATTAGAAGAATTCAGTGTTAGCATATGGACTTCAAGGCAGGGAAGTGGTGTCATTAATCCTGACTACAGAAGGAGGCTCCCCTTTTTCTGTTATCATCTGGGTCACATATGAGTGTCTCTTACTAGAAAAAACTAAACCAGAGTCCTATTGGCAAGGAGATTTGAACCACAGGTACCATGCAACTACTCATGCCCTAAGGACCTGATCATACTGCATCCATTTTCAAATCTTCCACTTCACCTGGGTGATACAGCTCTGCTGTGAATTTCTGCCTTACGGATTATTGATTATGATAGGCAGCTCAGATTGCAGAGTCACTTGATGTTCCACAGGTATAAGTTTGTACTATCAAAGTCCAACAGCAAGCCAGAACAATTGTTTTTTTGCAGAAAGAAAAATAGAAATGTTCATGACTTTGTTCAGCACTTGCCAGTGTACACCAGGTATTTCTTATAGACCGTGGTGGAGAGTCTGTGGGTTTCCCCAGTGGCTCAGTGGTAAAGAATCTGCCTGCAATGCAAGAACCACACGAGACACAGGTCCAATCCCTGGATCAGGAAGACCCCCTGGAGGAGGGCATGGCAACCCACTCTAGCGTTCTTGCCTGGAGAATTCCATGGACAGAGGAGCCAGGTGAGCTACTGTCCAAAGGGTCACAAAGAGTCACATGAATGAAGTGACAGCGCGCATGCACGTACGCACACAGAGGGTCTATAGAACATCCACAGTTGCCACCTGTGCATGTGGCAAGACTGCATTTACTGAGTCAAGTCCTACAGGCAAAGGAGAAGAGCAGCTTTCTCTGTAGAGAAGACCAGCTTCGGGGTCTTTGTTTAAGCAAACAAACATGTTAAGAATCACAAACAAATCTCAAAAATTAATGTTATTCTAATACATTTAAAATTTTAACAAAGTACCTAATTTCCTAGAAAATTTTATAATTTACCAAAACTCATTTCAGAAGTAGAAAACCCAAAAAAATGCCCATTTTAATTAAAGCAATAGAATTATTTGTTTAAAAACAATTCAAGAATATTGAAAAATCAATCTTTGTCCAGAGGTTTTATAGGTGATCATCTTTTAAATCATGTTCATCTTTTAAGAAATTAACAAACTATTGATGTTACTATAAAAAGGAATATTCTAGTTCATTTGTGAAAATATGACAGTCTTCATATGAAAACTAGATAAGCATGTTATGAGAGAGAAAAATTACATGGCAATGTCAATTAACATATTGAGAAACATAAAAACAAAACACTAGTAAACAGAATTTAGTAATGTATTAAAGTTCACTGTATAAAATGATGATTACCTCATAAAAATTTATTAATTTTCTTCAGGTGGCATGGCTTAAAGATGTCTTTGAAATCTGTTTTATTTTTTTATTCTTTTGACTTGAATTTGTAGCTGGGATGTAGCAAGTTATTAGCTAGGAATTGTCAATACATTCCCCAGTCTTTCTTAAAATTAAGTGACCAAGTATTTGCCAATAAATTATGGGCTGATCTGATCAGGCCAGAGTCTATAGGTAATAGCTATCTCTTCTTCCTCTAAATGTGTCGAGGACCCAGCTACACTGGGCAAATAAGAGCAAAGTTATAAGGGATGCTGGAGCAAAGTTGATTTCAAGAAACAAATGTCTCCAAATGGTTAAATAAATAAAGCAGAGCCTTTTGCTAGTCTGGACTGCTTAACTTGATTTCATGACACAGGAAAATTATTCATACTCATATTTACCTAAGTAGGCACATACCCACATACAGACAAGTATTCACTGAAATAGCTTTTTAAAGTATTTAAGTCTTAACATATTAGAAATTTTCATCTAAGATTTTTCACGTTTAATAGTTTCAAAATATGTTTTCTAGTTAATTACTTATAGTATATTGACTTTTAATAATATTTTAATTGAAATTCTGAATTTGCATATTATATTCATTCACTTTATGGAGATACTTGTCATGTAAATTGAGTAGTAGAGAATTTTTAAGTCAGATTAACTTGTCACATACCATATCCACTTTTTCAGTGTGAATTTTAAGAGAGAGAAAGAGACATATGTAGGGATGGATGGATGGATGAAAAATAGGTAAACGGTCAGACAGAGAGACTGACAGAGATGGTTCAAGTCAGGGGCCAGTGAAAGTCAAAGTCCTAATGAGACTCTGCAGGAATAAATCTTCAGTGTTTCTCATGGATTTACTGATATTTTACTTATTCTCTTGGGTTTCTTCCTTAGCAACTATGCACTCTAAAATTGCCCCTGTTTAGTGCCTGTATGTTTTATACCTAAAGATAATGCACATTGGCAGGATTTATCAGACAGAAGTACTGAAAGCAGAGGTAGTTGTGGAGAACTGGTAGTCAACAGATTTTTTCAGGAAGATCACCTGAACCAGGGGTCTACATTCCAAAGTTTATACAGGCCTGTAAATCCCCTGTAAGTCTGTGCATCCTCAGGGGACAACTTCTTTTGTTTGAAGACTGACTTCTAGACTAGAGCAGTGCTTAAGGTAATATGGTATGTAGATCATGTGCCCTAAAAATACCTAGGATGCTTGTTAAAAATGACGACACTGAGGATCTAGATCCCATATTAAAGGAGATTCAGTTCATAACTCCCGGTAATATTTCTCAAACATTCCATTCTTTCTTCCCAACTCTATCATACTCTCATTCTGTTCTTTTCATTCCCCACTGACATCTTCCACCACCCAGCAAGCTCAGCAAACAATAAACACGCTGACCCCACCCACCTTCCATTCTTGGCTATGTGGATTGACCTCTCAGCGTCCTTCCCTTACTTCTCAACTCTTTTATTTTTATCTCTCAGTGCTGTGACAGTGAGTCACAAGTGCCCAAGACACATGAGGACAAAAATGGATTTGCCTACGTGGACAGACAACAGACAGAGGGTAATGGATTTGATGCCTTTTGCCCAGCTCCAGAAACCTCGGTAACTGAGAACAACCTCATGGAAGAAACTGTTCTCAGATTCTGGGAGACATGAACCAAACAATTACTATTATATGAAAATTCACAGGCTCACTCTACCTTTCTCACTGCCCTGTGTAAGTTAACTCCATGTGTTTCTAATGACTACGGGCTTCTTGATGTCTCATTACAGAGAGAATTCAGTGAGAGGCAAAGTTATATGTAAGAAGTGGATTTATTTAGAGAAGCACACTCCACAAATAGAGTGTGGACCATCTCAGAAGATGAGAGGCACCAATATATGGCATGGTTAGTTTTTATGGGCTGAGTAATTTCATTGACTAATGAAGGGGAGGATTATTCCAACTGTTTTGGGAAAGGGGCAGATTTCCAGGAATTGGGCCACTGCCGGCTGTTGGATCTTTGATAGTCAGCCGCAACTGTTATGGCACTGGTGGGTGTGTCACTAGTTTATGCTAATATATTACAATGAGCATATAATGAGGCCCAAGATCTACTGCAAGTCAAATCGTCCATCATCTTAGACCTCGTTGTGTTGTTTTGTTTTTTAATTGCATTTATTTAGCTGTACTGGATCTTAGATTTAGCATACTGGATCTTTTCAGTTGAGGCCTGTAAATCCTTCATTTCAGCATGCGGGATCTAGTTCCCTGACCAGGTCCTGGGCTCCCTGCACTGGGAGCAGAGAGTCAGCCACTAGGACACCAGGGGAGTCCTGAACCTTGTTAGTTTTAGCCAATTTTTGTCATGTCCTATGTCATGTCATTCTTTTAAAGGTTTGCCCTGCCCCGCCCCCTTCCCTCCATTTCACGTGAATTTATAAGAGATTATTTTTTGTTGCTCAAGTTACAAGACTTGGATTCTTTCTTTTTGATCAGAGCAATGTGCGGAGAGAAGTTAAAATCAGTTTGGAAAACTGGATTCATTTCTATGTGAATTCACAGAGCTGTCTCTTGAAGAGGAAAATAGACACACACAGTCTTGCATATTGGACTCCACTCCATGTCCAGTGAGAAAAGTTTATTAGCGTCAAAACCATGAAAGGAAAGGGCAGAAAGAAGGATTGGAAAAAGGGGTAAAAATCTAATTCCAGGTAGGCCTGACAAAGCCTTAAGGAGCCCCACTGGGACAAATCTCTAGGGTTCATAGGGACAGACAGAGTTGTCCCACTTGGAGCTGAAATGTCTGGGGCTTTTGTATCCCTACCTCTCTCAGACACCAACTGTGAGCTTCTTTGGGAAAGGTGAGAACTTGAAGAGATTGCTCTCTGAAACTGAGGCAGCCCCAGAATGAGCCTGCAGCTGAAGGCTGCCTGCTTACCACACTCCCTCAACTTGTCAGCAGGGACTTCCACAAAGGGGGATTTGGACCATGTATCCCCAAATTCATCTTGAAAAGGATCAGCAGAATGAAAGGAGAGGAACAGAGAGAAAACCTGGAGTGGTCCGGAAAATGGAGATATAGGAGCAATTTTGAAAAGGGCATGAGAAATGGAAAATGTAGCATTTATTTTGGAATGCCTTTGATTTAAGAAAGATAGATGGGAAAAGCAAATGCTAGGATCTTCTGTACTCTACTCAAGCTAATCCCCTGTCAGCATTTTCTTTCTAAAAAGAGACTTAAACAAACATTTAAATTCTTTTCAGTTCTTTTTGTGTCTGTGATAATGAACATAAACTAAATTCTAGCTTTCTATTGGTAATAAATGGATTGTCATTCCCTTGCTAAAAATCGTTTGGTGACTTTTCACGATCCTCATAATATAATCTCGCCTTCCTAAAATGGCAAACAAGGTGTGTAGTTTTTACCTTTTGTCAGGTTTTCAGTCCTCACTTCATTCTCCTTCTCTGTCTGCATTGTAGTCATAAGGAATGCTTAGCTGGCATTCTCTCTTCCTTCTGGCTTTGCACACATGCCTTTACTTCTGTTTGAATCACTTCTGCTCACTTAGTTAACTTGTCCTCTGGGTTTCAACTTAAATACCATCTCTTCAGGGAGCCTTTCTTGAACCCCAACACCACAGTTATACTTTCCATCACAACGATATTTTCTCTTCCAAAAACATTTGCAGTACTGCAGATTATTGATTTATCTCAATTCCTACATTGTCTAAGCAATTGAAAGTTTTGTAAGGGCAGGAAGGCATATGCTTTGCTTATCACTTTATCTTAAGTGCTTTATGTTTTTCAATGTTAGGTTTTAAATCATAAGCTAGTGTACATGGTACACGTGGTTGTTGTCCAGTCTCTCAGTCATGTCCAATTCTTTGCAACCCCATGGACTGCAGCATGCCAGGCTTCCCTGTCTTTCATCGTTTCCCAGAGCTCACTCAAACTCATGTCCATTGAGTTGGAGATGCCATCCAACCATCTCATCCTCTGTCATCCCCTTCTTTTCCTTCAATCTTTCCCAGCATCAGGATCTTTTCCAATGAGTCAGTTCTTCGCATCAGGTGGCCAAAGTATTGGACTTTAGCTGCAGCATCAGTCCTTTCAATGAATATTCAGGGCTGATTTCCTTTAGGATTGACTGGTTTGATTTCCTTGCAGTCCAAGGGACTCTCAAGAGTCTTCTCCAACACCACAGTTCAAAAGCATCATTTCTTCAGTTCTCAACTTTCTTTATGGTCCAACTCTCAGGTCCATACAAAAAACCACTGCTTTGACTATAAAGGCCTTTGTTGGCAAAATAATGTCTCTACTTTTTAACATGCTGTCTAGGTTTGTCATGGATTTTCTTCCAAGGAGCAAGTGTGTTTTAATTTCAGGGATGCAGTCACCATCTGCAGTGATTTTAGAGCCCAGGAAAATAAAGTCTCTCACCATTTCCATTGCTTCTCATCTCTTTGCCATGAAATGATGGGACTGGATGCCATGATCTTAGTTTTTTTGAATGTTGAGTTTTAAGTCAGCTTTTAAACTCTCCTCTTTGACTTTCATCAGGCGGCTCTTTAGTTCTTCTCTTTCTGCCATAAGGGTGGTGTCATCTGTATATCTGAGGTTATTGATATTTCTCCCCTCAGTCTTGATTCCAGCTTGTGCTTCATCCAGTCCAGTATTTTGCATGATGTAGTCTGCATATAAGTTAAATAAGCAGGGTGACTGTATACAGCCTTGATGTACTGCTTTCCCAATTTGGAATTAGTTCATTGTTCCATGTCCAGTGCTAACTGTTGTTTCTTGACCTGTTTATAGATTTCACAGGAGGCAAGTAAGGTGGTCTGGTATTCCCATGTCTCTAAGAATTTTCCACAGCTTACTGTGATCCACACAGTCAAAGGCTTTGCCATAATCAATGAAGTAGAAGTAGATGTTTTTCTGGAATTCTCTTGCTTTTTCTATAATCCAGTGGATTTTATCAATTTGATCTCTAGTTCCTCTGCCTTATCTAAATCCAGCTTGTTCAGTTCAGTTGCTCAGTCATGTCCAACTCTGCGACCCCATGAATCGCAGCACGCCAGGCTTCCCTGTCCATCACCAACTCCCAGAGTTCACTCAGACTCACGTCCATTGAGTCAGTGATGCCATCCAGCCATCTCATCCTCTGTCGTCCCCTTCTCCTCCTGCCCCCATTCTTGGTGCACACACTGTTGAAGACTAACTTGAAGGATTTTGAGCATTACTTTGGTAGCATGTGGAATGAGTGTAATTTTCCTGTAGTTTGAACATTCTTTGTCATTGCATTTCTTTGGGATTGGAATGAAAACTGACCTTTTCCAGTCCTGTGGCCGCTGCTGAGTTTTCCAAATTTGCTGACATATTGAGTATACATGGAAGAGGATTCTTAAAAAAAAAAAAAATGCTGAAATATTGAACCAGAATGAAATTGTTAGAACTGTAGGTTGGACTGGAATATGAGTAATTACTATTATAATAACTATGATCATAGTCTTCAGCAATGCTTACTCCATGCCAGGTATTATTTTAATTCTTACAACATATGTGATGATATTTATGTGAAATGGTTACGACAATTCATTACATTTACATTTCCTCAGATGCAGGACCTAAACAATAGAAAGGTTAAATACTTTTTTTAATTTCATACACGCTATAGGTATTACAGGCCAAAAATATGAATCCTGGCTCCCAACCCAATAACCTTAAGTAATATTCCATTATAAGATTTTATATTTGAGCTTGCCATCCATAATAGCAAGAGGAGGGGACCATATATTCTCTCTATCAGGACTGTTTTATTTAAGAAACTAGAGGGCATGTAGTTCTATGTGTTTCTTTTTTTTTTTTTTTTCCTAGTGAAAAGTGGACTTCGCTCTTTATTTGCTTTTATATCAGATATTTCAATGGGCACTTAAGAGTTTCCCTGGTGAGCTTTTAGCTGACCTCCTCTTATTCTCAAAAGGAATCTGCAGAGTATATAGATAATTTAACAATGGCTTCTAAGTTAGATGCTGTAGAGATTAAATGCACAGGCTATAGAAGAAATTGACCTAGGTTCAACTGTCATATACTTTGGGGAACAGTATTTTGAACATATTTTCTCAATTGTAAATAAAGAGGATAATTATAATATTCTTGTACTTACAAGGTCACTTGAAGAATAATTAGTACTTATCATGTACTTCAAATGGCATAGAGAAAAAGCCCATTTTATAATTCTCTACTGTCATCCAAAACGTTTCCACACTACCTGTTGTACCAACTTAGAACTGCTTATTGTAAACTAATGGTAGCTAGTTGGATTTATGTATACTCAGCTGGATAATGGAATTTGAGCAAAATTTATCTGCCTGATCATTACCATCAAGCTAGTGACTTACGCTCATAAGTTTATGGCTCAAGATAATAATAACTAAGCAATGCAGTTGTTAATACTTTTATGCACAACGTAAAAGTAACCAAGGTGTCACAATCCCACTTGCTATTCATACCTGCTGCTAAGTCACTTCAGTCGTGTCCGACTCTGTATGACCCCATAGACGGCAGCCAACCAGGCTCCCCCGTCCCTGGGATTCCCCAGGCAAGAACACTGGAGTGAGTTGCCATTTCCTTCTCCAATGCATGAAAGTGAAAAGTGAAAGGGAAGTCGTTCAGTCGTGTCCGACTCTTCGCGACCCCACAGACTGCAGCCCACCAGGCTCCTCCGTCCGTGGGATTTTCCAGGCAAGAGTATTGGAGTGGGGTGTCATCTCCTTCTCCGACCTAACTGGATGTAAATCCAGTGTGGAACTTTGGAATTCCGCCAGGTTCTGATTTGCGTTTTGAAGATAGCCTGGCATTTTTCTGCTCTAAGCCCTGTACTGTTTCCCCAGTGCTGGTCTAGCCTAAGGCCGGCCACTCTCCAGTCAGAGCCTGTAGCACACCGTACTCATCATCAAGTTTCTCTTTCCAGCTCAGCCTTAATGAATCCTCCACATTCTCCCAAACAGCCTAACAACTGATTGGCATTGGCCAGAAAACTACTGACCATTCCAGGAATGGGATTTCAGCACAGTGATATTGGTACTGGCTAGAAGAATTAGATAAGGCTTATGAGTGAGATCAGACTTTAGTCTTGAATTATAAAGGTAAGGGATAAAAGAACAATTCATTTTCACCCTAGTCTGTATAACACTTATGTTTTAAAACATGCCATTCTATTTTCTGGATGCCTATCCACATCTCTAGCAAGTTCATAAGACACAGTTTACACTAAATTATTATTCATGTGTTCTTACCCTAGCCAGGTCAATTTTACTTTTATCTCCACTACATATGAGGAAGCTCATTACCAAAGATGAGAAAAAGAAGGAACTTACATGTCATGTTCCCCTAATTTCTAATGGTCTTTCAAGCAGCCAGCTCATATTTGCCATGCTTAGAAATAATAGATAAGAGAAACAAATAAGGAACTAGCCAAATATAAGGGACATTGGGAGGGAAAAATATTGGAGATTTTAATTCTGTGCTTCTTAATATTTTAAAGGTCTCATTTCTTTCTGAAATGCCAGTAGAGGCTATGCAGGCTCATTTAAGAAACACAACATGCCTATTGAGACATTTCAAGTGTGTATATGAGCTCACAGACCACTAGAGGCATCCGTGGGTCACAATTTAATAACTTTTGTGCTAGATTGTGGCTTCTCAGAATAAGACATTAGATGACTACTTACCAATGGTTGAACAGGAGTGTGATTTTTTTCCAGAAACATAGCATCCTGTAATGCATGTTGGATGTTAAGTGAGCTGGAACTTCCTCAAACTTCTGTTCATCATTTTGGAGCACTGTTTTTCCCATTGCATTTGCCTATTTGCATTCAACTTTTGTGGTTTTACATGTATCTGTACAAAATAAAAGTTTTAAATAATTTGTTTTAATATTTTTCTTAAGAATTTGTATACAGTTTATATTCCTATAGTGAATATAAAATAAATATAGACTTCCCTATAGATTTTCATTCCCATAGTTATCTTAAGAAATAGAGAATATTATCTCTGTTTTATCGATGTGGGAACTAAGATCAGAACATTCCAACTTGGATAAGTTCCAACTGCCAATAATTAGAAGAAGTAAGATTCAGGTACAGATCAAAGTGGCTTTATAAGATCTACTCTCAGCCACTGAGTTTATTACTTCCTTTGTTTTCAGTTGACTTTAAGATCAGATGAATAAATAAAGGAATTTAACAACTTTGGACACATGTCACTAATAATTTGGCTATAAATTGATTTTTCCTCATAAAAAAGGAAAAGATCTCATAAGCATTTATATAGCTATCTGATCTTAGGTAAGAAATGTTCACTCGTCCTTGCTTTTTCTTTCTTATTATAAGAAAATCACTTTTCTTGCAAGAAATGTAAAAACCTCCCTCTAAACCCTCATCTGGAGATAACCACTATTAACATTTTTGTTTCAGTTGTTTTTTTTCCACCTATAGAGGCAGCTGTTATAATCCTATTTTATAAATTTGAAGCTAAAATTAAAGTCAAAGTGGTTTTCTATTCAAATTATAATTATTTTTAGCCTTATGCTCTATGACTCCTGCAACCATAAACGGAAACTCCATTGCTAAAATTTAAATGTATAACTAACAAGAAATTTTAAGTAGAGGAATGACATTAGCAAGATGGCAGGATAAGAATTTCTAGAGCTCACCCCCTCTCAGAAACATCAATTTGAACAACTATTCATGCATGAAAATTACTGTATAAGAGCTGAAGTTTCCAGATGAGAGATTGTAGCATATAGATGGAGCACAGAAATAAGAACAGATGCATTGAGAAGGTAGGGAAGACAACTTCACATCACCTTCATCACCTCTCTCCCAAGCCTGGACAGCCTGGCATAGAGAGAAACACCTTCCCTGTAGGGGAAGCAGAGTGAAATAAGCAGTGGCCGCTTTGGGAGCGCATCAGCAGGCCTCTAACAGCACGAGGCAGACTCCCTGCAGCCACAGGAGCCCCATCTGCCCTAGTACCATGTTGGCGCTCATGCCCCCAGGTGGCTTCCCTGGCCCAGGTCTCCATGAGGCCCTGTGAGCCAAGATTCCAGCCCAGCACAGCACCAAAGCTATTCCCCAAACCTTGGCTCCAGGGGGTTGTTTGAGGAAACCAAACTCCTGGTTCCTCCCTCCCCAGCCCCCCACCTCTAGTCAGGCCAGTTTTTCCATGAGCTTAGCTTCTAAATCAGATTCCATGTATCCAAGCTATACATGATCAATAGGTGTATGAAAAGATGTTCATCATCATAGAAATGTGAATCAAAACCACAATGAAACATCACTTCACATTTGTTAAAATGGCTACTATCAATAAGTCAAGTGATAACAAACGTTGGTGAGGACGTGGAGTAAAAGGAACCCTGACAAAGTGCTGACAGGAATATAAATTGGTCTACTCACTATGGGAAACAATAAGGAGGTTCCTCAAATTAAAAAAATAAAATAGAGCTACCATATGATCCAGCAGTTTCACTTCTGGGTATATATTCAAAAAAAATGATCATTATCTTGATGGGATACCTGCACCGCCATGTTCATTGCAATGTTATTCATAATAACTGAGACAGGAAAACAACTTGAGTGTCCATCAGTGGATAAAGCAGGTATGATCGATGAATATGGATGGAATATTATCCAGCTAGCTATAACAATGAAGGAGATTCTGCCTTTTACTGCAACACGTATGGACCTTGAGGGTACTGTACTAAGTAAAATATCAGTGTGTCAGACAAAGACAAATACTGTGTGATTTCACTTACATGTAGACACCAAAAAAAGAACTGAATTCATTGAAACAGAGTAGAATGGTGATTGCCATGAGCTAAAGGTGGGAGTGGAAAAACCTGGAGAAATGTTGGTACAAAGTGTATAATACTATAAGTAAAAATACTAATAAGTAATAAGATGAAAA
The DNA here is from genome assembly GCF_014754425.2 of Oryx dammah. NCBI lineage: Eukaryota > Metazoa > Chordata > Mammalia > Artiodactyla > Bovidae > Oryx > Oryx dammah. The sequence goes on from NW_024070189.1 coordinate 36,258,873, forward strand.
TTTCTGAGGAACCAATGTATCATATGGTGACTTGCTAACAGTACTGAATTGATGTTATTTATGTATTTAAAATTTACTAAGGAAGTGAATCTTCTTTAATGTTCTGACCACATACCAAAAAATGTTAATTGTGTGAAGTGTTGTTGTGGTAATCATTTCATAATTATATGTGTATCCTGTGTATATCTTGGACTTCCCAGGTAGTGCTAGCGGTGAAGAACCTACCTGCCAGTGCAGGGAGATATAAGCAATAGGGGTTTGATCTCTGGGCCAGGAAGATCCTCTGGAGGAGGGAGTTGCAACTCACTCCAGTATTCTTGCCTGGAGACTCCCATGGACAAAGGAGCCTGGTGGGCTACAATCCACAGGGTCGCAAAGAGTCAGACACAACTGAAGTGACTTGGCGTGCACGCACGTGTATATCTTAAACTTACACAATTCTATATGTCAACTATATTTCAGTAAAGTGTACATAAAGATTAAACATTTAAAATATATAATAAAATCACTTAAAATATTTTCGTATGGTACCTTCTCATCAGTATAGTATCATTTAAACAAAACCTGAATTACACTTTTAACTTTAGATCATTAATCTGATTTTTTTATTTCACACTGTCTGTGGAGTTTTTTCAGTCTCCTCGTGACATTAACTATTAGATGTGCTACCAGCGACAGCATGGGGCCTGGCCTGGGGTCTCACCGAGGCTGCGGGTCCAAGGCCTGCCTCCAGACCCCATGTCACCCCAAGTCACCCAACGTCCGCCTCCCAAACAGAGCCTTGGTGTCCCAGTCCTCAGCCCCACCAGAGCACTCACAACAAAATCGAGTGTAAATCAAGTGTATCCCCACGTACCTTGTCCCCCACCTGCTGAGTCACAGTCTCCTCCTCAAAGGCCCAAACACACCAGCATGAGCCCGCATGCAGAAGGCTGCCCCCGACCAGCAGTGCGCATTTATACACATCATGGGGCCCTCAACACCCACCAGCCGACCTGAGGCTCTGGCCACTCCTACCTGGGACAGGTGTCCAGGATGAGGGAGGTGAGGGCACTTGAGAAGAGCCGGGTGTCCCAGAGCTTGACTTCACGCTCTTGCATCTGCAAGGAGGGGCAGAGAGGGGCTCAGAAGGGCCTATCCAGGAAACCCAGGGCCAAAGACTTGAGCTGGCACGGGGGCATTTGCCCCAGAGCAGAGCTTGAAGGGCAGTCACAAGGGTGGGTGGTGGGGTGAGCCATGCCAGTGAGGAAGAATTTGGATTTTCATGTCCTGCCCCTTTAAGAACCCACAGGGGGCGGTGTCCACCACAGTTCCCAGGGTCATGCTTAGCTATTGCAAATGGAATCTGCCAGTTCTCAGCGGCTGTCAGTCCCCTGGGTCTCTGAGACCCCAGGGAAATGTGCTTGACTGTTTCCCCAGGTTATGACCCAGAAATCAACTTATTGATTGAAAGAATGCTTTTTTAAAAGCCTTTTGATAGAAGTGATGGGTCTGTTTGTTTATCTGTTTATTGTTTGGCAACAGTCTTGAAATATATTCTTGTGAAAATGTTGATTGTTTCTTGCTTTGCCTTAAACAAATAATGGACACGTGACTCAAGGTAATGAGTCAGGTGCTGCCTCTTTGAAATGTGGAAATGAAGAGTTTAGTGAAAAAACTAAAACATGCTGAAATCTGCCTTATTTCAGCTTCCCTACGGCATATCCATTAGCTCCAGATTTGTGTGTACTTTCCTCCCAGTGTTTTTCTAGCTCTGTCTGAACCTGGTCCCTTCAGTTCTAAGAACTCTGAGGTACCTGCATCTGTTGGCTAGTCAGTTTCTAATACCTCTAACCAGAATCCTAAGGGACTACATTCTTGTTTGTAACTTTCTCTTGAAAAAGATCAAACCAACTTCCATTTCCACCAGTAGAATATGAAAGTGTTAAGGTAGGATTCTAAAAGACATGGAGAATACCCACATGACAAGTAGGAACTGACTGTGTTTTCTTTAATGATCAGAAACAACATTTTCTCTTCTCTGATTAAAACCAGATAATTCTGGTCTTGCAGTTAACATCACAGTGAAGAAGTGAAATTGCAACCCCAAAATTAGAAAACTCATTTTGTGATGGAGGCATAGTAGTTTCCTCAGTAAAAACAAATGTCCTTTGTTATGCTCTGTGGAGATTTTCTTTTTAACAGTATGCTTGAAGTATGCTTGAATCTCCTTTGGAGTTACTTTGAAATCTGTCCAAGCTTGGCAACAAGTGATTATCAATTAGATGTTTTTGTGAATAAACACCCAATTTATAATAATAATTTGCAGACACAATTTTATCTCTTTCTGTGTACCTGTTTTTATTTAACTGCATATAGACGTAATGAATATATAAGCATAAAAATAGCCTTGTACATATTATTTTAAGTAGCAATTAGGAAGCAAATCACCTGTGAAACTCATGGGATGATTGTTAGTATCTATTGGGCTTGAAAATCCCCATTTACATTTGAATTTAAACATAAAAGACAAAGGATTTAAACCAAAAGCTAACACAGGGGTTTAGGTATGACGATGATATGGTTACTTACTGAAGACAACTGTTAAGAACAAATTAAGATATTCTTTTCCCTGAGAATAGAGGCAGAGAAAAAAATCTTTAATTAAGGGGTGTGTGTGAGAGAGAGAGAGAGAAATGAGGGAGGGGGCTCATCAATGGTAATAAACCCTAAAAAAAAAAGTTGACTGATTCAACTCAAAATAGAGCAGATGGTGTTCAATAAAGGGAATATATATTTACAATTACAAGGAGTAGTTATACACTCATAATTATTGGTAGAAAAAAACATATATCTGCTTGAAATGTTGGCAATAATCGAGTAGGGGGAGGAGTTTATTACCATTCAGTTGAAAAAAAAATTGAGCTATAGAATCAATTATCTACTATAATGATTATTCAGTGATCATTCCACTGAATGCATTCAATGGAAAAGGATGTAGGTTAAAGAAGAAACCTATGCATGAAGATTTTAGCCTCAGAGTACCTAGGTTCAAATATAAACTTTACCTTTTATTAATAAGTTAGCTAATCATTTCATGTCTTAGTTTCATAAGATGTAAAGTGTGAAGTTTAAATATGCAAAGTGGTCTACCATGTAATAAAAATAATAATAAATCCATAATGGTAAACTTCCATTATGTTAAAATGATTATTGTCTATTCACTCCTGCCATGTGTTTGACAAATTGGATTGCTGTGAATTAAAATATATGTTTCAAACCAAGTTGACTACTTATTTATATCAGGGTTTCTTATTGGGGGCACTAATGATATTTTTGGACAATTCTTTATTGTGGAAGGGCTATCCTGTGCATTGCAGGATGTTTGCCAGCATCCCTGACCTCTATCCACTAGATGTCAATGATAGCATCCCCTAAACCCCAAGCCATGACAATCAAAAATGTCTCCAGAAATTGCCAAATGCCTGCTGAATAAGAACCACTGAACCCAAGATCAAAATGGTTAGATGGTTTCTAGAGAGTATTTCAGTGATATTTTTATTTTAATGATTGTGTGGGTAATCATTAGCTTAGAAGAGTATTTATTAAAATTTCCTAGTAAATAAAACAAAAATGTGACTATATTGTATCAGTAAACACCCATGGAGGCAATCAGTCATCTTTCAGGCACTGTTCTGTTTAAGCTGAAGTGAAGACTCCAAGGTGTACAATATACTTAAGTCTTCCCATTCTGATCTTTCATTGAACCTGAGGGATCTTCTATAGAATACAGACTGAAAACCACTAGCTTAGAGGAGGGACCCAGAAAAGAGAAGGTAAAATGATCACTAAGAGGAAGCTGAGCTAAATTTTAAATATCTTTTATGTCTAAGCAAAATGTTAATTTTCTGTCATGGAACAAAAGCCAAGGGATGCTTAGCAACATTATTCCCACAGTGATATGTTTTTAGGCACTGAACTTCTCTTTCTGGAAGTCACCTCTGTACCAAGTGTTGTGCTACGACTTGAGAATACAGAGAAGTTTTCACTGAACGGTAAGGAATTTATCTATGTGTATTGCTTCATTATATCCTCAGGCATATTGAGGACTGCAAGACATTAAATGCATGAGATGTATTTGTAGTCTAGATGGAGGGGGCCTGGGGCTGGAGGCAAAAGAAGAATTTCTGTATTCATCCTTGGTCTGTCTCCTACCTGCTCAGAGAGTCCTGGCCATCTTGCAGTTCCTAGACTATGGATTGCCAGATAAAATTTACAATACCCAGTTAAATTTGATTCTAGATAAACAACTTTGTTTTGCTGTGTGTCCAATACAACATACGAGACATATTGAAAAAATTTATAGTTTTAACTTGAAATTCAAATTTAATTGTATGTCCTATATTTTTATTTGCCAATTCTGGCAAATACTCTGTACCAAAGAAAACCTTTACTGCTTCACTACCTCAAGTCAGACTCTGTATTATACTGCATCATAGTACACTGTTGTTCTTCATGATATTTCATAGTTTTGATCAAATTGTTGCATATGATTTTATTGGATTGCTATGTTCCTTCCTAGCTAGATTTTAAACTTCTTGTGAGGGTCTCTCTGAAAAAGACAAAATCTGCCTTTTTCACTGCTGTAGTCCCAGTGTCAATTTTTAGGAGCTCAAGAAATATTTGTGGGATAAATAATTGAATGTGTTCATCTGGAATGGTTCTGCTATTGGCTTGATATATTATTAAAGCAAAACCAAATATTTTAACTGCATTTACTAAAATATTTAAATGTGTTCCATACTGCAGCCTAAAAGAGAATAAGGTTAGAGACTATCCCTCCTACTTGTTATAGAACAGAATCCTCAGAGCTTGTTTCCTTGTTTGATTTTTTTTAAAAAGAAATAAAAGAGTTGGCTGATTCACCCAAATATGAATGAGAATTAGCAGCAGCTATATATTCCACAAAATGGACAATCTGATATTCAAATAGTTGGCCTTATGCCAGTCTTACCAGACATTCATCACTGAGCATGAATCAATAATGGACTGTGTCAGGGCTTGAGATATATTAGAAACATAGAATTCCCCATTAGAAGAGAACTTAGAGTTATCTAGCACAGCTTTTCCAGAGGAGGATATGGTAAAACATCTCCTGCAACGTGCTCTGTGTTAAATGGTAGTTGAGGTCAACAGTTTGGGGAATACTGTACTTAAAACCCTTGCAGACATTAATCATACACTGTGATTGCTGAGAAGATTACAGTAAAGAATCGTGTTTACTTGATACCAGACCCATCATTACCCAAAATTACATGACTGAGAGAAATATTTTAACATTGTCTAATATCACACACACTTTGTGAAATGTTTATCTTTATAAGGAAATGGAGGTATATCATCAGTAATTAACATTTCCAAATATATGCAGTTATATACAGGTAGGAAACTAGTCCCTTGGTACCTATTCCATATTCCAAGTCTCAGTTCTTTGAGTTCAACTTGAAAACTATTTGAATATAGACATCTTTACCTCAAATGTAGGAGAATGTTAACCATTGACCATGGCATTATCCTAATATTGCGACATCAAGTGCTTATTGGGCTTCCCTGGTAGCTCACATGGTAAAGAATCTGCCTACAGTTTAGGAGACCAGGGTTCAGTCTCTGGGACGGGAAGATCCCCTGGAGAAGAGAATGGCAACCCACTCCAGTATTCTTGCCTCGAGAATTCCATGGACAGAGGAGCCTGGCGGGCTATAGTCTGTGGGGTCGCAAAGAGTTGGACATGACTGAGCGACTCACACACACACAAGTGCTTATCAGATGTGAGGCTTTTTGCTTTTTTGTTTTTTCCTTTTCCAGGATGACATTGGGAATAACCAAAATGGAGCTGAAAATCTATATTGGATAGTCAGGTGCAAATTTCTAAAAGGAAAAGATGCTCAAAAAATGTTTTTCTCTTTCGTGTCACTCTGTATACATGAACAAACTCCAAAAACAGGAAATATTTATTGATCATCTATTACATGCAAGGTACTGTTCAAGAAACTGGAGACATAATTTCTGAGCAATTAGAGTCAAAATTCCTTTCTTTTCTAGAAGACAAACTTGTAAGGTGTGTGTGCATGTGTGTGAGAGAGAAAGATGATTTCAGGAAGTGATTGTGCCAAAAGACTGTTAGAATATGATAAAGGTAGATAATGCCTGTTCTAAGTAGCATGGTCAGGAACTACCTGAACTAGAGGTAACATTTGAATAGACTCTTATGAATTTTGAAAATGAGTGAAGCTCTTCTTGCTGAGGAAACAGCAAAATGTGTTCAGCAATGGGAATAAACTTGACAGTTTTGAAGACGAAGAAGGAAGTTTATATTTCAAAAGTTTAGTGGGAGAGAGAGTAGTGGCCACGATGAAGGGGAATTGTGTAGGAGCAAACCATATAGGATCTTACAGAGCTTGCAACCAAATTCGATGGTATTTTACAGTGACGGGTCATAGAGGCAGGGTTGGCCATTTTCCAATTTTCTGCCTCTTTCCCATTGGACAGAAGACTGTGGGTGATTATGGATGGGTGTCTCTCTTGCTTTTATTAAAGATATTTAGAATTGAATTGTATATAAATATGGTTCCACAGTGTTAGTGAAGCTTTATGTTTTAACTTCACTTGGCAAAAATCTCAGAGACAGTACGAAAGTGTTTAGAATTTAGAAGCAAAGATGTATATGTATGCCTAAGTAGGTGACCGGGGCAGTGCTCTCCTTCACACCCGGGATGAGCCTGCCTCAGTTTCATAAGGGAAACCAACTCAGATGTCACACTGTTGCTTCAAGCTTTGCCTTTGTAGTTTAAAACTTTGGCCTTCAAACATAGTCCTCACGTTAATTAGAATAAAACAGTAAGGAATATTAAAAGCTTAAGTTAATCTGTGGGGTCACATCACCAAAATATATCAAATTGAATATCTTGCAAGTTTTTCTTATAACAGAATTGTCTTTTCTACTTCAGGGAGCATGTTAAATACAAAGTAAAAGACCTTTGCTTCTGCTTTTGTCTACAGAAAATATTAATCTAGAGTTTCCCAGTCAATAAAGAAGCTTCATTAATGAAAATGAAATATTATTGAAACTTCTGCTATTTGCTTAACTTTGGGCTAACTTTTGGGAAAAAAAAAACTTTTTGTGATTCCATGCTGTTACTTCTGCTTGGCATTTTCTTTTCCTGATCCCTTCCCTAAATTTTATGTTAAGAAAGTGACATATATTTTTTATGACCTAGATTAAACATCTGTTGATATGACCACTCTGGGGAAATTTATTGCCCATGTTTTGTATTTCCACAACTCATCTGTAGAACTGATTACATCTTCCTGAATTTGTCAATTCACAGATCTGTTACCTCCACTTGATTGAGAGCTTTTCTAGAGATTGGATTTGAATGCATCCTCTAGCTCAGTTGGTAAAGAATCCATCTGCAATGCAGGAGAGCCCAGTTCGATTCCTGGGTTGGGAAGATCTCCTGGAGAAGGAATAGGCTACCCTCTCTGGAATTCTTGAACTTCCCTTGTGGCTCAGCTGGTAAAGAATCCACCTGCAATGTGAGAGACCTGGGTTTGATCCCTGGGTTGGAAAGATCCCCTGGAGAAAGGAAAGGCTACTCACTCCAGTATTCTGGCCAGGAGAATTCCATGGACTGTATAGTCCATGGTGTTGCAAAGAGTCAGACACGACTGAGCAACTTTCACTCCCTCTCTGTATCCTCAGGTATTAGCTTGGGTTTGGCATTTGATGTATTTTCAGTAAACAAATGCTCAATGCAGGTCTGTGGAAGTAACAGAGTAAATATATAGTCTTTGTTGTCAAGGAACTTCTATCGTATTTGAGGGTGAAATGCTAATAAAATGAGAAAAACAACAAGGTACCAAACTTTCTGGTTATAGACATTCAAGACAAGAGATAATAGCTGTTGCAGAAAACTTTCGTGAAGGAAGGCAACTTGAGTTTTGGTCTCACATATAGAAGGCAGAGGAGATTTAACAAGGACTTGTGAAGCTTGTTATAATAGTTTGTTTCTTCATACAATGTAACTGAACCAGCAAGAATCCTGAGTAGCAAAACGGCTCATAGAAAAGATATCTACTTAATTCACTGTTCTAATAATCAAACAAAGCCTCTTTACAGAATTTTTGAAGAAAAATAATGAATTCCACAAAATACAGGGTGGATATTCCAACAAATAGTTTAAATTAATTAATTAACTGGTTATTAACTAACAGTTATTCTGTAGATTAATTTTTCTTAGTGAATAAAAGCAAAAAAGCCCTTGGAGAGAAAGCTAGTTTCAGTGCAAACAAAGAAGTAATTTCTTACCATCTGATTACCTTCCTTTCTTGCATGGTAAACAGGCCTGCTTAGGCAGCCTAGATATTATTAGTATCCTGAAAATTAGATAAAGGGCTAAAGAAATCAATTAGTATACATTTATATAATATCTTATATTCATCTAGATTGGGATCCAAGTTTTTTCAGTTGCTCAAAGCATAATACTTGCTTCATTTCACAGAGAAGTCCCAGTGTTTGGAGATGAATGAACACACATTAGGTGAAAATAATGCAGTATTGATTATTGAGCTAGTCTGTATATTTACTATAACAACTGATCAAATTTTCAAAGCTAGAGACAAAATTTTCTCAAAATAGATAATATGGACTAGTCTTTTTAAAAGAATATAAGTGATGAGGTGCCTAGAAAAACCAGCTTTGGCTAGAGTTAAGGCCTTGAACTAACCATTTTGTAGAAGAGAAAGAGAGGAGAAATTATTTTCACTGAATTTTCTTTTTTTTCCCCTCTCCTTTTTTTATCCCTCACCCCTGTCTTTTCTCTTTAGCTTCCTCCTAACCCTTCTTCTTGCTTACTTTACTTCTCTCTGAAAAATGATGATCAGAGAAAAAATATTTAAGGTTTGAATATCAATCTCAATTGTCTGCATGACAGATTTACATCAAATTACTCAGGTCATAGATATTTACTGTGCCTTTGACATAGTGATAAATTAGATTTTGAGCATATTTTGTAACATATTGGTAACAGAAAGAATATTTTTGAAAAGCATTTTCCTTTTCAAGAAAATTCACCTTTTGTTTTAATTGATTATAAAATCGAGAGCTTTGGCATACTTTCATTTCACTACTGTGGCGTTATTATAAAGTATCTTTGCCTTCTTACTGCTCACTCCTCCATTAAAAGGCTTAACTGGCAGTTGTCAAACAGCAAGAGGAAGAAGATAATTCTGATTTCCACATAATGGCAACTGGTGAAAGAGAAAGTCTAAATCAGTGTTGCTGTCATGACATGCTGTCAGTGAGAATTCACAGGGTGCACTTTTCATGGGCAGATGGACCTGTGCCTGCCCAAGAGTGCCCCTGAGGAAGGCTGACGTCATTCCAGCCCCCGTCCTTGTGCCACATGCTGGGCCCTGTTATTACTAGAAATAGCTCCACTGAGTGGTCTGGGCTGGCCAGGGATATAGCAGCAGCCGTGTTCTTTTCTGCCTTCCCTAAGAACATAAATGACTGCATTTGTGAGAGGGGTCTGAGTGGACAGCAGATTTCTCACTTCAGTTATTTGTTTATTAATTTTTGTCATGTTCACTACCAACATCCACACAAGAATATGAGGAAAATAAGTCCATGATCTACAACACTCTGAAAGGTTGAGTGAATTTAAAGAATTCATTTAGAACTTTAGTACACAAAAATATGAAGGATGTGGTTGGAAGAATGTATGTGTTCTTCCTACTATGGTTCCTGGTAAGTTAGTGAGGGTCACCACCCTCCAAGCCAATTTTATATGTAACATGCAGTGCCTAGGGCTGTAATGCTTTAAAGGGCTTCTGAAATGTTTCAAATAATGTATAAATTCTGCATATACATAGGTGCAAACAGGGAAAATTTAAATTAATAACTGGTTAAATGTTTACAAATTATGACAACTAGAAAATGGCAGCTCAATGCACTTCTTTTTTAATTTAAATTTATTTATTTTAATTGGAGGCTAATTACTTTACAATATTGTATTGGTTTTGCCACACATCAACATGAATCCGCCACAGGTATACACGTGTTCCCCATCCTGAACCCCCCTCCCTCCTCCCTCCTCATACCATCCCTCTGGGTCATCCCAGTGCACCAGCCCCAAGAATCCTGTATCATGCATCTAACCTGGACTGGCGATTCATTTCTTATATGATATTATACATGTTTCAATGCCATTCTTCCAAATCATCCCACCCTCTCCCTCTCCCACAGAGTCCAAAAGACTGTTCTATACATCTGTGTCTCTTTTGCTATCTCGCATCGCAAAGAGTCGGACATGACTGAGCAACTGAACTGAACTGAACTGATACAGGCTTATCGTTACCATCTTTCTAAATTCCATATATATGTGTTAGTATACTGTATTGGTGTTTTTCTTTCTGGCTTACTTCACTCTGTATAATCGGCTCCAGTTTCATCCACCTCATTAGAACTGATTCAAATGTATTCTTTTTAATGGCTGAGTAATACTCCATTGTGTATATGTACCACAGCTTTCTTATCGATTCATCTGCTGATGGGCATCTAGGTTGCTTCCATGTCCTGGCTATTATAAACATTGCTGCTATGAACATTGAAAGAGACAGTACACACGTCTCTTTCAATTCTGGTTTCCTCAGTGTGTATGCCCAGCAGTGGGATTGCTGGGTCATAAGGCAGTTCTATTTCCAGTTTTTTAAGGAATCTCCACACTGTTCTCCACAGTGGGCTGTGCTACTGCTAAGTCACTTCAGTTGTGTCCAACTCTGTGCGACCGCAGAGATGGCAGCCTATCAGGCTCTTCTGTCCCTGGGATTCTCCAGGCAAGAACACGGGAGTGGGTGCCATTTCCTTCTCCAATGCATGAGAGTGAAAAGTGAAAATGAAGTTGCTCAGTCGTGTCTGACTTTGCGATCCCATGGACTGCAGCCCACCAGGCTCCTCCATCCATGGGATTTTCCAAGCAAGAATACTGGAGTGGGGTGCCATTGTACTAATTTGCATTCCCACCAACAGTGTAAGAGGGTTCCCTTTTCTCCACACCCTCTCCAGCATTTATTGCTTGTAGACTTTTGGATCGCAGCCATTCTGACTGGCATGAAATGGTACCTCATTGTGGTTTTGATTTGCATTTCTCTGATAATGAGTGATGTTGAGCATCTTTTCATGTGTGTGTTAGCCATCTGTATGTTTTCTTTGGACAAATGTCTATTTAGTTCTTTGGCCCATTTTTTGATTGGGTCATTTATTTTTCTGGAGTTGAGCTGCAGGAGTTGCTTGTATATTTTTGAGATTCGTTGTTTTTCAGTTGCTTCATTTGCTATTATTTTCTCCCATTCAGAAGGCTGTCTTTTCACCTTGCTTATAGTTTCCTTTGTTGTGCAGAAGCTTTTAATTTTAATTAAGTCCCATTTGTTTATTTTTGCTTTTATTTCCAATATTCTGGGAGGTGGGTCATAGAAGATCCTGCTCTGATGTATGTTGGAGAGTGTTTTGCCTATGTTCTCCTCTAGAAGTTTTATAGTTTCTGGTCTTACGTTTAGATCTTTAATCCTTTTTAGTTTATTTTTGTGTATGGTGTTAGAAAGTGTTCTAGTACAGATATAAAAATAATGAAGTGTAGAAGCCAAAATAAGATTAAACTTATATGAAACATGAATAATTTCTTATAATAAAGTCAAATTGTGAAAGTTAGAACATTTATCTTCTATTTATTAGAATTATTCATGATATTTATAGCATTTGTGCATATATCTTAATATGCCTAATTCAACACTTTCAGAATTTTTCAAAGTTTATAGTGATCCACACAATCAAAGGCCTTGAGAAACCTACATGCAGGTCAGGAAGCAACAGTTAGAACTGGACATGGAACAACAGACTGGTTCCAAATAGGAAAAGGAGTACGTCAAGGCTGTATATTGTCACCCTGCTTATTTAACTTATATGCAGAGTACATCATGAGAAACACTGGGCTGGAAGAAGCATAAGCTGGAATCAAGATTCCCGGGAGAAATATCAATAACCTCAGATATGCAGATGAAACCACCCTTATGGCAGAAAGTGAAGAGGAACTAAAAAGCCTTTTGATGAAAGTGAAAGAGGAGAGTGAAAAAGTTGGCTTAAAGCTCAACATTCAGAAAATGAAGATCATGGCATCCAGTCCCATCATTTCATGGCAAATAGATGGGGAAACAGTGGAAACAGTATCAGACTTTATCTTTTTGGGCTCCAAAATCACTGCAGAGGGTGATTGCAGCCATGAAATTAAAAGATGCTTACTCCTTGGAAGAAAAGTTATGACCAACCTAGATAGTATATTCAAAAGCAGAGACATTACTTTGCCAACTAAGGTCCGTCTAGTCAAGGCTATGGTTTTTCCAGTGGTAGTGTCTCGATGTGAGAGTTGGACTGTGAAGAAAGCTGAGTGCCAAAGAGTTGATGCGTTTGAACTGTGGTGTTGGAGAAGACTCTTGAGAGTCCCTTGGACTGCAAGGAGATCCAACCAGTCCATTCTGAAGGAGATCAGCCCTGGGATCTCCAGGAGATCTTTCCTCTCTTTGGAGGGAATGATGCTGAAGCTGAAACTCCAGTACTTTGGCCACCTCATGTGAAGAGTTGACTCATTGGAGAAGACTCTGATGCTGGGAGGGATTGGGGGCAGGAGGAGAAGGGGACAACAGAGGATGAGATGGCTGGATGGCATCACTGACTCGACAGATGTGAGTCTGAGTGAACTCCGGGAGTTGGTGATGGACAGGGAGGCCTGGCGTACTGCGATTCATGGGGTTGCAAAGAGTCGGACACGAATGAGCAACTGAACAGAACTGAACTGAAAACAACACTGGGTAAGGACTTCAAAAGTAGTAATATAGAACTAGGAAGGTCCTAAAATGGATCTAACATCATCTGTTCACATAGAAACTATGAGTTCTTTCTCTTTATCATGTCACTCTTTTTACTTCTTTTCATTCCCATGCCACTTCACCATTCTTTATCATCTGATTCACTCCAATTTTGTAGTTATAGCGCTTCCTATCTTCAGTTGTGTCTTTCCATTATAAATCATGCCCACTGTAGCTTAGCATCATTTTCCATCCAGCTCTGGCCTTGTTCTCCCCTGTCAATATCTCCCAGTGCTTGCAGTGTAGGGTCCAACTTTTTATTGCATGATAAAAAAAAAAAAATAGCCTCCATGTTATGGCCCAGCTAACTCACCTCCCCAGATGCATGTGTCTCCACCCAAACATCTTCTTTGCTCCTTTTCCATAGTTGTTATTCAGTCACTAAGTCATGTCCAACTCTTTGTGGACTAATGGATTGCAGTAGACCATGCTCCTCTGTCCTCTACTGACTTCTGAAGTTTGCACAAATTCATGTCCATTATGCAGTGATGATATCTAACCATCTAATCCTCTGCCACCCTCTTCATTTGCCTTTAATCTTTCCCAGGATCAGATTCTTTTACAATGAGTTAGCATTTTGCATCTAGTGACCAAAATATTGGAGCTTCAGCTTTGGCAACAGTCCTTCTTAGTAAATATTCAAGTAAATGCTTGATTTCCTTTAGGATTGACTGCTTTGATTTTGTTGCCATCCAGGGAACTCTCAAGAGTCATCTCCAGCATCACATTTTGAAAGCATCAGTCCTTTGGTGCTCAGCCATCTTTATGGTCTATCTCACACATCTGTACATGACTGCTAGAAAAACTATAGATTTGACTAACTGACCTTTGTCAGCAAAGTGATGTCTTTGTTTTTTAATATGCTGTCTAGGTTTGTCATAACTTTCCTTCTAAGAAGCAAGTGTTTGTTTTTTTTTAATTTCATCGCTGCAGTCACTGTCCACAATGATTTGAGAGCCCAAGAAAATAAAATATGTTGCTCTTTCCACTTTTCCCCATTTATTTGGTGTGAAATGATGGGACTGGATGCAATGATCTTAGTTTTTTTAATGTTGAGTTTCAAGCCAGCTTTTTTACTCTCCTCTTTTACCCTCATCAAAAAGCCCTTTAGTTACTTTTCACTTTCTGCCATTAGAGTGGTATCATCTGCATATCTGAGGTTGTTGATATTTCTCCCAGTAATCTTGATTCCAGCTTGTGGTTCATCTAGCCCAGGCTTTCACATGATGTACTCTGTATATAAGTTAAATAAGCAAGGTGACAATGTAAAGCTTTGTTGTACTCCTTTCCCGATTTTGAACCAGTCCATTTGAACATAGACCAATTTCATGTCAAGTTCTAACTGTTGCTTCTTGACCCACTTACAGGTTTCTTAGGATACAGGTAAAGTGGTCTGGTATTCCCATCTCTTTAAGAAAACATGGCAAGAATATACAGAATAACTATTACAAAAAAGGTCATAATGACCCAGAAAACAATGTTGTTATGGTCACTTACCTAGAGCTGGACATCCTGGAGTGTGAAGTCAAGTGGGTCATGGGAAGAATTACTAAGAATAAAGCTATTGGAAGTGACAGAATTCCAGCTTAACTATTTCAAACCCTAAAAGATGATTCTGTTTAAGAGCTGCACTCAATTATGTCAGCAACTTTGGAAAACTCAGCGATAGCCACAGGACTGCACATGGTCAATTTTCATTCCAATCCCAAAGAAGGGCCATGCCAGAGAATGTTCAGACTACCATAAAATTGTGCTTATTTCACATGCTAGCAAGGTTATGCTTAAAATCCTTCAAGCTAGTCTTCAGCAGTACATGAACTGAGAATTTCCAGCTGTACAAGCTGGGTTTCAAAGAGTCAGAGAAACCAGAGATCAAATTGCCAGCATTCATCAGATCATGGAGAAAGCAAGAGATTTCCAGAAAAAAACATTTACTTCTGCTTCAATGACTATGCTAAAGCCTTTGGCATTGTGGATCACAGCAAACTGAAAAATTCTTAAAGAGATGGGAATGGCAGACCTCTTTACCTGCCTCCTTTTCCATAGATACTTTATCTTTTATTCATATCAAATGGGACTTTCGTATGTAGTGTTCTCTCTATTGGAAACTTACTCCTCACCACTGTCTTGCTGAGTGGGTCTCATCATTGGTATCTTAGAAATCATTTATTCTCCTCAAGATAAATTGGATGGTTATTTTTCAGCTCCTAAATCTCCCCTTCCCCTCTTTCCACCTTCCACACTCCAGCCATAATACTCCATGGATTTTTCCTCTCCATGTTATACTCTGGCCTCGGGGTCATCTTTCCTTTCACAGTGTTTTCTCTTTGGAATGCCCTCATTTGTTCTTTTACTATTCAACTCATGCATTCTCAAGGCTTTTCAAAATGCCTTCTCCAGTTACTGTGCTGTGCTATGCTCAGTTGCTTCAGTTGAGTCTGACTTTTTGTGACCCATGAACTGTAGCCCACAAGGGTACTCTGTCCACAGGATCCTCCAGGCAAGAATACTGGATGGGTTGCCATGTCCTCCCCCAGGGAATTTTCCCAACTCCGGAGTCAAACCCATATGTCCTGCATTGCAGACAGGTTGTTTATTCATTGAGCCACCGGGGAAGCCACTTTCTCTAGCTACTACTCTCCACCATAAAAAATTTCATTCTCAGAACACATAGCATATATTATCTGTTTAATTTACTCAACATTTACCATATGTGTCTCCGAAACATCCCTGGTGTCTTGTCATATATGATTTTTCAATTCTGGTATAAAAAATTCTGATATGAAAAGAATCAGCTGCAAGTTTTTTCAGGGCAAAAAATATATATATATCTCCCCAGTAGCACCTAGCAGAGTAACCTAATTACATATCAGAGACTTGGGAAAATTAAAATAATTGAATGAATAAGGAGATAAATGATAAATTGATGATTTTGCTGAGTAAATAATAGTGGCAAATGGGAAGGAGTGATTTTATACCAGTTGAGAAAAAAGTTATGAAAAGTTATTTAAAAATCAGATTATATGAGGCTTTAGTAAATGTGGCTTTGAGAAATCAGTAGTGGTAATTTACTATGAATTATTGGTCAAAATAATGTTGACTATGGTGAGAATCTTCTTAAGGAATAACTGTTGTATTCATAAATCATCGTTCTATGCATGTCTCCATATTCTATTAGTTTGCACATTGTTTTCATGAGTTTAGACTTCTTTTATATCTAACACTGAAGCAATTAACATGATGCAACATCTGCTAATAGATTATTTAATTTGCCAGTGTTTTAACCTCAGAACAGAATAGTGTGATGATTACCACCTGTTTTTTTGGTTTTGTTTTTTATTTCAGGCAGTAGAATACTGCTGTAAACTTTAGCCTTCATATTTTGAGAAGATGGTAAATAACATATGACTATGTTAAACACACCAAACAATTAATCAGCATCTACTTGATGGGATAGAACATAGTAAATATGAGATAAAAACATTTTGATTATATATGCAAACTGATGTCACTTCTTTTGGGGTTAACATTTTAAGATATCAAGATATAATAAGAGAAATTAAGATCTTAGAGGAAAATCACAAAAGTCTGTTGTAGCTCTTATACTAACCCAGCCTGAGGTTGTATTTCCACATGATTTCAAGAAACAAATAGTAACAGCAGTAAGAAACAGAAACAGAGCCATAAAAACTAGGTCAGCAGGTTCAGTTTCTATGTTTATGATATTGGGTTTCATTTTGTCTTCACTGCAGAAAGAAATAGTTGAGTGCCTGATTGTTCATTTTGCTGCCAGTTTTGTTGATAAGATGTTCCATAGCTTTTTGAATCTTAGATATCAGCTTACTGGAGGATTTTCCTACTGTCTAAATAATGTACTGTCTACTATCTAAACAGATCAGTAGCTGTTCACCTAACATTCTTACATATTCCAACCATATTATATAGCTGTGGCTGGCTGGTCAGTGGCTGATTAGCAAGGAGCTATATTTCCTTACATCTAGATGGGACCACATGAGTAATTCTTACCAATTTAATATATGCTATAATGAGGTCTGAGCATATTTTAATTCTGAACTAAGTTAATTAACAAAATTGGCTCTGCCTTCTCCACAACTCTTGTTCATCCTCCATCCTATTGCTGGATGCAAAGGATTTCAAGTCCCTAGAGATGGTAGAGCTATAAGATTGAAGAAGTCCCTAAATTACCGAACTGAGAAAGGCTACTCACTGACCAGGAATATCTGCATAGGAGTTAAGTAAGTATGCAGTACACTTACATGTGTACACTACTAAAATATGGCAGTCTATTTGTTACAGTAACTAGAATTATCATGCGACACTTAACACTCAAATTGAGATCTTGATAGTGACCTGGCTATTCACAATTAGATTTTTTGTTGCCATATTTGATTGTATACTACAAGAAGTCTTACCAAATGCAATACTAGAGTTAACATTCTTTTAAATTATATGTCTATTCCTGAAAAAAATATATACATATTCAATACCTTTGATGATAAGGTACTAGCAATGAAGTAAATAATTTAGGCAGTGCATTATTTCCAAGGGAAAATAAATATTACCCAGTTATTAAAAATTACAATCATTGCTCTAAAATGGAAACCAAAAAACAGGAGCTATAAAAGGATAAACTCAATGTTCTACTCTAGTTGAAATGGGAGGGATGATCATGTAAGATTCCGTGAAAATGAATATTTAAGCTATTTAGAAATAAGCCAAATAAGAGGGGTGATAGAGAAGAGAGAAAAAAAGAACAGACTGTAAAAAGGCCTTGAAATGTGAAAAGGCTTAGTGCTTTAGAGTTTTGGGGCCATGCCAGGATATTGTTTGAGTAATATGGTATTCTCTTGTCATCAGCACTATATTGGCACTCAGTCACTAAGCAGATAGTATGTATGAATCTGTTATTATGGACACAGCTGAATCCTTGGTGAAATAAGGGATATCAATTCAGTTCAGTCACTCAGTCATGTCTGACTCTGCGACCCCATGGACTGCAGCACACCAGGCTTCCCTGTCCATCACCATCTCTTGGAGTTTGCTCAAACTCATGTCCATTGAGTTAGTGATGCCATCCAACCATCTCATCCTCTGCCATTCCTTTCTCCTGCTTTCAGTCTTTCCCAGCATCAGGGTCTTTTCCAATGAGTCAGTTCTTCTCATCAAGTGGCCAAAGTATTGGAGCTTCAACTTCAGCATCAGTCCCTCTAGTGAATATTCCGGACTGATTTCCTTTAGGATTGACTAGTTTGATCTCCTTGCAGCCCAAGGGACTCTCAAGAATCTTCTCCAACACCACAGTTCAAAAGGGACATAAGCACTTGTGAAAAAGGGTTTTGACACCCAAAGGGATACAGTCTGCCATGGAGTCAATATGAACACTCACATAACAAAGAATTGCACAGATACTGCAAAAAATCAGATTGAACTTCCTATTTATTGTTAGGATACACAAACAGAGGTAGAGTACCTTCTTGGATTTATATACAGAATCTGGGACAAAATCATTGACTCTCTTCCATTGGCATAACTAAGGGGAAATGCTGTAACCTTTGATTTACCACTGATCAGGGCTTCCCAGGTGGCTCACTGGTAGAGAGTCCACCTGCCGATGCAGGACAGAGAAGGCGATGGCACCCCACTCCAGTACTCTTGACACGACTGAGAGACTTGACTTTCACTTTTTACTTTCATGCATTGGAGGAGGAAATGGCAACCCACTCCAGTGTTCTTGCCTGGAGAATCCCAGGGACAGGGGAGCCTGGTGGGCTGCCAAGTATGGGGTCGCACAGAGTCGGACACGACTAAAGTGACTTAGCAGCAGCAGCAGCTGATGCAAGAGGTGCAGGGTCGATATCTGGGTCAGGAAGATCCCTTGGAGGAGGAAATGGCAACCCATTCCAGTATTCCTGCCTGGAAAATTCCATGGACGGAGGAGCTTGGCAGGCCACAGTCCACGGGGTCACAAAGAGTAGGACACAACTGAGCACAGCCCAGTACAGCACAGATGGCCATGTAACCAGGCCTCCATGCGGAAAGAAAGAGGGCAGAGAGCTGGGGATCAGGAGTGTAAGCAAGATGATGGTCCTGCTTAAACGCCTTAATGTGCATTAGGTCCAGCTGTACCTAATGCTAGCTGTCTCATCCTTAATTCTGTTCTTCCTTCTCCTTAGTCCTGTTCCTCTTTTCTTCATCCTCTTTTTCTATCAGTTTTGAGTGTGTCAACTAAAAGCATACCCACCAAAATAGTGCCAGGGTACAAAGAGCCTATAAATCAGAAAAAGGAGCTTAGTAGTTGCAGTTAGGCACAGAAAGTAAAGTTGGTTACCACCTAAAGTCAAATTTAAGTATAAAATTATGCCATTCAAGGGGATGTTCCCTATATATGAAGTCACTTTAGTGAATATATCCCAGAAAAGTTTTAGGATTAATATGATGTACTTTATAAAAGTTGCTGAGGCGTAGCAGTGCATCAAAGAAATGCTTTAACTTATTAAGAGTTACCTTAAACTGTATGCATCTTTTAATTAAAAACTCAGTAAAACAGAAGTGCTGAGGCATTTGTTCCATGAAATATAAATGAGTTACAGTCAAATGCTTTCATTCTTTTCCACTTTTTTTTAATGACCCACATATTGTAAACCAAAAATATATTCCTCTTGGAACCTAAGCCAAATGGAGAGTAGTCTGACCAATTTAACTGGCATTTTACAGCTAACTTTTAATTATGACTCAAGCAGCAGTCCTGAAAGATTGAAGTCTAATATATAGAGCCTTGGGCCATACCTTAATAGGTTCCTACAGAAAAAGCCAAACTTTGCTCAAAGAAGGAATCATAGTGAATAACATTCCACACGAATTCAAACATAAGCACACAAAACTGAAACACTAATGTCTTGAATGTGGGTAATGCTGAGCATTTTTCATAGTATCATCACAGGCACTTATCTAAGTAGCAAGGGAACACATTTTTTCCTGATTGAATGAGTCTCCTTTTCCTATTGTATATGAAGTGCTGATTTTCAGAATTTTCAATACATTTCACACTAAAGCTCTTTTGGGTATATTTCTCATCAAAATCACTCATTCAGAAATTAGATATATTGTGTATCAAAGATACTATTGCAAGAGATTATAGGCTGCTCTACTCAAAGCATTTGCCCCATTGGTGAATTTCACTGGTGCTACCTCATCAGCCATAGGATTCAAATGCTTTGTCTTCAGGGAACCTGTCTCTTACCCATACTTCAGCTCTTTGGGACTTATTTCCAAGTTATGGCTTCAGATCTAGTTTTCTTTGCTTATCTTCTTGGACTTTATCTGTGGAATAATTTTTTCTAAGTCAAGAGGCTCTCATGATATAAGCTTTTTTAAAATATATCTTAGTCCATACCAGATGCCTCTCCCCATTCTTGGCTCATAGAACCCTAACTTGGGCCATATTTTTCAAAGAGGAAATTTTGAGCAATTCTAGATTACTCCTAGAGATGGAACACAAATCTAACCTGACCTTGATGAAAGAATTCGTGACTGGCATAACTTGAGAATACAAGGGCAGTGTAGGGTGACTTTTTTCCAGAAAAGGCCAGAATCAGTATTTCAGACAATATCACCAGAACTCATTTTTTTCTCTGTGTCGTAACTTTGCTTCATTTTGAATCCCTCCAGTCAGTGTATTCCCACATGGAAAATAAATACCAACACTATGAGGTTTTTCACTTTGCTAATAGTTCAAGAAAATCCCAGGATTCAGTTTCATTGAACTGGCTGACATTGGTCATGTTTCCATTCTACTGTGGCCAGAAGAGAGAACATTCTGAATGGCCGAGGCTGGTTAATGTACTCATAACTGGATCCAGAAGCCTGGTGGTAAGAAATGAGTGAATTAAGAAATTAAGGTTGATGTCTTATTAACAAATGAATAAAAGATGGATGTTGAGCAGGCAAACAAAATAAATGTCCTTTATATACCCACTGCCATAATACAAGGCACACCTCACTTCTGGGATTAACATGTCATTTCTTCTTAATACCTACTATACTTGATCCCAACTGGAAATTGCAGTGATTGCAAAGATTGCAAATTGCGATGGTTTGTACAGCTCAATTTTTTTCTTACTGCAGTCTCGATGGACCTGTGATGATTAATCTTCATCTAAATGTATCTCTAAAGGAGTAATGGTGATTGCATAGTAAATCCCAGGAGAAGCATCTCTAGTTTAAACAGCCAAAATAATCACAGTGCCATTTTCCCAAATTCAAGGAGCCTATCTCTTGGCTGTGAACTGAAGCCAGACTCCTCCTGGGAGACTAAATGCAGAAAAGGAATTGATTTTGTTGGGTTTCCCATTAACATTAATTACCATTGTTTGATGTGCCTCAGATGCTTCTTGACAGAGAGATGATCTACTTGTGGCAAAAAGCCACATTTCCATCTGTAATGAAGCTTTTCTTTGTCCTGGTTAAATGCAGACTGGTTAAGAGGGTCACATTATTTGAAAATATGTTACCTGACTCCAGGAGAGAGAAATGGATATGAAATAATCTTTTTTTTCCCCACTCAGAAAACAATTTGATAAGTTTCAGGAATATCTTGAGAGTGCTGGTGAACTCAGTTCAGTTCAGTTCAGTCGCTCAGTCGTGTCCGACTCTTTGGGACCCCATGAATCGCAGCTCGCCAGGCCTCCCTGTCCATCACCATCGCCCGGAGTTCATTCAGACTCACGTCCATAGAGTCCGTGGTGCAATCCAGACATCTCATCCTCGGTCGTCCCCTTCTCCACCTGCCCCCAATCCCTCCCTGCATCAGAGTCTTTTCCAATGAGTCAACTCTTCGCATGAGGTGGCCAAAGTACTGGAGCTTCAGCTTTAGCATCATTCCTTCCAAAGAAATCTCAGGGCTGATCTCCTTCAAAATGGACTGGTTGGATCTCCTTGCAGTCCAAGGGACTCCCAAGAGTCTTCTCATAGGATTGATGCAAAAGCATCAATTCTTCAGCACTCAGCCTTCTTCACAGTCCAACTCTCACATCCATACATGACCACAAGAAAAACCATAGCCTTGACTAGATGGACCTTAGTCGGCAAAGTATGTCTCTGCTTTTGAATATGCTATTTAGGTTGCTCATAACTTTTCTTCCAAGGAGTAAGCATCTTTTAATTTCATGGCTGCAGTCACCATCTGCAGTGATTTTGGAGCCCCCAAAAATAAAGTCTGACACTGTTTCCAGTGTTTCCCCATCTATTTCCCATGAAGTGATGGGACCAGATGCCATGATCTTCATTTTCTGAATGTTGAGCTTTAACCCAACTTTTTCGCTATCCTCTTTCACTTTCATCAAAGGCTTTTGAGTTCCTCTTCACTTTCTTCCATAAGGGTAGTGTCATCTGCATATCTGAGGTTATTGATATTTCTCCTGGCAATCTTGATTCCAGCTTGTGTTTCTTCCAGACCACCATTTCTCATGATGTACTCTGCATAGAAGTTAAATAAGCAGGGTGACAATATGCAGCCTTGATGTACTCCTTTTCCTATTTGGAACCAGTCTGTTGTTCCATGTCCAGTTCTAACTGTTGCTTCCTGACCTGCATACAGATTTCTCAAGAGGCAGGTTAGGTGATCTGGTATTCCCATCTCTTGAAGAATTTTTCACAGTTTATTCTGATCCACACAGTCAAAGGGTTTGGCAGAGTCAATAAAGCAGAAATAGATGTTTTTCTGGAACTCTCTTGCTTTTTCCATGATCCAGTGGATGTTGGCAATTTGATCTCTGGTTCCTCTGCCTTTTCTAAAACCAGCTTGAACATCAGGGAGTTCATGGTTCACATATTGCTGAACCCTGGCTTGGAGAATTTTGAGCATTACTTTACTAGCATGTGAGATGAGTGAAATTGTGTGGTAGTTTGAGCATTCTTTGGCATTGCCTTTCTTTGGGATTGGAATGAAAACTGACCTTTTCCAGTCCTGTGGCCACTGCTGAGTTTTCCAAATTTGCTGGCATATTGAGTGCAGCACTTTCACAGCATCATCTTTCAGGATTTGAAACAGTTCAACTGAAATTCCATCACCTCCACTAGCTTTATTCGTAGTGATGCTTTCTAAGGCCCACTTGACTTCACATTCCAAGATGTCTGGCTCTAGATTAATGATCACATCATCATGATTATCTGGATCATGAAGATCTTTTTTGTACAGTTCTTCCATGTATTCTTGCCACCTCTTCTTAATATCTTCTGCTTCTATTAGGTCCATACCATTTCTGTCCTTTATTGAGCCCATCTTTACATGAAATGTTCCCTTGGTATCTCTAATTTTCTTGAAGAGATCTCTAGTCTTTCCCATTCTGTTCTTGTCCTCTATTTCTTTGCATTGATTGCTGAAGAAGGCTTTCTTATCTCTTCTTGCTATTCTTTGGAACTCTGCATTCAGATGCTTATATCTTTCCTTTTCTCCTTTGCTTTTTGCCTCTCTTTTCTTCACAGCTATTTGTAAGGCCTCCTCAGACAGCCATTTTGCTTTTTTTGCATTTCTTTTCCACAGGGATGGTCTTGATCCCTGTCTCCTGTACAATGTCACAAACCTCATTCCATAGTTCATCAGGCACTCTATCTATCAGATCTAGGCCCTTAAATCTATTTCTCACTTCCACTGTATAATCATAAGGGACTTGATTTAGGTCATACCTGAATGGTCTAGTGGTTTTCCCTACTTTCTTCAATTTAAGTCTGAATTTGGTAGTAAGGAGTTCATTATCTGAGCCACAGTCAGCTCCTAGTCTTGTTTTTGTTGGCTGTATAGAGCTTCTCCATCTTTGGCTGCAAAGAATATAATCAATCTGATTTTGGTGTTGACCATCTGGTGATGTCCATGTGTAGAGTCTTCTCTTGTGTTGTTGGAAGAGGGTGTTTGCTATGACTAGTGCATTTTCTTTAGTATTCTTGCCTTGAGAACCCCATGAACAGTATGAAAAGGCAAAATGATAGGATACCAAAAGAGGAACTCCCCAGCTCATTAGGCGCCCAATATGCTACTGGAGATCAGTGGAGAAATAACTCCAGAAAGAATGAAGGGATGGAGCCAAAGCAAAAACAATACCCAGCTGTGGATGTGACTGGTGATAGAAGCAAGGTCCGATGCTGTAAAGAGCAATATTGCATAGGAACCTGGAATGTCAGGTCCATGAATCAAGGCAAATTGGAAGTGGTCAAACAGAGATGGCAAGGGTGAACATTGACATTCTAGGAGTCAGCGATCTAAAATGGACTGGAATTGGGTGAATTTAACTCAGATGACCATTATATCTACTACTGTGGGCAGGAATCCCTCAGAAGAAATGGAGTAGCCATCATGGTCAACAAAAGAGTCCAAAATGCAGTACTTGGATGCAATCTCAAAAACGACAGAATGATCTCTGTTCATCTCCAAGGCAAACCATTCAATATTATAGATATCCAAGTCTATGGCCAACCAGTAACGCTGAAGAAACTGAAGTTGAACGGTTTTGTGAAAACCTACAAGACCTTTTAGAACTGACACCCAAAGAAGATGTCCTTCTATTTATTTTTTAAAATTTTATTTTTACTTTATTTTACTTTACAATACTGTATTGGTTTTGCCATACATTGACATGAATCCACCACGGGTGTATACAAGCTCCCAATCCTGAATCCCCCTCCCACCTCCCTCCCCATATCATCTCTCTGGATCATCCCCATGCACCAGCCCCAAGCATCCTGTATCCTGTATCAAATATAGACAGGCACTTCATTTCTTACATGATAATATACATGTTTAAAAGCCATTCTTCCAAATCATCCCACCCTCTCCCTCTCCCACAGAGTCCAAAAGTCCGTTCTATACATTTGTGTCTCTTTTGCTGTATTGCATAAAGGGTCCTCATTACCATCTTTCTAAATTCCGTATATATGTGTTAGTATCCTATATTGGTGTTTTTCTTTCTGGCTTACTTCACTCTGTATAATCGGCTCCAGTTTCATCCACCTCATTAGAACTGATTCAAATGTATTCTTTTTAATGGCTGAGTAATACTCCATTGTGTATATGTACCACAGCTTTCTTATCCATTCATCTGCTGGTGGACATCTAGGTTGTTTCCATGTCCTGGCTATTATAAACAGTGCTGCGATGAACATTGGGGTACATGTGTCTCTTTCAATTCTGGTTTCCTTGGTGTGTATGCCCAGCAGTGGGATTGCTGGGTCATAAGGCAGCTCTATTTGCAATTTTTTAAGGAATCTCCACACTGTTTTCCATAGTGGCTGTACTAATTTGCATTCCCACCAACAGTGTAAGAGGGTTCCCTTTTCTCCACATCTTCTCCAGCATTTATTGCTTGTAGACTTTTGGATGCAGCCATCCTCACTGGCATGAAATGGTACCTCATTGTGGTCTTGATATGCATTTCTCTCATAATGAGTGATGTTGAGCATCTTTTCATGTGTTTGTTAGCCATCTGTATGTCTTCTTTGGAGAAATGCCTATTTAGTTCTTTGGCCCATTTTTTGATTGGGTCGTTTATTTTTCTGGAGTAGAGCTGCATAAGTTGCTTGTATATTTTTGAGATTAGTTGTTTGTCAGTTGCTTCATTTGCTATTGTTTTCTCCCATTCAGAAGGCTGTCTTTTCACCTTACTTATAGTTTCCTTTGTTGTGCAGAATCTTTTAATTTTAATTAGATCCCATTATGTTTATTTTTGCTTTTATTTCCAGTATTCTGGGAGGTGGATCATAGAGGATCCTGCTGTGATCTATGTCGGATAGTGTTTTGCCTATGTTCTTCTCTAGGAGTTTTATAGTTTCTGGTCTTACATTTAGATCTTTAATCCATTTTGAGTTTATTTTTGTGTATGGTGTTAGAAAGTGATCTAGTTTCATTCTTTTACAAGTGGTTGACCAGTTTTCCCAGCACCACTTGTTAAAGAGATTGTCTTTACTCCATTGTATATTCTTGCCTCTTTTGTCGAAGATAAGGTGTCCATAGGTGGGTGGATTTATCTCTGGGCTTTCTATTTTGTTCCATTGATCTATATTTCTGTCTTTGTGCCAGTAAATACTGTCTTAATGACTGTGGCTTTGTAGTAGAGCCTGAAGTCAGGCAAGTTGATTCCTCCAGTTCCATTCTTCTTTCTCAAGATTGCTTTGGCTATTCGAGGTTTTTTGTATTTTCATACAAATCTTGAAATTATCTGTTCTAGTTCTGTGAAAAATACCGCTGGTAGCTTGATAGGGATTGCATTGAATCTGTAGATTGCTTTGGGTAGTATACTCATTTTGACTATATTGATTCTTCCAATCCATGAGCATGGTATATTTTTCCATCTCTTAGTGTCTTCTTTGACTTCTTTCATCAGTGTTTTATAGTTTTCGATATATAGGTCTTTAGTTTCTTTAGGTAGGTATATTCCTAAGTATTTTATTATTTTCGTTGCAATGGTGAATGGAATTGTTTCCTTAATTTCTTTTTCTACTTTCTCATTATTAGTGTACAGGAATGCAAGGGATTTCTGAGTGTTGATTTTATATCCTGCAACTTTACTATATTCATTGATTACCTCTAGTAATTTTCTGGTGGAGTCTTTAGGATTTTCTATGTAGAGGATCATGTCATCTGCAAACAGTGCGAGTTTTACTTCTTCTTTTCCAATTTGGATTCCTTTTATTTATTTTTCTGCTCTGATTGCTGTGGCCAAAACTTCCAGAACTATGTTGAATAGTATTGGTGAAAGTGAGCACCCTTGTCTTGTTCCTGACTTTAGGGGAAATGCTTTCAATTTTTCACCATTGAGGATAATGTTTGCTGTGGGTTTGTCATATATAGCTTGTATTATGTTGAGGTATGTTCCTTCTATTCCTGCTTTCTGAAGAGTTTTTATCATAAATGGATGTTGAATTTTGTCAAAGGCCTTCTCTGCATCTATTGAGATAATCATATGGCTTTTATTTTTCAATTTGTTAATGTGGTGAATTACATTGATTGATTTGCGGATATTGAAGAATCCTTGCATCCCTGGGATAAAGCCCACTTGGTCATGGTGTATGATCTTTTTAAAGTGTTGTTGGATTCTGATTGCTAGAATTTTGTTGAGGATTTTTGCATCTATGTTCATCAGTGATATTGGCCTGTAGTTTTCTTTTTTTGTGGCGTCTTTGTCAGGTTTTGGTATTAGGGTGATGGTGGCCTCATAGAATGAGTTTGTAAGTTTACCTTTCTCTGCAATTTTCTGGAAGAGTTTGAGTAGGATAGGTGTTAGCTCTTCTCGAAATTTTTGGTAGAATTCAGCTGTGAAGCCATCTGGACCTGGGCTTTTGTTTGCTGGAAGATTTCTGATTACGGTTTCAATTTCCATGCTTGTGATGGGTCTGTTAAGATTTTCTATTTCTTCCTGGTTTTCATTATAGGGGACTGGAATGCAAAAGTAGGAAGTCAAGAAACGCCTGGAGTAACAGGCAAATTTGGCCTTGGAATGCAGAATGAAGCAGGGCAAATACTAATAGAGTTTTGCTGGTGAACTAGTAGGTACATAATATATGAGCTCCATAACATGAACAAACTTTGACTTATCCATAATTGTACTTATGATAAAAGTGTCTGGCAAATAGCAGGTACTCAAAAAATATTTGTGAGCAAATAGATTAAAAGATAAAATAAAATTCTGAAGCAGTCCAAGTTCTAAGTCATATTTAACCTGGTAAAAAAATTAATTGAAACCCAATTTTCTTTGAAATTCAGTGCAACACTGAAAAAATAAATTAAACAGATCACATAGCTATAAGATCAATAAGTTGAACCCAGGTATGTTTGATACCAGAGTCTATTGTTTTTGTCTTTAAGTCACTTTATTAGCACAGGAGATTTTATGCCTGAGAGATATGGACTCCAGGCATAAACTCTTGGGTTAAATTCCAGGATTCTCCCACTCATTGACATATGACTTTTGGGGAGCTGCTTAAACTCTCTGTGTTTCAGTTTTAGCAGCTAGACTGGGGATAGTACATGACAATTTAAGAACTTTTTTTTTGTGTGTGATTAAAAGAGTTCCTGACCTATGGAAAATTCTATACATTTTCTTATTAAATAAGTTCCAAAACCAAGTGCATTTTTTTGTTAATAGTCAAAAATTTTGACAAAAACAACCAGTGTTTTAAACAAAGGTCATTTTATCAAAAATTACCCCATATAGAGATTCCTTTAAAAGCTAGAAATAATACTACTTATGACCTAGCAGTGCCACTACTGGGCATATAGCCTAAGAAAATCATAATCAAAAAAGATACATGTACCCCAATGTTCATCACAGTACTATTTACAGTAGCTTATCTGTCCATCAACAGGTAAATGGGTAAAGAAGTTGTGGTATATATACACAATGGAATATTACTCAGCCATAAAAAGAAATGCATTGACTCAGCTCTAATGAGGTGGATGAACCTAGAGCCTATTATACAGAGTGAAGTAAGTTGGAAAGAGAAAGACAAATATCATATATTAAAACATGCATATGGAATCTAGAATAATAAGTACTGATGAACCTAATTGTAAAGCAGCACTGGAAACACATACATAGAGATCAGACTGGTGGACACAGTGGGGGAATGAGAAGGTGGGATGAATTGAGAGAGTAGCATTGAAACATATATATTACCATGTGTAAAATTAGATAGCCAGTGGAAATTTGTTGTATGAAATTTGCAGGGATCTCAAATCCAGTGCTCTGTGACAACCTAGAGGGATGGGAGATGGAAGGGGGGTTCATTTGGGAGACGTTATACATACCCCTATGGCTGATTCATGTTGATACATGGGAAAAATCAGCACAATATTATAAAGCAATTATCCTCCAAATAAAAATAAATATTTTTAAAAGCTGCCCCATTAATATATTAATGTTTTACCAGATCATACAGTGTCAAAGCCAAGGATATAGGAAAGACTTCATGATGCCTTTTGCCTTATTTATAACATGCTGGAAATATCAGAGGGGTTTGGTATACATGAACACACCTTGTGATGAATTCTGTCCATTCTGATGATAATTTATTTCAATAACTTAAAGAGTTCCATGGGTGGTTCTGCACCTCTCGAACACTCTTAATTCCAGTATAGATCTCTACCACACTTCTTAGAACTGACGGTTTCCTGAGTATTGCAAAAGTTTAGTGCAGTC
The DNA here is from genome assembly GCF_014754425.2 of Oryx dammah. Lineage (NCBI taxonomy): Eukaryota > Metazoa > Chordata > Mammalia > Artiodactyla > Bovidae > Oryx > Oryx dammah. The sequence continues at coordinate 36,288,035 of NW_024070189.1, forward strand.
ATATTATTTCCACAAATACTGTTGGATTTGCAAAGCATTTTAAAATGAAAACTGTGTATAACTATATCTAGGATCACTTATACTTTATTTTGGGGGGCTCCAAAATCACTGTAGGTGGTGACTGCATCCATGAAATTAAAGATGCTTGCTCATTGGGAGAAAAGCTATGACCAATCTGGATAGCATATTAAAAAGCAGAGACATTACTTTGCCAACAAAGGTCTGTCTAGTCAAAGCTATGGTTTTTCCAGTAGTCATGTATGGATGTGAGAGTTGGAAAGAAAGAAAGCTGAGCACCGAAGAATTGATGCTTCTGAATGGTGGTACTGGAGAAGACTCTTGAGAGTCCCTTAGACTTCAAGGAGATCCAAACAGTCTATCCTAAAGGAAATCAATCCTGAATATTCACTGGAAGGACTGATGCTGAAGCTGAAACTCCAATACTTTGTCCATATGATGCGAAGAACTGACACATTTGAAAAGACCCTGATGCTGAGCAAGATTGAAGGCAGGAGGAGAAGGAGACGACAGAGGATGAGATGGCTGGATGGCATCACCGACTCGATGGACATGAGTTTGATAAGCTCTGGGAGTTGGTGATGAACAAAGAAGCCTGGTGTCTGCAGTCCATGGGGTTGCAAAGAGTCACACACAACTGAGCAACTGAACTGAACTGAACTATCACCAGAAATTTCTCCCTGGTCACTCTTCTTGGCTTGTTCCGGCCTTTCTTCAGCTCCCCTTATCCTCAAAGTTCTACTCAAATTTTCCAACTTCTCTGTTTTAGCCACTTGATTCTTCCCATATCTTTTATGCCTTACTATTTAGATCTCTGTCCTTTACTTGGCTTTGAATCTTCCTTTGCATTTCTGAACACTCATTAATGTACTCACATACGGCAAGGGCAAGGTGATTGTTTCTCACACGTTGTCTCTGCAGAGGGTTTGATATTTCATTTTTTTCTTTAGTTTCAAGCAACTCAGACTGGTTCTTCTTAATTAAATGAATGGAATTACCACATCTCCAGTAGGACAGGATCTGGAAGTCAGGGCTAATGGAGAGAAAGTCTCAGCTATTTGTTTTCTATAACTCCTCCAGGCTCACATTCTACAGGAAGAGGATATTATTTGTCCTAGTTTGCATGAAGTATTAATTTATCTCCTCAGAGAAGTACACAGTCTTTGACAGTTCCACAAAGTTCTACTGAATGAGGAAAGTGTGGGTCTGCAAATAAAATCAGTTTTCTTAAAAAAAATCAGTTTTCTTATTAGAAGATGGACAAATGGAAGTTGGACAAAAAAGCAGATATAAGCTACACTCGGAGTTTGGTTATTTAACATAGAACATAAACAGTTTAGGTCACATTATATTGAATAAATTAAAATATGACATTTTCTATAATAAAAAATTATATATAGGTCAAATAGATTCAAAATAACCTTTGATTTTCATGGCTCACATTTCCTATAAACCAAACTATGTATTCTGGAATAAATACAAGCAAAAATAAAAAATTGCTAAGGAAAAAAAATCAGTTCAGTCAGTTCACTCTCTCAGTGATGTCCAACTCTTTGCAACCCCATGAACCACAGCACGCCAGGCCTCCCTATCCATCACCAAACCCGGAGTCCACCCAAACCCATGTCCGTAGAGTTGGTGATGCCATCCAACCATCTCATCCTCTGTCATCCCCTTCTCCTCCTGCCCTCCATCTTTCCCAGCATCGGGGTCTTTTCAAATGAGTCAGCTCTTCGCATCAGGTGGCCAAAGTATTGGAGTTTCAGTTTCAACATCAGTCCTTCAAATGAACACCCAGGACTGACTCCCTTAGGATGGACTGGTGGGATCTCCTTCCAGTCCAAGGAACTCTCAAGAGTCTTCTCCAACACCACAGTTCAAAAGCATCAATTCTTCGGTGCTCAGCTTTCTTTATAGTCCAACTCTCACATCCATACATGACCACTGGAAAAACTATAGCTTTGACTAGAAGAACCTTTGTTGGCAAAGTAATGTCTCTGCTTTTTAATATGCTGTCTAGGTTGGTCATAACTTTTCTTCCAAGGAGTAAGCATCTTTTAATTTAATGGCTGTAATCACCATCTGCAGTGATTTTGGAGCCCAGAAAAATAAAGTCAGCCACCGTTTCCACTGTTTCCCCATCTATTTGCCATGAAGTGATGGGTCTGGATGCCATGATCTTAGTTTTCTGAATCTTGAGCTTTAAGCCAATATATTCACTCCCCTCTTTCACTTTCATCAAGAGGCTCTTTAGTTCTTCTTCACTTTCTGCCATAAGGGTGGTGTCATCTGCATATCTGAGATTATTGATATTTCTCCCAGTAATCTTGATTCCAGCTTGTGTTTCCTCCAGCCCAGTGTTTCTCGTGATGTACTCTGCATATAAGTTAAATAAGCAGGGTGACAATATACAGCCTTGACGTACTCCTTTTCTTATATGGAACCAGTCTGTTGTTCCATGTCCAGTTCTAACTGTTGCTTCCTGACCTGCATACAGGTTTTTCAAGGGGCAGGTCAGGTGGTCTGGTATTCCCATCTCTCTCAGAATTTTCCATAGTTTATTGTGATCCACACAGTCAAAGGCTTTGTCATAGTCATAGCACAGAAATAAGATGTTTTTCTGGAACTCTCTTGCTTTTTCCATGATCCAGTGGATGTTGGCAATTTGATCTCTGGTTCCTCTGCTTTTCTAAAACCAGCTTGAACATGAGGAAGTTCACGGTTCACGTATTGCTGAAGCCTGGCCTGGAGAATTTTAAGCATCACTTTACTAGCGTGTGAGATGAGTGCAATTGTTTGATAGTTTGAACATTCTTTGGCATTGCCTTTCTTTGGGATTGGAATGAAAACTGACCTTTTCCAGTCCCGTGGCCACTGCTGAATTTTCCAGATTTGCTGGCATATTGAGTGGAACACTATCACAGCATTATCTTTCAGGATTTGAAATAGCTCAACTGGAATTCTATCACCTCCACTAGCTTTGTTCGTAGTGATGCTTCCTAAGGCCCATTTGACTTCACATTCCAAGATGTCTGGCTCTAGATGAGTGGTCACACCATCGTGATTATCTGGGTCATGAAGGTCTTTTTTGTAGAGTTCTTCTGTGTATTCATGTCACCTCTTCTTAATATCAGGAAAAAAAAATCAATACAGGTAATTTCCTCTTAAAAGCATTAGGAATTTTTAAAACAGCCATTTTCATTATTTCACATTTTTCCTATGATTCAGGTAATAAAAGACCAAAATATTTGAGGATTATTGCAGTAAAGCAGAGGAGGCAATGGCACCCCACTCCAGTACTCTTGCCTGGAAAATCCCATGGACAGAGGAGCCTGATAGGCTGCGGTCCATGGAGTCTCGAAGAGTCAGACACAACTGAGTGACTTCCTTTTCACTTTTCACTTTCATGCATTGGAGAAGGAAATGGCAACCCACTCCAGTGTTCTTGCCTGGAGAATCCCAGGGATGGGCGAGCCTGGTGGGCTGCCATCTATGGGGTCATACAGTCAGACATGACTGAAGTGACTTAGCAGCAGTAGTAAAGAGGAGAGATAAGAGTCCCAATTGTTTTTTCCTAGGTTTCTAGTGAAAGTTGTTATGATGAGAATATCGTTTATTTTAATGATTTCAACTACTTCCATGGACTTAAAAAAAAAGAAAAAAATACATATTTTCCCAAAGGCATAAACTGGAGAAGCCTTCATCTAAGCATCTGATTTCTCATTTATTTTCTGCCATGACCTAACAAGTAGGTATGAGATTGTTAACTAATATGGAATATAGATAGTTGCCATCCACCATTCCCAAATGACTGAAGTATCAATGCTTACCTGCCATTTCATTGCAGCTTAATGTTTCATTGCACTAATTCAATTTATAGGAAAGTGGTATGTGCTAAGCTAAGAGATACAAAGGTGAAATGCCTATTTTCCCCCAAGGAGTTTTATAATAAAAGAAAATGGTAATATAATCTAAGAAATATTCTAATGGGTTTTAAAAGTAAAAAGAAAAAAATGTATATATACATATATACTTTTTATGAGTATTTAGAGGAAAGAGAACAAAATTCTATTATACAGAGTTGAAGATAATTTTTAAGAGTTTAGACTGTGAGGGTAGGTCAGCATGAGATCAAATTCTTACTAGGGCTTAAAATTGACAATTAAACTCCTAAAAATTTCTTTTGGTATATTTTGGAAAGCTCATAGGATTGTTGTCCTAGTCAGATACTTTTGTGCATGATACCTTAATTTAAATAGGCTTTACATGGATGTCTTCAGTAATGAGGTACATGCAAGTAACTAAAAGATCTACTGTGGTACTTTATATAGTGTCCTTCCCTTAGATATACATTATAAATCATCAGCTAACACTAAAACTCCCTCTGGTATCCTGAAAACTAAACTGTGCACGGACCATGAGCCAAAAGGACTGCAGACAAATAATCATGACATTTGTTTCTTGCAGTCTTTAACTGAGATACTCTTAAAAATCAGGCAAGACTGAAAACATTGTTTTTGTATGCCAAGATTTCTGCCTAAGTGGGGGCCACCATACACTCTGTTTCGGTAAAGCAGTTCACTTCGGCTTTTATAGTTAAACAATAATCATAGTATGGAAGAATGTAAAGGTCTCTTTTTTAATGCTTTGAAAAATGCTGCATGAGCTGAAAATATGAAATCATAGAACAAATGAAACATATTTTAATAAAGAATATGAAAAAAAATCACTTTCATGGGAAAATATGAGAATGTTGAAGAATAAGATCTCCTGTGCTATTATCTTTTGGGTATCTCTAAATACCTAAATAGTTTCTCTATACTATTTTAAATCAACTCAATAATCACTAAAAATGACATACCTCCAAATTCATTTCAAAAAACATTTAGCAAAACAATTAAACTGATTCAACAGTCACCACTGAAAGCAGTAATTATTTTCTTTCTTCCATAATTTTTTTTAAACAGAGTGTGAGATAAGGCAAAAGAAAATAAAATCATGAAACGTACTTACTGTAGAGCTATGGCATTTTTTAACTAAAAAGAAACATCAATAATCCTTCCATTCCTTCATTCAAAAATATATATTGATTGCTATCAGAGTCAGCCTGAACTGCTATAGCAAAATACCTTAGACTAAGTGACTTCAACAACAGATATGTAGACTGTTTGCAGTACTGGAGACTAGGGAGTTCAAAATCAAGGTGATGGCTGATTTGATTCTTGGTGAGGACTCTTTTCCTGCCTTATAGATAGCTGCCATCTAGCTGTGTGCTAATGTGACTTCTTAGTGAGTTGCAGAGAGAGACAGAAATAAAGATGTTTGTCTGTTTCTATAAGAACACTAGTCTTACTATGAGACCCTCTCCTTATAACCTCATCTAAAACTAATTACCTTCCAAAGGACCTATCACCACATATTTCCACATAGTGGGTTAGGTCTTCAACATATACATTTGGGAGAGGGGAGACAAAGACATTCCATCAATAACAGGTGCCCACAGTAAGCAAGGAATTATTCTGTTTACTAGACACTATGGTTTTTCCTGTGGTCATGTATGGATGTGAGAGTTGGACTGTGAAGAAGGCTGAGCGCCGAAGAATTGATGCTTTTGAACTGTGGTATTGGAGAAGACTCTTGAGAGTCCCTTGGACTGCAAGGAGATCCAACCAGTCCATTCTGAAGGAGATCAACCCTGGAATTTCTTTGGAAGGAATGATGCTAAAGCTGAAACTCCAGTACTTTGGCCACCTCATGAGAAGAGTTGACTCACTGGAAAAAACTCTGATGCTGGGAGGGATTGGGGACAGGAGGAGAAGGGGATGGCCGAGGATGAGATGACTGGATGGCATCACTGACTCGATGGACGTGAGTCTGAGTGAACTCCGGGAGATGGTGATGGACAGAGAGGCCTGGCGTGCTGCCATTCATGGGGTTGCAAAGAGTCAGACATGACTGAGCGACTGAACTGAACTGAACTGAGACATACAGTACTAAACAAATCAGGTTTAAAATTTTGGTCCTCTGCATATCATGTGATTTCAATTATACAGGATTTTGGGAAAGATAGAATTATAACAGTGATTAAACAGAGGTTGTTAGGGGGTTGGAGACAGAGGGTTGAGATGGTGAAACACAGGGAATTTTTTTTTAGAGTGGTGAAACTGTTTCCTATATGATACTGTGATAGAGGACACATGACATTATGCATTTGCCAAACACATAGACCTTTACAATACAAACAGTAAATCTTAATGCATGTAAATTAAAAGAAAATCATTTAAGACATTGAGATTTCTAGAATAGATTATAGAATTATCAACTGTAGTAGATATTTATGAAGCAGTCTCACTGGAAAAAAATGGAGGGGAGAACAACTACATCTGACAGAAATGACTGAAGTCTGTAAGAATAAAGGCAAAAGAAGTTTTACATAAGTACTGTGCTCTAGTTGATGAAATAGTTTCCCATGGGAGTATGAGTTAACAATTGTGATATGGTATACATGTGTACGGGAACTGAACAATGAAGCAAGTGGATGGCAGAGACTGAGAGGCAGGCTTCTCACGGTTGGAATGGAAGTTGATAGGTAAGCATTGGGAAAAGGTTAGAATAATCTGTGTGATAACATATTAGAGGAAACTTCGGTAAGAAAAAGCAAGTCCTCACAAACAAAATTCTAATACAACTGTGCAACAAAAGGAACCACTGTTTCTGGAGAAATTGTTGATTCTAAGGCTGAGACGGAAGAAACACAACATGAGCCTGGAACGTCTTGTATTGCCACAAAGCATGAAATGCTTTCTTAAAAATCAGTAGTATGTTCAAGGGAATCAAAAGCCAACTAGAAGAGCTACCAATGACAAAAATTGAGCAAGATAAATAAATTACTGGATTATAACCCAAAGCATAGAATAAATATTGATGGATCTATACAGATATAGATAAATGAGGAAATAAATAAATGGCTAGGTGTAGGTGTGTTAGTCACTCAGTCATGTCCAATTCTTTTGGGGAATAAGTGTAGATAAATCTCCTGGGTAGAGGAATCTCAAATAATTTGTGTAAATACTCTACTCTGAAGGAGATGGAACATAGCTTCTCACTCCCTTCATGTGGGCCATGCATAATTACTTCTTTCCAAAGTGTACAGTATGGAAAGGAAGAAGAAAAGTAACTTTGCAATGGAGAAACCTAACAAATGCTACTTCAACCAGCTGATCAAGGTCTACATCAACTGTGATAAATCATGTCAATAGTATCAACCCATCAAATGAGAATAGCTTTTTACCTGTGATCCTCCTTCCTCAAATCCATAACCCTAGTCTAGTCACAAGAAAAATATCAGACAAATTTCAGCTGAGTGCTATGAGAAAAAATACTTTACCAGTATTCCTCAAGAATGTCAAGATTATCAGAAACAAGGGAAGTTTGAGAAACTGTCACAGCCAAAGAAAACATGAGGTCTAAATGTAAAGTGATATTCTGGGTAACATCCTGGAACAGAAAAAGGTAGTTAGATTAAAACAATCAGAATACAGTGTGAATTTTAGTTAATAATATGTGTTAATATTGGTTCATTAACTGTAGCAAATATATAGTATTTAATGCTAATAATAAAATTGAGTATTGGCTATATTGATGTCTTTTGTACTTACTGTAATTTTTCTGTAAATCTTAACTGTTGTAGAAAACAATTTTTTTAAATTTCTGCCATTATGAAGATTATGTATTTGTGGAGAGAGATAGAAACATAAATAAAATATATAATATGAGAGTTAGTGATAAATCCTATAAAGAAAACTAGTGTGGCAAGGAATGGAAAATATTGTCCAGAGTAGGGTGGTAAAGAATTTGCTTCATGCTTATCCACAGATTTCTATGGGGATAGAGCCAGGGGTTGAGAGATGACCTGGATGTAATAGGCTTTCCCTGGGGGATGATGTAAGCAAGATGTAAGGGGTGTGACTCTTGGAAAATCTCAAGGCAAATAATAATAGTGACACTCTAGAAAGGAAAGCAGAAGTAAAAGTCTTGCCAGGAAAATGCAGAATCACCTGAACACTTCTTTACTCCAGCCATTTCCAGAGTGGAACCAAGGGAAGAGGTGATCTGGAGCATGTGGAGCAATGGGACTCTCACATTAATGGAGAAGGTCAGTGCAGCTCACTCCTTCTATAGATGAGAAGTCTGTGACTGAACAACTCAAAATCACCTTGTTTTGCTCCCATACCACCGTAGTTACAAATTTTGGACCAGCACCCAAGTTTCTGTATTTCTAAACCAAACACTTCTTGTACACTGAATGCTTCCCCTCGTTGATGAAGTGAAATGCATCAGAAGTGATTGCCCTTTGAGGACATTCAAATAAAGGAGATAAGTATGAATATTTGTATTACATAAATATAAAATAAGTATATTTGTTTTGGTATAAATGATAGGTAAAATCATAATTTGATTTATGTCTTTTACTTGGGTTTCTGTTTCGAGTATTAGTTATTGAGAAAATACTAGTTCCGATTTCAACATCTGACTTCAACTTAAGTCTCAGCTTGTGGAGTTAGCCAGTTTAACTTGCTTCCTAGATAGCTCAGATTCAGTTTAGATCAGCTTCTTGGTATTAAAATTAGCTTCTCCATATATGTTAAGTTCTCTTAAATGTTAAGTTCTCATATTCTTACTTAATAGCCACTTGAATATAAGTAAACTCCAAAGCAAATCAAAATTAGCTGATTCAAATGTCAAATGAAAATTATTTAATTGGATTTAAAAAACATATTGGGAACCTATTTTGTAGTTAAGATTATGGGTTACATTCACACATGACACCAGTTTGATTCTTAGCACAATAATTTGCACGTAATAAACACTGAATTAGTATCCTATTGTAGGAATGAATTGATGTTCTATAACATGAGCTTGTTCTGAAGCTTATGTGATAAATTAGCCATTTCGTTAACTCTGCAAGATGAGGTACTACAGGAAAAGAAGAGACAAGTGTGTGTGTATGTCACATACATATAAAACATTTTGTATGTTTTATTTAAATTAGAAAAAGAGAATAAAATAAAACTCTAGTATGCAAGAAGTCAAAATGAATAGAAGGAAACTGAATGGGAAAGCTCTAGTAATTGAATTGGCTTAGCTAGAAAAAAAACATAAAGAAACATCATCTGCTTTCCTGGTTTTGAAAGTGCGATGTAGTGAAATTTACTTAATACTTTAGAATGGGCTGAATCTCTAATCTTACATTTATTATTCTAAACATCATTTTCAATTGAATGGGATATTAGGTATAATAGATATAAAGAAAAATGTATAGAATGAAACACAAGTAGAGATGTCAGGAAAGTTACGCTTTGTGAATTGTCCATATGTGTGCTTTCTTATTCAGGCTATATTCACTATTTCTCTTGTGTCTGAATTTCCTCTAAAAATAGACTGCCAGAAATCATTATATTAACTTTGCAGTCTAGTTTCTGTGACTCAAGTTTTATTGAATATTAATAGCAACTTGATAATTAATAAGATGTTTTTAGAAACTAGTTTTCCTTTTATTTTGATATTCCTTATGCACTTATTCCTGTAATTCATGAAGAAGAAAATACATATTTATTACACAAAGTCATGAGGCATGATTAATAACATAGTTGACAATATCAGCATTCAGAAGGCTCCAAATATTGAAGAAAAAATTGAAGAAAAATATTAAACATATCTTCCCTCCACCCACACATACACACAAACAAATGTTAAAAACATACATATAATGTTAGATGGAAGAAATTTGGCTTGACAGAAATCCATATTAATAAATTACAGTGTTTTAGATGATGGCAAGTTCAGTAAATATAAGCAGTGTAAAATGACTCTGAAAACTAATAAAAACTTAGGATAAATAAGCAGAGCAAAGAAGAGTACTACCCCATTGTGCTTCATGCTCTGGGACATAGTATCTAATTCTCTAGAAGAGCTCTTTAAGAAGTATGCTGATCAACCAAACTGCTGGAAAAGCTGGAGACGTTCTAGCAAAAAATAAAGTCTCTTATTTAGAGGATATTTAGAGGCTAAAAACATTCTTCAAACCATTTGCTGTAAGAAAAGTTACATTTGTATTAATTGCTAAAACAAATGATGGAATACAAGAAATCTGGCTTCAGTTTAAGAACTTTATGTCATTTTGTTAGTCTGCAGATGGCATAGTTTGCCATACAAATTAATGAGATCCATCACTTAAAGTTAAGACTCACTGTTAAAAATATCTTCGAGAGTATCTTTCTCTGAACAATCCTGTATCAACTTGAGCCCTCAAGGTTTTTTCCTAGGACTCCTCCCAACAAGTGCTTCTATCACCCTCTGAGGAAAATATTCCTTTGTATCTTCATTTATTTGCAAGAGCAAAATATCTCGTCTATTAGATCCTAATGTTTTATCTTGTTTTGGTGGATAAGGTGGCTAGCTGAATCTGAGGCTAGTAATTGAAAAAGCACAATGTATGGACCCCAGGACTCGATTATCAAACCAGTGGTAACATTAAATATACTTATTATGGAAAGATGATTTTAAATTCTAATTAGAAGCATAGGTTGTCTTACATCTGCTTTCTGACAGTTGTCTAAAGTGAAGTGAAGTCACTCAGTCGCATCCAACTCTTTGCTACCCCGTGGACTGTAGCCCACCAGGCTCCTCCATCCATGGAATTTTCCAGGCAAGAGTACTGGAGTTGGTTGCCATTTCCTTCTCCAGGGAATCTTACGGACCCAGGGATCAAACCCAGATCTCCTGAATTGCGGGCAGACGCTTTACTGTCTGAGCCACCAGGGAAGCCAATTAAGAGAAAAAAATCATTTTATACATGGCTGTTAATAAAAATATGTTTGCTGGTCAATTGTTCTTTTTCATTGAACTGCTACCTCCAATTGCTATACCCCGCTGTTAGAAAAATTGAATGTTGCTGTACATGTAATTTGTTTCAAGATTCTAATTGTCACCATTTCATCATGACTGATTATAAACTATTTGTTGTGCCTAACAGCAGAGTGCAAGGATCACACTAATCAGAGCATTACTTTTAGAGCAGAAACAAGGAAAGAAATCATTGTAGTGTGAGGTACATCATATATTTGGTGGCAGAGGGTCATTTTACATTCCTAATAGACACTATATTTTTTCTGCATTTCTTAATGCGAGTGAACAGTCCTTTGAAAGTTGTTGCTAGGTTGGAAAAGAAAAGAGGCCCTGAATAAATCTCTGTTATTCAGGAAACATAAATTCAGCTATGGAAATAGAGAAGACTCTTCATCTACATTGTTTTGCATAATAAAACAGCTACACTACTAATGTCTATCTATGTTTAAATAGTAGATAGGGTCACGAACCTTTCACATATTGAATAAGGAGACCACAGGAAATAACAACAATAATAATATAATTAAGACCAAGGCAGTAGAGAGAAATGGGAGTAAGGATTGAAAACATATTTGCAGAGATTCTGTTGGGAGAAGCTGGTCTAAAAATGGAAACCTGCAAATTACTTCCTTTGGGAAAGTACTTAGTACCTTTTGCAAGTATAAGAATTCTCCAACTTTTTAATCATAAGAATTTTTTTAGCTGACAAAGAAAAGTGAGGACTACTATTTCCAGTTCCTAATGAAGGCAGAGTGAATTTAATGAGTGTCATTCCTATGTTAGTGTGATTTTTTTTACCCTCTGAGATCAGCTGAAATTCTGGGTGCTAATATAGCATCAAGTCTGCCTTGCAAGAAACTAGTTGCTGACTGGAGCTATGCAATAGATAAACAATTGCCATATTCAGTTGGTTCTTAAGAGAACCAAAAGGGAACTTTGCATGCTGAAAAGATGGGCACACGTGTAAGTGACATCATGAACATAGAGTTACTCACATGAAAAAGGGGATATGCTGCTAAGGCAAAGAATTTGCCTCTTCCTGGTTCAGGGGGAAAAAAGTCTGAAATTTTTATCTTTGCATGATAACCAGAAATATATCCTTAGTCAGTCATTAGGTTCGGTAATAATATAGGAATAAAATAATTGGGTAGACAGAAAAACACAGCCTAAATATTTTGTGCCTTCTCAGTGAAGAGATGGAGTAAATTTCCCCATGTTTTGAGTTGGGACTGTTCTTGTGATTTGCTTTAATCAATAGCATATGGCATAGTGGCATTATGGGTCCAGTAGTGTAAACCTGAGTAGATATAGCATCAGTTTTATCCTTTTGGATGTTGCTCTGAGGCACCATATGAGGAAGTTGGTCTAGAATATTGGAGGGTGAGAGACATGTGGAGGGGACTCAAGTTGCCCTGGTCATCAGCCAGCATCAGATGCCAGATAAGTCATTGCTGCCACCTTGGGTCTTCTAGCCCAGCCAGCTCTTAAGCAGTATGTAGACATATATGTGAAACCAGACAAAATCAGCAGGGAACCCACCAAACTAAGGAACAGAATATAAAATAATAAAGTGTTATTTTAAGCCATAAGTTTGTTACATAGAATAGATCATTGAAATATAAATGGTTTATCAGATTAAGTTAGAGGTCATTTCAGAATTCTTTAAAAGTGGCTTATCAAATAATTTTGACAGTATCAGTAATAACAATTTATTCTTTTTGTTAAATGTGTATTACTTTTGATGAACAAAGTTATATGTTGTATTGTTTTCTGAGCCAGCCCAATGTGTACTAACTAGGGTGTTGAGGTCAGAAAAGGACTCATAATAGCAACCACATTTTTCATTTATTTGCTTTTAAAGTTGTATAAATTACCATGCAGTGAAGTTGACCTTTGTTTTGGTGAGTGGTTCTATACATTTTAACACATGAACAGAAAAAAATCATGCAGCTGCCACCAGAATCAGAATGCAGAACAGTTCTTTTACCCAACAAATGATCTTTTTTGCTCTCTTTACACTTACAACTCCATCCTTAATCTTGGAAATCACTGATTTATTTTCAGTTACTATAATCTTGTTTTTAAGAATGTCATTTAAATGGAATCATACTGTATATGATCTTTTAAAGAAGATTTCTTCTACATTCTGCATAATGTGAGTCTTTGAGATCCATCCAAGTTTCTATAACAGTCATTCCTTTTTATTGTAAGTAGTATTCCATTGTATGTATTACCACAGTTTCTTTATCCTTGCCCTTGATTAATAACATTTGCTTTATTTATCCAGCTTTTGATGCTTATGAAAAAGTAGCTATAAACCTCCATGCACAGGATGAGTTTATTTCACTATTATAAATACCCAGTACTGAGTTACTAGGTTGTATAGTGAGTGTATTTTTAACTTAGTAAGAAACTTCTAAACCATTTTCCAAATTATTTGCACCATTATCCATTCCCATCAGTAATGTGGGAGAATTCTGAATGCTTTGCATCCTTGCCAGGATTTGATATAGTCAATATTGATATAGTCAATATTATCACTGTTTCTTTTTAGCTATTGTAGTCAGTATATAGTGGAATGTCATCATGTCTTTAATTTGTATTACCTTACTGGTCAGTGATATCGATCATCATTCATATGCTCATTTACCTACATATACTTTCTTTGGTGGTGTTCAAGACTTTCAGGCATTTGGGTTTTTTTTTTCCTTCCTTACTTTAGAAAACTATAGTAAAGTCTCAATGAGTAACACTGTTATAAGAGTATGATAACCAGCTTCAGAGATTTCTCTAGTGCCTCACACTGATCTGATAGTCACAATTTTGGGTATATACACATTGTATACAATGTATAGGGTACAATACATATCAGTTTATATGCCCAGTAGCTAGTTTGCTGACCACTCATTTTGTTGATTGTTTCCATTAGCACTTGAACAGACATTCTGCTTCTGTTGGAGAGTCCTGTACATGATCAATTAAGTCTAGTTAATTCATGGTGTTGTTATCCTCTTCTATATCTCTGCTGATCTTATGTCCTCTAGTTCCATATAATACTAAGAGGAAAGTGTTGAAGTTTTCTACTATATTTTTGTGTTTGTATATTTCTTCTTTAACTCGAATTTTGCTCCATATACTTTATTTTTTAATGCTTATATTTAATGAATGTTGTGAAGATCAGCTATACAATGCAGCTTATGTATACATGTATAATATTCTGTGTGTGCAATCTGGTTTACTATGCTTTTGCTTGCCATTTATCATAATCATTTTTATTTATTTTTTTTTCCAGAAATGTCAAGTGATTTTTCACTTTAATTTATTTTTCTTTTTTAAATTTTACTTTATTTTACTTTACAATACTGTATTGGTTTTGCCATACATCAACATGAATCCACCACGGGTGTACACGAGTTCCCGATCCCAAACCCCCCCCCCTCCTCCCTCCTTACACCATCCCCCTGGGTCATCCCAGTGCACCAGCCCCAAGCATCCTGTATCCTGCATCAAACTTAGACTGGCGATTCATTTCTTACCTGATATTATACACGTTTCAATGCCATTCTCCTAAATCATCCCACTCTCTCCCTCTCCCTCAGAGTCCAAAAGTCTGTTCTATGCATCTATGTCTCTTTTGCTGTCCAGCATACAGGGTTATCATTACCATCTTTCTAAATTCCATATATATGCGTTAGTATACTGTATAGGTGTTTTTCTTTCTGGCTTACTTCACTCTGTATAATCGGCTCCAGTTTCATCCACCTCATTAGAACTGATTCAAATGTATTCTTTTTAATGGCTGAGTAATACTCCATTGTGTATATGTACCACAGCTTTCTTATCCATTCATCTGCTGATGGACATCTAGGTTGAGTCCATGTCCTGGCTATTATAAACAGTGCTGCAATGAACATTGGGGTACACGTGTCTCTTTCAATTCTGGTTTCCTCAGTGTGTATGCCCAGCAGAGGGATTGCTGGGTCATAAGGCAGAACAAACGATGGAACAGAATTAGCCAGCTGCAGACCATCCCCCTCCAATGTCAATATACTTTAAAATTCTGTTGTTAGCTGCAGACACAGTTAGGAATTTGTTGTTGTTCTTGGTGAATTAACCCTCTTTCCTCTTATCATTGGGTGGCATTCCTCTTGATCCCTAGTAAATTGCTTTGCTTTGACAACTACACTTTGATATAAATAGAGCCACTTCAGCTTTCCTTTGGTTAGTGTTTATATAGTATACCTTTTTTCTTTCTTTTATGTTTATAACTCAATTATATTTTAAATGTATTTCTTGTGAACATGAAAGTTGGATATTTTGAAGTCCATCTGTCTTTTAATTGATGTGGATTAACATTTTACATTTAATTACATTATCGGTACATTACAGTACATGTTATTATGAATTGAATTATGTTCTGCTCAAAATTTAGATTATGAAGCCTTAGCTCCCAATGTGGCTATATTTGGAGACAGGACCTAGAGGAAGGTTAAGTGAGGTCATCAGGGTAAGACCTTAATCCAATAGGGTTGGTTTCTATACAAGAAGAGACCAGAGCTCTCTCTCTCCCCCACTCCATGTGATCACATGGAAAAGGCCATGTGAGGACATAGCAAGAAGGCAGATGTCCACAAGCCAGGCAGAGAGCACTCAGTAGAAACTGAATATGCCAGCACTTTGATCATGAACTTTTTGTTCACAGACTGTGAGAAAATAAATGTCTGTTGTTCAAGCCACTTAGTTTGTGGTATTTTGTTATGACAGCCAAGGGAGGCTAAGGTCTACCATTTGATTATTTGTTTCTTGTTTGCTTGTTTTTAAAAATTAAACAAAACACCTTGCTTCTTGTTTTTAATCTTCACTTTGGGTTTTTTAAACATCGTGCAGTACTTTTTTGATGTCTGTTGTGCTTTTGACTGCATCTCTTTCTATATCTTTGTGAGATAGGGATTATAGTATACATACTTAATAGTGTGTTTATGGTAGCAGCATTTTACAACTTAAAGTCCAATGTAGAAATCATCATATAGGTCTTTTTACACCTCTTTATTTTATTATTTTCTTACATGTGAACATCAGCCAAATAAAGAAACACATAGTGTTAGGCTTGAAAGGCTCCCAGGCATAGAACTTCTGTAGCCTCTCCCCATGGAATTAAGGCAAGTCACCCAGTGTGTTCACCAATCAGGAAGCTCTGTCAAGCTTTGACATTCGGAGTTTTTATTGATGTTTTATTGCATGAGTGTAGTTGATGAACCACTGACCATGTGATTAAATTTGATCTTCAATATCCTTGCCCTTTCCAGAAGTCAGAATGGCTCAAAGATTCAGTCCTCTAATCGCATGGTTGGTCTTTCAGACATTACCAGTATAATTCTCAAACTTATCTAGGGGCTTGCCAAGAGTCACCTCATTTTCAGAAGCAATAAAATGTAATACAAAGTGAAATCCAAAGGGGCTTGCGAGTGACAAAGACACCCGTATTACACAGGAAATTCTAAGGGTTTTAGGAGTTCAATGCCAGGAGCCTGGGACAAAGGCTAGACAAATTCTTGTATGATAATCTCATACTTTGTGTTTCAACCATAACATATACTATGTAAATCTCAAGAGGAAAAAAAATAGGCTAATATATTTTCTCAGATGCTTAGCATTTTTGTCATTTTTCTTCATTCCTCATGTTCCAAGTTCATTTTGTTTTCTCTGGTACTGTTATGTTTACATCTTTTTTTTTTTTTTAGTTTTGATTTTTACTTTATTTTACTTTACAATACTGTATTGGTTTTGCCATACATTGACATGAATCCACCATGGGTGTACGTGAATTCCCAAACAGGAACTCCCCTCCCACCTCCCACCCCATATCATCTCTCTGGATCATCCCTGTGCACCAGCCCCAAGCATCCTGTATCCTGCATCAAACATAGACTGCCGATTTGTTTCTTACATGATAGTATACATGTTTCAATGCCATTCTCCCAAATCATCCCACCCTCTCCCTCAGAGTCCAAAAGTCTGCTCTACACATCTGGGTCTCTTTTGCTGTCTCGCATACAGGGTCATCATTACCATCTTTCTAAATTCCATATATATGTGTTAGTATACTGTATTGGTAGTTTTCTTTCTGGCTTACTTCACTCTGTATAATCGGCTCCAGTTTCATCCACCTCATTAGAACTGATTCAAATGTACTCTTTTTAATGGCTGAGTAATACTCCATTGTGTATATGTACCACAGCTTTCTTATCCATTCATCTGCTGATGGACATCTAGGTTGTTTCCATGTCCTGGCTATTATAAACAGTGCTGCAATGAACATTAGGGTACATGTGTCTCTTTCTATTCTGGTTTCCTCGGTGTGTATGCCCTGCAGTGGGATTGCTGGGTCATAGGCAGTTCTATTTGCCATTTTTTAAGGAATCTCCACACTGTTCTCCATAGTGGCTGTACTAGTTTGCATTCCCACCAACAGTGCAAGAGGGTTCCCTTTTCTCCACACCCTCTCCAGCATTTATTGCTTGCAGACTTTTGGATCACAGCCATTCTGACTGGTGTGAAGCGGTACCTCATTGTGGTCTTGATTTGCATTTCTCTAATAATGAGTGATGTTGAGCATCTTATCTTGTGTTTGTTAGCCATCCATATGTCTTCTTTGGAGAAATGTCTACTTAGTTCTTTGGCCCATTTTTTTATTGGGTCATTTATTTTTCTGGAATTGAGCTGCAAGAGTTGCTTGTATATTTTTGAGATTAGTTGTTTGTCAGTTGCTTCATTTGCTATTATTTTCTCCCATTCAGAAGGCTGTCTTTTCACCTTGCTTATATTTTCCTTTGTTGTGCAGAAGCTTTTAATTAGATCCCATTATGTTTATTTTTGCTTTTATTTCCAGAATTCTGGGAGGTGGATCATAGAGGATCCTGTTGTGATCTATGTCTGAGAGTGTTTTGCCTATGTTCTCCTCTAGGAGTTTTATAGTTTCTGGTTTTACGTTTAGATCTTTAATCCATTTTGAGTTTATTTTTGTGTGTGGTGTCAGAAAGTGACCTAGTTTCATTCTTTTACAAGTTGTTGACCAGTTTTCCCAGCACCACTTGTTAAAGATATTGTCTTTCCTCCATTGTATATTCTTGCCTCCTTTGTGAAAGATAAGGTTTGCATATGTGCGTGGATTTATCTCTGGGCTTTCTATTTTGTTCCATTGACCTTTACATCTTAAGACTTTCCTTTAATCATACTTTGCAGCAGTTTCATTGGAAACAAATTATCTTAGTTTTTTTTCATCTGATATGTCGTATTTTACTGTCACTTGTAAATATTTTTACAATCTTCAAGTTGCTGTTTTATTGTATATAAAATGTCCTTTCTCTGGCTGTCTTCAATAATTTTCTTTATCTTTGGTTATATGCAGTTTGATTATGAAGTCACTGAAACTTGTTTCAGCAATTATTTTTTTAAAATATCTTTCCAGTGCCACACTCTTTCCCCTAGCACTCTGGGACTTTATTGTTCAATAGATCATTAGTTTTCTTTTAATTTTATTTTTTTCTGTTCCTTAGCTGATTGAATGATGTTGAGTAATTTTATTGCTCTGTATTAAAATCCACTATAATCTCCACCCTGCAGCTAAGTCATCCAGTGAATTTTATGTACTGAGATTTCTAAGATTTGCTCTTTTGTTTTTTAACTTGTATCTTCAAATGTGTGTGGTTCAGAATTTCTACTTTTTAAATTTTGTCTCAGTTGTGTTAACAGTTGCTTGCTACCATGTATTTTTCCCCAGTTTTATTAAGAAATAATTGATATGTAAAGAATTGATATGTATAAAATTAAGACATAGGGCTTCCCTGGTGGTCCAGTGGTTGAGAGCCTGCCTGCCAATGCTGAGAACACAGGTTCAGTCCCTGGTCTGGGAGGATCCTATATGCTGGGTGGCGACTGAGCCTGAGCACCACAGCTACTAAGCCAGCACTCTGGAACCTACAAGCTCCAACTACTGAGCCCACGTGCTGCAGTTACTGAAGCCTCTGCACCTAGAGTCTGTGGTCCACAAAGAGAGTTGACCCAGCTTTCCACAACTACAGAAAGCCCATCTGCAGCAATGAAGACCCAGCACAGCCAAAAACAAATGGGTCTTTTTTTTTTAATTGACATAAAGCATGATGGTTTGATCTACATATATTGTGAAATGATTATTACCACAACAAGTTCAACTAGCATTTGTTTTGTTTGGGGATTTTGCTGTTGAGTCATGTAAGTTCTTTATATGTTAGATATTAACTTTTTATCGATACATGGTTTACAAGCAGTTTTCCTCTCCTGTAGGTTTTCTTTTGCAGTGCAAAAATCCTTTAGTTTGATATAGTCCTACTGTTTTATTTTTTAATTTTGTTGCTTATGCTTTAGGTATTATGTTAAAAAAAAAATCATTACCAAGACCCATGCCAAGGAGCTTTATTACTATGTTTTCCTTTAGGGGTTTCATAGTTTCATGTCTTAAATTAGAGTCTTTAATACAGTTTGTGTGAGTAGTATAAGATATGGGTCAAATATTATTTTACATATGAATACCTAATTATCCCAGCACCATTTGTTGAAAAGAATGTCTTTATTGATTATTCTTGGCCACTTTGTCAGCAATTAGCTGACTATATATTCTTGGGTTTATTTCTGGACACTTGATTTGATTCCATTTGGTGCTTTTATTTTTAATACCAGAACCATACTGTGGTGATGATAAGAGCTTTATTTTATAGCTTAAAATCAGGAAATTTTGTGCCTCTTGTTTTGTTCTTTCTCAGACTTTCTTTGGCTATTCAGGGTCTTTTGTGGTTTCATATATATTTAGCAGTCCTTTTCTACTTCTGTAAAAATTGCTGTTGAATCTTGATAGGAATTACATTGACTCCATAGATGGCTTTTTACAGTATTGATATATCCTTTTTTCATTTCTAATATCTTTTTTCCAAAAAATTATAAATTTATTTCTTTTAATTGGAGGTTAATTACTTTACAATATTGTATTGGTTTTGCCATACATCAACATGAATCCACCACAGGTATACACGTGTTCCCCATCCTGAACACCCCTCCCTCCTCCCTCCCACCTATTTTTAAGATGCCAGTTTTAAATAATTTAATGTCAATTATAAAATATTTTAATATTTTAAAGCAGTTAGTTCAATTGCTTTAAAATATTTGTCAACCAATTTCAACATTTGTGACATATTATCATTGGTATCTATTGATTATTTTTTCCTTTTGATTTGATTTTTTTTTAGTCATTTGTATGCCAAATTTGGATTAAAGACTAGACATGTGGAATATTGTCATATGAGACTGAGACTTCACTAACTTCTGACTGTGATATATTTGTTTTAGCAAGTAATAGATCAGTTTAGATTCAACTACAATTTCTAACCTGTGGTTTTCAAAGCCATTGCAGTAGTATTCTGATCTGTTCTGAGTGTTTATCACCTTGTCACTAGTCTTGGACCTGGACATTGTTCTATTCATGTAGTTCATTACTATACTCATAATGTCAGATTTGTGTGTGAAGGATGGGGTGAGCATAGACAATTAAAAAAAAAGAAAACAAACACCTTTCTTGGGCTACTTTCCCAAGTTCCTGCTCTCTTCAACCTCCCCAATAATTTCTGTTTCCCTGAGGCTCCTGTTTTGGGTCCTGTGACCAGAAAGCTGAGGCACTATTTACCTGTTCTTCCAATAGTTTATCAACTACTCTCATGTTGGGGCAAGCCAGCAGATGAGAGAGAATAAAAGCAACAAAGTATAGACCCCATACTCTTAAAGCCTTAGTTCTGCTTATCCAAGGGGAAATGTTCCCTAAGTCAGAGTTTTAGTTTGTGTGGTAACTGTTTTCTATAGCCGTTGAGGGCTGGGTTGTAGAAGAAAAGAGAAGAAGACAAACCAAAGGGGTGTGTTTCCACAATCTTCTGAGGGTTAAGACTTCTTTTTCCACTGTGGAACCAGAACTATAGGATTTAACTAAAGTTTTTTCTCTCTATGCCTTAGTGCCCACTTTTGGTGCAGTGAATTCAGGCTAGGGGATGCCAAAAAGGACAAGAAAATAGTAGACTCATGGATATGTTTGTTGTGTTTCAAATTTTGCTCTTTCTTCCCAATCTTTCTGCTACTATCTATGTTCGGATTGCTCAAAAGAGCTGTTCCATGCATTTGTCCCGGTTTTATAGTTGTATTTAGTGGCAGAAAGAGAATGGAGTAAACTTATTTTATCTTACCCAGAGCCTGAGCCTAGTCTCCTTGATAACAAATATTTATAGAGTGGATTTCATGTGACAGGTCCTATGCTAAGCGATTTATATAGATGATCTCTTTATCTCTGACAACAGGCCACTGGAGTTGGTTCAGCTTTACAGATGATGAAAATGAGTATTGGGAGGCTAAATAACTTGCTCATGGTCCTGTTGCTACTAAGAGCTCTGTGCTCAGACTCCAGGCCTATTGAGTTATAGAGCATAAAGCACTTTCCTGTAATAATCTCATCTGGGGCAGTGACATAAAATGAGGATGAGATTTTGGACATAAAGAAATGTGTGTGAAAGCTCAGAGTAGGACTTGAAGAAAATTACATAAGTAGAATTGAAAGACTAATCTTCCTCTTTCGTTATTTTACTTGTCTCTAGTCCTACTGTCAGTCTTTCCAAGGTTAGAACTATGGTTTTTCCTTATAGTAAGAAAATGTGCTTGAAGAATTTTCAGAGTTCTAGAAGTCTGAGGGCAAGAAAACCTTCAACAAAGATTTTTAAAATAGGATATTGAAATGGATAAAAGCAATGGAAGCCCTCCCCCGATAAATTTGTCTTTGCCCAGTGAAAGTTTAGCTTTTATAATAGCTACATATTTAAGGTTGAATAAATGTTATTGGCATTTAGCAATATAGGATCTTGTTCCAGTACATATATGACATTTAAAAGCTGTTAAAAAGCTTTTTATTAAGTTGATAAAACTTCATCATCTGGAATTTTTTAAAACATCTGGGATTTCCTTAAGGAAGTATTTTACTAAGAAATTGTCCAAAGGAGGCCCAAGAAATGAAAGGTTAACATAACTTGAGAGGCAAAAAATGAATGCATTTTAAGTTAATCTGATCTTGGAGACTTCTGTGGTGGTCCAGTAGTTAAGACTTAGCCTTCTAATGCAGGGAGTCTAGATTTGAGCCCTAGTTGGAGAGCTAAGATCCCATGTGCCTCATGGCCAAAAAACCAAAACATAAAGCAGAAGCAATATTGTAACAAATTGAATAAAGTCTCTTAAAAAATGGTCCACATCAAAAAATATGTTAAAAAAGAATCTGATCTTGACTTGGGACCTCATAATATCTGTGATCATTTGACATCATGCAGTATTCAGTTTCATATTAATCCTGTGATGTTATTTGTTCAGTGCAGTTCACTTCCCCACTTTTTTTCCTTTGTAAGCAAGTGAAGTGAAATCACTTATTCGTGTCCGACTCTTTGCGACCCCACGGACAGAGTAGGCTACTCCATCCATGGGATTTTCTAGGCAAGAGTACTGGAGTGGGTTGCCATTTCCTTCTTCTCCAGGGAATCTTCCCAACCCAGGGATCGAACCCAGGTCTCCCTCATTGTAGACAGACGCTTTACTGTCTGAGCCACCAAGGAAGCCAAACAAACCTGCAAATACCAACAGCAAAGAAACCAAAGCAAAGGAAAAGGAATTGCTCAGACCCAGAAACTGTGTGGTAGGAACCTGTTGAAAAACAAATTTACAGTCTAATCCAAACCTCTCCCACTGGACTATAAAGTTAGATGTGACTATTTTTGGAGTCCACCTGTTTGCTTTACTTAATTTTTTAGTTCAACAGTGTTGTTGAAAGTAAAGTGAAGTCCTGTGACAGATGGTCACACAGCAAAAAAATGAACTGTCCCAAGCTGTTTGGAAATAGATACATCTCCTAAGTTAAAGCTTTCCAAAACAAGGTCATTGGTATTAGAGGCCAGTAATGGAGAGGATGTGATGAAAAGATCACCATTAGTCATAAATCAACATCTATGATTTCTAACTCAGAGATGACTTAAGTAGTCAAAATACATTCAAATTTGTTTTTGCTCTTTACACATTTTTAATTGGATGGTAATTTTATTAGTTAGGGCTACCATAACGAAGTACCACAGGATAAATGGATTAAACAATAGAATATATATTCTCATAATTCTAGAAAAAGTCTGAGATCAAGGTGTTAGCAGGATTAGTTTCCCTGATGCCCTCTCTCCCTTTGACTTGTGTATGGCTATTTTCTCCCATGTCTTCGCATGATTCCTTTCTAAAACTGTCTGTGTCCTAACGTCCTCTTCATATAGGATACTAGTGATAACAGATTGCTAGGAGCTTCCCAGGTGGCACTAGTGGTAAAGAATCTGTCTACCAGTGCAGGAGATGCCAGGAGATGCAGGTTTGATCTCTGGCTAGGGAAGATCCTCTGGAGGAGAAAATGACAACCCACTCCAGTATTCTTGCCCGGAAAGTTCCATGGGCAGATGAGCCTGGCAGGCTATAGTTCATGGCCTTGCAAAGAGCTGGACGCAACGGAGCATGCATGCAAGCATAAGCATGTGTTTGCTAGAGACCTGAATAGAGGCATATCAGATTATGGCCCATTCTAATTTAATTGCACTTTTAAAGTCCTAACTACAAATACAGTCACATTCTGAGGTACCGAGGGTGAGGACTTCAGCATATTAATTCTGAGGAGACACAATTCAGCCCATAAAATAGATATTTAGATTTCATAAATGATTTTATATAAGTATACTGATGGATATGTAATCATATACACCATATGTGTATCTGTATGTACATATATATATATATATGATATACGTGTATATATGTGTGTGCATTTAACTCAGTGGTGAATAAAACCACTGTACTATGTTGCTTTCTTTTAAAATCGGTAGATCTGAGTACATATGACTTTTATTTACCCAAGGTAACAATTGGTTAGGTAATTTTTACTTGGTTTTAAAATGTCTGCTCTTAGCTCTGGTCAAATTTTCTCACGCGCTATGGCAATTAGAAAGGCAGCAGAGGAGCCGGCGGCTCTGTTGCCTGAGGACACCTGCTCATGTGTCAGCCCAGCCCCCACACACAGACTACATCAGTTATTTATGTTCCCTACCTGGCCTGTAGGCATTTGAGCTTATAGCAGATGCTCTGACCACTTACAGAACATGTGAATTGTGCTAACTAGCCTAATTTCCAGCTTTCTCTTCCTGGAGGGAATGAATGGTGTTTTTGATTTATTGTCTAACATTTAGGAGTTTCTGAGGGGATGGCTTCAGTTCAATTCAGTTTAGTCACTCAGTCATGTCCAACTCTTTGCAACCCCGTGAATCACAGCACGCCAGGCCTTCCTGTCCATCACCAACTCCCGGAGTTCACTCAGACTCACGTCCATCGAGTCAGTGATGCCATCCAGCCATCTCATCCTCTGTCGTCCCCTTCTCCTTCCTGCCCCCAATCCCTCCCAGCATCAAAGTCTTTTCCAATGAGTCAACTCTTCGCACGAAGTGGCCAAAGTCCTGGAGTTTCAGCTTTAGCATCATTCCTTCCAAAGAACACCCTGGGCTGATCTCCTTCAGAACAGATTGGTTGGAGCTCCTTGCAGTCCAAGGGACTCTCAAGAGTCTTCTCCAACACCACAGTTCAAAAGCATCAATTATTCAGTGCTCAGCCCTCTTCACAGTCCAACTCTCACATCCATACATGACTACTGGAAAAACCATAGCCTTGACTAGACGGACCTTAGTTGGCAAAGTAATGCCACTGCTTTTGAATATGCTATCTAAGATGGTCATAACTTTTCTTCCAAGAAGTAAGTGTCTTTTAATTTCATGGCTGCAATCACCATCTACAGTGATTTTGGAGCCCCCAAAATAAAATCTGACACTGTTTCCACTGTTTCCCCATCTATTTCCCATGAAGTGATGGGACCAGATGCCATAATCTTTTTCTGAATGTTGAGCTTTAAGCCAACTTTTTCACTCTCCACTTTCACTTTCATCAGGAGGCTTTTTCATTTCTCTTCACTTTCTGCCATAAGGGTGGTGTCATCTGCATATCTGAGGTTACTGATATTTCTCCTGGCAATCTTGATTCCATCTTGTGTTTCTTCCAGTCCAGCATTTATCATGACGTACTCTGCGTATGAGTTAAATAAGCAGGGTGACAATATGCAGCCTTGACGTACTCCTTTTCTTATTTGGAACCAGTCTGTTGTTCCATGTCCAGTTCCAACTGTTGCTTCCTGACATACATATAGGTTTCTCAAGAGGCAGGTCAGGTGGTCTGGTATTCCCATCTCTTTCAGAATTTTCCACAGTTTATTGTGATCCACACAGTCAAAGGCTTTGGCTTAGTTAAGGTTTATAGCTCAACATCAAGTAAAAATGGTTCAGTATGTTTGATGTTTGCTTGGCTGGTTATCTCTGCAAAAGAGAGTATCTTCACACATAGACTAAATCTCCTTATTTGATACAGCTCTGTCAATGCAATTGTCAGTTAAAACTGGGCAACTTCCTAAGTGGTGCAGTGGTAAAGAATCTGCCTGCCAACTAGAATATACAAGATATGTGGGTTCAATCCCTGGGTCAGGTAGGTCACCTGGAGAAGGAAATGACAACCTACTCCAATATTCTTGCCTGGGAAGTCCCATGGATAGAGGAGCCTGGCAGGCTACAGTCTATGGGGTAATAAAGAGTTGGACATTACTGAGCACAGCACAGCAGCAATGAAAACTGTTTATATAAAAACAATTGAAAAATAAAAATTTAAGCCAAACTCCTATGATTACATAACTTATGTTATACCATATAATAAGCTATTTCATTTATTTTTCAATAAATTAACCAAAGTTGCATGCATGATTAGCTATTTTTTTGGAAGGAAATGAAAAATACCAATAAAAACAGGTTTTTTGTCTGTTATATAATTTTGGAAAAGCTACTTAGATGACAGGATGTTTTCACTTTCCTGGATTGCTAATCTGGGATAAACATGATCACAGATACTTATGCAGTTTGCTTTCTATGAAAGCTGGAAATTTGCAAGGACTATGACCAGTTATGTGGAGAAGGAAATGGCAACCCACTCCAGTATTCTTGCCTGGAGAATCCTAGGGACAGGGGAGCTGGTGGGCTGCCATCTATGGGGTCACACAGAGTTAGACATGACTGAGGCGAATTAGCAGCATCAGCAGTATGACCAATTATGAATGGCTTCAGATGATTATAAAAAGAAGAGGCTTTCAAAGTTTTAACTCACACCAACAGTCAAGTAAATAATAATAAATGAACCTCATTATAGTCTCACAAAATATTTATGATGTGTCTAATTTCATGGAATTCTAGGTTTGATCTGCCTTGAACGAATTTCATAGAGACAGATTTTATTCTTCAAGTGATTCAGACTCCAGGATGTATCATTCTAAAGTTCTTCAGGTGGTAGAGTACTTGTGCATACACAGCTCAGGTGCTCTCAAGCTGGTGAAAAATGAAAGTATTAAATGAAAAGTGAATATATTAAATCAAATATTTTCCTTTTATCTGCCTTCTTTCCTTTTTCATTTTAATCTATCATTATTATTATCACTTTCTGATCATTCAGCAAATACTAGATGGCCATTGAGCCCCTCTTTCCCCCTTTTATTCGGCATGTGTTGCTGAGAATGTAACATTTGCATTTTGGAGAAAAGCCAGTAGAGATTCTATTTATCCTGCCTGAACACGGCTTACGTTTTACTAGCCTCTATTCCTGCTTTTGTTTACTAATCTTTCTCACCTTGGTCATGTAGATTCACCTTAGCAAACTGAGATGTAGTGAGGCAAGCAGAAAAGTCAAGCCTTTGGTTGGGTTTTCCAGTTGTCGTTTCCAAAGGGCCCATGAAGCACATCAAAGATGGCAGTTTAATTCTGTAGTGATCTATGCTGCCTATCTCATTTGAGGACTCACCTGATTGAAAGCTTCCCTTGACTTTGGGATATCGAGGTGATTACCGTGGTCTGAGATACCTTCACCTTATGCCTGTACATCTTGAGCAAGGTGAAAGTCAAGTCTGTTTCCTTTCTGTATTGTGTTGCTGAGCAGGAAACTGCCCGCCCACTACGCTACTATGACTGGCTAAAGCCCTGGGCAAATGTGCTTTGTTAGAGATGACAGCAGGAGATGGGGTAAAGAATAAGAACCAGATCTCTTTTGAAAGAAAGCATTTCTTAGTGAGGCTGACATGGGCCCAGAGGCTCTGGCAAAGAACAGAAATGTGACCTTCATGTTTTGGTAGGCAGCTTGGCATCTGCCTTGGCACGTTCTGGAAAGATGCCCTGAAGAAGTACAAATTCTCAACTTCCCTCCTAGGACTGACTGGAAATACAAGCCAGTCAGCTTATATATTGTGTCACCTTACATATGTATAGTGTGTATGTATATATATATAATATATAACCTTATATATTGACATTATATTAGGTGGTCATTCCATTTTATTTTTGCTGATTAATTAACATCCAACTTAATTGCCAACTCACCACTCCTAAATTCATTCACAGTCGTTGACTGATTCTTCTTCCAATCCTGCAGAGTTTTAACCACCCACTGGCTGCAGCCCCAGATGACAGTTGTTTTTCTCCCTCATTCCTACATTATTTTTTGTGAAGCTAGAGGTTTGAAATGAAAGGTGATCTTGCAGAGAAAAGACAAGCTTCTTTACAGTCACAGCAGTACCTCCAGTCAGTTCTTCAGTTCTGATTCAAGGTGACTGCTTTTTATGTTGCATTTCTTATCTTAACATTCTGTTTCAGGAGCTGCCAGAACATTTATTTCATTTTTAAAATGAACGTAAAATTCCCCAAAGCCTCTACAGGACCACTCGAGGCTTACTAATTAGATTCATTTAACAGTACTCTCAAGAGAAAGGGAATTTGGCTCTTACTCTGTGTTTGTGTCCCCCTCACCGCACACACTCCCCTCAAAGGTTACCTTTCCACACCACTTTATTAAATAGTGTGCTGTGCGGAATGGTCCCTTTTGGCTAAAACACTGGGTCACAAAGTGTCAGCTCATTAGACTTTTTGTCAGTGCACTTGGATTACTGTCAGTGTTTCTTCTGCTGTGGCTGTGTCCCAAATGCTGTTTTTTTGGGAGTTATAAAATCAAAAAATATGATTGGCATGACGTCTAATTTTGGAGCTATAAATGTACCAGGGGAAGTACCACAGAAAACCTTCTTGAGGATTCCTTTTACTTTAACCAAGAGGAAAATATTCTGTTACTGTATTGGTTTTTAAAAATTCACATGAAGTAAAAGTCACCTTTCTTATTGTACATTTCCGAGTTTTAACACATCTGAAACTTATGTAACAACCATCACAATCAGGATACAGAATGATTCCAACAGCTTAAAGAAGTCCCTTGTCATATGACAAAGTCGAAGTGTTAAAACTCCAGGAGATCCAATCCAATCATAGAGGAATCCCCCACCTCCACATTTCTGTTAGTTTTACCTCCAGAAACTTTGCCAGGTTCTTATGTGAATATTGGAGAGAATCGTACCTTCATGCTTCTGGCAGGGGGAGCGGAACTCTAACCATTATGAAATATTCCACAGAATTCTGTTCTTCTTAACAAAGCCTGCCTCAGGAGAAACTAGTTAGCCAGAAACTACCTCTGCTTGAGTTTTTATCAGAGCCACACCTACTTTGTTGTTGTTGTTGTTCAGTCCCTCAGTAAAGTCCTATTAGAGCTTCAACTGCAGTTCTTCCAATGAATATTGAGGGTTGATTTCCTTTAGGATGGACTGGTTGGATCTCCTTGCAGTCCAAGGGACTCTCAAGAGCCTTCTCCAACACCACAGTTCAAAAGCATCAATTCTTTGGTGCACAGCCCTTTTTATTGTCCAGCTGTCACATTTATACATGGCTACTGGAAAAACTATAACTTTGACTATACAGACATTTCTACACAAAGTAATGTCTCTACTTTTTAATATGCTGTCTAGGTTTGTCTTTGCTTTCCTTCCAAGGAGCAAGCATCTTTTAATTTCATGGCTGCAGTCACTATCCACAGTGATTTTGGAGCCCAAGAAAAGAAAGTCTCTCACTGTTTTCATTGTTTCCCCGTCTATTTGCCATAAAGTGACGGGACCAGATGCCCTGATCTTCGTTTTTCCAACGTTAAGTTTTAAGTCAGCTTTTTAACTCTCCTCTTTCACCTTCAGCAAGAGGTTCTTTAATTCCTCTTTGCTTTCTCCTGTAAGGCTGGTGTCATCTGTATATCGAAAGTTATTGATGTTTCTCCCAGCAGTGTTGATTCTAGCTTGTGCTTCATCCAGCCTGGCATTTTGTATGATGTACCCTGCATATATTAAATAAGCAGGGTAACAATATACAGTCTTAATGCACTCCTTTCCCAATTTAGAACCAGTCTGTTGTTCCATGTCCAGTTCTGACTGTTGCTTCTTGACCTGCATACAGGTTTCTCAGGAGGCAGGTAAGGTTGTCTGGTATTTCCATCTCTTTAAGAATTTTCCACAGTTTTTGTTTGTTTGTTTGTTTGCTTTTTGTGATCTACACAGCCAAAGGCATTAGCCTAGTCAATGAAGCAGAGGTAGATGTTCTTTGGAAATTCTTTTGCTTTGTCTATAATCCAGTGAGTGTTGGCAATTTGATATCTGGTTCTTCTGCCTTTTCCAAATCCAGTTTGTACATCTGGAAGTTCTTGGTTCACATACTGTTGAAGCCTAACTTGAAGGATTTTGAGCATTACTTTGGTAGCATGTGAAATGAGTACAATTGTGCAGTAGCGTGAAAATTCTTTGGCATTGTTCTTTGGGATTGGAATGAAAGTGGGCCTTTTCCAGTCCTGTGGCCACTGTTTAGTTTTCCAAATTCACTGGCATATTGAGTACAGTACTTTAATAGCATCATCTTTTAGAATTTGAAACAACTCATCTGGGATTTCATCACTACCATGTGCTTTGTTATAATAATGCTTCCTGCGAAAGTAAGCTTTCATACTTCCATGCACTGTATGAACAGGCAAAAAGATATGACACCTACTTTGGGGAGGAGAAATACCAACTCCAGCCCACTCTACTCATCCTGTAATACCTAAGGTGCAGACAATTGGAAAAACTGAGAAGCACTGGTAAGGCTCACAGTCCAAGGGAACAGGCTCACAAAAACTGAGACCTAATCATGGAACAACAAAAAAAGAAGTGCAAAACAGCAAAATGGGTGTCTGAAGAGGCCTTACAAATAGCTGACAAAAGAAGAGAAGCAGAAAGCAAAGGAGGAAAGGGGAGATATACCAATTTGAGCACAGAGTTCCAAAGAATAGTAAGGAGAAATAAGAAAGCCTTCCTCAATGATCAATGCAAAGAAATAGAGGAAAACAATAGAATGGGAAAGACTAGAGATCTCTTCAAGAAAATTAGAGCTACCAAGGGAACATTTCATGCAAAGAAGGGCTCAATAAAGAACAGAAATATTATGGACCTGACAGAAGCAGAAGATATTAAGAGAGGTGGCAAGAATACACAGAAGAACTGTAGAAAAAAGTTCTTCACAACCCAGATAATCAAATGGTGTGATCACTCACCTAGAGCCAGACATCCTGGAATGTGAAGTCAAGTGGGCCTTAGGAAGCATCACTATGAACAAAGCTAGTGAAGGTGATGGAATTCCAGTTGAGCTACTTCAAATTCTAAAAGATGATGCTGTGAAAGTGCTGCACTCAATATGCCAGCAAATTTTGAAAACTCAGCAGTGGCCACAGGACTGGAAAAGGTGAGTTTTCATTCCAATCCCAAAGAAAGGCAATACCAAAGAATTCTCAAACTACCACGCAATTGCACTCATCTCACGTGCTAGGAAAGTGATGTTCAAAATTCTCCAAGCCAGGCTTCAGCAATATGTGAACCATGAACTTCAAATGTTCAAGCTGGTTTTAGAAAAGGCAGAGGAACCAGAGATCAAATTGCCAACATCTGCTGGATCATGGAAAAAGCAAGAAAGTTCCAGAAAAATATCTATTTCTGCTTTATTGACTATGCCAAAGCTTTTGACTGTGTGGATCACAATAAACTGTGGAAAATTCTGCAAGAGATGGGAATACCAGACCACCTGACCTGCCTCTTGAGAAACCTATATGCATGTCAGGAAGCAACAGTTGGAACTGGACACGGAACAACAGACTGGTTCCAAATAGGAAAAGGAGTATGTCAAGGCTGTATATTGTCACCCTGCTTATTTAACTTCTATGCAGAGTACATCATGAGAAATGCTGGGCTGGAGGAAGCACAAGCTGGAATCAAGACTGCTAGGAGAAATATCAATAACCTCAGATATGCAGATGAAACCACCTTATGGCAGAAAGTGAAGAAGAACTAAAGAACCTCTTGGTGAAAGTGAAAGAGGAGACTGAAAAAGTTGGCTTATAGCTCCACATTCAGAAAACGAAGATCATGGCATCTGGTCCCATCACTTCATGGCAAATAGATGGAGAAACATTGACTTTTATTTTGGGGGGCTCCAAAATCACTGCAGATGGTGATTACAGCCATGAAATTAAAACACGCTTCTCTTTGGAAGGAAAGTCATGACCAACCTAGATAGCATATTAAAAAGCAGAGACATTACTTTGCCAACAAAGGTCCATCTAGTCATGGTTATGGTTTTCCCAGTGGTCATGTATGTATGTGAGAGACTATAAGGAAAGCTGAGTGCTGAATAATTGATGCTTTTGAACTGTGGTGTTGGAGAAGACTCTTGAGAGTCCCTTGGACTGCAAGGAGATCCAACCAGTCCATTCTGAAGGAGATCAGTCCTGAGTGTTCATTGGAAGGACTGATGTTGAAACTGAAACTCCAATACTTTGGCCTCCTGATGCGAAGAGCTGACTCATTTGAAAAGACCCTGATGCTGGGAAAGATGGAGGGCAGGAGGAGAAGTGGATGACAGAGGATGAGATGGTTGGATAGTATCACCCTGACTCAATGGACATGAGTTTGGGTAAACTCCAAGAGTTGGTGATGGACAGGGAGGCCTGGCGTGCTGCAGTTCATGGGGTCACAAAGAGTTGGACATGACTGAGTAACTAAAGTGAACTGAATCATGGAACTGTAGACTACTTCCTCTCCCTGGACAGACATTTGCCACTATGTTACTAAAGTCATATTTACTGCAATTTCTTTTACCTGACATACCGGGTCCACATTTCAATGAAAAATTATGCATTTAAAAGAGACAGAGGAAGCATCAGAACCAGATTCCAATATGGCAGGGCCATTGGATTTATAGGTATGGGAGTTAAAACAACTATGATTAATATCCTAAAGACCCAAATGTGTTAAAAAGACAGTATGCAAAAACAAATCGGCAATATAAGCAGGGTGATAGAATTCTAGGGGAAAATAATGAATGCTGGAGATCAAAATGATCTAATAGTAATGAGGAATGTTTTTAATTGACTTACATTAATAGCATGACCATGACTGAGGAAAGAATCTCTGGGCTTGTGGGAACTTACAGAACTGAAAAGCAGAGAGAAAAATGACTTAAGAAACAAACAAACAAAAAAGAATAAAATGTCCAGGGACTAAGGGACAGCTACAAAAGATGTAACATATGAAGAAATATGGAGAATAGGAGTATCAGAAAGAATAAAGAGAGAAAGAAACAAAAACCGTGAAGCAATAATGACTGAAAATTTTCCAACATTAATGTCTGTCATCAAACCATAGATTCACGAAGTTCAGAGAATACCAAGCAGTTCAGTTCAGCTCAGTCACTCAGTCATGTCCAACTCTTTGAGGCCCCATGAACCTCAGCACAACAGGCCTCCCTGTCCATCACCAAATCCTGGAGTTCACCCAAACTCATGTCCATTGAGTTGGTGATGCCATCCTACCATCATCCCCTGTCGTCCCCTTCTCCTCCTCCCCTAAATCTTTCCCAGCATCAGTGTTTTTTTCAAATGAGTCAGCTTTTCGCATGAGGTGGCCAAAGTATTGGAATTTCAGCTTGAACATCAGTCCTACCAAAGAACACCCAGGACTGATCTTCTTCAGAATGGACTCGTTGGATTTCCTTGCAGCCCAAGGGACTCTCAAGAGTCTTCTCCAAAACCACAGTTCAAAAGCATCAATTCTTTGGTGCTCAGTTTTCTTTATAGTCCAACTCTCACCTCCATACATGACCACAGGAAAAATCATAGCCTTGACTAGATGGACCTTTATTGACAAAATAATGTCTCTGCTTTTTAATATGCTGTCTAGGTTGGTCATATGGAGAGTACATCATGAGAAACACTGGACTGGAAGAAACACAAGCTGGAATCAAGATTGCCGGGAGAAATATCAATAACCTCAGATATGCAGATGACACCATCCTTATGGCAAAAAAATGAAGAGGAACTAAAAAGCCTCTTGATGAAAGTAAAAGAGGAGAGTGAAAAAGTTGGCTTAAAGCTCAACATTCAGAAAACAAAGATCATGGCATCTGGTCCCATCACTCCATGGGAAATAGATGGAGAAACAGTGGAAACAGTGTCAGACTTTATTTTTTTGGTCTCCAAAATCACTGCAGATGGTGTTTGCAGCCATGAAATTAAAAGACGCTTACTCCTTGGAAGGAAAGTTATGACCAACCTAGATAGCATATTCAAAAGCAGAGACATTACTTTGCCAACAAAGGTCCGTCTGGTCAAGGCTATGGTTTTTCCAGTAGTCGTGTATGGATGTGAGAGTTGGACTGTGAAGAAGGCTGAGCACCGAAGAATTGATGCTTTTGAACTGTGGTGTTGGAGAAGACTCTTGAGAGTCCCTTGGACTGCAAGGAGATCCAACCAGTCCATTCTGAAGGAGATCAACCCTGGGATTTCTTTGGAAGGAATGATGCTAAAGCTGAAGCTCCAGTACTTGGCCTACCTCATGCGAAGAGTTGACTCATTGGAAAAGACTTTGATGCTGGGAGGGATTGGGGACAGGAGAAGAAGGGGATGACCAAGGATGAGATGGCTGGATGGCATCACTGACTCGATGGACGTGAGTCTGAGTGAACTCTGCGAGTTGGTGATTGACAGGGAGGCCTGGCGTGCTGCGATTCATGGGGTCGCAAAGAGTCGGACACGACTGAGTGACTGAACTGAACTGATCTTCTTTCCAAAGAGTAAGCATGTTTTAATTTCATGGCTGCAATCACCATCTGCAGTGATTTTGGAGCCCCTAAAAAATAAAGTCAGCCACTGTTTCCACTGTTTCCCCATCTATTTGCCATGAAGTGATGGGACTGGATGCCATGATCTTTGTTTTCTGAAACTTGAGCTTTAAGCCAACATTTTCACTCTCCTCTTTCACTTTCATCAGGAGGCTCTTAAGTTCTTCTTCACTTTCTGCCATAAGGGCTGTATCATCTGCATATTTGATATTTCTCTTGGCAATCTTGTTTCCAGCTTACGCTTCCTTCAGCCCAGCATTTCTCATGATATATAAGTTAAATAAGCACGGTGACAATATACAGCCTTGACTTACTCCTTTTCCTATTTGGAACCAGTCTGTTGTTCCATGTCCAGTTCTAACTGGTGCTTCCTGACATGCATACAGGTTTCTCAAGAGGCAGGTCAGGTGGTCTGGTATTCCCATCTGTTTCAGAATTTTCCACAGTTTATTGTGATCCACACAGTCAAAGGCTTTGGCATAGTCAAGAAAGCAGAAATAGATGTTTTTCTGGAACTCTCTTGTTTTTTCGATGATCCAGCAAATGTTGGCAATTTGATCTCTGGTTCCTCTGCCTTTTCTAAAATCAGCTTGAACATCTGGAAGTTCACCTTTTATGTATTAGTGAAGCCTGGCTTGGAGAATTTTAAGCATTAATTTACTAGCCTGTGAGATGAGTGTAATTGTGCGGCAATTTGAGCCCCACCAAGCAGGAAAAATGCTAAAAATGATGATGATGATAATACAACCAGGTATATTGTTTTGAAACTTTACAAAACCAAAAATAATGAAAAAAATCTTAAAAGAAGATACTGCAAAGTTCTTTAAAAACAAACAAACAAACACCTTTTCTATAGAGGAGTGCAGATCAGTACTGCACCTGAAGCACCTGACTTCTCAGAAACTATTTGGGAAAGAAGAGAGTAGAATGAAATATTTAAAATGTTGAGAGTAATGATCAAAGTCTTTTCCTGAGTAGCTATACCATTTTCCCACCAGCAATAGTTTCCAGTTGCTCCATTTACTAGCCAGCATTTGGTATTATCAATGTTTTTCACTATAGGCATTCTAAAAGGTGTGCATAAGTATGGCATTGTGATATTAATTTGCATTTCATTAATGACTAATAATATTCAACATGTTTTTGTGTGCTCATTTGTAACCCATGTATCTTCTCATTAAAGTAGCTGTTATCTTTTTGCCCATGTTTTGATTGAGTTGTTTGTTTTCTTTTTCTTGATTTGTAAGTTACATGTATTTTCTGAATATCAAGTATTTTCTTAAACAAACATGTAAGTTGAAACATATTTAAGAAGTTTTTGCCTGACTGAAGGATGCATAGTTTATTTTCTTCTATGTTTTCTTCTAAGAGTTTTAAAACTACATTTTATAATTTATTCCACAATTCATTATGAGTTAATTTGTAGCACGCATGGGTTGTGATATTACTTTTTTTTTTAAATTTATTTATTTATTTTTAAGTTTTACTTTACAATTCTGTATTGGTTTTGGCATAGATTGACATGAATCCACCACAGGTGTACATGCGTTCCCAAACATGAACCCCCCTCCCCCCCCTCCCCACAACATCTCTCTGGGTCATCCCTGCGCGTCAGCCCCAAGCGTGTCATATCCTGCATCAGACATAGACTGGCATTTCGATTCTTACATGTTATTATACATGTTTCAATGCCATTCTCTCAAATCATCACACCCTCTCCCTCTCCCTCTGAGTCCAGAAGTCCGCTATACACATCTGTGTCTTTTTTTTACTCTTTCTTTTTTTAAAACAAATGGACAAATGTTGAAGCAGCATTTCTTAAAAGTACTCTCCTTTCTCCATTGAATTGCCTTTTCATTTAAAAAAAAATCAATTAACCACATTTATGTAGGTATTTTCCCCTAGGTTTTCTATTCTCTTCATTGATCTATTTCTATTCTTTTTATGATAATGTACAGTCTTGATTGCTATAGCTTTCTAATAACTATTTTGACTGATTCTTTGGTCTTTACATGCAAATATTAGGATTAGTTTGTCTACATCTAAAAAAAATCCTATTGGGATTGACATCTTAATTATATTGAATCTTGCAGTCAGTGAACACCATATATTTACATATATATTGGATATTATTTGACATATTCCATTAGGATTTTATAGTTTTCAACATATATGTACTATGCATGTGTTGTTAGATTTATACTTAAGTAATTCATTTTGGGGGAACTCATGAAAGAGACTCTAAAAATATCTTTCTTTGTTGATAGTATATTAAAACATTGATTTTATTATGTTCACATTCTATTCTGTGACTTTGCTAAACTCATTAGGAACTCTTATACAAATTATTTAGGATTTTCTACATAGAAAATCTTGTGTTTTATGAATAGGGACAGTTTCATTTCTTTCTTTCCATTTCAGTGCTTTATTTTTTTTCTTGTTTCACTGTGATTAATAGAATTTCTGTATAATATGTATAATACTGAGTAGGAGTGGTAAGAATGAACATCCTTGCCTTGGATTTAACTTTAAGTAGGAACATTCAGGAAAAGGAGTACGTCAAGGCTGTATATTGTCACCCTGCTTATTTAACTTCTATGCAGAGTACATCATGAGAAATGCTGGACTGGAAGAAACACAAGCTGTAATCAAGATTGCCGGGAGAAATATCAATCACCTCAGATATGCAGATGACACCACCCTTATGGCAAAAAGTGAAGAGGAACTAAAAAGCCTCTTGATGAAAGTGAAAGAGGAGAGTGAAAAAGTTGGCTTAAAGCTCAACATTCAGAAAACGAAGATCATGGCATCCGGTCCCATCACTTCATGGGAAATAGATGGGGAAACAGTGGAAACAGTGTCAGACTTTATTTTTTTGGGCTCCAAAATCACTGCAGATGGTGACTGCAGCCATGAAATTAAAAGACACTAACTCCTTGGAAGAAAAGTTATGACCAATCTAGGTAGTATATTCAAAAGCAGAGACATTACTTTGCCAATTAAGGTCCCGTCTAGTCAAGGCTATGGTTTTTCTAGTGGTCATTTATGGATGTGAGAGTTGGACTGTGAAGAAGGCTGAGTGCCGAAGAATTGATGCTTTTGAACTGTGGTGTTGGAGAAGACTCTTGAGAGTCCCTTGGACTGCAAGGAGATCCAACCAGTCCATTCTGAAGGAGATCAGCCCTGGGATTTCTTTGGAAGGAATGATGCTAAAGCTGAAGCTCTAGTACTTTGGCCACCTCATGCGAAAAGTTGACTCATTGGAAAAGACTCTGATGCTGGGAGGGATTGGGGGCAGGAGGAGAAGGAGACGACTGAGGATGAGATGGCTGAATGGCATCACGGACTCGATGGACATGAGTCTGAGTGAACTCCGGGAGATGGTGATGAACAGGGAGGCCTGGCGTGCTGCGATTCATGGGATCGCAAAGAGTCGGACATGATTGAGAGACTGAACTGAACTGAGGAACATTCAGTCTTTCATGATTAAGTATGATGTTGTATGTTTTATGTGGCTGCCATTTATTGAGTAAAAGAAGGTTCCTGCTCTGTGGTTTTTTTCAATCATGAATGGATATTGACTTTTGTCAGATGCTTTATTTCATGTACTCATGTAATCATGTGCTTTTTCTTTTTAAGCCTGTAGTTTTCATGGATTATATTGATTGATTTTCTAATATTGATTTTAATACTGCATTCCCCAGATTAACCTCATTTTGCCATGTTTTGTTTTTTATTTATTGCTAGACTAAACCAGTAATATTTTGTTGAGGATTTTATTGTCTATGTTTATTATTGATATTGCAATGTGATTGTATTTTCTTGTACTGTTATTTTCATTTTGGTATGAGGGCTAAACTGACATCATAAAATGAATTGGTATTTCCTTTTCTCTTTTCTGGAAGATACTATGTAAGATTTGTGTTATTTTTTTTTCTTTAAACATCTGGTAGAGTTCACCAATAAAACCACCCAGACTTGACATTTTCTTTCATAATAGGTTCTAACCATGAATACAATCTCTTTATTAGATTTAGGACTTTTAAATTATCTCAATCTTCTCAGGAAAGTTTTCTCAATTTGTATTTTCAAAAGATGATCCATTTACCTCATGTTGTCTATTTATGTTGCTAGTGTTGTCTGTGGATTGAATGGTTGTGTTTCCCCAAACTCTTAAGTTGAAACCCTAATTCCAAATTGATATTTGGAGGTGAGGTCTTTGGGAGATAATTAGGTCATGAGGGTAGAACTTGCAGGAATGGAATTATTGCCCTTATAAGAAGAAACCAGAGAGTTTGTTAGGTTTTTCTCCATCTTGTGATGAAATAGCAAGAAAGCATCCATCTATGAACTATTTAATATGAAGAGAGCATTTGCCAAAACCCTGACCATTCTGGCACTTGGTATGGGGTGTCCAGCCTTCAAAACTGTGAGCAATAAATATATGGTATTGATAAGCTGCCCAGTTTGATATTGTTTTATGGCAGCCTGAGTTGACTAAAACAGTGTTGTTCATAATATTCCCTCATTAAATTTTAGTGTCTGTGGAGCTTATAATTACTTCTCTCATTCTTGGCTACTAGAACTTCAAGTTTACTCATTTCCTTGTTCACTCGCTAGAGTTTATCAGTCTTATTGATGTTAACAAAGAATGTGCTTTTGATTTAATTTTTTCTATTGTTTCATTTTCAAGTTCTTTGATATCTGCTCATATCTTTATTTTTATACATAATTTGGATCTTGTAGTTTCCTAGGTCCTTGAGGTATAAAATTAGTGATGTGAGACCTTTATTCTTTTTTCACAATGTTCATTTGCTGCTATAAATCTCTGTAACTCCTGACATTGCATTCCACACATTTTGATATGCTGTATTTCACTTTCCTTCAATTCAAAATAGGAGACTTCCCTGGTGGTTCAGACGGTAAAGCGTCTGTCTACAATGCGGGAGACCTGGGTTCAAGCCCTGGGTTGGGAAGTTCCCCTGGAGAAGGAAATGACAATCCACTCCAGCAGTATTTTCTGGAAAATCCCATGGACAGAAAGCCTGGTAGACTACAGTCTATGGGGTCACAAAGAGTTGGACATGACTGAGTGACTTCACTTTCAGTTCAAAATACATTGAATTTATCCTGAAACTTCCTCCAGTCACTATCCATTACCATCTCCTGGAGCTTGCTCAAACTCATATCCATCAAATTGGTGATGCCATGCAACCATTCTCCTCCCTCATTCAGTCTTTCCCAGCATCAGGATCTTTTCCAGTGAGTCAATTCTTCACACCAGGTGGCCAAAATTGGAATTTCAGCTTCAGCATCAGTCCTTCCAATGAATATTCAGGGATGATTTCCTTTAGGATGGACTGGTTGGCTCTCCTTGCAGTCCAAGGGACTTGCAAGAGTCTTCTCCAACACTACAGTTCAAAAATATCAATTCTTCGGGTGCTCAGCTTTCCTTATAGTCTAACCCTCCCATCCATACATGACTATTGGGAAAACCTTAGCTTTGACTAGATGGACCTTTGAGGGCAAAGTAATGTCTCTGCTTTTTAATAGGCTGTCTAGGTTGGTTATAGCTTTTCTTCCAAGGAGCATCTTTTAATTTCATGGCTGCAGTCACCATCTGCAGTGACTGTTTCTCCCTTTATTTGCCATGGAGTGATGGGACTGGATGCCATGATCTTAGTGTTTTGAATGTTGAGATTTAAGTCAACTTTTTCACTCTCCTCTTTCACTTTTCAAAAGTTCTTTAGTTCGTCTTCACTTTCTGACGTAAGTGTAGTGTCATCTGCATATTACCAGAAGTTATTGATATTTCTCCCAGCAGCCTTGATTCCAGCTGTGCTTCATCCAGCCTGGCATTTTGCATGATGTATTCTGCATATAAGTTAAATAAGCCTGGTAACAATATGCAGCCTTGACATACTCCTTTCCCAATTTGGAACAAGTCTGTTGTTCCATGTCCAGTTCTAACTGTTGCTTCTTGACCTGCATACAGATTTCTCAGGAGGCAGGTCACGTGGTCTGTTATTCCCATCTCTTTAAGAATTTTCCACAGTTTGCTGTGATCCACACAATCAAAGAATTTGGCATAGTCAAAAAAGCAGAAGTAGATGTTTTTCTGCAACTTTCTTGCTTTTTCGATGATCCAATGGATGTCGGCAATTTGATCTCTGGTTCCTCTGCCTTTTCTAAATCCAGCTTGAACATCTGGAAGTTCACAGTTCATGTACTGTTGAAGACTGCCTTGGAGAATTTTGAGTATTACTTTACTAGCATGTGAAATGAGTGTAATTGTGCCGTAGTTTGAGCATTCTTTGGCATTGCCTTTCTTTGGGATTGGAATGTATTGACTTTTTCCAGTCCTGTGGCCACTGCTGAGTTTTCCAAATTTGCTGGCATTTTGAGTGCTTTATCATCTTTTAGTACTTGAAATAGCTCAACTAGAATTCCATCATCTCCACTAGCTTTGTTCATAGTGATGCTTCCTAAAGGCCACTTGACTTCGCATTCCAGGATGTCTGCTCTAGGTCAATGATCTTACCATCATGGTTTTCTGTGTCATAAAGATCTTTTTTGTATAGTTCTTCTCTGTATTCTTGCCACCTCTTCTTAATATCTTCTGCTTTTGTTAGATCTGTACCATTTCTGTCCTTTATTGTGCCCATCTTTGCATAAAGTGTACCCGTGTTATCTCTGATTTTCTTGAAAAGATCTGTGGTCTTTCCATGTGATTTATCTGGATAAACAGAAATTCCCACCAGCCAATATTAAATATTATTTCAGTCTCATGCATGCTTTAAATAATTTAAGAGGAGAAAAATGGCTTATGATTTTTACATATATATTTACCATTTCTTTTATTTTCTCTTATTTCCCATTTTTAAGTTTTCTTTTGACATCATTTTTCTTTTGCCTGAATATCTGTCTTTAACATTTCGTTGATAGGACTTGAAATAAATATTTTAGTTTTCCTTTATCTGAAAATATTTTTACTTTATTATCATTTCTGAATATTTTTGCTGGATGCAGAATTTTTGGTTAGCTTTTAAAATCATTGTTTGCCTTCAAAACTTAAAAATTATGTTCAGCTTTCTCCTGGCTCCAATGGTTTGTAATAAGAAATCAACAATCATTAGAATTACTATTTCCCATATATATCTCATGAAATATTTCTGGCTGTTTTAAAAGTTATTTTTTTCTTTATCTTTGATATTAAGCATTTTAATTAGGAGGTGTATGGACATAGTTTTCTGTGAGCTCTTTCTGTTTTCTGTTCATGGTGTTTCTTAAATTGGCAATTTTTTTTTCTTTCACCAAATTTGGGCAATTTTTCAGGCATTATTTTTTCATGTGGCTAAGGATCAAAAAACTTCTGCTATCTTTATGAGACTACAATGCCAAGAATATTAGACTTTTTGGTCTTATTCTATAGGTAGGTCCCTGAAGCTTTGATTTTTTTTTTTTCAGTTTTTTTTTTGTGTGTGTGTGCCTTCTTTCTGGTCAGATTGGATTATTTCTGTTAGCTTATATTCAAGTTCACTTATTCTTTCCTCTATAATTTCTAATCCACTGTCTTCCCTCTATAATTTTCAATCAAGTGTTGAGTCCATTGAGTAATTTCTTAAAATTTGGTTGCTGTGGTTTTCACTTTTAGAATTCTCACTTTTTGAATAACATAGTACTATAATGAAATTTTCAAGTTTTCATTGGTTTCAAGACCCCTAATTCATCTGGATTGGTTATAGCCATCACTCTAAAATCTTTGCCTAATCATTCCAAAATATGCAGTCTTTGTGTTTCTCATGGACTCATTTCCATTTTTCTTGAATGTCATTGAGACATACTTGTCTCTTTGTATGTTGATTACTTTTGTATCATGTCCCAGATATTTGATATATCATTTTCTGAGTCATATTAAAATCCTCTAGAGAATCTTGACTTTTTTGCTTGTTTTAATAAATAATTAATATTACTTAATTTAGGCTTCAATTCCTCGTCTGTCTTATGAGGATTTTGGTTCTAATGTCAGTTCAGTTTTCAAAGCCTTTGTTTTGCTATCTGGATCAGGCCTGCTTATGTCACATTCAGAAATGCATCTGGAAACTGGGTGCTGACCTTCACCATAGGGCAGTTCTCAGATAATTAGTTTGAGAGTCATTTCCTTAGATACATGCTACAGTTTCATGTATAGCTCCTCTTCCTTATCTTCTTATCAAGCTTTGTATTCCCCAGAATTTCCCCAGCTCACTGTCTTACAGAGCCTACTCTTCTTGTTCTCTGGCCAGAAAGCCAAGATTTTTAATCCCCACATTGTTGTGAATCTTCTGCAACTATATTCTTCTCCAGGGTAAATAAATGGACCCAGATGTTGCAACCAACTCCACAGCCTAGAATTGAAGCTTGGGGACTGGGTTTGCAGGCAGAGCTAGGAGAGAAAAATTTTAAAAAAAGAGTATATCCACTACTCTCTCTGTTCCAGAGGTTTCTTCTCCCTCTCCTCTGACCAGAGAGGAAGGCATTTTTCCATGGCCACACTCCTTATGCAGCTGCCAGTTCATCAAGACTATGAGTCCAAGAAACATAATAGAAGGATAAAGATAAAAAGTGGGAGCTGGCCCCTGAATCAGCTTTCCTTCACATTTTTATTTTCCTTTCCAATACACCAGCTGTTATTTACCTTTTAGAGTCCTTGTTTTTATGTACTAAGTAGTTTTATGTAGTTTATCTGGAGTTTCAAATTGTTATATATGGAAGAAATTAAATGTCTACTCTATCTTCACCATACCAGAATTCTGCTGTATTGATGTTTGAAAATATTGATGTTTAAAGACTTAAAAAAACATTCTTTTCCTAGAAACTTTGAGAATTAACTCTAAACTAAGAAAAGAAGTAGGGACAGAAAATGCTTACGTCACTTACTGCATCTATATGAAGATGGATGGAATTAATTGGTCTTCATTAATCTCAGTGATCTTTTGGTTTTATGCTGCGTTTTATATTCATGCTAAGTGAGGGGAAGGATCACAGGGTGAGTTGCAAACATAAAATGGCACACCTGAATTTCAGAGAGATATCCTTTTATTTCACCACCTGCACAGCCTCACCTCACCAAACAGATTAATTTTCCAATATAGTGGGAAAATGCAAGCTAAACACTCCTGTGTGCAACCCTGAAAGAGAAGAGCCAGTTCCAATAATTTTTCAAGCAGGAATACCTATGTTCTTTCCATGGAAACTGCTCGGCCCAGTTTTTTTTTCCCAGAGTCTTGAGTCTTCCAGATGAGATTGCGTGAGGGATCACCAGTTTCCAACATAGAGAACACTCTCTAATAGTTTAACATTTGAGGGAGCTGCAGGAGGCTGGTGTCAATCTAGCATTTTATATCACAGCATATGTGAACTGCTATGTGGCAGATGTGTGTATATATGAGACTCTATTCAGCAGAACATTTCAACAGTTTCCTTCAAGGAGTGAAGAATGAATATTAAAAAAAAAAAAAAAGCCTAGCAATTGTTTAAATGAAGTCTCCGAATATAGCAACCCAGTTTTTTCCTCCAAAAGCTTCCAGATGCTTTAAATGGAAAGTCTTACAGAAAAATGTTTTAAAACATCTCTTCTCTTTTAAAATGTAATGTGTATCCTATGCACTTAAAAAATCCTTTAGTTATTAACATATTTAAATAATAAGTTTTCATTTATGAACTTCAAGGGACTTACAAGAGTTTGCAGGAAAGATGATCCAAAAGACTTTGGCCTTAAGTGGAAGCAACCTTGACATTCTTTTCCAAATCATCATGTTATATATTCTGTCTGTCTGAGATTCACAGAATGACATGACTTGATATTCATAGTATTAACTTATTGGTATTATAATTTTTGTTGTCAACAGAATTCATGAAGTACTTATCATATGCTGGGAACTGAACTAAATCTTTTCATACATTTAATTCTCACAATAACTGCATGTATTACGTACTGTTGTTATTTCCACTTTTAAGAAAAGTAAGAGAAGCTTGGAGAAGTTAAGTATATTGTCCAATGATTCACAGATAGAAAACAGCAAAGCCAGGGTGTATATATAGTCCTGTAGGACTTCAGTGTGCATACTGTAAACTATTACAGAACTCTTTAAATTAAGACAAAGAGGTTAAAGGCTAAAAATGTAATTATTGACCTACCAATAAAATATAAACTAAGCTGTCAATGCTGAAGGCCTAGAAGGCCTGGTCATTGAGAGAATTTCAAGCAGGTCACTTGTTGATATAATTTGTTAGAGGCATCTTTCAGTAGGCTTTATATCATAAATACCAGGGAATTGACCATTGAACCTATGAATAGGTTGCACCTTGGTACCAGTACTGTATCAAATCCCCAAAGCCATGTGATATTATACAAAGGAGCCTATCCCAGATCACCATGATTATTTCTATGAATGCAAATCTGTAATTCCTATGTTATTGAGATGATATGTATGTTTTTTAAATGTTTTATTTGCCTATTTGTCTGCCCCAGATCTTGGACTTTCCTGATAGCTCAGTTAGTAAAGAATCCACCTGCAGTGCAGGAGACCCCAGTTTGATTCCTGGGTCAGGAAGATCTGCTGGAGAAGGGATAGGCTACCCACTTCAGTATTCCTGGGCTTCCCTTGTGGCTTAGCTGGTGAGGAATCTGCCAGAAATGCAAGAGACCTGGGTTTGATCCCTGGGTTGGGAAGATCCCCTGGGGAAAGGAAAGGTTACCCACTCCAGTCTTCTGGCCTGGAGAATTCCATGGACTGTATAGTCTATGGGGTCACAAAGA
Organism: Oryx dammah; assembly: GCF_014754425.2. NCBI lineage: Eukaryota > Metazoa > Chordata > Mammalia > Artiodactyla > Bovidae > Oryx > Oryx dammah. The sequence continues at coordinate 36,333,032 of NW_024070189.1, forward strand.
TTTGGACACGACTGAGTGACTTTCACTTCACTTTCACTGCCCCAGATCTTATTTGCAGCACTTGAGGTCTTCAGTTGCAGCATGTGGGATCTAGTTCCCTGATGAGGGATCGAACCCCAGTTCACTGCACTGAGAGTATGAAGTCTTAGCCATTGGACACCAGGGAACTCCCAAAATGATACATGTTAATTCCAGGGATTATTAAAATGTGAATTATAGCTTACTGTGATCAATAAATTCAATTTAGTAGGTGGTACCAACATTTAAATATGTTGTATTGTCAGAACTATAGTTTTATAAGGCCTCCCAGGAGGCTGAGCTGGTAAAGAATCTGCCTGCAATGCAGGAAACCCCAGTTCAATTCCTGAGTCAGGAAGATACCCTGGAGAAGGGATAGGCTACCCACTCTTGGGCTACCCTGATTGTTCAGATGGTAAAGAATCTGCCTGCAATGCAGGAAACCTGGGTTCAATCCTTGGGTTCAGAAGAACTATAAAATGTTTATTTCTGTATAAATGCTAGTATTCAGCCAGTTCACATTAGGATTCACTAAACCGTTTGTCAACAGTAATGAAGTATTTGTTTATAGTTAATAAAAAGTCACAGACTCCTTGGCCCCTGGTGCCCTCTATCCCAGGACACAGCAATCCCTTGGGTCCTCCCATTAGAGCTTTTCAGAATCTAACAGCTCAAGAGATTCCTTGATATGTTGGGGTCTTCTAGCACTACCACCACTGTCTGTTTTGATTGATCAGGGTCCATGCCAAAATAATTGTTTAATGTTGCATATACATATCTCCACTTATATATATATGTATTTATTCATACATATACACACATATATGTGTGTATATTGGGGTACTAGGTTGGGATTTGAAATGTATATTTTATTAATGACCATAGAAAAAATTAACCCCCCTCCAAATTAGTCAGTATAATCTGGATCAATAATCTCAATCAGAAACCATTTTCTCCTTTGGAGAATATTCAGCAGTGTCTGGAAACATTTTTGAAATATTAGACTGGAGATGGGAGAGTCGAGGAAAGGAGTCTTACTGGCAACCAGTATGTAAAGGGCCAAGAATGCTGCTAAATATCTGACAGTGCATTAGACAGCCTTTTGAAGGATTATATGGCCCAAAATGTAAATAGGGTCAAGTTTAGGAAATATGGTCTGTCTGGTACCATACAGAGATGAGGACTTCTGTTTTCTTGTATATGATGTCCTATAATTATCATTCTATACCCATTACCAGAAGTAGCTTTTAATTTTCTATATGTTCTAAATTAATCTCACTTGGGCAAGCTGTTTACTCTGAGATTTGGAAAAGTCTGCTCTTCATTTGCATGGAGTTTTTAATTTTGTTTACCACTGTATCTGGTTTGTGAAATGCCTTTTTCCTTGTTTGAGTTTTGATTTGCAAGATAATTCCCACAAAATTATAGTTATTATAATCTGAATGGTTTTCATCACCTGGATGACAAATGAGTTTGTTTTCCTGATGAGAACTCTGAATAACCAGGCCAAGGCCACTTCTGGGTCTGTTGCTGGCTTTATAGGCTGTGACTGAGTGAACATTCACACATTGGCAGTAGATTACTTCCTTATCCTATGCGAATTACAATGCTGGATTTAGAATAACTGTTGCAAAGCTATTTTATTGAATTGTACAGTTTCCACTTAAACATGTTTTGTAATATATTTTTTTTCCTGAAAGTGATGTGAGCAGAAAATTTTAAAAAGAAAATTAATTTCTGATATCTCTATTGTTTTTGATATTGCTGTTAGTACTACCGACATCTTAAATTTTAAAAATAATTTATATGTTTGGCCAAAATATGAACTATTTCAGGCCCTAAGCCACTATTAAAGTCTCTGGGTATTTAATACTCTACCAGTTAAAAAAAAATACTTATTTTACAAATTTAGGCTTATACTATAAAATATGTTTCGAACCTTAATTTTTGGGTAAATAAACCTTAGAGATTTTTTGATATCAGCTTGTATATTTCTACCTTACATTCATATTGTGATCATAAGTTGAAGACAGCAGGAGTATAATACTTAACAATTTAATATATCTCTTAGTGATGGGTTTTTGGAGCACTCTCTCCCGTTACAAACAATGCTTCATTCAGTTCAGTTCAGTTCAGTCGCTCAGTCGTGTCCCACTCTTTGCGACCCCATGAATCGCAGCCAGGCCTCCCTGTCCATCACCAACTCCCGGGGTTCACTCAGACTCATGTCCATCAAGTCAGTAATGCCATCCAGCCATCTCATCCTCTGTCGTCCCCTTCTCCTCCTGCCCCCAATCCCTCCCAGCATCAAAGTCTTTTCCAAAGACTCAACTCTTCGCATGAGGTGGCCAAAGTACCACCAAGTGGAGTTTCAGCTTTAGCATCATTCCTTCCAAAGAAATCCCAGGGCTGATCTCCTTCAGAATGGACTGGTTGGATCTCCTTGCAGTCCAAGGGACTCTCAAGAGTCTTCTCCAACACCACGGTTCAAAAGCATCAATTCTTTGACACTCAGCCTTCTTCACAGTCCAACTCTCACATCCATACATGACCACTGGAAAAACCATAGCCTTGACTAAGTGGATCTTTGTCGGCAAAGTAATGTCTCTGCTTTTCAATATGCTATCTAGGTTGGTTTAAACATTTATATTTCTGTTTTTCAGGTATATTTGCAGAGTTGATTTCTAACAGTGAAATTGTAATATGAAATGGAACATGTGCTTTAAACTTTGATAGAAATTGTCAAGTTTATAAAATCTGATTTTTGACACCCAGTTTATTAAAACAAAATGTTAATATTGGAGAAGAAACAAATATGTGAGGTTGAGATAAAGAAAAGGTTGACTTTTCAATAGATTGCTTCCATTTTATGTCTAGGAGACAAATTAAATGGGATTAGATGGGATGAATAATAACAATCAAAAGCAAAATTTTTCATTAGAAGCTTCTTATTACCTTAGTCTTCAAAATGTTATGATTCCGTAGTTTCTAAGTTTTCTAGTGTGTTTAATCTTGTTCTAAACTGAATCTTTTTTTTGAATAGGTATTTAAGGTTTTTCTTCACTATTCTATCAACTTGTATTACATAGAAGAAGGGCAATTTACTATAATCAAATGCAAAAAGTTAGGATTTAATTGTTTGAAGACAATTTCTGTTTAAATTCAACCATTAAACCATAACCTGAGCACTGCTGTACTCTAGTTGGCAGCTTAGACAAATTACAAAGATAATATATAGGAGTAAGTAGTCTCATGTGTACCAGAATATTAAGTGATAGCAAACAAAATAATTAGTGATTAAGTATTTTCTTTGCATATTTCATTGATACACACTATCTAACAATTTGCTTCCAAGTTTATTAAATGTTACTCATTATAATATTTGTTAATAAAATTCGTCTTGCAGTTTGGAATATAGGATACATGTTTATTGAAAACTAAACTAGTATAACAAAGAAATAAAATTGATATACTTTTTTCCCTTTTTCTTTGACTCAAATATTTCATAATGTCACGATATCTATGTTTAGTCCCAATCTGTTAAAAGACTGTAAATCTATTGACAAATTTATTCATCTTGGGGGTTTCCCTGGTGGCTCAGACTGTAAAGAATCTGCCTCTAGTACAGGAGACCTGGGTTCAGTCCCTGGGTTGGGAAGATCCCCTGGAGAAAGGAATGACTATCCACTCCAGTATTCTTTCCTAGAAAATTCCATGGACAGAGGAACCTGGTTGGGCTACAGTCCATGGGGTTGCAAAGATCTGGACACGATTGAGCAACTTTCACTTTCCCTTTTGAATCAAACATACCATGGAAGTTAGGGGTAAAACTCAGTGTTGTATTCCTTCTAACCATAACAAGAGCTTCAAATATTGTTGAGATGTGAGGAAACAGAAATCCTCTTTCCAAGCCTAGGGAACTGAAGAATGGTTCTCTGTGGTTTTTTAATTACTTATTTATTCACTTGATATCACAGGAACAGTCTATTGGTTTTGCAAGATTTGTGAATAAGGCTTGGATTGTCTTTTATTCTTCTAGAATTGTTCTTTTTTAGACATTTTTTTTTTCTATAGCATTCTAGTTTGCCACTGTTCTTTCAGAAGTTGATTGCTATTCCTTAGCAACTCTTTAAAATAATCTGTTTATATTTGTTGCAGCAGTCTGAAGTTTTTCCTCATTACTTCCACTACTCCCTTTTGTATTGTTTCTTTGTACTGAAACCACTCGGAGGGCAACAACTTTGTCGTTCTGCATTTTCTACTTTGTGCCTAGTCTCCAGTCCTTCGCCAGTTGGCGCTTCACTAATTGTATTTCCACTGAGCATTATAAACTGTTCACATTTCTAGAAGAGAAGAAGGATAAATTAAGATGTATGAATTCTAAAATTAATGTGAAACTGGCACCTTGATGATTCTGAAAATGGAGATTAAGTTAAACCCACAAGGAATATAATTAATATAATTACTTTAGGAGAGTGTACTTTTCTATTTTTTTCTAAACAACTTTATTTTTTGGAGAAGTTTTTAGTGAATGAAGTTGCTCAGTCGTGTCTGACTCTTTGTGACCCCATGGACTGTAGCCTACCACACTCCTCCGTCCATGGGATTTTCCAGGCAAGAGTACTGGAGTGGGTTGCCATTTTCTTCTCCAGAGGATCTTCCCATCCTAGGGATCGAACCCAGGTCTCTAGCATTGTAGGCAGATGCTTTATCATCTGAGCCACCAGAGAGAAGTGTTTGTTCAAAGCAAAATTGAGTGGAAGATAGACATCCCTAGTGGACCAGTGGTTAAGACTCCACGCTTCCACTGCAGGGTACACTGGTTCAGTCCCTACTCAGGGAAGTTTTGCATGCCATGAAAAAAAAAAAATGAGTGGAAGATGCAGAGGTCTCCCACATAACCTCTTGCCCCCACTCGAACATAATCTCTCTCCATTACCAACATCTCCCACATTTGTTACTACTGGTGGACCTACAGTGACACATCAGTGTCAAAATCCAGTTCACTCCTGTGAACTGTACAGTTACACTACAATTCACTCTTGGTTTTATGCGGTCTATGAATTTGGACAAACATATAATGATGTGCATCCATCATTATAGTATCATATGATGTAGTTTTACTGCCTTAAAATTCCTCTATGCTAAGCCTACTCACCCCTTTCTCTGCCCAACCCTTAGCAACTATTGATCTTGTTGTTGTTGTTCTTTTCCACCATATCTTTCTTTTTGTCTTTTTCAGTAGGTAATATAGTTGAAATCATACAGGATGTATCCTTTCAAACTGGTTTCATTCACATAGTAGTATGAATGTAAATTTCTTGCATGCCTGCTTGGTAGCTCATTTCTTTATAGTGCTGAAAAATACTCCATTGTCTGTATGTATAACTGTTTATCCATTCACCTGCTGATGAGCATCTCGGTTGCTTCCAGGTTTTGACAGTTATGAAAAAGCTACTACAAATATGTGGGTGCAAATTTTTGTGTGGATGTGATGTAGAACATTTTTTCTTTTTCTTTTTTTTTTTTTTTGCCATATAGTATCTTCTTTGACCTTTGACCACTATTTAATCAGTTTGCTTATTTTCTTATTATTGAGTTTTAAAAGTTCATTTTATATTTTGGGTAACAGTCCTTTATCAGATGTATCTTTTGCAAATACATTCTCCATCTGTGGACTTCTTTTTCTTTTCTTGAAGCCACAAAATTTCGATACTGTAGCTTTGTGATAAATCAGGCATTGTGAATTCTCTTTGTCCTCCTCTTTCACAATTGATATAATGTGATTTTTTAGAAGTGTGTGATTTTTACTGAGGTGAAAATTACAACTTTAATTATGTTACTGTCATATTGGCAGCCCACTCCAGTGTTCTTGCATGGAGAATCCCAGGGATGGCAGAGCCCATAGATGGGCTGCCGTCTATGTGGTCGCACAGAGTCAGACACGACTGAAGCAACTTAGCAGCAGCAGCAGCATATACCATAAAAATATTCATTATTTAAAATGACTAGGACTGTGCATTTTTTGATGGAGAAGAAGGCTTTTACATAAGATGGGAAAGAGAGTGGGATAGGATATATGCTAAATTATAATGAAAATTAAGATGTTGGCTTGAAGAAGCTATTTATTGTGTTTTCATGTTAATATTACTGAAATATACATAAGATAGTATTCACTGTAATAAAATAAACTCTACTTAATATAACCTTGAAAATTATTAAGACTTTAACAAACAGGGAGTCTTCATTTCTGATAAGAAACAGATTGATAACTGAGAGTCAAAGGTGATTTTATGTAAGAGTTAACAGAGGTTTAACCTGAAATTCATCAGAAGCAAGTGAGAAAATAGGATAAAAAGGAATAGGTATAATATATCCTAGTTATAGACAGCATTGTTTGAATGACTTGAGAAGTTTCTTCTAAGGTTCATGCATATTATTATATGGCTCTCAAGGCTTTCTCTGGTGGCTCAGACAGTAAAGAATCTGTCTTCAATGCAGGAGACCTGGGTTCAGTCCCTGGGTTGGGAAGATCCCCTGGAGGAGGGCATGGCAACCCACTCCAGTACTCTTGCCTGGTGAATCCCATGGGCGGAGGAGCCTGGAGGGCTACAGTCCATGGGGTCGAAAAGAGTCCGACATGACTGAGAGACTAAGCAACTAAGCACTAGGACAAAGCGTCCTTACATGAACAATGCAAAGAAATACAGGAAAACAATAGAATGGGAAAGACTAGTGATCTCTTCAATAAAATTGGAGATACCAAGGGAACATTTAATGCAAAGATGAGCACAATGAAAGACAGAAACCGCAAGGGCCTAATAGAATCAGAAGAGTTTAAGAAGAGGTGGAACGAATACACAGAAGAACTGTACAAAAAGGGTCTCAGTGACTGGATAACCATGATGGTGTGGTCGCTCACCTAGAACCACACTATCTGGAGTGTGAAGTCATGTGAGCCTTAGGAAGCACTACTATGAACAAAGTTAGTAGAGAGGATAGAATTCCAGCTGAGCTATTTCAAATCCTAAAAGGTGATCCTTTTAAAGTGCTGCACTCAATATGTCAGCAGATTTGGAAAACTCAACTGTGGCCACAGGACTGAAAAAGGTCAGTTTTCATTCCAATTCAAAAGAAGGGCAAAGCCAAAGCATATTCAGACTACCAAACGGCTGTGCTCATTTCACATGCTAGCAAGATTATACCCAAAATCCTTCAAGCTAGGCTTCAGAAGTACATGAACCAAGAAAACCCAAGTGTATAAGCTGGATTTAGAAAAAGCAGAGGAACCAGAGACATCCTTTGGATCACAGAGAAAACAAAGGAATTCCAGAAATAAATCTATTTCTGCTTCATTGACTACACTAAAGCCTTTGATGTGTGGATCACAAGCTATGAAAAGTTCCTAAAGAGATAGGAATACCAGACCACCTTACCTGTCTCCTGAGAAACCTGTATGCAGGTCAAAAAGCAACAGTTAAAACCAGACATGAGGGACTGGCTCAAAATTTGGAAAGGTGTACATCAAGGCTGTATATTGTCACCCTGCTTATTTAATTTTTATGCAGAGTACATCATGTGAATTGCCAGGCTGGTTGAAGCAAACTGGAATCAAGATCGCTGGGAGAAATATCAGTAACCTCAGATATGCAGATGACATCACCCTAATGGCAGAAAGTGAAGAGGAACTAGAGAGGCTTTTGATGAGGATGAAAGAAGAGAGTGAAAAAGCTGGCATAAAGCTCAACATTCAAAAAATGAAGATCAGGGCACCCAGTCCCATCACTTCATGGCAAATAAATGGGGAAAAAGTGGAAACAGTGGCAGATTTTATTTTCTTGGCCTCTAAAATCTGCGGACACTGACTGCAGCCATGAAATTCAAGATGCTTGCTCCTTGGAAGGAAAGCTATGACAAACTTAGACAGCATAATAAAAAGCAGAGACATTACTTTGCTGACAAAGGTCCATCTAGTCAAAACTATGGTTTTTCCAGTAGTTGTGTACTGATATGAGAGAACATAAAGAAAGCTGAGCACGGAAGAACAGATGCTTTCAAATAGTGGTGCAGGAGAAGACTTTTCTTTTTTAATTAATTAATTTTTTATTGAAGAATAATTCTTTTCAGAATATCATGGGAGAAGACTTCTGAGAGTCGTTTGAACTGCAAGGAGATCAAACCAGTCAATCCTAAAGGAAATCACTTCTGAATGCTCATTGGAAGCACTGTTGCTGAAGCTGAAGCTCCGGTACTTTGGCCACCTGATATGAAGAGCTGACTCATTGGAAAAGACCCTGATGCTAGGAAAGATTGAGGGCTAGAGGAGAAGGGGGTGACAGAGAATGTGATGGTTGGATAGCATCACCAGCTCAGTATACATGAGTTTGAGTAAACTAAGGAGATAGTGAAGGACAGGGATCCCTGACATGTTGCAGTCCATGTGGTTTCAGCAGTAAGATATGACTTAACAACTGAACAACAACATAAGAGCAGAGAAAGAAGTCCTGGTGTCTGACTCAAAACTCAATTCCCCAAGAAGGCTGTAATTGCAAAATGTCACTAGAAAAGGGTCCAAGAATGAAACAATTGTAAAAAAAAAAAAAAAAAAACACATCAAAAGACACCAAGTCAAAGATAACAACAGCCAATAGAATCGAAAAAGAGTTTTATGTCCAGGGGTCTGGAACCCCAGGTAGTCAAAGTGAGATATGAACTTGAGAGAATGAACAAGTAGAGCAGGCAGAACATCAAGAAATATACATATCTATATTTTAGATTCCTCCCTATTGGAGGGCATTTTTCATAAGAATAGACACAAAACCTCCTCAGATAATGACCCTAGAAGTAAGGCAGCATTTCTAAATTCCAGTTAATCTATACTATTGTGTGTGTTAGTTGCTCAGTTCAGTTCAGTTCAGTCGCCTAGTCGTGTCCGACTCTTTGCTCAGTTATGTCCAACTCTTTGCAACCCCATGGAGTGTAGCCCACCAGGATCCTCTGTCCATGGGATTCTTTAGGCAAGAATACTGGAGTGGGTTGCCATTTCTTCAGGGGAACTTCCCGACCCAGGAATCAAACTCGAGTCTTCTGCATTGTAGGCAGATTCTTTACCATCTGAGCCACCAGGGAAACACAGTCTAGAATATTAAGATAAAATAATACAAAGCCCACATGTGTGTCATAGATCTACCACTTGTCTCTAAATTAAACCTTTTTAACCCTCAGTTTGCTTTCTACAAAATAGAATGCTACAAATAAACTAACCTTATGAAGTTCTGGGAAAATTAAATGATAGTGTATTTCCACAGACTTTAGCTTTTCATCAGACATGTAAGAACACTTGATAAACTTAGCTGTTTTGACTCCTACCATATGCTTAGCTATATGTTCCAAGTGTAAATGCCATGAGTGGGGAGGGGAGAAACTGTACAATGCATTTATTAATTTATGACCCAATTAATTTAATTTTGGGGGCAAGTTCCTACTCTATTCTAGCCTTAAAGATGCAAAAACTAACCAGCAAATTTCCTATCATCTGTGAAATTTGGAGGGTCCCAGAGTCTAGTTGGAGGAGGGACAATATTAGATATGAATAGGATAACCCTTGTGCTCAATGTAGGCTACACAGCGCCAGACCTATAAAATAGTCAGTTTTCAATAAATAGTTTATCAAAAGATATGATGAACTAATACACACACAGACATACAACCAGTAGCCAAAAAGATATAGATAAGCAACAGACAGATAAAAATAGGAAAGGATATTGAGTTGAATTGAGTTAGGAGGTAATAAAAATGGGCCATTCAAGATATGTGATGTAAACTGGGTGTGAGGTAGTATGCAAATTGTAAGAGATTTCTGTAATGCTTTAATGGCTCCAAAACCCTGCTAACTCTAGGGGATATGAATGTAAATTACACAGCAGTCTTGCCCTGAACATTCCTGAAGAAACAGATATAAAAACAAAAGTTGGAAATACAGCAGATTGGTTTCATCATGTACATACCCATTGCTGTTTATCTCTCACACTTATTGCAATGCCTGGTACATTGTAGATGTATAACAATTTTTGATTCATAATTTTAAAAAACTAATTAAGCTAACTAAAAAAACAGTGAGAAATGCCTAACTCTGGCCAATAAGATTAAGAAAGAGTTCACAAAGGAGGTAATATTTCACCTGGACTTGCTGATCAGAAATGACTCATTGAGTACCCTGATGGGTGAGAAGAATGAGTAGTCTGTGCTGTCTTTTGCTTTACATCTAAATGGTGGGTTGAGTATGATAGGCCACTAAGAAGGCGTAATTCCTGCCCCTAAATGTCTTACTAAAGATAGGTTTCATTCTCCTTTGAACTATATTCTTCTGAAATTATAGCATTTGAGACTTATAAAATAATCACCTTCTTTATTACTAAGTTGAAAGATCAGTTTACTGATTGCCTTCGTGTAGCTCAGCTTCTAGGTTTTTGTTTTTGTTTTTTCTCTTACTACAGTCTTTCTCCCTGTTTAACTATAATGGAAATTGTAAATTGTCATTTGCCACCAGGAACAGGAGTTTAATCTCAGAGTATATTAGGAATCAACTCCTTTAGGCCCCTGGATACATATAACAACAGGCACTGAAATCAGTTATTCAGCCTCCATAGAGCTGGGCTTGAAAATTTGTCATCCACCAGAGGCTTTCTGGTTAGGAACGTTTGTGCTTTGAGATGCTTCTATTTCCAAATCTAGCCCTTTTCGTCAAGTAGGTGACTTCAAAGACTGCCCCTTTCTCAAGGAACACCTCCTGGTTTAGATAATCCACCATTTATTTGTCCCTGATTCATTTTCTCTGAGTGTTATAATCATTGATCATAATCAAATTTTAATTCTCTCATATTCTTACTGATAAACATATATGATGATTATAAAAGAAAAAACTCGAGTGCAAAATACACCTTCATTAGGCACGAATATCTCAAACCCCTAACAAGCTGTACTTTTAGCACTGTACACAATCAGGTATTCATGGATTTGTTTTCTCTGTTGAGGTTAGTAGGATGAAGTGCTAGCCCAGCATCTCAGTATGGAAATCTATGTCCTCAAGACATTGTACTGAACCCCGATAACAACTTCTTGTTACATCTTCCTGTGCTTGGCTTTTCTAGCCTCTGCATTTAGTTAGAAAGTCCTTGTGCATCCAGAAGGCTCCTGTTACTTATTCCAACCAAGAAAGATAAAATGGGCCCTACTTAATCTTTTGCCTTCCTGCCACTGCTAAGTCACTTCAGTCATGTCTGACTCTGTGCAACCCCATAGACGGCAGCCCACTAGGCTCCTCTATCCCTGGGATTCTCCAGGCAAGAACACTGGAGTCGGTTGCCATTTCCTTCTCCAATGCGAGAAAGTGAAGTCACTCAGTCATGCTGGACTCCTAGCGACCCCATGGACTGCAGCCTACCAGACTCCTCTGTCCATGAGATTTTCCAGGCAAGACTACTGGAGTTGGGTACCATCCTGCGAATAGCTTAATATTCTGCCTGTCTCTGAAATCCTGGCACTCTTTGTTGATGACAGCATATCACATGAGTGAGTTTGTCAGGATTTGTTGATTATGGCAGAAATAATGCCAGTGACTATTTCTAAGACAAGGGCCTGGCAACAGTTTAGATGGTTTCCTTTTTGGGGATAGAAAATTGTCCAAAATGGAAAACCCTTTCGTTTAATGAAATAAGAACTTTCATCTGTAATTTGTATTGTTAATAAAACATTATCATCTGATGGGGGAAATCACTTTGACAGGTAGATGAGAGCATCATGAGATGATGATGATAATAATGCAGATTGAGTACATAGACTGATGGTTTGACTCAAGGTGTTTTTCTTTTTTTTCTTTTTCTTCCTTCCTTCATTCTTTTTTTAAATTTAGAAAGTAAGTAACATTTCACACACTGTGACAGTGAAGGGGAAGATAGATTCTTTTAAAAATTCTCCATTCAGAGGATAAACAACCTTGAACATCTTAAAAGTTGTTCATGGTAAAATTCCCACCTTTATTATTGCTGGTTTCTACTGGCCGTGTGTCCCTTTAGAAAGTCTACAGTGACTGCATTTACTACTTATTTAATTTTATGAACTAAACTGTTCCCTACTTCTATTTATGCATTATAAACAATTTAATTTATGTCTTTTCCTAGATATGTCTGCCTGAGCTTCTAACATGTTTGGTGCCCCATGGCAAATCTACAGATATTTGAGATTATTTTTGTTAATAGTAATTAAAATTTTATATTTTCATTATTTATCAGCATGGAAAAATTGAAAATCAATGAAGCCCCTCTGTTATCTCAAAAACTCCATTTGCAGTTAGCAAGATCAATCAATTCGACTTATTCTTGCCCTATCTCCTTGTAGGAAAATTATCCAAAATTTGAAAAAAAATCAAAATGTTGATTGTGTGATTTCAGTATGATGCTAGATTATTTTCTAGTAAGCCCATCTGAGTGATGTCTGATGCTGCTAGAAAATGTAACTTTGGCTAATGGTCAGAGCTTGGTTGTTTTTTACAGCCCTCTTAAGATAGCCATTAACTTGTAGAAACTGATGTCAAATAATTGTTTTCATCTCCAATAGAGATGATAATCCCAAAGACCATAGTTTGTTATTTTGTAGGATATTTTCCAGTACTGCAATCTTATTTCAACAGTCCTTTCCCCTCTATGCATGTATGCCACTTTTTAAAATCCTTTCTACATCATCTCTTACATTCTGCTGGTTCTCTCATTAATACACAAATTAAATTTTGGTGTATATTTTCTCTTTATTTGTATGAAAATGATGTGTTTAACAGTTTGAAAATTGTCTTTCTTCTGTAATATCTTGAATCATTCTGGTTGAGTACACAAAGGTTTTTAAAGAAAATAACCAATACATGTAAAAGATGAAGTCTCCATGTTTATAATCTCACGTTCACTTGGAGAAGGTACGATAGATGGGTTAAGCATGATTTTTAAAAAGTATCATTGAATATGAATTTGGTATATTGAGGGATTTGTCTATTCAAATCTTTGGTCATAGTTAGGTAACTTAGAATTCTAAATGATTTGCAGATACTAGATTTTTAAAAATTATTAAATAGTAGTAAAAGTAGCTATAGCATTCATATTCTATGACTTATCAGGAGAACCTTTATTTTAATTGAGAGAACAATTTCTTCCCCTGTTAGAATCTTCCATGTAACAGATCAGAAACAAATGGCTCACTCACTGACTCCCTAATTTGAAAGGCATGTAAGTTTCAGTCTTATGGGACTGGCCATGTTGAAAGTGTTGGGCACACACAGATCACTTCTTTTTTTGTCTCCCAATAACCATATAGGCCACCCTGTTAAGTCACCTGTGAGTTATGACAGAAATGAGCTCATTTATCATCATTGCACTTTCTTTTTTAATTTAATTTTTATTTTATATTGGAGTAGATTTACAATGTTGTATTAGTTTCAGTTTTACAGCAAAATGATTCTGTATTCTACACACACACACACACACACACACACACATTCTTTTTTAGATTCTTTTTCTGTATAGGATATTATGTGCTTCCCCAGTTGCCAGGGCCCAGCCCCGGTGGATCCAGGGAATTCGAAGCATGGATGGCGTTGGCGAGGAAAACTTATTTATTTATTAATATAAGATTAGATTAGGAAGAAATAGTGTAGTAGGAAAATTAAGTGGAGAAAGAAGGCTGAATAACTTGGTTTACGTGGAAAGCCAATAAAGTTTCAGACAAGGAGCTTGCACCATCTACATTAGCCACTGGTGTCCTCTTGAATATCGGGGGGTGCCCCGCCTTGGGCTCCCCCTCGTGTGGATCTTAAAATCCAGGACAAGTGAGTAGACATGGTGAGCCTCCACGCCCCAGATGGGAATTCAGCCAGAAATTAGAGTAAAGAAGAGACACAGGGGAAACCAGTCCAGCGACTGGCTCCAGCATCTATTGTCTAGAAAGGCCTTTTATACTTTTTAGATTGTACATAGAGATCAATGGGTAATACAAAATTATGCAGTGTTAGCAGCCCGGACTCTTATCAAAACCAGGCTTTTCTCTCTGCATACCTAGTTGTATACACAAGTCTTAGGTGATTTACATCATCTTCTGGCCAAAAAGGGCCAATTAACATTTTACAGCCTTTTTTCTGATAAGGGTTTGTCAACCAGAAGACTTATTTGTGTTGATCTTCCCAAGGTCTGGTGCCACTCTCAGAAAGCACTAAATAAAGTTACATTCTTACATAGCAAGGACACAAGAGGAGTGCAGTGATATATAACAAAGAGAAGTAATTAACTCAAAAGTCTAGTGTTGCTAACATCAAAACTACTATATATCTTTTTCCATATCCCGTTTACATTGATTAACATCCTCCCAGGTGCCTAAAAGATAAAGAATATGGAGGCCTGGCAGCAGTCATTGAGTCAACAGTGAAAACCCTCTACCAGTATAATTTTTAACTCTAGAAAAGGCTCTGTATCTTTAAGATGCTTTTAAGCTTTGTGCCTCTCGCGGTTGGGGGGCTGTAATCAATTCACAAGCTGTAAGAGGTCCGGGAGAACCTGTTAGGCAAGCTAGAGAGTTATCAGAGGGGGTTTAACTGAAACATCCCTTTCAAATGCAGAAGACTAAAGCCCTGAGTTGACTTTTTCCAGAGACTATCAGAAGAGTGGAAAAGCAGAGTACAAAAGCCGGCAGATTTTTGGTTTTGGGGGTACATGCTCAGGAAATTCCAGGGGGAACCCCTGAAGTCTGATCACGTCCTTGCATATGTCAGGCTTCCTTCCGCATGACCTTGTCATGGGTGGGATTCCTCATGCTGGCTCCCAGGAACGAGTGGCGTTAGTGGTAAAGAACCTGCCTGCCAATGCAGGAGTTCCCTGTCCAATAGTAGGTGCTTGTTGGCTGTCTATTTTATATATTGTATATATAATATACCCAACCTCTTAATTTCCAACCTCCTAATTTCCCATTACACTTTCTATGGAAAGGATCTGTTGACAGGCATATTCCTGGCTCAGCTAACTCAATTGTCATAAATACGGGGTCCGTGATTACAGCTACTGTGTCCTGAGGCAGGAGAACCAACTACAGAAGCACAACAAGCCATGGTAGTAGCATTATCAAGGACAGGAAAATTGAGATGTCAAGTGGGCAGTTGAGAGAGGACTATTACATACTTCAGTTCAGTCGCTCAGTCGTGTCCGACTCTTTGCGACCCCATGAATTGCAGCACCCCAGGCCTCCCTTTCCATCACCAACTCCCAGAGTTCACTCAGACTCACGTCCATCGAGTCGGTGATGCCATCCAGCCATCTCATCCTCGGTCGTCCCCTTCTCCTGCCCCCAGTCCCTCCCAGCATCAGAGTCTTTTCCAATGAGTCAGCTCTTCGCATGAGGTGGCCAAAGCACTGGAGCTTCAGCTTTAGCATCATTCTTTCCAAAGAAATCCCAGGGCTGATCTCCTTTAGGATGGACTGGTTGGATCTCCTTGCAGTCCACAGGACTCTCAGGAGTCTTCTCCAACACCACAGTTCAAAAGCATCAATTCTTTGGCGCTCAGCTTTCCTCACAGTCCAACTCTCACATCCATACATGACCACTTAGAAGAATGGAAAGTTTTACTTCTATTCCTTTGGTTCTGTTCACTTCTAATCTTTTCTTCATTGCTCAAGAGTCATTCAATTTCAAGTTATATATCAACCTCAAAGCAGTTTAAAAACAAAAACAAACAAAAAAAAATACTGTAAAATATGCCTGTCAACAGATCCTGTCATGAGAAAATAAGAGGTTAGAAATAACAGGTTGGGTATGTTATATATACCATATATAAAATAGATACCCAACAAAGACCTACTATATAGCACAGAGATCATAACTCAGTTGGTAAAGAATCCACCTGCAATGCAGGAGACCCCAGTCAATTCCTTGGTCAGAAACATCTGCTGGAAAAGGGATAGGCTACCCACTCCAGTATTCTTGAGCTTCCCTCATGGTCACTGGTGAAGAATCTGCCTGCAATGTGAGAAACCTGGGTTCAATCCCTGGGTTGGGAAGATCTCCTGGAGAAGGAAAAGGCTACCCACTCCAGTATTCTGACCTGGAGAATTCCATGCACTTTATAGTCCCTGGGACTGCAAAGAATCGGACACAACTGAGCCACCTTCACTTTCACTCAGATGGTCTTACCTGAGACTAACTACAGAACAAATAATTTGTTCTGACATTCTGACCCATTGAAATTACATGCAATCAGATGAAATCAAAGCCAGAAACTGCTTTTTCTTGTACATCGTTACTCTGGAAAATAAGTAAGAATTTTACCGCATTCTGTAGAGATAAAGAAGGCAATGGCAACCTACTCCAGTACTCTTGCCTGGGAAATCCCATGGACGGAGAAGCCTGGTAGGCTACAGTCCATGGGGTCTCGAAGACTCGGACATGACTGAGTGACTTCACTTTTACGCATTAGAGAAGGAAATGGCAGCCCATTCCAGTGTTCTTGCCTGGGGAATCCCAGGAACGGGAGCCTGGTAGGCTGCCATCTATGGGGTCGCATAGAGTCGGACAAGACTGACGTGACTTAGCAGCAGTAGCATCAGCTGCATGGAGATAAAAGATGTTCTTCTGTTTCCCAGAAAGAAGCCAAGGCCTCAGGCAAGTGTCCCAGGTGAATTTCAGTGAGTGAAAAATAGAAAATAAGATTAGAAAGAGAAAAATGAGCACTGATGTCCATAAACGTTGGCTCTGTGTGGACTGAAATGATATAAAAACTTTTTTTTTTACACTGTTTCGACTACATATGCAAGGCTGCCTCTCATACCTGCAATGCCTTTGTGGGATTAAGAGGGGGAAAGCCAATTTATCTGCCTCCTCACAGCATATGAATAGGAAAAGGCACTTCTTCATTTATATTGGTCCATGAAAAACAGGTTGTTTAGGATTGTTTGGCCTGAGGGGTGAACCTCATTCAATTATTTTACCCTACAGTTGCCAAATCTATAAAAATCTGTGTGAGTGTGTCTGATTGGCTGTTAATAATGATGCTAAAAACTTGGCCTCTGTGCACCAGTGCTGAATTGAATCTCAGAGACAAGTTTTGGGCAAAGTATTCATAGAAAGAATAACTTTATTGCTTTCCACACAAAAGGAGAAACAGCAGGCTTGTATCCTCAAAAACTGTGTGTCCCAACTTGGGTAGGAGGGAATTTGGTGAGGAGTTTTATAGCAATGATTCAAGGACAGGGTTGCTGATAAGGATCAGGGTGTGTACAAATCCTGTACTCTTTTGATCTGGCCTCAGGTGGCCTTGAGGCCATCAAACTGTGACCTTGTCTGGAATGAACATTTCATCAAGTAGTTAATATCTTCAGTTTTTTGGGGATACTGGTTCTGTAGAAGAGCTCAAAGATACTGTTATGTGTATTCCTTGAGGCAGAGCCAGTACCTTGCCCTGTGGCTGCACTATTGTTTCTTGATTGCTCCTCCTTTGTCTCTGTATCCTTTCCCTTCCCTGATTAACTATTGAATTTGCCCTTTGGAACTCAGGGAAGGTCAAGGAGGCTGAAGCCTATTTCCTACAAATAAGAAATGGGAAACACAGAAAGACTTCCATGCCCAGGATCCTCACAGCATCCTGTGAGGTTTCAGTAACAAATTACTATCTTTGTGTGAAGGATTTATACCTGTTTGCTCTCTTTGATGTCACAGGAATTGCAAAAAGGCTTTCTATAGTAAAGAATTTGTTGTTTTTGGTTAGTCACTCAGTCATGTCCAATTCTTTGTGACCCCCTAGACTGCAGCAGGCCAGGCTTCCCTGTCCTTCACCATCTCACAGAGCTTGCTCAAACTCATGTCCATTGAGTCGGTGATGCCATCCAACCATCTCATCCTCTGTTGTCCATTTCTCTTCCTTCCTTCCATCTTTCCCAGCATCAGGGTCTTTTTCAATGAGTCAGTTCTTCACATCAGGTGCCCAAAGTATTGGAACTTCAGATGCAGCATCAGTCCTTCTGTTATGCCCAAGGTCCCAATCCCCAGAACTGAGAGAACAAGACATCCACAGCAATGCAAATGAAAAAAGGGAATTTATTGCTAGCTCGAGCCAGGGCCCAAGTTTCATCCAACGCAGTGGAGTGGAACAAGGGCCCTGAGCCCTGAATTACAGCAGTATTTTTGGGTTAAGACAAAGACAGGGAGTTGACAGGGGCGGATTGGTTGCAAGGGTTCCTTAGCATCTACTAATTGGCTAGATTTTTGCGCGCATGGGCTTTCGCGGGGCGGGGCGGGGCGGGGGTGGGGTCGTCCTTGTCCTGATAAGCTTGAGACAGGCTACAGGGAGTATACTGATTGGTCGAGTCCTGGCGCCGGTGGAGGATGATCTCAGCTCCTCCTTGGCAATAACTCAACCCCTCTGTAAAGGAGACTTAGGCCTACCTTGGCCCCCTGAAGCCTGTCATGGTGCCTGTTTGGTCCTAACACTTCTATTGAATATTCAGGACTGATTTCCTTTAGGATTGACTAGTTTGATCTCCTTACAGTCCAAGGGACTCTCAAGCATATTTTCCAAGACCACAGTTCAAAAGCATCAATTCTTCAGTGTTCAGCCTTTATGGTCCAACTCTCATAACCATACATGACTACTGGGAAACCATAGCTTTAACTATACAAACCTTTGTCAGAAAAGTAATATCTCTGCTTTTTAATACACTATCTAGGTTTGTCATAGCTTTTCTTCCAGGGAGCAAACATCTTTTTAATTTCATTTAATCTTACATCAAAGATAGCTGAATTTTGCCTTAAATTTCTGGGAGGTAATCTTTAAATTCTTGGAGATTTTTGTTTGCCTGGTGGATGGTATCATTCCAGTTACTTTAATAGTGTAATATACAAATGGGAGCTTTGAAAGTGAAAGTCGTATCTGACTCTTTGTGTCCCCATGGACTATAGAGTCCATGGAATTCTCCAGGCCAGATTACTGGAGTGGATAGCCTCTCCCTTCTCCAGGAGATCTTCCCAACCCAAGGACCAAACCCAGGTCTCCCACATTGCAGGCAGATTCTTTACTAGCTGAGCCACAAGGGAAGCCAAAGAATATTGGAGTGGGTAGCTTTGAGTCATATCGTGTCACCTCTGAGGGCCTGGAAAATGAGGTCAGCCATGTGGGAGGTCAATCACACTTACAAAATGGAGCCCATTAAAAATTCTGTACTCAGGGCTATGGTAAGTATCCCTAGTTGTCAGCATAAGCGTGTCAGCATACTGTCACACATCCATACTTGGAAAGTAATATTATCCATGACTCCTTTGGGAAAGAACTACTAGAAGCTCTACTTGTGGAAGTTTCTTAAAATCTCTAATGTCGGTCTTTTCTCTTGCTAATTTTGATCTGTATCTTTAGCTGTGATAAATCGTAACTATGACCATAGCAACTTTTAGTGACTTCTGTGAGTCTCAGCTAATTTTTGAACCTCAAAGGGTCAACTCTGGGGCTCCAAAACTTGCAAATGGCATCAAAAATACTGAGTCTCATGAATTGCTCTCCCTTTAACTTAACGACATTTTATTTTATGTCTTATTTGCTCCAGATCTTCTCTATCTCCCATGATGCCCCGTTCTCTAAACTCTACACACATAGAAATACACATATGTATATTCTATCAGTTAACTTAATGTTAGCTTTTGTAATAAATAAACCCCCAAATATATAATGCTTTTAACACATGAGGAATTTGCTTCTCATCTTTTAATAATTTCAAAGTGTTATCAGTGGCTTGAATTTTGTCATTCTTCAGCATGCAGCTTTTGGTGTCTCTATGCTCATTTATCAAGTAAGGGGAAGAATATTGGGTAGAGCGTTTGGTCCAGGCTTGGGGCATAAAGAGCATGTATGTGCCCAGGAACATAAGTGGATGTGTGAACAGCTAGCCACTGTCTGCCTTATACATTCATATTTTCTCTTGCCCAAACCCTTTGGGTCCCTCAGACTATCAGTAGTTAGTAGAATAAATAGAGTAATGACTGTGTTAACTGGTGATTATCTCTTAATCTCATATCATATATTTGTAATCCTATAGTGTCTCAAATCATAGACGTGAACATTTTTAGAAATTTGGGCCACCCAAATGTTTTAATCACACTGTCATCAAGAATGACAGAGGAAAATCCTGCCATTCTGCTCACAGGAATGAAGCCTTAAATATAAAGAATATTGGAAGCATGATGCAAAGCACAACATTGGAGTTGTGAGTTTAAAATTTTTTCAGGATCATACTGAGGACTGTAGCCTAGGAGTCAACCACTTAGTAGCTCTGAGTAAACTGCTCTGAAGGGGCAGGGGAAGAGCTGGTATCTATATCTATATCTATCTATCTATATATATCTATATCTATCTATATATATATATATATATTTTTTTTTTCTGGGAGATTCAGTTCAGTTCAGTCGCTCAGTCGTGTCCGACTCTTTGTGACCCCATGAATCGCAGCACGTCAGGCCTCTCTGTCCATCACCAACTCCCGGAGTTCACTCAGACTCACGTCCATCGAGTCCGTGATGCCATCCAGCCATCTCATCCTCGGTCGTCCCCTTCTTCTCCTGCCCCCAATCCCTCCCAGCCTCAAAGTCTTTTCCAATGAGTCAACTCTTCGCATGAGGTGGCCAAAGTACTGGAGTTTCAGCTTTAGCATCATTCCTTCCAAAGAAATCCCAGGGCTGATCTCCTTCAGAATGGACTGGTTGGATCTCCTTGCAGTCCGAGGGACTCTCAAGAGTCTTCTCCAACACCACAGTTCAAAAGCAGCAATTCTTCAGTGCTCAGCCTTCTTCACAGTCCAACTCTCACATCCATACATGACCACAGGAAAAATTATAGCCGTAGTCAAATATAGTCAAGCATGCATCTTGATAAACAAAATAAATATTACCATTAATCACAAAGAACAGATAGCTCAAATTAAAGATTTTAGTACTTTTGTATGTATGGAAAGATACAGGAACCTGGATTCGCTGAAATTCTCCCTGAGATATGCACCTAACTCCAGAGGGACCCATTTGTCCAAAGCACAGAGTTCTTCATTCTGGTACTTTTCATCCTAAAGTCCTTTCAAGGTGCATTGTTAGTATCCTATTGCCAAGGACTGCATCACTTAACCGCTGTGCAACTTGGTGAAGATTGAGATTCATTATTTTTGTTGTGTTGTTTTTCACAGTGTGGTAACAACTTTTATTGAGTGCCTACAATGGCAATATGCAGATGACACCACCCTTATGGCAGAAGTGAAGAAGAACTAAAGAGCCTCTTGATGAAAGTAAAAGAGGAGAGTGAAAAAGTTGGCTTAAAGCTCAACATTCAGAAAACGAATATCATGGCATCCAGTCCCATCACTTCATGGCAAATAGATGGAGAAACAGTGGAAACAGTGGCTGACTTTATTTTTCTGGGATCCAAAATCACTGCAGATGGTGATTGCAGCCATGAAATTAAAAGATGCTTACTCCTTGGGAGGAAAGTTATGACCAACCTAGACAGCATATTAAAAAGCAGAGACATTACTTTGCCAACAAAGGTCCATCTAGTCAAGGTTATGGTTTTTCCAGTAGTCATGCATGGATGTGAGAGTTGGACTATAAAGAAAGCTGAGCGCCAAAGAATTAATGCTTTTGAACTGTGGTGTTGGAGAAGACTCTTGAGAGTCCCCTGGACTGCAAGGAGATCCAACCAGTCCATCCTAAAGGAGATCAGTCCTGGGTGTTCATTGGAAGGGCTGAGGTTGAGGCTGAAACTCCAGTACTTTGTCCACCTCATGCGAAGAGCTGACTCATTTGAAAAGACCCTAATCCTGGGAAAGATTGAGGGCAGGAGGAGAAGGGGATGACAGAGGATGAGATGGTTGAATGTCATCACTAACTCAGTGCACATGAGTTTGGGTAAACTCCAAGAGTTGGTGATGGACAGGGAGGCCTGGCGTGCTGCAGTTCATGGGATTGCAAAGAGCTGGACACGGCTGAGCAATTGAACTGAACTGAACAATGGGAAAGGCATTATTTGAAGAGTTGAGCATGCATTATTTCATATAAACTTTTACAACAACTCTAAGTTATTGATATTAGCTAGAAATTGTTGGTGCTGGAATACCAGTCAATATCAGTCAGTTAGTCAGTTCAGTCGCTCAGTCATGTCCAACTCTTTGCGACCCCATGAATCACAGTACACCAGGCCTCCCTGTCCATCACCATCTCCCGGAGTTCACTCAGACTCACGTCCATCGAGTCAGTGATGCCATCCAGCCATCTCATCCTCGGTCATCCCCTTCTCCTCCTGCCCCCAATCCCTCCCAGCATCAGAGTCTTTTTCAAGGAGTCAGCTCTTCACCTGAGGTGGCCAAAGTACTGGAATTTCAGCTTTATCATCATTCCCTCCAGAGAAATCCCAGGGCTGATCTCCTTCAGAATGGACTGGTTGGATCTCCTTGCAGTGCAAGGGACTCTCAAGAGTCTTCTCCAACACCACAGTTCAAAAGCAGCAATTCTTTGGCGCTCAGCTTTCTTCACAGTCCAGCTCTCACATCCATACATGACTACTGGGTAAACCATAGCTTTGACTAGATGGACCTTTCTTGGTAAAGTAATGTCTCTGCTTTTAAATATGCCATCTAGGTTGGTCATAATTTTTCTTCCAAGGAGTAAGCATCTTTTAATTTCCTGGCTGCCGTCACCATCTGCAGTGATTTTGGAGCCCCCCAAAATAAAGTCTGACACTGTTTCCACTGTTTCCCCATCTATTTCCCATGAAGTGATGGGACCAGATGCCATGATCTTCGTTTTCTGAATGTTGAACTTTAAGCCAACTTTTTCACTCTCCTCTTTCACTTTCATCAAGAGGCTTTTTAGTTCCTCTTCACTTTCTGCCATAAGGGTGGTGTCATCTGCATATCTGAAGTTATTGATATTTCTCCTAGCAGTCTTGATTCCAGCTTGTGCTTCTTCCAGCCCAGCGTTTCTCATGATGTACTCTGCATATAAGTTAAATAAGCAGGGTGACCATATACAGCCTTGACGTCAATATAGTTTGACTCAAAAACCTCACCACTATAGCTATGCAATTTATAATTTCTTTAAGTGGACTGTGGGAATGCAGTCCACTCTAATTTTGCTCCAAGTTAGATAAATTCTGTATTTTCATTGTGAAATCATACCATAGAGGAACAAATTTTGCCACCTCAAAATGTGTCTCTTTGGCATGAGATTTAATTTAGGTTGATTATTTTTAAGACACATATGCATCAGGAAGTCTTTTTTATTTTACTTCCCCTTAGCTTCCTAAAGAACTTAGATAAAGTTTCTCTTTCAGTAATAGAGCTATCATCAGAGATAGATGCAAAGAATATATTCTAGGTATGGTGAAGAAATTTAAGCAGGGCCTAGAGATCAGAGTCTACTCTTTGTCCTATTGTCTCTGTGGGGCCCAGCAAATCTTTATCAAATATTTTATTTTCTCTGTGTGTTTTGTGTTAGTGGCTCAGCGTGTCTGATTCTTTGTGACATCATAGACTATAGTCTTCCATACTCCTCTATCTATGGGATTCTTCAGGCAAGAATACTGAAGTGGGTTGCTATGCCCTTCTCCAGGGGATCTTCCTGACCCAGAGGTCAAACCCAGGTCTCCTGCACTGCAGACAGATTCTTTACCACCTGAGCCCAGGGAAGCCTGTCCCCATATGAATTGCCTTCCTCCCCTTTGAGGTCCCAAACAACTACCCTCTTTTGTCTTTAGCTGTAGATGATATTTATGAGGACTTTGGCCATTTTGGTGAGTTACTCAGTTATCCTGGGTCTCTTCCATTATAAATGTTATCAGTTTTTGTTTGATTTTCTCTTGTTAATCTGCCTCATGGTACAATTTAATTGTTAGAACAGCCAGAAGAACCTAGAAAAGTAGAGGAAAATTTCTTCCTCACCAACAGTAACTTGTGTTAGGCTCAGAATCAACTACCTCCTCAGGTTCCATTCCTCTGTTACTGTCTTTGTTTTTTCCTTCATCTCGCACATCCTTTCAATTCCCCTGTCTCAAGTGACACCTGCTCTCCTGAAAATGAAACGTGACATTTACCATTTATATTTGCTATGCTCAGCAGTGTCCTGGAAAATAAATATAAAAATGACAGCTCCGCTCCACACTATCTCTGGGTTTCACACTTTTGTTTCTCTTTGCAAATTTGGGGACAGTTCAGAATTTTTGTCAAAAAAGTTGTTGATGTAACATACTGCTTCCATTTTCTGACCTTTACAAGACTTCTGCAGTACCTATCTCTTGAGGAACAAAAAATGCAAAATAAAGCAACCACACAGCCTCCCTAGAGAGAAAGAAGAATGTTATTATGCCTAGTCTATCATCATTATCATCACCAGATAGTGTTTGCTAAGCTTCCAGGAGCACGAGGCAATGGGGTGGTTAAATTGGCATCTTTTCCTCCTCCCAAGAGCTTTCAGTTTAAATAGAAACAGAACAGCAAAGACAAACATATACAAGGTCAGGCTGAGACCAACACTAACACATTAGCATACTCATTAAAATAGAAGAGGGCTCATTATAATTCAGTATGAATGGGACCAGCAAGATGTACTATGAAAGTATGCTAAACTAGGAGTCAAGGGGCTTTGCATCATGCAGAACGTGTGGGTTTGGGTGCATCACCTTACCAACCCTAATAGGCTTCCTGGGAAGGTGAACCAAATACAGACTAACATGGAAATTTCTAAAATGCAGACTTCTAACATGGAAGCAACTGAGTCTTAGAAAAGGCAAGTTCTTGCTTCAGCATCATTTTGATTCAAAACAGCAGAGGCCAAACATAACTAAAGACATAGGGAATTGTAAGGAATGGAACTACAGAAAGTTAGCTTTGGAGAAATGGGAAAGTGAGCAGACTGTTCTTTCTGCGTCTTTCTCCCTTGGGTTGCAAGGCTCATCTTTTGGATCATATGTATAATGTAAATATATGAACATATGTATTCAGGGAATATTTATTAGTGCTCCTACTATGGCAAGCACAGTTACATGGACTTAAGATTCCATGGTATACATGAGTATAGTGTAAACCCTGACAGTTGGGTTTTATCTTTTTTAACTGCCTGACTTAAGCTTTGATTACTTGGATTACTTCAAAGATGGCTGGCTCAAATAAACTCATTGCCAGTTATAGGACTAGATGGAGGCAGGCCACACACTTCCTCCTATCCCCTCCCAGTCCACCACCAACTCCTTTGTTTTAGAGATCTTTGTAGGTTCCATTAACTAATTGTTTGAGCAACATCCCCCCCTCTGCCTTTTCTGCTCTTTGATTTACACTGTTATGTTTTAAATTCACCAATAAAGAGTGAGTCCACCAAACCCTAGGATCTTACCTTCACCTCTAATAAAAGTAGAATCCCAGGCACTCACACTCTTTTTCACTGTCTCGGTGCCCATGATCTCTCTATGTGGCCCCAGGTAAACCATGTAATTTCCAGGACATATAAGCAATAAACCTTTTTCCAGTTTTCTGGTGAGTTGCTGAAGGGCATCTTGCAATCATAAAAGAATCACAAGAGCTGATCCAACAATGACTTTGGTTACAGATAGGCTGAGAAGGGCACAAAACAATGAGCAGTTAAGTTTCCCCTCTTTGTGGAGCTACTATTCTAGGAAATGTGGAGAGACAGAAGATAAGTAATCAAACACACAAGAAAATATCAGATGAAAGGGAGGGTCAAGTAAAGCATTAAAACAGGATTGTGTTATTAGATTTCTTCTTATATCCAGGAGTCAGGGACAACCTCTTTTGCATTTACTATATAAAGTAAGACCTAAATAATACATAGGAAAATGTTGAAGATAGGAAAGAAATAGAAGTCAACTAGGAATGAAATCCTTGAGATTATAGAAGAATTTCTCCTTTCCACAAAGCAGCAGCACCTGCATGAGGCTCCTAGTTTCTGTCCCAGTATACTAGGCCATCGGAGAAGGCAATGGCACCCCACTCCAGTACTCTTGCCTGGAAAATCCCATGGACAGAGAAGCCTGGTAGGCTACAGTCCATGGGGTCCCTAGGAGTAAGACACGATGGAGCAACTTCACTTTCACTTTTCACTTTCATACATTGGAGAAGGAAATGGCAACCCACTCCAGTATTCTTGCCTAAAGAATCCCAGGGACTGGGGAGCCTGGTGGGCTGCTATCTATGGGGTTGCACAGAGTTGGACATGACTGAGGTGATTTAGCAGCAGCAGCATACTAGGCCATATAGTAGGCAAAAAAAAAAGGAAGAAGAGAAGCTAAAGGTAAAGGCGAAAAGGAAAGATATATCCAATTGAATTCAGAGTTCCAAAGAATGGCAGGGAGAAACAAGAAAGCCTTCCTCAGGGATCAATGCAAAGAAAGAGAGGAAAACAATAGAATGGGAAAGACTAGAGATTTCTTCAAGAAAATTAGAGATACCAAGAGAACATTTCATGCAAAGATGGGCACAATAAAGGACAAAAATGGTATGGACCTAATGAAAGCAGAAGATGTTAAAAAGAGGTGGCAAGAATACAGAGATGAGCTATACAAAAAAAAAAAAAAAATCTTCATGACCAAGATAACCATGATGGTGTGATCACTCACCTATAACCAGACATCCTGGAATGTGAAGTCAAGTCGGCCTTAGGAAGCATAACCAGGAACAAAGCTACTGGAGGTGTTGGAATTCCAGTTGAGCTACTTCAAATCCTAAAAGATGATGCTATGAAAGTGTTGCACTCAAAATGCCAGCAAATTTGAAAACTCAGCAGTGGCCACAGGGCTGGAAGAGATCAATTTTCATTCCAATGCCAAAGAATGTTCGAACTACCTCACAATTGCACTCATCTCACACGCTAGTAAAGTAATGCTCAAAATTCTCCAAGCCAGCCTTCAACAGTACATGAATCGTGACATTCCAGATGTTCAAGCTGGATTTAGAAAAGGCAAGGAACCAGAGATCAAATTGTCAACATCGGTTGGATCATCAAAAAAGCAAGTAAGTTTCAGAAAAGCTTGCTTGCTTTATTGACTATGCCAAAGCCTTTGATTGTGTGGATCACAACAAACTATGGAAAATTCCTCAAGAAATTGGAATACTGGACCACCTGACCTGTCTCCTGAGAAATCTGTTTGGAGGTCAAGAGCAACAGTTAGTACCGGACATGGAATGACATACTTGTTCCAAATCGGGGAAGGAGTACATCAAGGCTATATATTGTCACCCTGCTTATTTAACTTTTATGCAGAGTACATCATGCGAAATGGCAGGCTGGATGAACCACAAACTCTAATCAAGACTGCCAGGAGAAATATCAATAACCTCATATACACAAATGACACCACCCTTATGGCAGAGAGCAAAGAAGAACTAAAGAGCCTTTTGATGAAAGTGAAAGAGGAGTATGAAAATGTTGGCTTAAAACTCAACATTCAGAAAACTAAGATCATGGCCCTGGTCCCATCACTTCATGGCAAATAGATGGGGAAACAATGAAAACAGTGAGAGACTTTATTTTGGAGGCTCCAAAACCACTGCAGATAGTGATTGCAGCCATGCAATTAAAAGACGCTTGCTCCTTGGAAGGAAAACTATGACCAACCTAGATAGCATATTAAAAAGCAGATATGTTACTTTGCCAACAAAGGTCTGTCTAGTCAAAACTATGGTTTTTCCAGTAGTCATGTATGGATGTGAGAGTTGGACTGTGAAGAAAGCTGAGTGCTGAAGAATTGGTGCTTTTGAACTGTGGTGTTGGAGAAGACTCTTGAGAGTCCTTTGGCTTGCAAGGAGATCAAACCAGTCAATCATAAAGGAAATCAGTCCTGAACATTCACTGGAAGGACTGATGCTGAAGCTGAAGCTGAAGCTCCAATACTCTGGCCATCTGATGCAAACAACTGACTCATTGGAAAAGACCCTGATGCTGGGAAAAATTGAAAGCAGGAAGAGGAGAAGAGGATGACAGAGAAAGAGATGGTTGGATGGCATCACTGACTCAATGGACATGAGTTTGAGCAAGCTCCAGGTATTGTTAATGGACAGAGAAGACTGGTGTGCTGCAGTCCATGGGGTCTCAAAGAGTCAGACGTGACTGAGTGACTGAACTGAACTGTAGTGATACTAGGCCACCCTTTCAGCTAATCTGTATCTCACTTCCAAACTAAATAAATAAATACATTTTAAAAAGAAAATCTCATTACTACAGATTGGCTGTAGTCTAGCAGGGTCTTTGTACTAAACAAACATACAAAGGACATGTGGTTTCTTATTGATTATCTGTAACACATCTATACTTTGTCTTCAGCATCCACCTCCTACTTCTGGGCACAAAGCAGACTAAAAGACAATCACGTTTGTACAGCCGATATATTCTCTTTGGGTCAATGACTTATATGCAGTATTTTAAACAAGACAGATCAGTTTTGAAACTAGGCCTGAATTCAGATTAAGCAATGGCCAGAATAATTGTGCAGTACAGTCATCAACAATATGTAACATTTCCCCTACCCCAGCTTCTTGGACAAATAATATAACAGATAATACAAATGTGAGCAAATAATTTGAATCCTAGGATAATTTTTTCCAGCTCTTAAGAATGTTGAAATGTTATCAAAATTGTGAATTCTTATTTATTCTGTTTGACTCCCAATTCCAAGAAGTCTTATATTGTTATTCAAAATCCATCCTGCAGTGGTCATCATAACCAGTGATGCCTTTATATCTTCAATTGTTTATGAAGATCATCATTTTTTTTAAGATGACTATGGTATGTGATAGAATCATGTCCCTAAGAAACAAAAGGCCCAGAATTTCATCTGTTTTTCTTAATGTCAGAAGCAAGATATTAACTATTTATTCTTTCATTATTGCAAATATTGCTATAACAAGTTAATTGCCTAACATCATCTTGGATGCTTTGGATTCCCCAGGAAAACTGTCAAGCACATGGAAATGTGAAAGAGAAACAGTAATATATTTTAAAATATTACCCTCTTAATATGTCATAAACTCTTCCTCTTTCTAACAGGAATGACCTGAGATCAGGGGAACCTATTATATAAGTAATTCTTTCCAGGCAGTATAGATGTGCAGCTTTAAAAGGGTGATACTTGTGGGGAAAGGATGGTGGGCATATAAAGGTTACCATATATTTTTATGGGCCCTAACATGGCTGAGTGATTAGAAAACTCATAATCCTAGCAATCATCACATCTTGTGCTAGATTTTGCTATTACAATTTGAATTTTCACAAGAAAAGTTTGTTAACTGTGAGAAACCTGGGCTTATCCCTATGTTTATTACTGTAAAGTGATCTCTAACTAGTTGCAGTTCCAGTTCAGTTGCTCATTTGTGTCTGACTCTTTGTGACCCCATGAACCACAACACACCAGGCCTCCCTGTCCATCACCAACTTCCAGAGCCTACCCAAACTCATGTCCATTGAGTCGGTGACGCCATCCAACCATCTCATTCTCTGTCATCCCCTTCTCCTCCTGCCCTCAATCTTTCCCAGGATTAGGGTCTTTTCAAATGAGTCAGCTCTTTGCACCAGGTGGCCAAAGTATTAGAGTTTCAGCTTCAACCTCAGCCCTTCCAATGAACACCCAGGACTGATCTCCTTTAGGATGGACTGGTTGGATCTCCTTGCAGTCCAAGGGACTCTCAAGAGTCTTCTCCAATACCATAGTTCAAAAGCATCAATTCTTCAGCACTCAGCTTTCTTTATAGTCCAACTCTCACATCTATACATGACTCTTGGAAAAACCATAGTCTTGACTAGATGGACCTTTGTTGCCAAAGTAATGTCTATGCTTTTTAATATGCTGTCAAGGTTTGTCATAACTTTCCTTAACTGGGAGTTAGTAATTAATCAAGAAGCTTTCAGGACAGGATCAGTTTGGAGGGAAAAGAATACAGTGGAAGGGATAGAAGCTGAACAGCTGACATGCAGGCAGTAAAAGACTCTGCTCCCTTCACAACTGGGAACTGAGCCAACTCTGCACCAAACTCTGGAATTCTGAGCAGTAACATTCCTGTTGATATGAGCAAGTTATAAGCAGCAACTCTTCCTCCAAAGAAATTAGACTCAAGGGACCATCTGATAAGAAGTGGAGAATGTCAGTCCCTAGGGTTGGCAGGAGCAGACCAATTAGCATCTCATTTTCTACCAGAGCTAATTAAGCCACTGCCTGCCGCATTCTACCTCAGCACTCTCTGTCTCAGAACCACAGTGCCTCTTAAGCCTGAGGCTTGAAGGTTGCACTTTACACTTTGCTTCTCTTCAGCTTGAAGTCACTTTCCCTCTTGAAATTAATGGAGTGAGACAGGTTCCAGTATTGCCAGGAACTTGTATGTGAGTGAATCATTTCCTAAAGGTACTGATTTCATCAGAAGTGCAGAAATTCAACTGAGAACAGGTCAGGAAAGGATACTAAAGGCAAATTTGATGTTTAGTTTTGGGAGACCACATCATCCTCTGCTGGCAGTAATAACTAGGATTTATTGAATGCTTAGTTAATATAAACTAAACACTGTACTAAAGATCTTGCTTCTTGATGAAAGTGAAAGAAGAGAGTGAAAAAGCTGGCTTAAAACTCAACATTCAGGAAACTAAGATCATAACATCCAGTCCCATCACTTCATGGCAAATAGATGGGGAAACAATGGAAACAGTGACAGACTTTATTTTCTTGGGTTCCAAAATCACTGCAGATGGTGACTGAAACCATGAAATTAAAAGGCACTTGCTCCTTGGAAGAAAAGCTATGACAAACCTAGACAGCATATTAAAAAGCAGGGACATTACTTTACCAACAAAGGTCCATCTAGTCAAAGCTATGGTTTTCCCAGTAGTCATGTTTGAATGTGAGAGTTGGACTATAAAGAAAGCTGAGCATGGAAGAATTGATGCTTTTGAACTGTGGTGTTGAAAAAGACTCTTGAGAGTCCCTTGGACTGTTAGGAGATCCAACCAGTCAGTCCTAAAGGAAATCATCCCTGAATATTCATTTGAAGGACTAATGCTGAAGCTGAAGCTCCAATACTTTGGCCACCTGATGCGAAGAACTGACTCATTTGAAAAGACTCTGATGCTGGGAAAGATCAAAGGAAGGAAGAGAAGGAGACAACAGAGGGTGCAATGGTTTGATGGCATCACCGACTCAATAGAAGTGAGTTTGAGCAATCTCCAGGAGTTGATGATGGACAGGGAAGCCTGGCGTGCTGCAGTCCATGGGGTCACAGAGTCAAACACGACTTTGCAACTGATCTGAAACACTGTACCATGAGTTTTGTTCTAGTTGTTCTTTAGTTGCTAAGCTGTGTCCGACTCTTTGTGACCACATGGACTGTAGCTTGCCAGGCTCCTCTGTCCATGGGATTTCTCAGGCAAGAATACTGGAGTGGGTTGCCATTTCCTTCTCTAGGGGATCTTCCCGACCCAGGGATCAAACCCATGTCTTCTGCATTATAGGCAAATTCTTTACCACTGAACTACCAGAGAAACTAAGGAGTTTTACATGGATTATTTTATTTCACCCTTATAACCATCTCATAAAATAGGAATTTTCACCCTTTCACAGATTAGAATGTATTCACAGAGCTATAAAGTTGTAGCCTGAAGGCAAACCCAGATCAGTTGGGCCCAGAGCCAGTACTCTATCCATTGCAGTATATGATCTTGGAATACATACATATTAAAAGCTCTGTCTCTTTAATCTCAGAAGCATTGGCTCTTTTTCTCCTAATCAGTTTTCACCTAATGATAAATAGATGATTATTTAATAACTAGTAAATACATTTTATCAAGTCTTTAATATATACATCAAATTATATTTGATATAGATCAGGTTTTTACATATTTATTTTGTATATTATATATTTGATATGTGTTTTCAGGGATGGGGAAATTTCCCTCTCTCCTTTTCTTTAGTTCTTATGGCTGAACTAATAATAAAAATTGATACAAGAGAGATTAACAAAAGAAAAAGAAACAAATTTTAATTCATATGCATGGAGGTCTCTTAGAAATGAGTGGGTAACAGGCAGGAAGGCCAGGGGTCTCCAAACAGGAAATAGGCTGCAAGTGTCAGACATGTGTTATCTCTCTCTTAAGCGGTAGGAGGAAACAAACTAGTGTTACCTTTTTTCCCCTTCTCTATACAAATTTAAAAAGAGGTTTCTCTTAAATTCTGTGTTGCCATAATGATACCTGGTTCCATTTGAACTTAACTTTTCTCAAACCTTGAGCTAACCAATGTATTTTTCTTATGGAAATGTTTGTGTTAAGCTTTGTTAATGTACTATGCATTAACCCTAGACTCTATCTTCAAGTTGGTTCTCAGATTTAGGCTCAGAACTGACTTGACAAACCAGTATGTTATACTGACGCATTGTTCTCCTCATCTATGTTAATGAAACTGTATATTTGTATGGATCTCTGCCTTTCTTCAAGATTTATGTCGATTGATTTATGCCCTGGGATGACTCACCTGGTGCCATTCTCTGAGTTTTGAGACATTTCCTTTCTCTAATTATCAGGCTGCTAGTAGTTATATAACATCCAGCTGAATACTAGCGGGGAGGGGAGGGGTGAGCAGGGGGGGTACTCTTTCTGCCCCCTTCTGATGTCTATGTCAGAAGCTTTCTCTATCTCTTTTATACTTTAATGAAACTTTATTACACAAAAGCTCTGAGCGAGCAAGCCTTGCCTCTGGCCCTGGATTGAATTCTTCTCTTCTGGAGGCCAAGAATCCCAGCATCTTTCATGGCTCAGCAACAACTTTGCAGAAATACAACTTGAGAAGTGACCAAAGCAGGCAGCTTTCATACTTTTAGACCATGAGACAGTCAGTTTGTGAGGAATTCACAGAACGAAGAAACTTAGACTTTGTTTGCTTAATTAGCGAAGAATCCTAGGTAGAGTTTGGGCTTGGGGTAGTAAATTAAAGAAGTAATGAGGCTTGTTTATACAGTCTTGGTTGGCTCCTCTCTGATGATGATAAGGGAGTCCTTTTACCTCCAGATGCAGGAAGCATACCTTTCATCTGAGAGATTTATTTCCCACTTTTAAGAGAGACAAAGGAGGAGACTCAGAACATCCTTCTTGCATCAGCTGCTTCTTTAGCAACTTTAAATCAAAATAATCAATAGATGAGGCTATCCACTCTGAGCTTCATCTATCTTTCTATATATGGTTTTTATACAAACACACATGTATATGGTTTATACATGTGTATGTATACATTATATATATATATATATATATATATTTGTTTTTTCTCCTGTCACTACATTTTTAGGAGTAAGAGGTGAGAAAATCACAGCCAAAGCAACAGCTACAACTTTCAAAATAGGGAAAGTCAGTTCATTTAAGTTCTTAGCTGTTTCTTTAGGATAATTCAGTTCCAACTCATCTTCATAATGATGATACTAAGGCCTTCCCAGTTATTTAATTATCAAAGAGTAATGTTAGATTACTTAGAAGAAGTTTATTATGATGATAAGACTGTATGATTTATGAAGATTTTCAATTATAATGATTGAAAGACATTTATAGTTACCTCTTCAATACTCTTATATCTAATTCCCATACTCCATTTCTAAATCATTCTAGAAAATTAAAGTCTTAGTGTATGTGGTATGTATGATGTATTTAAAAGTTCTTCCTCTTCCCTCCAATAAAACCTGTGTGGTGATTTAGTCACTTAGTTGTGTCCAACTCTTGTGACCCCATGGACTGTAACCCACCAGGCTTC
This sequence comes from Oryx dammah, assembly GCF_014754425.2. NCBI lineage: Eukaryota > Metazoa > Chordata > Mammalia > Artiodactyla > Bovidae > Oryx > Oryx dammah. Next base: position 36,366,879 of record NW_024070189.1, read on the forward strand.
TCTGTCCATGGAATTTTCCAGGCAAGAATATTGGAGTGGGTTGCCATTTCCTTCTCCAGGGGATCTTCCCACGCCAGGGATTGAACTCAGGTCTCCTTCACTGCAGGTAGATTCTTTACCAACCAGTGGATACACACATAAGTGCATGTATAAATAAGTGTGTGTCTATGTGTGTGTAATAATGAACAGTTCTAACTCTGAGGACCATCAGATCTCAGTGTAAATCTCAGCTCTTCTACTAACTTGCTATGTAAACTCAGGAAAATTACTGAAACTCTGCAAGCCTCATTTTCTAAAAGCCATTAGAGTTACTGGAAGCCTCAAATAAAATCACTGCATGTGAAGCACTCAGCCTAGTGCATGGCTCATGATAAACAAACCCTGATTAGTTGCTGTTATTTTTTTTTTTTCTGGAATCACAATTTGTTCCACTTGTCCGTCTTATTCCTGTTATAAGAAACTGGAAAGAATCACAAAGGTTTCTGACCTTTTTTAAAAAATGTCATCGATAATGGTATCATTTCTTGTTTTCTTCCTTCTCATCTCTTCCTTTCTTTGCCAGCTCACTGCTTATGTTGCCATCAAATTTTCATATTGTTGAAAGAAAAAATTTCATATTGATGAAAGAAAAAGATTAGGTATAAGTGTATAAGCTATACCTTTTATTTTCTATGTTCTGATACTTTGACATCAGAAGCCTTGATGACCCTGGAGGTACTGTCCTCCCAGAGTTAACCAATTCATTCATCTAGTAAACCACTCCTTCAAGAGCAGGCTTTTCAAATGTGCACCAACCAATCCAGATCCCACATTCTCAACTACCTCATTGCTGGGGCTCTCACATTTCTGCACCACTATCCACTTCCCCTAATCACCCCCGGCCAGGTACCAGACAACTAGGGACAGCCATTATAGCCCCAGAGACCACTGGAATCATTCAAACCAGCCAAGCCTAAGTGTTCTTATTCCACCTCTCCCATTCCCTCCCATAGAAACCACTAGAAGAATCCAGTTCATATTCCCCTGTCTTCCTCTCCTCCTGACCAACCCCAATGCTCTCCTAGTGGAGCTCATATGTGACATCATTATTTTCTTCATTTTCTTAACATCTGTGAGAGTAACAGATTCTCTTTTTAATGGTAATGTCTCCTGATCTCTTGGCCTCTCTTTACCTAAAACACACAGAACCTTGTATTTTAGAATAATAAGTAATTCCAAAGTTAGCAATAAATAAAGCTACCTCTGTCCTTTGACTAGAGGTACCTTGAAAAGAGAGATCATGTCTATACCAACCAACTGATGCTCAGAAAATATTTGTTAAGTGAATGAATATATTATATATCTAAAATGCACTGACATATGTCGGTATTTGGAGAAAATGTCTGCATTTTGAGAAGTTGAAAATGTATATTCTTGTATGTCCCCTAGCTTGTTCCCTAACAGGAGTTTGTTTGCCATTTAAATGTACTTTTAAGAAAATGCTTTTTAGCTATACCAATGGGGAAAACATAACGCAGAATTAAAGGACAGTGCTGGCACTCTGGAAAACTTCCAGAATATGAGGAAGAAAGGGTTCAAGGTTAGGTGTCCTTAACTTTTTAATGGAGAACAGAAGATGCATCATATTCTATCAGACACTTAATGCTGTTGGCAAGCTTCCCAAGGCCGCTTTCTACTAAGGTGGATGTGATATATATATATATATGGTAGGTAGAAGAGGAAAAAGGAGTCCAGAATGGCAGTGGCTAAAAGACAAAGAAGGGAAAAGCCTGTGAAATTAGAACAGAGGAAGTTCCGAGGACCAGAGTGAGGAACTCAGGTAAAACAAACAGCCCTCCTGGCTAGCCCAATTTACATAGGGCAGGCTCATGGGGAGGAGAAAAAGCATATAAAAAAGAGAAGCCAAAATTGAGCCTGGGGCTTTTCTTCTCTTTGTGTCTTTTGGTCGGCCCACCCTCACACCTCCAGGATGTATTTTCCTTTGCTAACCAAATAAAACTGAGCTGTAACATGGAGCTATAACACTGGTCCATCCTTTGCTTCAAGTTTTTGCTGCAACAAGACAGAACTGAGGAAATTACACACTTGCCTGACATATATATGCTCCAATAATTTGCATGTGATTAGGAAACCTCTTTGGCCAGAGACAAGTATATTAAATGAATCTGTGGCTCAAGGAGTAACAGGGATTTAGGAAGAGAGAGAATCTTGCATTTTTGGAGTAGCAAGTGGTCTGGAAATAGCCTTTACAGAACTTTTTGGATATTACTATATAACAGGGGATCCTTTGAAATATGAAAGACTAATCTAAAATGTCTTTCTGCTTTTTATAGCATCTGCTCTGACAGGCTGAAAATAATGTCAAATAAACTTATTTCTGTTTCTGCTTTGAAGTGTTTTATGTATGCTCAATAAATTTGTTGTGGTTATATTCAATAAATACATGTTTGACACACAGATCTATGCTTAGATGCATCTTTTCTAGTATCACTTAGGAGACACCTGATTCATGAACATTTTCTTGCTAAGAAATTGAAATGTTTCTGAAGAATTCAAACTTATATGTGTATATATATACATCCAAATATATATATATATTTAAGATATTTTAAATTGTTTTCTGCATTGGTTAATGCCTTTTATAAATAGCATCTTTAATGTAGCTTGCATATTATCACTTACATGCTCAAACTTATATTAGTTTTAAAAACTTCACATGTACATCAGAACATTTCCATAAAACTAAACTTCATGTAAAATGAGATTCTAGTAGAGGGAAAAACTATGAAAGATTGTAAATGAGCCAAAAGATTATTGAGTGTCTTGTTGCGTGTCCTGTTCCTCTCCAGATTATCTCTGCTTTTCATTATATTTGAGCTAGGTTTGTAAGTTGTAGAAAGGGCTTCCCTGGTGACTCAGATGGTAAGGACTCCACCTGCAATGTGGGAGACCTGGGTTTGATCCCTGGGTTGGGAAGATCTCCTGGAGGAGGGCATGGCAACCCACTCAAGTATTCTAGCCTGGAGGATCCTGATGGACTACAGTCCACAGGGTCGCAAAGAGTCTGACACAACTGAGTGACTAAGCACAGCACAAGTTGTAGAAAGCTCATAGTTATGCACAGACTTTTGTCTATAACAATGTAAATTGTGTCCAGTGGAGATTCAGTTGGTTTTTGACCTGTGCAGGTTGTCCAGTTGTGCCTGTTCTGCATTGACTAAGCTTATTTATTTCAGTGTCCATGATGGGACAATACAGTTACCTTCCATCAGATTTTCACTTGAGAATCTAAAGTAACATCTTACATATTCTCTCCTTCAAGAGTTAAATAAGCTTTGACTTGTGTTTATTTTATATCTATTTGCTTTGACACTCTTTTGAAAACATATCTTTCAGCACTAGTACGATAAAAAAACAAAGTGAAACTAAAATTAGATAACTAGCAAGGACATATCCCATAGTACTCATGCCTAGATGATGGCCAGTTTGATAGAGGTGTGAATTTTCTTCAGGCTCAACTCAGGAGTATTTTCTAGTACTAGATAGTGAAGATTTTTCATTCTTGCAGAAGAAGTCTATTCCCTCAATAGTTTCTTTCTAAATGACTTTCTGGATCTGAACCCTTACAGCTTCCTTCCAAGGCTGAAGCAGTTTCTTTCGTGCCCCTTGAGTTACTTCTTCCCAATCATTTGAACAGTTTCCAAAATAACCTGGTGTTTAGAGGATCCACTCTAAAAAAAGAATGCACTGCCTTGCATTGTCTTATGCACAACATCCGAATACTTCAGCAGTTAAGGCAACAATTATCAAATCAATTCCTCTAGCATATTAGGTTTAGATATGGAAAACAGTGGCTTTTGTTTCTGTTTTTTATGGAATCATTTAAATTGCTGTGGTATTCCATTCAATTGTACTATGAGTGCCTATGACGATCATTAATGCTTTATGAAGTGGTGTATTATTTGTTCAATGAAATTCCAAATGTGTTCTAAACAACTCCAAAGCAGTGGTGTCTGACTGTATGGAACTCTGACAGATCTCTCTGTCCTTGGCTGGTTAAATGGGCAATGAACTCAACAGCTACACCAGGGCAGAATGAACTACATTTCCTTAAATGACAGAATGTGGTACACTGGAGAAGGGAATGGCAAACCACTTCAATATTCTTGCCTTGAGAACCCCATAAACAGTATGAAAAGGCAAAATGATAGGATACTGAAAGGGGAACTTCCCAGGTTGGTAGGTGTCCAATATGCTACTAGAGATCAATGGAGAAATAACTCCAGAAGAATGGAGGGATGGAGTCAAAGCAAAAACAATACCCAGTTGTGGATGTGACTGGTGATAGAAACAAGGTCCGATGCTGTAAAGAGCAATATTGCATAGGAACCTGGAATGTCAGGTCCATGAATCAAGGCAAATTGGAAGTGGTCAAAAAGGAGATGGCAAGGGTGAACATTGGCATTCTAGAAATCAGCGAACTAAAATAGACTGGAATGGCTGAATTTAACTCAGATGACCATTATATCTACTACTGTGGGCAGGAATCCCTTAGAAGAAATGGAGTAGCAATCATGATCACAAAAGAGTCCAAAATGCAGAACTTGGATGCAATCTCAAAAACTACAGAATGATCTCTGTTAATTTCCAAGGTAAACCATTAATTATCACAGTAATCCAAGCCTATGCCCCAACCAGTAACGCTGAAGAAGCTGAAGTTGGATGGTTCTATGAAGATCTACAAGACCTTTTAGAACTAACACCCAAAAAAGATATCCTTTTCATTATAGGGGACTGGAATGCAAAAGTAGGGAGTCAAGAAACACCTGGGGTAACAGGCAAATTTGGTCTTGAAATATGGAATAAAGCAGGGCAAAGGCTAATAGAGTTTTGCCAAGAGAACACACTGGTCATAGCAAACACCCTCTTCCAACAACACAAGAGAAGACTCTTCACATGGACATCACCAGATGGTCAACACTGAAATCGGTCAACACCAATTACATTCTTTGCAGCCAAAGATGGAGAAGCTCTATACAGTCAGCAAAAACAAGACCGGGAGCTGACTGTGACTCAGATTATGAACTCCTTATTGCCAAATTCAGACTTAAATTGAAGAAAGTGGGGAAAACCACTGACTATTCAGCTATGACCTAAATCAAATCCCTTATGATTATACAGTGGAAGTGAGAAATAGATTTAAGGGACTAGATCTGATAGAGTGCCTGATGAACTATGGACAGAGGTTTGTGACATTGTAGAGTAGACAGGGATCAAGACCATCCCCATGGAAAAGAAACGCAAAAAAGCAAAATGGCTGTCTGGGGAAGCCTTACAAATAGCTGTGAAAAGAAGAGATGCAAAAAGCAAAGGAGAAAAGGAAAGATATAAGCATCTGAATGCAGAGTTCCAAAGAATAGCAAGGAGAGATAAGAAAGCCTTCCTCAGCAATCAATACGAAGAAATAGAGGAAAACAACAGAATGGGAAAGACTAGAGATCTCTTCAAGAAAATTAGAGATACCAAGGGAAAATTTAATGCAAATATAGGCTTGATAAAGGACAGAAATGATATGGACCTAACAGAAGCAGAAGATATTAAGAAGAGGTGGCAAGAATACACTGAAGAACTGTACAAAAAAGATCTTAATGACCCAGATAATCATTATGGTGTGATTGCTCACCTAGAGCCAGACATCCTGGAATGTGAAGAGAAGTGGGACTTAGGAAGCAACACTATGAACAAAGCTAGTGGAGGTGATGGAATTCCAGTTGAGCTGTTTCAAATCCTGAAAGATGATGCTGTGAAAGTGCTGCACTCAATTTGCCAGCAAATTTGGAAAACTCAGCAGTGGCCACAGGACTGGAAAAGGTCAGTTTTCATTCCAATCCCAAAGAAAGGCAATGCCAAAGAATGCTCAAACTATCATCCAATTGCATTCATCTCACACACTAGTAAAGTAATGCTCAAAATTCTCCAAACCAGGCTTCAGCAATACATGAACCATGAATGTCCAGATGTTCAAGCTGGTTTTAGAAGAAGTAAAGGAACCAGAGATCAAATTGCCAACATCCACTGGATCATGGAAAAAGCAAAAGAATTCCAGAAAAACATCTTATTTCTGCTTTATTGACTATGCCAAAGCCTTTGACTGTGTGGATCACAATAAACTGGAAAATTCTTCAAGAGTTGGGAATATCAGACCACCTGACCTGCCTCTTGAGAAATGTGTATACAGGTCAGGAAGCAACAGTTAGATCTGGATATGGAACAACAGACTGATTCCAAATAGGAAAAGGAGAACATCAAGGCTGTATATTGTCACCCTGCTTATTTAACTTCTATGCAGAGTACATCATGAGAAATGCTGGGCTGGAGGAAGCACAAATTGGAATCAAGATTGCTGGGAGAAATATCAATAACCTCTGATATGCAGATGACACCACCCTTATGGCAGAAAGTGAAGAGAAACCAAAAAGCCTCTTGATGAAAGTGAAAGAGGAGAGTGAAAATGTTGGCTTAAAGCTCAACACTCAGAAAACTAAGATCATGGCATCTGACTCATCACTTCATGGGAAATAGATGAAGAAACAGTGGAAACAGTGTCAGACTTTACTTTTGGGGGCTCCAAAATCACTGCAGATGGTTATTGCAGCCATGAAATTAAAAGACACTTACTCCTTGGAAGGAGAGTTATAACCAAACTAGATAGCATTTTGAAAAGCAGAGATATTACTTTGCCAGCAAAGGTCCATCTAGTCAAGGCTATGGTTTTTCCAGTAGTCATGAATGGATGTGAGAGTTGGACTGTGAAGAAGGATGAGTGCTGAAGAATTGATGCTTTTGAACTGTGGTGTTGGAGAAGACTCTTGAGAGTCCCTTGGACTGCAAGGAGATCCAACCAGTCCATTCTGAAGGAGATCAGCCCTGGGTGTTCATTGGAAGGACTGATGCTGAAGCTGAAACTCCAGTACTTTGGCCACCTCATGGGAAGAGTTGACTCATTGGAAAAGACCCAGATGTTGGGAGGCTTTGAGGGCAGGAGGAGAAGGGGATGACAGAGTATGAGATGGCTGGATGGCATCACCAACTCAATAGACATGAGTTTGAGTGATCCCCGGGAGTTGGTGATGGACAGGGAGGCCTGGCGTGCTGTGATTCACGGGGTCACAAAGAGTCGGACACGACTGAGCAACTGAACTGAACTTTCGTAAATACCTTAAATAAGCTTAAATAATTGAAGAAAATATAAACCTGAGCAGATTAAGAGGGAGTTGTAACAATGACTGGTGAAATTATATCCTAAATAATATAACATATTTATTATATTCTGGTGGGCAAATGTTGGACCTTGTTTGACATTGGACGATCTTAAATTTAGTTTATAAATACTCCACCGATGAACTGTGGTAAATTGACATACTTCTAACTATTTTAAGCATCAGATTATTCATCTGTAGAATTAAAATAACATTATTCATGAAGTTATATGAGGGTGAATTTATAAGGCATGAAAGTGGTTACTTAACATAGTTTTTACATATGTGAAATGTACAGTAAACACTAGCTATTTTTGTCAAATAAAAATCCAGAGTTGAAGTCTCTAAGCAGATGTCTCCATTGATTTTTAGTGCCCAGTGCAATGCCTTATATATAGTAGATACTTAATCGTATTTCTTGGCTGAATGAATAATTTATTTCATTCCTGAATGTAAGAATGATTCCTGTTCTTCAGTATAAAAGGGTTAAGCATTGACTGTAATACTGAAAGAAGACAGGGAGAAAATGAGACAAAGTACAAGTATGAAAAGCAATTCTGTAGGTTCTTACTGGTGCTGGGGGATGATGTTCCCCAGCTATCCTCTCAAGGTAACTGCTTGCAACAGAAGGAGTCCTTTAAGAGAGAAGATATAAATGTAAGAAGTGGAGGAAAGAGGAAGGAATGAAATACAAGGTATTTTTATTTTCTGGGTGAAATGCTAAAACAAATGACTAAATAAATTATTATTTTCTGTAATTAGATTAACCTTTGTGGCTTATAATTTCATGGGGTAAATAAGATCATGTTAAAATTAGCAACTACCTGAAAATCTTGTCCATTGTGTTTGTTTGGTGATAGCCTCATTTTCCAGTCAATCCTTATCAAGGACACAGGTAGGACTTTAATGTTAACAAACTAAAAGGCAAAAAGACAAATGACTTAAATGTAAAGGAATTAGAACATTGTGTCATGAGTAAAAGTTGATAGAGTAACGGATATTTATTTAGTTTGAAGAAGGAAAAACTCAAGATGATATGATGTAACTCTCTGTAGATAGTTGAGATTCTTAATGAGTTTAAAAAAAGTTTATATTTATTCAGTGAGACTCTTGAGAGGTAATTAAGAACCATGGATGCAATTTATGAGCTGATGAATTTCTAAGAATGAACACTACCCTGTTTTGTAATAAACCTACTTAGGGCTTAATAAATGTATTCTCATCAGAGATTCAAGCAGAAGCTGAACCGTCATATATTAGGGATATTGCAAGGTTGAAATGGATGAAATTTGAAGGCCCTTCCAGCTCCAAGATTTTGTGTACTGTGATGGCTTAGTTCCAGCCAGTGTTGTCAACTTTGCTTTCCTCTACTTCCACAAAACAAACTTATTCCCTCTTTACTTCATCCTTCATGACTTAAAAGAAGGGGGAGGTATTTGTCTGTTACACTGTCTGAATTCCTCAGTGTGAAATTTTCATCTCACTAGATTACTTTCTGAATAGGAAACAGTAACTTTTTCTCAGAATCACCCAGAGGTGCTCACTGAGCTTGTTCCCATGCTGACTTTCCCTTTCCACATGTATGACACTATTCAAAATTTTTATATTTAGACACATTCCAGGCTACATCATAGGAACTTCTGAGTTCTGGTAACAGTTGGAGGTTCAGTTCAGTTCAGTTCAGTCACAGTTGTGTCCGACTCTTTGCGACCCCATGAATTGCAGCATGCAGGCCTCCCTGTCCATCACCAACTCCCGGAGTTCACTCAAACTCATGTCCATCGAGTCGGTGATGCCATCTGGCCATCTCATCCTCTGCCGTCCCCTTCTCCTCCTGCCCCCAATCCCTCCCAGCTTCAGAGTCTTTTCCAATGAGTCAGTTCTTTGCATCAGGTGGACAAAGAATTGGAGCTTCAGCTTTAGTCTTTCTAATGAATATTCAGGAATCATTTCATTTATGATGGACTGGTTTGATCTCCATGAAATCCAAGGGACTCTCAACAGTCTTCTCCAACACCACAGTTCAAAAGCATCAATTCTTTGGTGCTCAGCTTTCTTTATAGTCCAACTCTCACATTCATACATGATTGCTGGAAAAACTATAGCTTTGAATAGATGGACCTTTGTCAGCAAAGTAGTGTCTCCGCTTTTTAATATCCTGTCTAGGTTTGTCATAGCTTTTCTTCCAAGGAGGAAGCATCTTTTAATTTTGCTACATTAGAGGTGAGATGAAGCTATATGACTTTAATTATTCTTTCAGAAATTACTAAAATGCTAAGTTTTCAACTGCTGGCTTTTTGTTTAGCAGCTAAACAGTAAGATGACTTCCTAGAAATACAGGCAGCACACAAGGTAGCTTGTTGTTCTAGCAGTTTTAAAGGACAGAGAAAGTCTCTTTTCCACAAGGCCCCTCGTAGACATAGTACCATAATTAGTAAAGTAGATGAATTTCCTGTCTCCTTCCCATTTCTATCTTTCAATATTTTTTTTTTTTTTCAGGGAAGACCCTGGCAAGCATCAGACTTTAGAAAACAATGATAAAAGGTGACCATAACAATGAAAATAATGGCAGGAAGTAAAACTATACTCGTATTTTGGGGAAAAAAATGAGTGTTTGACTTCATGTTCCCTCTGCTTTGTCTTTTTAAAGAATATTACAGTCTCGCAGGGAGAGAACTTTCAGTGCTAATAGTAATGGCATTATTGTTGCTTTAAGATGTTTTGGCCTTTCAGAGTTTCTCTCTCTCTTTTCTTTTTTCTGTAATAGGGCAGGTGGCCAATAAGGCAGCCTACTTTGTTGTCCATTGTATGTTCATTGCCCATGTTGGAGCTCTAGTAGGAATGCAATCTTTATGACATGAGTGAACGAATGAAATGGCATGGTTTATCTCAAAATACATGTTGCAAGAAGCAGAAAACTTGTTCCATATAGTCTCTAATAGCTACTGTTCACAATAAGTTCAGTGATAGTGAGTGGAACTTCCTGTTAGATTCTCCTACAGCAGAAAAGTAGGGAACCTGTGCAAACATATAGTGTATAACAGCCCCCACAAAGAAATACCCTAAATAATCAGAGCAATAAAACTTTGTATCTGAAAAAGATTTTATGTAAAATCAAGAGGGGGTTATAAAAGCTGTCTAATCTATGAAATTAAAGCAAGCAGATGTGAAGTGTGAAAAATCTAAAGATAGAAAAGTACATCTGATGAATAACACAATTACTAAGTTGAAAATAAAGATAGAGAAAAATCCAATATGTATGGAAGACAAAATTGAGATAGTCACCAAGATCCACAGGATAAAAATAAACTTATATAATAGTTGAAAGACAGTAATATATGCAAGTTGCAGTTTCTATATATGAAGATGACTTAATTTGGGGGGAGGGTGGGTCATGTTTTAAAGAATGGACACAGGAGAAGATATAGTCAGTGAAATGATAGGGCATACTTCAAATTTTTCTGAGTGGACAATTTGGACATACAGATCAATACAATTCACAAAGTTTAAAAATTCACACCTAGGTATGTTATTTCCATTTTATTGAAAATTCAAGAACAAAGAAAATGTAACCTTTAGAAATCAAGGGGGAAAAGTTACCCACACAGGAAAGAAAAAGGCTGTCTGGGAATTTTCTTCTATAGCATGAAAGACTAGAAGGCAATGCAATAATGTTGAGAGTTTTAAGAAAAAGAATTGTGACTCAAAAACTGTGTTGGTTTCAGCTGTCAACTTACCTGTGGAGATACATGATAGATAGATTATAGAAAACACTGTATGTGTGTGTTTTCAGAAATCCTAAGGACAAGTTAAAAATCTGTATCTGTTATAAATCCTTTTTGTTGGAAATACACATACGTACATACACAGCCTGAAAAATACGTTTACAAATTTAAGGTTGGGTCAGTGAGAGTATAAAATAGCTAATGATGTTCAATAAAGTCAGGTATTCAAAGTTAATGTTGTAAAACTGAATATTCTCTGAATACCGTTTTCAATTCAAGAAGGGAATGGAGGAGAAAGACCTATTTTGACTTCAAGCTTATGCCACCTTCTCCAGTATTCAGAAGCCCTTCATGTAGTGAGTCAGTACTATTCCAGAATAATAAAGTAAAATTCTATTCCCTATTTGAATTTTCATCCTTGATTATATGTTCCCCTAAGTTACAACCCCCCAAAAGCAGAAAGATTGAGTGTGGCCCCCTTAACTGCTAATATGCAATTAATAAGGGACTATTCTTTTGGGGTCTTAAGGACACTGTCCTTACTGAGTTAAACTGCCATCAATTGCACTTCCAAAGTTAAGAATAAATTACCAACCATTTTAATAGAGTGTTTAATTATAGATTTTAAACAATACAGCCTTCTCAGCCTTGCTGAAACTCTTAAGGGTCTTGCCATGGGAGGGTCTCCTTTGAATGGTGAGAGGCATTAAAAGTGCTGTATTGACCCAGCTCTGGGAGCTCTATGGAAAGATCATTAGTGACAAGAGTATTGTAAAGAAAAGGCCTCTGAGCATTTATTTAAATCAAAGGATTGCTATGAAAAAGAAGTTTTCAACTATATACTGTTTAACTGGGATACTTGAAAGAGGTTGCAAAACAACCAGGCAACTTTTTCAAATGTTTTGCATTCATGGCAACACCATGAATGGCTACAAAGTTTGAGATTCCAATCTTCTTTGGCTGTATAAAGAAATCCCTTCTTATGTTCAAAGAACTAAATAAATAGGGAGAGATATACTAATTTCAAGCTCCTGAGAAAGCAATCACTTTAAGGCTTCTGGGCTTTGAAGAGAATTGCTTTTTTGTATGGAAGAGAGGGCAGGAAAAAGAAAAGAAAGGTAGTGAGATAATAATTGCAAGCCCTGTCAGTAAAGGTATGTATCTTTAATTTACTACCAGGCTATGCTTGGCCAAAAAAACAACATAAAAATGTTTAAACTTTTTATTTTGTATTGGGATATTGCTGATTAACAATATTGTCATAGTTTTAGATGGACAGCAAAGGGACTTGGCCATACATGTATATGTATCCATTCCCCCCCAAATTTCCCTCCCACCCAGGCCACCACATAACATTGAATAGAATTCCCTGTACTATACAGTAGGTCTTTGTGGGTTATCCATTTTAAATATAGCAGTGTGTACATGTCAATCCCAAACTCCCTAACTATCCCCGTCCCCCCATTCTCCCCCCCGCAATCATAAGTTCATTCTCTAAGTCTTGATTCTGTTTCTGTTTTGTAAATAAGTTCATTTGTATCATTTCCTTTTAGATTCTTCATATAAGTTATGTCATAAGGTATTTCTCCCTCTCTGTCTGACTAACTTTACTCACTATGACTATTTCTAGGTCCATCCATGTTTTTGCAAATAGCATCATTTCATTATTCTTAATGGCTGAGTAATAGGCCATTGTTTATGTGTACCACATCTTCCTTATCCTTTCCTCTGTTGATGGACATATACGTTGTTTCCATATATTAGCTATTGTAAATAGTGCTACAATGAACATTGTGGTGTATATATATTTTTTTGTATCATGTTTTTTCTCCAGATATATGCCCAGGAGTGGAACCACAGGGTCATATGGTAGCTCTATTTTTAGTTTTTTAAAAAACCTCCATACTGTTCTACATTGTGACTCTATGAATTTAGATTTCTACCAAGAGTTTAGGAGGGGAAAAAAAACATTTTTTTAAGCAGGGTTTTATTTAACACTATGACAAACCAAATTCACCAAACAGAATATACTGAAAAAAATGCAAATAGAAAATAATTCTACTTCATTTTTTTAAATTAAATATTTTAATTGAAAGCTAATTACTTTACAATAGTGTGGTGGGTTTTGCCATACACTGACATGACCCGACCATGGGTGTACATGTGTGCCCCATCCTGAACACCCCCTCCTACATCCCTCCCCATCCAAACCCTCAGGGTTGCCCCAGTGCACCCTCTTTGAGTGCCCTGTTTCATGCATTGAACTTGGACTGGTGATCTGTTTCACATATGGTAATATACATGTTTCAGTGCTATTCTCTCAAATCATCCTACCCTCGCCTTCTCCCATAGAGTCCAAAAGTCTGTTCTTTATATCTCTGTCTCTTTTACTGTCTTACATATAGGGTCATTGTTACCATCTTTCTAAATTCCATATATATATGTTAATATACTGTATTGGTGTTTTTCTTTCTGACTTGCTTCACTCTGTATAAAAGGCTCCAGTTTCATCCACCTCATTAAAACTGATTCAAATGTGTTCTTTTTAATAGCTGGGAGGGATTGGGGGCAGGAGGAAAAGGGGACGACAGAGGATGAGATGGCTGGATGGCATCACCGACTCGATGGACGTGAGTTTGAGTGAACTCTGGGAGATGGTGACAGACAGGGAGGCCTGGTGTGCTGCATTTCATGGGGTCACAAAGAGTTGGACACGACTGAGCAACTGATCTGATCTGATCTGAATATTCCATTGTGTATATGTACCACAGCTTTCTTATCCATTCGTCTGCCGAAGGACATCTAGGTAGCTTCTATGTCCTAGCTTTTGTAAACAGTGCTATGATGAACACTGGGGTACACATCTGTTTCTTTACATTCTGGTTTCCTTGGTGTGTATGCCCAGCAGTGGGATTGCTGGGTGATATGGCAGTTCTATTTCCAGTTTTTTAAAGGAATATCCACACTGTTCTCCATAGTGTCTGTACTAGTTTGCATTCCCACCAACAGTGTAAAAGGGTTCCCTTTTCTCCGCACCCTCTCCAGCATTTATTGTTTGTAGACTTTTTGATAGCGGCCATTCTGACCAGCCTGAAATGGTACCTCATTGTAGTTTTGATTTGCATTTCTCTGCTAATGGGTGATGTTGAGCATCCTTTCATGTGTTTGTTAGCCATCTGTATGTCTTCTTTGGAGAAATGTCTGTTTAGTTCTTTGGCCTATTTTTTGATTGGGTCGTTTATTTTTCTGGTATGGAACTGCATGAGCTTGTATATTTTTGAGATTAATTCTTTGTCAGTTGTTTCATTTGCTATTGTTTTGTCCCATTCTGAAGGCTGTTTTTTCACCTTGCTTTTCACCTTCCTTTGTTGTGCAAAAGCTTTTAAGTTTAATTAGGTCCCATTTGTTTATTTTTGCTTTTATTTCCATTACGCTGGGAGGTGGGTCGTAGAGGATTCTGCTGTGATTTATGTCTGACAGTGTTTTGCCTATGTTTTTCTCTGGGAGTTTTAGATTTACATTTAGATATTTAATCCATTTTGAGTTTATTTTTCTGTGTGGTTTTAGCAAGTGTTCTAGTTTCCTTCTTTTACAGGTGGTTGACCAATTTTAATCAAAATATGCATAGAAACAAGTGAAAACATGACAACTCAAACCTATGGGACTCAGTAAAAGCACTGCTAAAGGAAAGGTTCATACCAATTCAAGCTTAACTCAAGAAACAAGAGAAAAATCAAATAAATAACCTAACTTTACACCTAAAGCAACTAGAAAAAGAAGAAATGAAGAAACTCAGGGTTAGTAGAAGGAAAGAAATCATAAAAATTACGGCAGAAATAATTGAAAAAAGAAACAAAGGAGACTATAGCAAAAATTAACAAAACTAAGAGCTGATTCTTTGAGAAGATAAATAAAATAGATAAACCATTAGCCAGACTCATCAAGAAACAAAGGAAGAAGAATGAAATCAACAAAATTAGAAATGAAAGTGGATAAATCACAACAGACAGCGCAGAAATAGAAAGGATCATAAGAGACTACTATGAGCAACTATATGACAACAAAATGAACAACTTGGAAGAAATGGATGAATTCTTAGAAAAGTATAATCTTCCAAAATTGAATCAGAAAGAAACAGAAAATCTTAACAGACCCATCACAAGCACCGAAACTGCAATTATAAATCAAAACTAATCAAAAATCTTCCAACAAACAAAAGCCCAGGACCAGATGGCTTCACAGGTGAATTCTACCAAAAAAATTAGAGAAGAGCTAACACCTATCCTACTCAAACTCTTCCAGAAAATTGCAGAGGAAGGTTAATTCATAAACTCATTCTATGAGGCCACCATCACCCCACTACCAAAACCAGGCAAAGATGCTACCAAAAAAGAAAACTATAGGTCAGTATCACTGATGAACATAGATGCAAAAATCCTCAACAAAATTTTAGCAAACAGAACCCAACAACATATTAAAAAGATCATACATCATGACCAAGTGGGCTTTATCCCAGGGATGCAAGGATTCTTCAATATTTGCAAATCAGTCAATGTCATACACCATATTAACAAATTGAAAGATAAAAATCATATGATTATCTAAATAGATGCAGAGAAACCTTTGACAAAATTCAACATCCATTTATAATAAGAACCCTCCAGAAAGCAGGCATAGAAGGAACATACCTCAACATAATAAAAGTCATATATGATAAACCTACAGTAAACATTATTCTCAGTGGCGAAAAGTTGAAAGCATTTCCCCTAAAGTCAGGAACAAGACAAGGGTGCTCACTCTCACCACTACTATTCAACATAGTTTTGAAAGTTTAAGTGAGAAGAATAAGAATCAGTGAGAAGAATAAGAAATGAAAGGGATACAGATTGGAAAAGAAGTAAAACTCTCCTGTTTGCAGATAACATGATCCTCTACATAGAAAACCCTAAAGACTCCACCAGAAAATTACTAGAGCTAATCTATGAATATAGTAAAGTTGCAGGATATAAAATTAATACACAGAAATTCCTTGCATTCCTATACACTAACAATGAGAAAACAAAAAGAGAAATCAAGGAAACAATTCCATTTACCATTGCAACAAAAAGAGTAAAATACTTAGGAATAAATCTCCCTGAAGAAATAAGAGACCTATATATAGAAAACTATAAAACGCTGATGAAAGAAATCGAAGATGACACAAATAGATGAAGAAATATACCATGTTCTTGGGTCAGAAGAATCAATAAAATGAGTATACTACCCAAAGCAATCTATAGATTCAATGCAATCCCTATCAAGCTACCAATGGTATTTTTCACAGAACTAGAACAAATAATTTCACCATTTGTATGGAAATACAAAAAACCTCGAATAGCAAAAGCAATCTTGAGAGAGAAGAATGGAACTGGAGGAATCAATCTGCCTGACTTCAGACTATACTACAAAGCTACAGTCATCCAGACAGTATGGTACTGGCACAAAGACAGAAATATAGATCAATGGAACAAAATAGAAAGCCCAGAGATAAATCCACACATCTGTGAACACCTTATCTTTGACAAAGCAGGCAAGAATATACAATGGAGAAAAGATGATCTCTTTAGCAAGTGGTGCTGGGAAAATTATACTTCATTTTATGTAATTTATCTTAGTTTTAAAAGGGATCCTGGGAATCTTCTGTATAAGTTTTCCTATAAGCTTGAAGATTGTAGCTTCAAATAATGTAACTTAGTGACTGCAGCCATGAAATTAAAAGATGCTTACTCCTTGGAAGAAAAGTTATGACCAACCTAGATAGTATATTCAAAAGCAGAGACATTACTTTGCCGACTAAGGTCCGTCTAGTCAAGGCTATGGTTTTTCCTGTGGTCATGTATGGATGTGAGAGTTGGACTATGAAGAAGGCTGAGCACCAAAGAATTGCTGCTTTTGAACTGTAGTGTTGGAGAAGACTCTTGAGAGTCCCTTGGACTGCAAGGAGATCCAACCAGTCCATTCTGAAGGAGATCAACCCTGGGATTTCTTTGGAAGGAATGATGCTAAAGCTGAAACTCCAGTACTTTGGCCACCTCATGAGAAGAGTTGACTCATTGGAAAAGATTCTGATGCTGGGAGGGATTGGGGGCAGGAGGAGAAGGGGACAACCGAGGATGAGATGGCTGGATGGCATCACGGACTCGATGGACGTGAGTCTGAGTGAACTCCGGGAGATGGTGATGGACAGGGAGGCCTGGCATGCTGCGATTCATGGGGTCGCAAAGAGTGGGACACGACTGAGCGACTGAACTGAACTGAACTGAGCATTTGCTAGATTTAATTACAGTCAGCAGTGTTAAACTCTCTGGCAAATGATGACAACAGGTTTCAGACTCTGAAATCACTGGCAGAATTGCTCAACTCCTTTAATTAGATTGGGTGTCCTCCTTGTTCATCTAGCTCCTTGTCATCATCACAGTCTTTGGAGTAACTCCATTCTTCACTCATCGAGATCAAACTGCAGCTGTTTAAGGTTCACATCAGGTACATTTACCTCCATAAAACTGTATCCTACTTTTCTATTCCACATGGACTTCTGCATTCTCTTATTTCTTCGTTGTAGAAATATCATTAGATTGATGTAATTTAACTGTTAACGGACTTCCATTAACTCAGGAGGGTTATCCTTGTGGCCTGCCTTTGAACTTAATCCATAATGCTTGGGAACTCCTTTATGTAAGTGATGCATTTCTTTCCTTTCACACTCTTTCTTACCTTAGTTTTCTTCTTTGAAATATATGTATACTGTAAATTTAAAATATACATACATTTATATTTACATATTGTTTGTCCCACTACTTGCACGAAGTTTATAGTTCCCATCCTCTTTTTCCTTCCTCTCTCTTTTGCCCTTAATGAAAAGAGATTCCAATTCATTTATTTCAGTGATGGGTAAACTGAGTTCTTCATAGGCAATTAAAATATATTTACAAATTAAAAGCTAAAAGAAAATAGTAGTAGTATTTTCTCTAGAATTCTAGACTTTTTTTAAAGCCCCTAGGAATGAATAATGGTTCTATTTTCATGGTAGACTTTATTTAAAGAGAAAACAAACAGAAGAACACATTGTCAGCCCGAATTAGTATTATAAATTGTGTCAAGAAGGTAGTCTAGAAGACTATGGCTTGCTTTCTCACTGTCAGGCTTGACCATGTATTAAATGTACTTCTATAGACTAATTTACCTCCTTGATCAAGGAAAATCAGTATAGTTAAGAATACATTTTGAAACTTTAAGGAATTAAAATACTTTTGGAGGTTTTTAGTATTCCTTTTCTCTATAATAAATTGCTTTGTTTAGATAAAATCTGGAATACAGATTCCCCTTTTCTTAGTGACAGGATTCCTTTCTCCTGTCTTCCCATGGAAAAACCTGCTTTTAAGGGACAAATAATTTATTAAGCTGCTTGTAGTGAGAACAAAGGCCCTGTCAGGGTTTGTTCAGGTAATAGTGATGGTAGTCACTAAACAGCCTTTTAAAAAAAGGTAAGTGGTTAGAGGACTTTGACTTCGAAGGCATGTCATTTGGGGCTGTTGCTGAGTTGCTTGAAGAGGAGGTTATTGGTTACAGAGAAAAGAGCTGACAGTGGAAAAGTGAGACTGCTGTGGCTGAAAGCAAAAGACAAAATTATTAATACAAAGTGAAGAAACACATATAATCTGTATTTTTAATAAGTGGTTAAAAATATAACCTATTAGTCTAGTCTCTCAGGTAACCTCCTTAATAAACCTTTTTTTGGGCTCTGCCTGTAGTCAGTTGTGGAGGGATTTTGAAGCTTACATCCAAAGATGTCCCTGATACAGGGAAATCATGACTGTTGCAGTCTGTTTTTCTGTGCCAATATGCACCGCTTCAAGGTCAGTGCAAGCAGAAGTAGAAACTGACAATGGGAGTACACCCATTGCTAATAGTCATTTGTCAAGGTCCAAGGCAAAATATACAATGAAAATTTTTATGGGGGGTCTTCTCATGAGTACCCTCCTAATACCTTTACCTACTTTTCTACCTTCATTCCCCTTGTGGGAGATAGATATTTTATTTATATTATCATATCTCAACTCAGGGTGCTATTAATAATAATTATAATTATGGTACTATTATTATATACTGAGTAATTTTGTAATTTGTTCCAGTATTCAAATAAATTTCTACTTTTTTATATCATCCTGAGTTATCTACACATGGGATTTGGTCTTACGATAGGACCCATTCCTCACCCCTTCCTATCCATCAGAAAATCTGTGGAAAGCACACATATACATCAGCAGCAACCACCACCATCCAGAAGTACTATTTCACAAAGACAGAGTCAGAGTTATTCATTCCAGAATAATACCATGGAAGGGTTCACATAAACATTTCAGTGAGCTTTGGCACCTCAGGTCCTGTGGAACATTTAGCTATTGAGACAGGCAGCAGACTTTCATTAATACTACCAAGGAAATTCAAAACCTGGGAGTTAATATTTCAGATGAAACTATTACAGAAGGTAAAATAAACTAACAACAAACCTTTGGTTTATATGTTTATAGTGGCAATATAACTATATTCCTGAAAAGAGCTAAAATGTAAAGGGATAAAAAGACAAATGATAGCAGATATCTCCCTGTTTCAAAATTTTGTCCATAATTTTTCTTCCTTGAGTATTTTCACTTATTCATTCATTGAATATTTTCTAAATCTTTGCAATAAACACAAATAAATAGAATAATCAAATGTGTTCTAATGGGGGTTCATAGCTAAATGAGACCTGATCTTGTTTAAATCTCCTAAAGATTGAAGTGGCTTTTCAGTAGAGCATTTCTGCCCTGGGATAAACTTTACTCATTTTATCAGTGCAGAGAAAAGAGAAGACATAGTAAAGACATAAGATTGCAAGATGAAAAGAATATGAACCTCTTAAATAATAACAATAGATGACATACAACAAATGCAAAGTAAATATGAATACACTGGGGACAGTACACTGAGATCAGCTTATGGTCTGGGCAGGCACTAAATCCTCATTATGGGCAATGGGAAATATTGGCCACCTTCTCTTACAGTAGATGGAATATCCCTTCAAAGTGAATTCATCTAGTTAATATTACCTAGAACCAAAGGGAGAGCATCTGACTTGTTTGTTGAAATCTATCACTGACTGTTTAATGTGGGACTGGCAATACATACCTTGAAACTGGACTAGGAACCAATGGATGAAAATCAAATTTAGAATCTCAGAGTTATCCAATAGAAAATTATTCCTGGCTCTAGTGCTAGTATTTTTCTTGGCATCTTTCATTCTTCAACCATTGAATGTCTCCATTGAAAACTACCTGGCTTTAGTCCTCAAACAAAGATTGTAAAAACATAATATCTAGCAATAATTCTAGCTGTGCTAGATCAGGTTTATAGGGCAATTAAACATTGCCTGATGGCTAACAATGTTGTTTGGTGAGGTCTATGGTATTGTTGCTCTAACATGATAGTTCTACAGAAAAGGGAATTAAAATAGACTCAGTTTATCCCATTATACCTCTGGAGGTGATGTATAGATTGACTAAGATGACTACAATATAGACTCAGATTTATAATGGCATAATGGAACCCCTTTCAACACACACACACACACACACACAGAATTCTGTAATAACTGAAATTCCTTTATAAGATGTTTTTGTTAAAGAATTTTATAAGCAATGCTGTTTTAAAGATTGGAAAATGATTAAGTAGATTCCTATTAATTTTTTCCCCTTTTGATTAATGAATTGCATGATGCTGATTAGCTTTCTTACATCCTCCAGATTGGCCTTCTTATTATATAGCCTTATCTCTGCTTCGCAAAGGCTAACCTTTATGGATTTCTTGTTCTCTTCCATTGGGTTGACAAATGGAAAGATTGATAGGGCATTTATTTATTGTCCCAACTCTGTGGTGTCTCTTTGGCCTGACTGCATCCTGTAATGGAAGGTTGAATCTCTCCAGGTGACCATCTCCACATGACACTCTGAAGATTTCTTTATACAAATACTCTGTCTGCTCACCTCTTCATGGGGACAAACAACCCTGGTGTTGACCCGGTCACATCTCTGTTAACAGCCCTTTATTGAACTACCTTGAGTTATCCAATTTGAATATGCCATCTGTTTCCAGCTGTTACCCTGACTAATGTGCACTTGATCAGATCTCAAAACAAAGTAGCACTAGGAGCTCCTGATGATTGGATCAGTTCTGTTCACTCACTCAGTTGTGTCTGACTCTGAGACCCCATGGACTGCAGCACTCCAGGCCTCCCTGTCCATTACCAACTCCCGGAGTTTACTCAAACTCATGTCCTTTGAGTCAGTGATGCCATCCAACCATCTCATTGTCTGTCGTCCCCTTCTCCTCCTGCCTTCAATCTTTCCCAGCATCAGGGTCTTTTCCAATGAGTCAGTTCTTTGCATCAGGTGGCCAAAGTATTGGAGTTTCAGGTTCAACATCAGTCCTTCCAATGAATATTCAGGACGGATTTCCTTTAAGTTGGACTGGTTTAATCTCCTTGCAGTCCAAGGGACTCTCAAGGGTCTGTTATAACACCACAGTTCAAAAGCATCAATTCTTCAGCACTCAGCTTTCTTCACAGTCCAACTCTCACATCCATACATGACTACTGGAAAAACCATAGCCTTGACTAGACGGACCTTAGTCGTCAAAGTAATGTCTCTGCTTTTGAATATGCTGTCTAGGTTGGTCATACCTTTTCTTCCAAGGTGTAAGCGTCTTTTAATTTCATGGCTGCAGTCACCATCTGCAGTGATTTTGGAGCCCAAGAAAATAAAGTCTGACACTGTTTCCACTGTTTCCCCATCTATTTCCCATGAAGTGATGGGACCGGATGCCATGATCTTCGTTTTCTGAATGTTGAGCTTTAAGCCAACTTTTTCACTCTCCTCTTTTACTTTCATCAAGAGGCTTTTTAGCTCCTTTTCACTTTCTGCCATAAGGGTGGTGTCATCTGCATATCTGAGGCGATTGATATTTCTCCCGGCAATCTTGATTCCAGCTTGTGTTTCTTCCAGTCCAGCGTTTCTCATGATGTACTCTGTATATAAGTTAAATAAGCATAGGCAGCGGTGGCGGGCCAGCACACTAAGCGCAGGCAGCAGCAGGCCGGCGCACTAAGCGCAGCCCAGAGCTACCCCACGTCCAAAGTCAGGGACAGCGGCCCAGAGTGCCAGGCTGCGACTGTGCAGGAATGGCTGCGAGGAGCCACCCTGCGTCTGAGGTCAGGGGCGACGGCCTACAGGAGCTACCCTGAGTCCGAGGTCAGTGGTGGCAGGGAGGAGACACCCCATGTCCGAGGTCACGGGCAGCTGGGAGAAGCCACCTCGCGCAGAGGCCAGGGGTGGTGACCCTGAGAAGCCACCCCGAGCCCGAGGCCAGGGGCAGCAGCTGGAAGGAACCACCCACACCCGAGGCCAGGGCTGGTGGCCGGAGAAGCAACCCTAGGAGTGGTGGCTGAGCAGGCACAGGAGGGCCTAGAGGAGCTATCCCATGTTAAAGGTCAGGAATGGCGGCGGTAAGGAGATACCCCTCGTCCAAGGTAAGGAACAACAGCTGTGCTTTGCTGGAGCAGCTGTGAAGAGATACCCCACGCCCAAGGTAAGAGAAATCAAGTAAGATGTTAGGTGTTGCAAGAGGGCATCAGAGGGCAGACACACTGAAACCATACTCACAGAAAACTAGTCAATCTAATCACACTAGGACCACAGCCTTGTCTAACTCAATGAAACCAAGCTATGTCTGCGGGGCAACCCAAGACGGGCGAGTCATGGTGGAGAGGTCTGACAGAATGTGGCCCACTGGAGAAGGGAATGGCAAGCCACTTCAGTATTCTTGCCTTGAGAACCCCATGAACAGTATGAAAAGGCAAAATGGTAGGATACCGAAAGAGGAACTCCCCAGGTCATTAGGTGCCCAATATGCTACTGGAGATCAGTGGAGAAATAACTGCAGAAAGAATGAAGGGATGGAGCCAAAGCAAAAACAATACCCAGTTGTGGATGTGACTGGTGATAGAAACAAGGTCCGATGCTGTAAAGAGCAATATTGCATAGGAACCTGGAATGTCAGGTCCATGAATCAAGGCAAATTGGAAGTGGTCAAACAAGAGATGGCAAGGGTGAACGTCAACATTCTAGGAATCAGTGAACTAAAATGGACTGGAATGGGTGAATTTAACTCAGATGACCATTATATCTACTACTGCGGATAGGAATCCCTCAAAAGAAATGGAGTAGCCGTATCATGGTCAACAAAAGAGTCCAAAATGCAGTACTTAGATGTAATCTCAAAAACAACAGAATGATCTCTGTTCATCTCCAAGGCAAACCATTCAATATCACAGTTATCCAAGTCTATGCCCCAACCAGTAACGCTGAAGAAGCTGAAGTTGAACAGTTTTATGAAGACCTACAAGACCTTTTAGAACTAATACCCAAAAAAGATGTCCTTTTCATTATAGGGGACTGGAATGCAAAAGTAGGAAGTCAAGAAACACCTGGAGTAACAGGCAAGTTTGGCCTTGGAATGCGGAATGAAGCAGGGCAAAGACTAATAGAGTTTTGCCAAGAAAATGCACTGGTCATAGCAAACACCCTCTTCCAACAACACAAGAGAAGACTCTTCACATGGACATCCCCAGATGGTCAACACCAAAATCAAATTGATTATATTCTTTGCAGCCAAAGATGGAGAAGCTCTATACAGTCAACAAAAACAAGACTAGGAGCTGACTGTGGCTCAGATCATGAACTCCTTATTACCAAATTCAGACTCAAATTGAAGAAAATAGTGAAAACCGCTAGACCATTCAGGTATGACCTAAATCAAATCCCTTATGATTATACAGTGGAAGTAAGAAATAGATTTAAGGGCTTAGATCTGATAGATAGAGTGCCTGATGAACTATGGAAAAACCATAGCTTTGACTAAATGGACAAAGTAAATGGACTAGTTTGCAAAGTAATCTCTCTGCTTTTTAATATGCTGTTTAGGTTGGTCATAACTTTCCTTCCAAGGAGCAAGTGTCTTTTAATTTCATGGCTGCAGTCACCATCTGCAGTGATTTCTGAAGCCGAAAAAATAGTCTCTCACTGTTTCCACTGTTTCCCCATCTATTTGCCATGAAGTGATGTGACCAGATGCCATGATCTTAGTTTTCTGAATGTTGAGTTTTAAGCCAACTTTTTCACTCTGCTCTTTCACTTTCATCAAGAGGCTCTTTAGTTTTTCACTTTCTGCCATAAGTGTGGTCATCTGCCTATCTGAGGTTGTATTATTTCTCCTGGAAATCTTGATTCCAGCTTGTGCTTCATCTAGTCCAGCATTTCTCATGATGTACTCTGCATATAAATTAAATAAGCAGGGTGAAAATATACAGCTTTTCCATACTCCTTTCCCGATTTGGAACCAGTCCATTATTTCCATGTCCAGTTCTAACTTTTGCTCCTTGATAATAATTCAGAAACTAATTCCAAGAGGGTTCTTCTATTTGACAAGTCACAGCCAGTAAAACAAGGGTCTGCTAGCTTTCTTGGATTGTTTTTCCTATTCGATATTTTCATCCTTTTCCTCTTATTTAATTTTTGCAGGATTTTCCAAAAGTATCTCCCTTTTAAATAAAAAGGAATTGATTACCCCACTTTAAGTCTTTTTATACCATCCACATACCACAAACACCAACCTTCACAATTGAATTTCTTTCTCTTCCTTCTTTGGAATTTCTTTAAATATCTCCACCTTTGAAAAGCCATGCCAGATGGTGCAAAATATTATGATCTGTGCCACTTTTCTGTGTTTCTTTAATATTTTATATTTATTAGGGTACAGCATGTTTTTTAAAAATATTTAAGGTACCTATGTAATTGTTATATCCATATGTATATATATATGTGTGTGTGTGTGTATAAAATATGATACTCTCGAAGACAAGAACCCTGTTTTGTTCATTTGTGCAACATTACATATACCCCAGTACTGACACATAGCAGTCACTTAGTACAACAGTCCCCTTTTGTCTATGGAGTATATGTTCAGAGACTCCCAGTGAATGCATGAAACCAGAGATAATACCAAATGCTATATGTATGTCCACTATGGTTTTTTCCTGTACATATTATAAAATTTGATTCATAAAGTAGTCACAGTAACAGAATATCTGGATTGCCAGCATCAATAATCTTTTACTTTGTGGCCATTATTAAGTAAAATAAGGGTTATTTGAATAGAAGCATTGTGATACTATGACAGTACAGCTGATAACCAAGATGGTTTCTAAGTGACTAGTGAGTAGGATACTCTGGAGAAGGAAAAGGATGATTCCTGACCCAGGCAGGGGGATGGAGTGAGAGGGCTTGAGATTTCATCATGTTACTCAAAATGGTATGTAATTTAAAACTGATGAATTATTTATTTCTGGAATCTTCCATTTAATATTTTTGAACCATGGTTGACTGTAGGTAACTGAAACCACAGATAAGCAGCAACTATTGTACTGTGGAATAGAGCTATGAACATAGTAAAATCGGATTGAGTTTACTTAGCATGGTACCTACAACCACAAACCTGTCCCCTAGATTTAAGAAGACACAATGAGGATTGTAGAACAGCCCACTTCTCTATGATCTTTGATTCCCTATGATGCCTATATGTTGAGGGCTCAAGGTTAGCATAATGAAAAGAGTTCATTAAGGTGTTGTTGAAGCAACAAGGAAAATTTAATGATTAAATTTTTTTTCAAATAAGTGATAATTTTTTTTGTTACTGTTCCAGAAAGTATATCAGGACACCTAGATCTTTCCTACACCAATATTTCATTAGGGACATATTTTATTTTCAGATCTTTACACAATATTGTATATGTATTTAATCCTAATGGAATTTATTTTTTCAATAGCTCAATAGCTCATTCTGGCATGCACTTGTAAAATCCCTCTCTATTATTTAGTTCACTTAAGGAGAAAACTAAAGAGCATCTGCTTTTAAAAATAATATTTTGAAATTTGGATAATTTATTTAAGAAATTACTTATGGTAATTTGGACCTTGACATTTTTTCTTAAGTCCTAATGTACCTAAGAATTGCTTTAAAATACATAAATATATGAATGCAGTGAATAAAAACATGTAAGCAGAATGAGTAAATAAATAAGATTTATAGAAGAAAATTTGAAACACCAGAATAATAACAAGTTGTCATCATACAATTCACCAGGTTATATAGGAACAGAATAAGATATTGAAATATTCTTCCATGAATGTTTCAGTTCAGTTCAGTTGCTCAGTCAGGTCTAATTCTTTGTGACCCCATGGACTGCATCACACCAGGCTTCCCTGTCCATCACCAACTCCTGGAGCTTGCTCAAACTCACGTCCATTGAGTCG
Source organism: Oryx dammah (assembly GCF_014754425.2). Classification (NCBI taxonomy): domain Eukaryota; kingdom Metazoa; phylum Chordata; class Mammalia; order Artiodactyla; family Bovidae; genus Oryx; species Oryx dammah. The sequence continues at coordinate 36,393,306 of NW_024070189.1, forward strand.
GTGATACCATCCAACAATCTAATCCTCTATAGCCCCCTTTTCTTCCTGCCTTCAAACTTTCTCAGCATCATAGTCTTTCCCAATGAGTCAGTTCATCACATCAGGTGGCCAAAATATTGGAGCTTCAGCTTTAGCATCAGTCCCTCCAATGAATATTCAGGACTAATTTTCTTTATGATTGACTGGTTTGATCTTGCAGTCTAAGGGACACTCAAGAGTCTTCTCCAACACCACAGTTCAAAAGCATCAATTCTTCAGTGCTCAGCCTTCTTTACAGTCCAACTCTCACATTAATACATGACTACTGAAAAAGCCATAACTTTGACTAGACAGACTTTTGTCAGCAAAATAATATCTCTGCTTTTTAAAATGCTGTCTAGGTTGGTCATAGCTTTTCTTCTAAGGAAAAAACATCCATGAATGTTTAGATACCTCTTAACTCTGCTGCTGTATAAGATTTAAGTGCAAAACTCAGCAGTGGCCACAGGACTGGAAAAGGTCAGTTTTTATTTCAATACCAAAGCAAGGCAGTGCCAAAGAATATTCAAACTGCAATACAACTGCACTCATTTCACACGCTAGCAACATTATGCTCCAAATCCTTCAAGCAAGGCTTCAGCAGTATGTGAACTGAGAACTTCCAGGACCACAAGCTGCATTTAGAAAAGGCAGAGGAACCAGAGATCAAATTGTCAACATCCATTGGATCATAGAAAAAGCAAGAAAATTCCAAAAATCATCTGCTGCATTGAATACACTAAAGCCTTTAAGAGTGTAATCACAACAAACTGTGGAAAATTCTTAAAGAGATGGGGATGCCAAGCCATCTTACCTGTCTCGTGAGAAACTTGTATGCAGGAAAAGAAGCAGCAATCAGAATCGGACATGGAGCAACAAACTGGTTCAAAATTGGGAAAGGAGTATGTTAAGGCTGTATATCATCTCCCTGCTTACTTAACCTTTATGTAGAGTACATCATGTGAAATGCCAGGCTGGATGAAGCACAAACTGGAATCAAGATTGCTGGGAGAGATATCAACAACCTCAGATATGCAAATGATACCACCCTAATGGCAGAAAGCCAGCAAGAACTAAAGAGCCTCTTGATGAAGGTGAAAGAGGAGAGTGAAAACACTGGCTTAAAACTCATCATTCAAAAAACTAAGATCATGGCATCCACTTTCATCACTTCATTGCAAATAGATGGGGAAAAAGTGGAAACAGTGACATTTTATTTTCTTGGACTCCAAAATCACTGTGAATGGTGACTGCAGCCATGAAATTAAAAGATGCTTGCTACTTTTAAGAAGAGCTATGGCAGACCTGCTGCTGCTGCTGCTGCTGCTGCTAAGTCGCTTCAGTCGTGTCCGACTCTATGCGACCCCAGAGACAGCAGCCCACCAGACTCCCCCGTCCCTGGGATTCTCCAGGCAAGAACACTGGAGTGGGTTGCCATTTCCTTCTCCAATGCATGAAAGTGAAAAGTGAAAGTGAAGTCGCTCAGTAGTGTCCAACTCCTAGCGACTCTATGGACTGCAGCCTACCAGGCTCCTTCATCCATAGCATTTTCCAGGCAAGAGTTCTGGAGTGGGGTGCCATTGCCTTCTCCAATGATAGACCTAGACAGTGTATTTAAAAGCAGAGACATTACTTTGCGGACAAAGGTCCATCTAGTCAAAGCTATGTTTTTTCCAGTAGTCGTGTATGGATATGAGAGTTGGACCATTAAGATGGCTGAGTGCCAAAGAGTTGATGCTTTTGGACTATGGCACAGGAGACACAGGAGATGCAGCTTTGATCCCTGGGTTGGGAAGATCCCCTAAAAAAAAATTTCAACCCATTTCAGTATTCTTGCCTAAGGAATCCCATGGACAGAGGAGCCTGGTGGGCTACAGTCCATGGGACTGTCTGAATTAAGAGTCAGACACCGCTGAGTAGCTGAGTACACACACATCACAGGTTTTATCCAAAGGACATATTTCCTTCTATTCAACCCTTTGATGGAATAAAAAGGTCAGGGTTCAGTGCTTTAAAAACAAAAAATAATAAAAAACAGCAAATTATCTCTCACTGCCTTACTATCTCCTGGTGTTTGGTTCTCTGATGAGAATTCAGCTTGATAACAAGTATTTAGTTCAGTTTAGTTCAGTCACTCAGTCATGTCCAACTCTTTGCGACCCCATGAATCGCAGCACGCCAGGCCTCCCTGAACATCACCAATTCCCAGAGTTGACTAAAACTCACGTCCATCGAGTCTGTGATGGCATCCAGCCATGTCATCCTCTGTTTTCCCCTTCTCCTCCTGCCCCTAATCCCTCCCAGCATCAGAGTCTTTTCCAATGAGTCAACTCTTCGCATGAGGTGGCCAAAGTACTGGAGTTTCAGCTTTAGCATCATTCCTTCCAAAGAACACCCAGGACTGATCTCCTTTAGGATGGACTTGGTTGGATTTCCTTGCAGTCCAAGGGACTCTAGAGAGTCTTCTCCAACACCACAGTTCAAAAGCATCAATTCTTCGGCCCTCAGCTTTCTTTACAGTCCAACTCTCACATCCATACATGACCACTGGAAAAACCATAGCCTTGACTAGACGGACCTTTGTTGGCAAAGTAATGTCTCTGCTTTTCAATATGCTATCTAGGTTGGTCATAACTTTCCTTCCAAGGAGTAAGCGTCTTTTAAGTTCATGACTGCAATCACCATCTGCAGTGATTTTGGAGCCCCCCAAAATAAAAGTCTGACACTGTTTCCACTGTTTCCCCATCTATTTGCCATGAAGTGATGGGACCAGATGCCATGATCTTCATTTTCTGAATGTTGAGCTTTAAGCCAACTTTTCACTCTCCTCTTTCACTTTCATCAAGAGGCTTTTTAGTTCCTCTTCACTTTCTGCCATAACGGTGGTGTCATCTGCATATCTGAGGTTCTTAATATTTCTCCCAGCAATCTTGATTCACAACCCAGATAATCATGATGGTGTGATCACTCACCTAGAGCCAGACACCTTGGAATGTGAAGTCAAGTGGGCCTTAGAAAGCATCACTACAAACAAAGCTAGTGCAGGCGATGGAATTCCAGTTGAACTATTTCAAATCCTGAAAGATGATACTGTGAAAGTGTTGCACTCAATGTGCCAGCAAATTTGGAAAACTCATCAGTGGCCACAGGACTGGAAAAGGTCAGTTTTCATTCTAATCCCAAAGAGAGGCAATGCAAAAGAATGCTTAAACTACTGCACAATTGCACTGATCTCACACACTAGTAAAGTAATGCTCAAAGTTCTCCAAGCCAGGCTTCAGTAGTACGTGAACCATGAATTTCCAGATGTTCAAGCTTGCTTTAGAAAGGGCAGAGGAATCAGAGATCAAATTGCCAACATCCGCTGGATCATGGAAAAAGCAAGAGAGTTCCAGAAAAACATCTATTTCTGCTTTATTGACTATGCCAAAGCCTTTGACTGTGTGGATCACAATAAACTGTGGAAAATTCTGAAAGAGATGGGAATACCAGACCACCTGACCTGCCTCTTGAGAAACCTATATGCAGGTCAGGGAGCAACAGTTAGAACTGGACATGGAACAACAGACTGGTTCCAAATAGGAAAAGGAGTATGTCAAGGCTGTATATTTTCATCCTGCTTATTTAACTTATATGCAGAATACATCATGAGAAATGCTGGACTGGAAGAAGCACAAGCTGGAATCAAGATTGCCGGGAGAAATATCAATAACCTCAGATCACAGGTATTAAAAATAGAAATAATGATTATTTAACCCCTACTCTTAACCATCTTGCATATTCTATTTATCTTTTTTATATTACATCATTTATTTTTAGACAACCATGTAATGTAGCTTCTACTCTAAAACTGTTGTAAGACAGTCCATATTTAGGCAAATTAAGTACTTATATATGAGAATAACACTCATAAATGTCAGATCAGACTGAAAACCATGCCCATCAAAATTCATTGTTATATTTTTATGCTGTAATATTTACTCTCTAGATTACTCTATGCATCTCTCTCTGTCAAACCTTAATAGGCTTGGCTTCAGCTTCTTTCAAGCTTTGTTTGTGTACAATTTTCAAAATGTTCATATGTATCATCAGTACTGCAACTAATCATCACTAACACACAGTGTCTACAATATTTTGGTCACTGTTCTGAGCATTTATTTGTATTAACAAATTTAATCCTCCAATAATCCTGTAGGTAAATATCATCTCTGCTTTGAACAGAAACAGATTGATTCCTAAAGAAGTTAAGTGACAGAATTAGAATTTATGTTGTAGTCTGACCCCAGAGTTTGAGTTCTTAAATGTTATGCAGTTTTTCTTCTCAGTGTTATCAAATTCTTAAATATCTTTATTAAATAGATTCAGTATGCATACATTTTATTTTAAAAATCTTTATTCATTTTCACTAAATACTAGTTAAATATCTTTCTAATACTTTTTTTCTTAAATTTTTATTTTTACTTAATTTTACTTTACAATACTGTATTGGTTTTGCCATACATTGACATGAATCCACCACGGGTGTACATGAGTTCCCAATCCTGAACCCCCCTCCCACCTCCCACCCCATGTCATCTCTCTGGATCATCCCCATGCACCAGCCCCAAGCATCCTGTATCCTGTATCAAACATAGACTGGCGATTCGTTTCTTACATGATTGTATACATGTTTCAGTGCCATTCTCCCAAATCATCCCACCCTCTCCCTCTCCCTCAGAGTCCAAAAGTCCGTTCTATACAAATGTGTCTCTTTTGCTGTCTCGCATACAGGGTTATCATTACCATCTTTCTAAATTCCATATATATGTGTTAGTATACTGTATTGGTGTTTTTCTTTCTGGCTTACTTCACTCTGTATAATCGGCTCCAGTTTCATCCATCTCATTAGAACTGATTCAAATGTATTCTTTTCAATGGCTGAGTAATACTCCATTGTGTATATGTACCACAGCTTTCTAATCCATTCATCTGCTGATGGACATCTAGGTTGCTTCCATGTCCTGGCTATTATAAACAGTGCTGCGATGAACATTGGGGTACATGTGTCTCTTTCAATTCTGGTTTCCTTGGTGTGTATGCCCAGCAGTGGGATTGCTGGGTCATATGGCAGTTCTATTTGCAATTTTTTTAAGGAATCTCCACACTGTTCTCCATAGTGGCTGTACTAGTTTGCATTCCCACCAACAGTGTAAGAGGGTTCCCTTTTCTCCACACCCTCTCCAGCATTTATTGCTTGCAGACTTTTGGATCACAGCCATTCTGACTGGTGTGAAATGGCACCTCATTGTGGTCTTGATTTGCATTTTTCTGATAATGAGTGATGTTGAGCATCTTTTCATGTGTTTGTTAGCCATCTGTATGTCTTCTTTGGAGAAATGTCTATTTAGTTCATACTTTTAAAAAAATTGAAGTATAGTTGATTTATAATATCATGCTAGCTTTAAGTGTACAGCACAACACAATTGTACAGCACAGCAATTCAGTTCACTTATGCATATATATACACATATATGTATATATATCTCCCTCAGTTTCTTTTCCCTTGTTGTTTCTTACAAACAAGTGAGTATAGATCCCTGTGCTATACAGGAGGTCCTTGTTGGTTATCTAGTTTATATATTTTAACTATTAATTATTATTAATAGTAGTGTATAAATGTTAATTAAGACCTAATTTATCCCCCCTTGCCCCTTTCACCTTTGGTAACCATAAATTTGTTTTCTTCGTATGTCTCTTTCTGTTTTGAAAATAAGATCATTTGTATTGTCATTTTTGTTGTGGTTGTTCCATTTATAAGTGATATCATATAATATTTATCCTTTCCTGACTAAGCTACTTCACTTATTGTGATAATGTCTAGGTCCATTCATGTTGCTGCAAATGAATTATTTCATTCTTTTTTATGGCCAAGTAATATTCCATTGTATATATGTACCACTTCTTTATCCATTCCTCTGTCAATAGACATTTAAGTTGCTTCCATGTCTTGGCTATTAGAAATAGTGCTTCAATGAACATTGGATTACATGTATCTTTTGAATTATAGTTTTCTCCAAATATATGCCTAGGAGTGAGCTTTCAAGATCATATGGTAGGTCTATTTTTAGTTTTTTGCAGAAGCTCCATGCTGTTCTCCATAGTGACTCTATCAATTTACATTTTCACCAACAGTATAAGAGGGTTCCCTTTTTTCTGCACCATTTACCATATGTATTGTTTGTAGATATTTTATAATGGCTATTCTGACTGGTGTGAGATAATACCTTATTGTAGTTTTGACTTGCATTTCGCTAATAAATTCGTGATGTTGAGCCCCTTTTCCTATGTTTGTTGGTCATCTCTGTGTCTTCTTTGGAGAAATGTCTATTTAGATCATCCACCCATTTTTTGATTAGGTTGTTTGTTTTTTAAATGAGCTGTATGTGCTACTCATATATTTTTAGACTTAAAGCCTTGTCATTCTTTATAAGTGGCATCATTTGCAAATATTTTAATCTCATCTTATAGGTTGCTTTTTGTTTTATGGTTTCCTTTACTGTGCAAAGGCTTGTAAGTTTGATTATTAATGGGTTCCATTTGTTTATTTTTGTATTTTGTTTTCATTATTCTAGAAATGGATCCAAAAAGATACTGCTGCAATTTATGTCAAAGTATATTATGTCTGTTTCCCTCTTGGGGTTTTATATTATCTGGTCTTAAATTTAGAACCTTAATCCATCTTGAGTTTTAAATTGTATATGGTGTTGAAGAGCATTCTAATTTTATTCTTTATGTGTAGCTGTCTGGTTTATCCAAAACCACTTATTGAAGAGACTGCCTTTTCTTCATTGGATAGTCTAGCCTTCTTTCTTGTAGATTAATTGATCATAGCTGCATGGGTTTATTTCTAGGCTTTCTATCCTGTTCCATTGAACTATGTGTCCTTTTTTGGTGCCAGCACCATACTATTTTTTGTTTTTAATCAATTTACTTTTTTTTATTGAAGGATAATTGCTTTACAGAATTTTGCTGTTTTTTGTCACACCTCAGCATGAATCAGCCATAGGTATACATATATCCCCTCCCTTGTGAACCTCCCTCCCATTTCCCTCCCCATCCCACCCCTCTAGGTTGATACAGAGCCCCTGTTTGAGTTTCCTGAGCCATAAAGCAAATTTCCATTTGCTATTTAATTTACATATGGTAATGTACATTTCCATGTTACTCTTTCCATACATCTCACCCTCTCCTCCCCTCTCCCCATGTTGATAAGTCTATTCTCTATGTCTGTTTCTCCACTGCTGCCCTGTAAATAAATTTTTCAGTAGCATTTTTCTAGATTCTGTATGTATGCATTAGTATACAATATTTATCTTTCACTTTCTGACTTACTTTACTCTGTATAATAGGCTTTAAATTCATCCATCTCATTAGAACTGACTCAAATACATTCCTTATTATGGCTGAGTAATATTCCATTGTGTATCTGTACCACTACTTCTTTATCCATTCATCTGTTGATGGACATCTAGGCTGCTTGCATGATTTAGCTATTGTAAATAGTGCTGCAATGAACAATGTGATACATATGTATTTTTTCAATTTTGGTTTCCTCAGAATATATGCCTAGGAGTGGGATTGCTGGGCCATATGGTGGTTTTATTCCTGGTTTTTAAAGGAATTGCCATGCCGTCTTCCATAGTGTCTGTATTAATTCACATTCCCACCAACAATGTAAGAGCATTCCCTTTTCTCCACACCCTCTCCACCATTTATTGTTTGTAGACATTTTGATGAGGGCCATTCTGACTGGTGTGAGGTGATATCTCATTGTAGTTTTGATTTGCATTTCTCTAATAATGAGCAACACTGAGCATCTTTTCATGTGGTTGTTAGCCATCTGTATGTCTTCTTTGGAGAACTGTCTGTTTAGGTCTTTTCCCCACTTTTTGATTGGGTTGTTTGTTTGTCTGGTATTGAGTTGTATGAGATGCTTGTATATTTAGGAAATTAATTCTTTGTCAGTTGTTTCATTTGCTATTATTTTCTCTCATTCTGAGGATTGTCTTTTCACCTTGCTTATAATTTCCTTTGCTGTGCAAAAGCTTTTAAGTTTAATCAGGTCCCACTTGTTTACTTTAGTTTTTATTTCCATTACTCTAGAAGGTGGGTCATAGAGGATCTTGCTTTGATTTATGTCATCAATTGTCCTGCCTATGTTTTCCTCTAAGAGTTTTATAGTTTTGGGTCTTACATTAGATCTTTAATACATTTTGAGCTTATCTTTGGGTATGGTGTTAGGAAGTGTTCTAATTTCATTCTTTTACATGTAGCTGTCCAGTTCTCCCAGCACCATTTATTGAAGAGGCTGATCTCCTTCAGAATGGTAGATAAGTTTTATTCCTAGACATTTAATTCTTTTTGTTGCAATGGTGAATGGGATTGATTACTTAATTTTTCTTTCTGATTTTTCATTGTTAGTATATAGAAATGCAAGTGATTTCTGTGTATTGATTTTATATCCTGCAACTTTGCTAAATTCACTGATTAGCTTTAGTAATTTTCTGATACTGTCTTTAGGGTTTGCTATGTACAGTATCATGACATCTACAAACACTGAGAACTTTACTTCTTCTTTTCCAATCTGGACTCTTTAATTTCTTTTCCTTTTCTGATTGCTGTAGCTAGGACTTCCAGAATTATGTTGAATAATAGTGGTGAAAGTGGACACTCTTGTCTTGTTCCTGATCTTAGGGGGAATGCTTTCAGTTTTTCACCATTGAGAATAATGTTTTCTGTAGGCTTCTCATATATGGCCTTTACTATGTTGAGATAGGTTCCTTCTATGCTCATTTTTTGAAGAGTTTTAATCGTAAATAGGTGCTGAATTTTGTCAAAGGCTTTTTCTGAATCTATTGAGACTATCATATGGTTTTTATCTTTCAATTTGTTAATATGGTATATCACATCAATTGGGTTGCATACATTGAAGAATCCCTGTATCCCTGGAATAAACCCAAGTTGATCATGGTATAGGAGCTTTTTGATGTGTTGCTGAATTTTGTTTGCTAAAATTTTGTTGAGGATATTTGCATCTATGTTCATCACTGATATTGGACTGTAGTTTTCTTTTTTTGTGTTGTCTTTGTCTGGTTCTGGTATCAGGGTGATGGTGACCTCATAGAATAAGTTGGAAGTGTTCCTTCCTCTGCAAATTTTTGGGATAGTTTTAAAAGGATAGGCATTAGCTCTTCTCTAAATATTTGATAGAATTGTCCTCTGAGGCCATCTGGTCCTGGACTTTAGTATTTGTGGATATTTTTGATCAGAGCTTCAATTGCAGTGCTTGTAATTGGGTTGTTCATAATTTCTATTTCTTCCTGGTTCAGTCTTAGAAGATTGAACTTTTCTAAGAATCTGTCCATTTCTTCCAGGTTTACCACTTTATTGCCATATAGTTGTTCATAATAGTCTCTTATAGTCCTTTATATTTCTGCATTATCTGTTGTAACCTCTCCTTTTTCATTTCTACTTTTGTTAGTTTGATTCTTCTCTGTTTTTTTCTGGATGAGTCTGGCTAAAGGGTTGTCAATTATGTTTATCTTAAAGAACCAGCTTTCAGTTTTATTAATCTTTACTATTATTTCTTTCATTTATTTTTCATTTATTTCTGCTTTGATCCTTATGATTTCTTTCCTTTTACTAATTTTGGGTTTTTGTTGTTGTTGTTGTTGTTGTTGTTGTTGTTCTATTTCCAGTTGCTCTAGGTGTAAAGTTAGGTTGTCTATTCAATGTTTTTCTTGTTTCTTGAGGTAGGATTGTATTGCTGTAAACTTCCCTCTTAGAACTGCTTTTTCTGCATCCCATAGGTTTTGAGTTGTTGTGCTTTCATTGTCATTTGTTTCTAGAATTTTTTTTTATTTCCCTTTTGATATCTTCAGTAATCTGTTGGTTATTTGGAAATGCATTATTTAATCTCCATGTATTTGTGTTTCTTACACTTTTTTTCTTGTAATTGATATCTAGTCTCATAGCATTGTGGTCAGAGAAGATGCTTGGTACAATTTCAATTTTTCTTAAATTTACTGAGGTTTGATTTCCGACTCAAGATGTGGTCTATTCTGGAGAATGTTCCATGTGCACTTGAGAAGAAGGTGTATTCTTCTGCATTTGGATAGAATGTCCTGAAGATATCAATGAGTTATCAATTAATCTCATCTAATGTATCATTTAAGACTTATGTTTCCTTGTTAATTTTCTGTTTTGATGATCTGTCCATTGGTGTGAGCGGGGTATTAAAGTCCCCTACTATTATTGTGTCACTGCCAATTTCTCCTTTTATGTCTGTTAGTGTTTGTCTTATGTATTGAGGTGCTCCTATGTTGGTTGCATAGATATTTACAATTATTATGTCTTCCTGTTGGATTGATCCCTTGATCATTATGTAGTGTCCTTCCTTATCTCTTGTAATGTTCTTTATTTTAAGGTCTATTTTGTCTGATATGAGGATTGCTACCCCAGCTTTCTTTTGCTTCCCATTTGCATGGAATATATTTTTCTATCCTTTCACTTTCAGTCTGTATGTGTCTTTAGGACTGAAGTGGGTTTCTTGTAGACAGCATATATATGGGTCTTGTTTTTGTATCCATTCAGCCAATCTATGTCTTTTGGGTGGAGCATTAATCCATTTACATTTAAAGTAATTATGGATCATGGAAAAAGCAAGCAAGTTCCAGAAAAACATCTATTTCTGCTTTATTGACTATGCCAAAGCCTTTGACTATGTGGATCACAATAAACTGTGGAAAATTCTTCAAGAGATGGGAATACCAGACCACCTAACCTGCCTCTTGAGAAATCTGTATGCAGGTCAGGAAGCAACAGTTAGAACTGGCCATGGAACAACACACTGGTTCCAAATAGGAAAAGGAGTACGTCAAGGCTGCATATTGTCACCCTGCTTATTTAACTTCTATGCAGAGTACATCATGAGAAACGCTGGACAGGAAGAAACACAAGCTGGAATCAAGATTGCCGGGAGAAATATCAATAAACTCAGATATGCAGATGACACCACCCTTATGGCAGAAAGTGAAGAGGAGCTAAAAAGCCTCTTGATGAATGTGAAAGAGGAGAGCGAAAAAGTTGGGTTAAAGCTCAACATTCAGAAAACGAAGATCATGGCATCCGGTCCCATCACTTCATGGGAAATAGATGGGGAAACAGTAGAAACAGTGTCAGACTTTATTTTTGGGGGCTCCAAAATCACTGCAGATGGTGACTGCAGCCATGAAATTAAAAGACACTTACTCCTTGGAAGAAAAGTTATGACCAACCTAGATAGCATATTCAAAAGCAGAGACATTACTTTGCCGACTAAGGTCCGTCTAGTCAAGGCTATGGTTCTTCTTGTGGTCATGTATGGATGTGAGAGTTGGACTGTGAAGAAGGCTGAGCACCGAAGAATTGATGCTTTTGAACTGTGGTGTTGGAGAAGACTCTTGAGAGTCCCTTGGACTGCAAGGAGATCCAACCAGTCCATTCTGAAGGAGATCAACCCTGGGATTTCTTTGGAAGGAATGATGCTAAAGCTGAAGCTCCAGTAGTTTGGCCACCTCATGCAAAGAGTTGACTCATTGGAAAAGACTCTGATGCTGGGAGGGATTGGGGGCAGGAAAAGAAGGGGATGACTGAGGATGAGATGGCTGGATGGCATCACGGACTCGATGGACGTGAGTCTGAGTGAACTCCGCGAGATGGTGATGGACAGGGAGGCCTGGTGTGCTGTGATTCATGGAGTCGCAAAGAGTCGGACACGACTGAGTGACTGAAGTGAACTGAACTTTAAATTAGTGATATATATCAATAATTATATTGGAGAAGGCAATGGCACCCCACTCCAGTACTCTTGCCTGGAAAATCCTATGATGGAGGAGCCTGGTGGGCTGCAGTCCATGGGGTCGCTAAGAGTCAGACATGACTGAGCAACTTCACTTTCACTTTTTACCTTCATGCATTGGAGAAGGAAATGGCAACCCACTCCAGTGTTCTTGCCTGGAGAATCCCAGGGACGGGGGAGCCTGGTGGGCTGCCATCTATGGGGTCACACAGAGTCGGACACAACTGAAGTGACTTAGCATTGATATATATGTTCTATTGCCATTTTATTAATTGAGGTTTATTTTCTTCTCTTGTATTTCTTGACTAAATAAGTCCCTTTAACCTTTGTTGTAAAGCTGGTTTGATGATACTGAATTCTCTTAACTTTTGCTTGTCTGTAAACCTTTTGATTTCTCCATCAATTTTGAATGGGATCCTTGTTGGGTACAGTGGTCTTGGTTGTAGATTTTTTCCTTTTCAGTACTTTAAATGTATCCTGCCATTCCCTTCTGGCATGCAGTTTCTGCTGAAAGATCAGCTGTTAAACATATGGGGTTTCCCTTGTATGTTACTTGCTTCTCCCTTGCTGCTTTTAATAGTCTTCCTTTGTGTTTAGTCTTCATCAGTTTGATTAGTATGTGTCTTGGCATGTTTCTCCTTGGGTTTATCCTGTATTGGATTCTTTGTGCCTTTTGGACTTGATTGACTATTTCATTTTCCACATCAGGGAGATTTTCAACTATAATCTCTTCAAAAAATTTCTCATACCATTTCTTTTTCTCTCCTCTGGGACCCCTATAATTCGAATGTGGTACATTTGATTGGCCCAGAGGACTCTGAGATTGTCTTCAGTTCCTTTCATTCCTTTTACTTTATTCTGCTCTTCAGAAGTTATTTCCACCATTTTATCTTCCAAATCACTGATTTGTTCTTCTGCTTCAGATATTCTGTTATTATTTCCTTTTAGAGTATTTTTTAATTCAGTAATTGTGTTGTTTGTCTCTGTATGTTTATTCTTTAATTCTTCTAGGTCTTTGTTAATTGATTCTTGCATTTTCTCCATTTTGTTTTCAAAGTTTTTGATCATTTTACTATCATTATTCTGAATTCTTTTCCAGTTAGTTTGCCTATTTCCTCTTCATTTATTTGGACTTCTGTGTTTCTGGTTTGTTCCTTCATTTCTGTAGTATTTCTCTGCCTTTTCTTTCTTTCTTTCTTTTTTTATTTATTGTGTTTGAGGTCTCCTTTTCCTGGGCTTCAAGGTTGAATTCTTTCTTCTTTTTGGTTTCTGCCCTTGTAAGTTTGGTTCAGTGGTTTGTGTAAGCTTTGTATAAGGTGAGATTTGTGCTGAGTTTTTTGTTTGTTTTTCCTCTGATGGGCAAGGCTCAATGAGGCGGTAATTCTTTCTGCTAGTGATTGAGTTTGTATTTTTGTTTTGTTTGTTGTTCAGACTAGGCATCCTGCACAGGGTGCTACTGGTGATTGGGTGATGTCAGGTCTTGTATTCAAGTGGTTTCCTTTGTGTGAGTTCTACTTGATACTCCCTAGGGTTAGTTCTCTGGTAATCTAGGGTCTTGGAGTCAGTGCTCCCATGCCAAAGGCTCAGGGCTTGATCTCTGGTCGGGAATGAAGATTCCACAAGTGGCTTGTTATGGCATTAAGTGAGATTAAAACAAATGCCTGAAAATGAGAAACCAAAGGTGAACCCCAGGCAAATAACATTTACAAAGTCAGGCAAATGGAATATACAGATGTACCTATACACCCATAAGCAAAGTCAAAACAGTCCAACAAAAATAAAGTACAGTAGATTGACCTGGCAAACAAAGGAAATAAAAAATTATATGTACCAGTTAAGAATAAAACTAACTAAAGCACAAACTGGAAAAAAAAAAAAAAGACTAAAGAAAGGTGCCAAGTGTGGAATAAAGCAGTGAAAACAAAACTAACAAATATGTTGAGGGAAAAGGAGAGAAAGAAAAGAAAGAAAGAATAGATATGCAAAGTTAAATATAGAAAGATGAAAAAGATCTATATACATTAAAGATTAACTGCAAAGAGTAAAGAACAGTAGGAAAATCAAGGAAAGGATTAAATGTAGAATAATATAATATGTTTAAAAATTAAAATTATAAAATGGAGAAAAGAAAAAAGAGGAAAAAAAGAAAAAGAAAAAACAAAAAAGGAATATTCCACAGAACTGCAAAAGCCCAATGTAGAGGCAGAGGTTTATAACAACAGTAAAAATTATAACTGAATATACACATATACATATACACCCATAAGCAAAATCAAAACAGTCCAACAAAAGTAAAGTATAATAGATTGACCCAGTGAACAAAGTAAACCAGAAATTATATCTAACAGTTAAGAACAAAGCTAATTACAGCACAAACTGGAAAACAAAACTAAAGCAAGGTGCCAAGTGGGGAATGAGGCAATGAAATTAAAACTAACAGATATGTTGAGAGGAAAGGAAAGAAAAAAGAAAGAATAGATATGCAAAGTTGAATAGAAGTAGATAAAGAAGATTTATATACATTAGAGATTAACTGTAAGGGGAAAAGAACAGGAAAACTAAACAAAGGAATAAATGTAGAAAATAGTAATAATAGGTTTAAAAAATTAAAATTAAAAAAAGAGAAAAACCAAAAACAGGAAAACTCCACAGAACTGCAAAAGCCCAACATATAGGCAGATTAAACTGTGACTGAGAAAACAATAAAAAATGTGACTGAGAAAAGAAAAAAAAGCTTAATTGGATTTCATAGTGCCAATAAAATTGACAACTATAATTGAGGCAGAAAAAGAGGGGAAAAAAAGAAAAGAAAAAAAAATCCAAAACAATCTACAGAACAAGTCAAAATATAAGAATAATCTATGTTTTTCTTGAGTCACTGCTGCCAGAGTCCTTTCCCTCACTGGGAATCACAGTCCGCCTCACCTCCCTAGGATGCCCTCCAACACTGTGCTCTTTGCTGGACCTGCTGTGGGGACAGCTCAGATTCTAATCTGGTCCTACTCCTGTGTTTTCTTGCCTCCAAGGTCCACAGCTATGAGAACTAGTGCGTTTTCTTTTGTGGGAGCTCTCAATGTCCTTTTGTATATTCCATAGACACTGAGTCTGCCTAGTTGATTGTGTGAATTTAATCTGCTGCTTGTACAGCTAGTAGGAAGCTTTTGAGTCTTCTTCCTTAGCCACACTGCCCCTGTGTTTCAATTGTGGTTTGATTGCCACCTCTGCATGTGGGTTGTCCACCAAGGTTTGCTCCTGAGGCTGTCCTGGAGGACTTGGATTTGCCCTTGTGAGGGCCAGGTGTGGAGGTGGTGCAGCTGCTTGGGTTTCAGGGATTCTGGCAGCACCAGGTACTCAGGGGAGTTGGCAGCTAGCGAAGCAGGAAATATAGTGCTCTAGAAGGGCATGGCAATCGGTATTGGCCAATACATTCCAGTATTCTTGCCTGGAGAAACCCCCTGACAAAGAAGCCCAGCAGGCCACAGTCTACAGGGTTGCAAAGAGTTGGACATGACCAAAGCAACGCTGCGCTGCATAGATGCAAGACTTTTTTTGCCCATGGCAGCTCTGCCCCATGAGGGTTGAGGGTAAAACTGGCACAGCTGCTTGACTTGTGGATAGCCTGGTGGTGCCAAGTATGCAGGAACATGTACTGCACCTGCCGTGGGAGTTATGGCCCTATCAGAGTCTTTTTTTGGAAGCTCTTGTAGCTGGCCATCAGAAGGCCTCCTTGCCAGTCTTTATCTGTAGCTCTGCCCATTCAGGTACTTACAGGGCTCCCTTGCCTGGGGTCTTTCTCTATTGTTTGGCAGGTCAGGCACATAGAGCGACCCCCCTGGCCAGGGTCCTACTTTGTAGATTGGTGCATCAAGCACCTAAAGGGGCACCCTGGGTGGGATCCTACTCTGTAGTTCATTGCATCAGGAGTTTGATGGGCCATCCTCTCTATTGTTCAGCTGCCATGCTGGCGTGTGGGGCAAGAGAGGCTATGGTGATGGCTCCACCACCTACATGTGACTCAGCAGTACTGCTTTGCTTCCATGGCTTCCCGGCTTTCCTCCACAGGTATTTCCCACCACAGTCTCCTCCTTCACATCCTCTCGATGCATCTCTCTGCAGCCAACAGGAGCCCTCATCCTGGGATTGCTCCACAATCTCTAAACTCCAGCTCCCAGCTGCTGCTCCTTCCAGGGGACCTGCGTCCCTGTTGGGGTATGTGTGGCTGTGCCAAGGACTGCCTGATTCTCTTTCCATTTAGGCTGCCGCAGATCAGCTGTTTCATTCTCAGCCTTAAATGTTTCTCCTATTACTCAGACCCTTGCCCCAAGGTGGGTATCGGACCCCTGCTTCAGTTTCCCCACACCTCAAGGGCAGGTCCAGTTCTACTAACACTCCTGTTTTTCCCCCTAGTTCCTTTGTCCTACCAAGTTTTCCATGGTTCTGTATATTCTTTTCCACTGGTCAGGAACTCCTGTCTGCTCTCAGCTGGTGGTTCTGCATGCACTTCTGTGTCTGAAGGTGTATTCCTTATATATCCATGGAGAGAGATGTATTCCATGTCTCCCTACTCCTCTGCCATCTTTTCTCCCACACTGTCTTGATTACTGTATCTTTGTAGTATAGTGTGAAGTCAGGGAACCTGATTCCTTCAGCTCCGTTTTTCTTTCTCAAGATTGCTTTGACTATTCTGGATTTTTTTTTTTTTTCAGTAGTTCAGTGAGTATTTTTTTTTTAATTACAATGTATTTATTTTTAATTGGAGGATAATTGTTTTACAATGTTGTATTGGTTTCTGCTATACATCAACTTGATTCAGCCATATGTATACATATGTACCCTCCCTTGTAAATCTCCCTCCCACTTCCCACCACATCCCATCCCTGCAGGTTGTCACAAAACACCAGGTTTGAGCTCCCTCATGTTGTACAGCAAATTCCCACAGGCTATATTTTTTACATGTGGTAACAGAGGATGAGATGGCTGGATGGCATCACCAACTTGATGGACGTGAGTCTGAGTGAACTCTGGGAATTGGTGATTAACAGGGAGGCCTGGAGTGCTGCAATTTATGGGGTCACAAGGAGTTGGACACGACTGAGCGACTTCACTTTCACTTTTCACTTTCGTGCATTGGAGAAGGAAATGGCAACCCACTCCAGTGTTCTTGCCTGGAGAATCCCAGGGACTGGGGAGCCTGGTGGGCTGCCACCTATGGGGTCTCACAGAGTCGGACACGACTAACGCGACTTAGCAGCAGCAGCAGCAACACCTTCCCTCACCGTGTCCACAAGTCTAATCTCTATGGTGGTGTCTCCATCACTGCCCTGCAAATAGGCTCATCAGTACCATCTTTGTAGATTCTGTATATATGTATTCATGTTCAAAATTTGTTTTTATCTTGATGACTTACTTTACTCTGTATAGTAGGCTCTAGGTTCATCCGTCTCATGAGAACTGACTCAAATGGGTTCTTCTGTAGTTCCATACAAATTGTAAAGATTTTCGTTCTAATTCTGTGAAAAATGTCATTGGTAATTTGACAGGGATTGCGTTGAGTCTGTAGATTGCCTTGGGTGGTATAATCATTTTGACAATATTGATTCTTTCCACCCAAGAACATACTGTATCCTTCCATCCATTTGTTTCACGTGAAGTTTCTTTCATCAGTCTTAAAATTTTCAGAGTACAAGTCTGTTGCCTCCTTAGGTAAGTTTATTCCTAGGTGTTTTGTTTTGTTTTCATTTCTTTTTGATGTGATGAATTGTTTTCTCAGTTTCACTTTCTGATCTTTCATTGTTAGCACATAGAAAAGCAACAAATTTCTGTGTATTAATTTTGCATCCTGCAACTTTACCAGATTCACTGATGAGTTGTAGTAGTTTTCTGGTAGCGTCTTAAGGGTTTTCTTGGTATATTATCATGTCATCTGCAGACAGTGACTAGTTTATTTCTTCTTTTGCAGCTTCGATCCCTTTTATTTCTTTTTCTTTTCTCTTGGAAGCTGGGGCTTCCAAAATTATGTTGAATAAAAGTGATGAGAGTGGACATCCTTGTCTTGTTCCTGATCTTAGAGGAATTGCTTTCAGTTTTTCACTGTTGAGTATAACGTTAGCTATGAATTTGTCATATATGGACTTCATTATGTTGAGATGTGTTCCCTCTATGCCTGCTTTCTGAAGAGTTTTTATCATAAACTGGTAGAGAATTTTGTTAGAAGGTTTTTATACATCTATTGAGATGGCAATATGGTTTTTATTCCTTAATTTGTTAATGTGGTATATCACACTGATTGATTTGTGGATATAGAAAAATTCTTATATCCCCAGGATAAATCCTACTAGATCCTTTCCTTTTAATATATTGTTGGAATTGGTTTGCTAGTATTTTGTTGAGGATTTTTGCATCTATGTTCATCAGTGACATTGGCCTGTGATTTTCCTTTTTCCTTGTACCTTTGCTTTTGGTATCAGAGTGATGGTGGCCTCACAGAATCAGTTTGGAGGTATTCCTTCCTCTGGTAATTTTTGGAATAGTTTGAAAAGGATAGATGTTAACTTTTCTCTAAATGTTTCGTGGAATTCACCTGTGGAGTCAGCTGGTCCTGACTTATGTTTGTTGGGAGTTTTTAAATCACAGAACCTATTTCAATATTTTTACTTCATTTGTTCATATTTTCTATTTCTTCCTGGCTTAGTCTTGGGAAATTCTGTCTAAGAATTTGTCTATTTTAGTTGCTTATAGTCATCTTTTACTGTGAATAATTTTTATCATGAATCACTTCCTTCAACACTTATATAATGCCAAATATTTACATTATCTTATCTTTAAATTGAAATTTCATTTGTAGATTTTTGTTAAAGAGCCATAGAAGTATGAGGCACAAAACTCATCCCCCTACCCTGGAGTAAGGTGTTAGTCAACAGACTTCCTCTGCTGGATCATCTCAACATATATGCAACATTAGCTTTTGTTTTCTCTGTATCTCGAATATCACTCATGACACAATCAGATGCTAGAATTATAATTCTGATCTATAGCAAGTAAGATCAGTCTTGTGGAGCATTTTGCCATAGATGTAAAAGAATAAATACCTATACCAATAGACAGTAAACAATTTAACTGTAACAATGACTGTTTAAATAACAATTTTCTCCTCAGGATTTCCTTCTTAGTCTCATTTACAGCAAAGATAACAAATGGGTTTCAACTCTTATTTTAATTCTGATTACTTTGTATACTGTAAGTACATTCCCTCTTGTGCACAGCTCCTAAAATCAGTGTTTACTACTGCCCAGAACTTGGTACGTGCTCAGTTCAGTTCAGTTCAGTCACTCAGTCCTGTCCGACGCTGCGACCCCATGAATCGCAGCACACCAGGCCTCCCTGTCCATCACCAACTCCCGGAGTTCACTCAACTCATGTCCATCGAGTCCGTGATGCCATCCAGCCATCTCATCCTCTGTCGTCCCCTTCTCCTCCTGCCCCCAATCCCTCCCAGCATCAGAGGCTTTCCAGTGAGTCAACTCTTTGCATGAGGTTGCTAAAGTATTGGAGTTTCAGCTTTAGCATCATTCCTTCCAAAGAAATCCCAGGACTGATCTCCTTCAGAATGGACTGGTTGGATCTCTTTGCAGTCCAAGGGACTCTCAAGAGTCTTCAACACCACAGTTCAAAAGCATCAATTCTTTGGTGCTCAGCCTTCTTCACAGTCCAACTCTCACATCCATACATGACCACAGGAAGAACCATAGCCTTGACTAGACGGATCTTAGTTGGCAAAGTAATGTCTCTGCTTTTGAATATACTATCTAGGTTGGTTATAACTTTTCTTCCAAGGAGTAAGTGTCTTTTAATTTCATGGCTGCAATCACCCTCTGCAGTGATTTTGGACCCCCAAAAAATAAAGTCTGACACTGTTTCCACTATTTCCCCATCTATTTCCCATGAAGTGATGGGACCGGATGCCATGATCTTCGTTTTCTGAATGTTGAGCTTTAAGCCAACTTTTTCACTCTCCTCTTTCACATTCATCAAGAGGCTTTTCAGTTCCTCTTCACTTTCTGCCATAAGGGTGGTGTCATCTGCATATCTGAGGTGATTGATATTTCTCCCGGCAATCTTGATTGCAGCTTGTGTTTCTTCCAGTCCAGCATTTCTCATGATGTACTCTATAGAAGTTAAATAAGCAGGGTGACAATATACAGCCTTGACGTACTCTTTTTCCTATTTGAAACCAGTCTGTTGTTTCATTTCCAGTCCTAACTGTTGCTTCCTGACCTGCATACAGATTTCTTAAGAGGCAGGTCAGGTGGTCTGGTATTCTCATCTCTTGAAGAATTTTCCACAGTTTATTGTGATCCACACCGTCAAAGGCTTTGGCATAGTCAATAAAGCAGAAATAGATGTTTTTTCTGGAACTCTCTTGCTTTTTCCATGATCCAGCAGATGTTGGCAATTTGATCTCTGATTCCTCTGCCTTTTCTAAAACCAGCTTGAACATGAGGAAGTTCACGGTTCACGTATTGCTGAAGCCTGGTTTGGAGAATTTTGAGCATTACTTTACTAGCACTGAGATGAGTGCAATTGTGTGGTAGTCTGAGCATTCTTTGGCATTACCTTTCTTTGGGATTGGAATGATAACGGACCTTTTCCAGTCCTGTGGCCACTGCTGAGTTTTCCAAATATGCTGGTAGGTGCTCAAGTAATGTTTATTGAATGGATGAATAGCTGGATGAATAGTGCTTGATAGAGAATTATCTTGAGAAAGAATTTTTCCCATCCTCTAACCTGAATGTTAAAGACTGATACTACTTTTTTATATAGGCAGAAATAGTGAAATTTACCTCCTACATTTGCCAGGCTTGTAGAACAATGCTTTCTTCAACACGTATATACAAGTGAATCACTTGAGGATCCTATTAAAATGTAGATTCTAAATCCATAGGCATGAGATAGAGTCCCAAATCTGTTGATTTAACAAGTTACCATGGGTTCCCAAAGTTGTTGGTTTTAGGCAACACTTGGATGTCATTAGCTAGACTGAACAGTGGTCCTTGTTAAAACCCAGATTGTCCCACCCACAGAGTTTCTGACTCACTGAATTTTCAGTGGAGCCTGATAATTTGCATTTATAACAAGTTATGAGCAGATGCTGATGCTGCTCTTTGCCTTACTATGCTTTGAGAATCATGGATCCAGAATATGTGGGTAAGAAAGAGTGTAATCTACTCCCCTCCACCCCCCCAATAATGATATATGAATCAACAAGTTTTATGGCATATCTCCTTGAATTTTATGACCCAACCTGGGTTATTTCCAGTTGCTGGTGTTTCCTTTCTCAGCACTCCAGAAAGTCCTAGACTGTTATCCATTTAAAAGATTTCTAAGAAAGCAATAGCATTTGCAAACTAACTACTTGTATATGTGTTGAGGATGAAGAGAGAAATTATTTTCTCTCTACCTCACACATTTAGATATTATAGGAATTCCCCAGGGTTGTTTTTTTTTTTTTTGCTAAACCATCTGTCCCCCTAAAGAGAAAAACAGTCTGATATCTATAGCTATATGTCAGTCACAGCTCAGGACACTTTTCTTCTGCTTAGGGAGCTTTAAATTAAACAAACAAAACAGTTCTGAGCACGATTGTATCTGGCATTTATCCATAATGAGTTATCTATAGCTGAGTTGATGAGGTATCGACTAACCTTTTAGAAAGTTTAATTTATCACTCTTCTATGAACTGTGAAATCGTTTTCAGAATTTGGTGCATCTAGCTTTGTGGTTTGTCATTTATCATCATAATTTTGGGAAAAGAAAGACCACACTGTGCCATTTGAGTCCCTAGAAAAAAATATTAAAGTGATAAGAACAATCTGATGATTTCTGGGAATGTAATTTCCATAGGGCAAGAAAAATAATATTTTATGTTCAAAGTCCAGGAAGCAAAGGGTTCGTCATTATTTATACGTTCATGGCCAAATTTTAATATCTTTAAAATTTGAGTATTTATGAATTAAAATGTATTCTTTGACATATCTGTAGGAGAAGGGGAAGATCCATTTGCACTTATAGTTTGAGATCTCACAATTAAAATAAGCTATTGATTAGAGTTGCTTTTTAGATGACTGAGAAAGATAATAATTACATGGGTTTTTATCCATAAAATACTTGCTGGTGAAGCATTCTATATTATATTTACAATGCACAGATTTTCATATACTTAATGCCTTGTTTGGTTAACCTTGCCTAGCATTAGAACCACGGGAAGAGCAATTAGCAAGTTTCCTTTAGAATTCAGTTTTCCTTTCTAGTGCAAAATAGCAAGTTAAACAACTCATGTATACTTATTGATTAATTATGTTCATTTCTACCTGCTATATTTCTTTTACAGTATGGATGCAGGTTCAGGCAGCATTTCTTATACTAATGCCTGTGATACAGGCTAGGGCTTTGATTATATTCTCTGATAGTACAGGGAAAAAGAAATCAGTGGTGCTAGAAAAGTCTACAAGCAATAAATGCTGGAGAGGGTGTGGAAGAACGGGAACCCTCTTACACTGTTGGTGGGAATGCAAACTAGTACAGCCACTATGGAGAACAGTGTGGAGATTCCTTAAAAAACTGGAAATAGAACTGCCATATGACCCAGCAATCCCACTGCTGGGCATACACACCAAGGAAACCAGAATTGAAAGAGACACGTGTACCCCAATGTTCATCGCAGCACTGTTTATAATAGCCAGGACATGGAAGCAACCTAGATGTCCATCAGCAGGCGAATGGATAAGAAAGCTGTGGTACATATACACAATGGAGTATTACTCAGCCATTAAAAAGAATACATTTGAATCAGTTCTAATGAGGTGGATGAAACTGGAGCCTATTATACAGAGTGAAGTAAGCCAGAAAGAAAAACACCAATACAGTATACTAATGCATACATATGGAATTTAGAAAGATGGTAACAATAACCCTGTATGCGAGACAGCAAAAGAGACACAGATGTATAGAACAGTCTTTTGGACTCTGTGGGAGAAGGCGAGAATGGGATGATTTGGGAGAATGGCATTGAAACATGTATATTATCATATGTTAAATGAATCACCAGTCTAGGTTTGATGCATGATACAGGATGCTCGGGGCTGATGCACTGGGATGACCCAGAGGGATGGTATGAGGAGGGAAGTGGGAGGGGGATTCAGGATAGGAAACACGTGCATACCCGTGGTGGATTCATGTTGATGTATGGCAAAACCAATACAATATTGTAAACTAATTAGCCTCCAATTAAAATAAATAAATTAAAAAAATAATAATAATAAAAAGAAATCAGTGGTGCTAGATTTTAATCTTGGGTCTGGCACTTTTTAACTATAAAGCTGGCCAAGTCACTTTAACTTTCTGTCTTTATCCATAAAATGGGAACACCAAAACTTACCTTACTGTGTTGTTGCAAAGACTAAATCAGTTTGTTTATTAATGCCTATAGTATAGTACCTGACACTTGCAAACCCTCACTAAATTATAATTGTTACTATCATTGTAGAATTTTTATTCCCCACAGAGGCATTTACAACCCCAACAGATTAATTCTCTCAGAAAGGCACTGTAAGGGAAATGTAAGATTTTTGAACCTCAGAGTCTTCAAAACATTGCTCTGATTTGAAAAGCAATAGGCACTCTTCCCTCACGGCATATCATAGTGTATTATTATCTTCCCATGCACAAAGCTACATATATATATATATATATATATGTATATATATAAAAAAATCTGTTTTGAAGTATAAACATATAAATAATGAACTGATATCTTGCTTTCTCTATAATTTTCTTGTGACACAACAGGTACTAGTAAGGGACATTACTAGCTTTTAAAATACAAGCTTATATGTAAAACTAATCTCATTGCTTATACTTTTTGAAAAGAATGTTTTTATTGCAAAAATTTATGGTTTATTCCTTTTTTATATTGGATAGTTTTACATCTCCTTTTTAGTTGACATAATCAATGGAATATCCTATCCTAATAAAGCATAAAGAAATGACATTTTGGTGAGAGTTCCAGAAATAAATCATAAATGTTAGAAGTGAACGACTTATAGAACATTACTTCATTCAGTGGACATATTTGATGACACCTTAGATTTTTCTTTCTTGAATTCCTGGAAATTATTTTGACTGAAAAAGAGACCTTTTAAGAAAAATATACTTAATGGATTTTGAGATTTTTCTGATTTTTTCTTCCTAGTTCAGAAAAATTGGGCATGGTCTATAATTAATAGTATTTTATCAACCCTTGCCAAAAGCCTCTTGGAAATATAGCTTGGAATCATGAGACCAGCAGTTGAAAATGGTGCCCTACTACTTATATAAAATAAAACTGTCTATCCTGCATACAAGTAGACAACAGTTTTGTCTACATGGATTGCTTGTAGAAATTTACAGAAGAGAAAATTAGAAGAAGATATGGATAGCTTAGAAATGTATTAATCAGTTTATGAACTATTTTAAAATGAGAGCTTATATCAAGAAATGTCATAACCCTCTTTAAAATCAACTAATCTTTATTAGAAATATGCCTCAGTTGCTCAATAGTGTCTGACTTTTTGCGACCCCATGGACTCTAACCTGCCAGGCTCCTCTGTGTCCATGGGATTTTCCAGGCAAGAATACTGCAGTGGTTGCCCCTTCCTGTTCCGGGGAACCCAACCCAGGGATCAAACCCAAGTCTCTTGTGTTTCCTGCAATGGTAGGTGGATTCTTTACCACTTGCTCCACCTAGGAAACCCCAGGAAATATACCTCAGGAATCACAAAAATAATAATTAATATATAAGCATTAATAGTAAATATTTACCTTCCATTTGGATATTAAAATGTTTTAAGAGACTATTTTCCTCGTGCTAACAATTACAGCAATGAAACTAAAGAAGCTACAAAATCATCAAAAGGAGAAAAAAAATCTAAGAATTGAGTATTGAGACCAACAATACCAAAAAAGTATATGAATTCAAGTTCAAAAAATGTTGAATCCCTTTAAAGAGAGGAAAGCCTGCATTTGCTTTGATTTCTGGTAGAGAGAGAGGAGCATAAGAAATCTTCCAGAGAGACGCGTGTGGAGAATTTAATAAACATTTAATTGCCATTTGTGGGCTGGTTTGATAGAATACTGAGGAGCTGCAGCCACTGAGCTGCTTTCATCCTTCAACTTTCTACAATCTACCTCTTTAGGCTGAGGCAAGAAAAGATAGTCAAGGGAGATCCACCCCACGGCCCGCACCAGAGGTGTTTTTCCATGTGCAAGGCAGCGGCTTACTGAAGCAGAACAGGGTTAAAAAGCTGAGACCAGTCCCCTGAGGTGCAATAGACAGAAATTGTGTGTGCTCAATTGTGTCTGGCTCTTTGTGACCCCATGGACTGTAGCCCTACAGGCTCCTCTGCCCATGGGATTTCACAGGCAAGAATACTGGAGTGGCTTGCCATTCCTCCCTCCTGGGGATCTTTCTGACCCAGGGATTGAACCCAGGTCTCCTGTACCTGCTTCACTGGCAGGCAGATTCTTACCACTGAGCTATCTGGGAAGCCCTTGAGGTGCAACAGACTATCATCAAATCTCAGCCTTCCCACAGGCTGGGAAGAGGGTAGGAAAGCTGAGATTAACCCTCAAAGGTGGCCCTCCAAATCTTCTCTGAGTGTACTGTAGCAACCCTGCTGAAACCCCTGCAATTCTGGTGTTTACTGAGAATGTTGCCGTGGTGCTTTAAAGGGTTAAATGTAGATTAAAGGTTAAATCTGTTGCACTCTGCTCAGGTGTGGCCAAAGAGATAGGATTGCTATCTCATGTAGGATTACTTACTCATGTAAGTAAGTATATTACTAAGGCCCATCTATTTATGTGGCAAATGGTAATGTGTAAGAATGGAGCATGAACTAAGCAAGAAAGATATTTATTGCAAAGTTTTGACCTCAAAAGTTTGTTCTGTGTATCAAATAGTGAAGTGTATATATGATGCAAAGTGGAGTACCTAACACATAGCAAGACAATAATAGGTTTTTTATTATCATAATAATACTAATTGTTTTAAAATGTAAGAAGGCATATAGCATGGTGTGAACCTTTTTCAAGTTCAGAATATTTGCTTATTCTTTTTTCCTTCTTCATTAAAAAAGAAGGAAAACTACACAATGCAAAGAAAATTGTTTGATAATCACTATGCCTTTTTGTTCACTTGACTTCTGCTTTTATATCATCATTTGAAGGGTGGAATAGTTCAAAATAGAGCCATATCACAAATATATGCCCTACTCATGTCAAATATGTTGCATATATAATAGAACAGTTAATCTAGAATAAAAAGAAAGTATTTCCTAGAAGTACACTTCCAGTCTGTGTTAACATTGTTAAAAGATCAATTGAGTCACATTAAAATTTTCAAGAGTTTATTTGAACAAACATCAGTCAGAATCCACCAATGCCAAACAGAAAGTAGTTAGGAGCATACCACCTGATAGGAGCCGGGGGAGAGGTTTTTATAGAGAGGATGAAGAAGCAAAGCAAGGAGACGGTTGATTGGCTGTCACTGAAGCTTCCCAGGAGGCAGAGTAGTAAAGAATCCCCCTGCCAGTGCAGGAGATGCATGAGTCGCAGGTTCGATCCCTGGTCAGGAACATCCCCTGGAAGAAGAAATGGCAACCCACTCCAGTATCCTTGCCTGGGAAATGGCAAGGACTGAGAAGCCTGGCGGGCTACAGTTCACAGGGTCACACAGCACAGTTACAGGTGCAGCTGAAGCAGTTGCCTTATTCGGGAAAGCCTAGGTAGCTGTGATTTTGTGAATGGTTGTTCCTTCATTTTCTTGGATTCAAGTGCATTGACTCTGCCTTAGGTTTTGGTTTGCTGAGTAGTCTGCCGAAGTATTAGAGCCACCCCAGTCTAACAGCTTCCTCCTTTAATTAGTTTTACACCAGCTTTTGCTTGATGTATATGCGCCTCATTCTATGAATCATAAAATAGCTGTAAACAGCATAAACATGAATAATCCTTTTATAGTGATGAACAAGATGGTACATAGGCTGGACTGCATAAAATATTTTGACTATTAGACCATAATTGTCTTCAGGGCTGGACATACTTTGATCCTTACTTTATCTCATCATTCAGTAAAGTGCTGGTACAGTGTAGGTACACATTAACTGTTGTTATGTAAATTTAAGACATTGCATTTTCCTTTGTCCTGCTTCACCTGTTCTTTATAGAAGACATTTGAAGATTACTTCATGGGATTTTGAGAAACTTATGATGAGTTACCTCACATTGCCCCTATTAGTTTATGTGGCTAAAAAAATTGTAATGTAATTTATTCAATGTTAATGAAATAGTAAATGAGAAAACTGAGGTTACAAATAGATCTTTTGACTACATACTGAATGTTCTTTTCATACTTATAAAGATGCATAAAAGTTAATTAAAATGATTCCTAATTTCCCCAAAAGAGAAGTCTCCACTGAAATTTTAAGTAACTTTCCAAGAGACCCCATCAGTTCAGTTCAGTCACTCAGTCATGTCCAACTGTTTGCAACCCCATGAATTGCAGCACGCCAGGCCTCCCTGTCCATCACCAACTCCCGGAGTTCACTCAAACTCATGTCCATCGAGTCAGTGATGCCATCCAGCCATCTCATCCTCTGTTGTCCCCTTCTCCTCCTGCCCCCCATCCCTCCCAGCATCAGAGTCTTTTCCAGTGAGTCAACTCTTCGCATGAGGAAGCCAACGTATTAGAGTTTCAGCTTTAGCATCAGTCTTCCAGTAAACACCCAGGACTGATCTCCTTTAGAATGGACTGGTTGGATCTCCTTGCAGTCCAAGGGACTCTCAAGAGTCTTCTCCAACACCACAGTTCAAAAGCATCAATTCTTCCAACACTCAGCTTTCTTCACAGTCCAACTCTCACATCCATACATGACCACTGGAAAAACCATAGCCTTGACTAGATTGATCTTTGTTGGCAAAGTACTGTCTCTGCTTTTTAATATGCTGTCTAGGTTGGTCATAACTTTCCTTCCAAGGAGTAAGCATCTTTTAATTTCATGACAGCAATCACCATCTGCAGTGATTTTGGAGCCCAAGAAATAAAGTCTGACACTGTTTCCACTGTTTCCTTATCTATTTCCCATGAAGTGATGGGACCAGATGTAATGATCTTTGTTTTCTGAATGTTGAGCTTTAAGCCAACTTTTTCACTCTCCACTTTCACTTTCATTAAGAAGCTTTTTAGTTCCTCTTCACTTTCTGCCATAAGGGTGGTGTCATCTGCATATCTGAGGTTATTGATATTTCTCCCGGCAATCTTGATTCCAGCTTGTGCTTCTTCTAGCCCAGCGTTTCTCATGATGTACTCTGCATGGAAGTTAAATAAGCAGGGTGACAATATACAGCCCTGACGTACTCCTTTTCCTATTTGGAACCAGTCTGTTGTTCCATGTCCAGTTCTAACTGTTGCTTCCTGACCTACATATAGGTTTCTCAAGAGGCAGGTCAGGTGGTCTGGTATTCCCATCTCTCTCAGAATTTTCCACAGTTTATTGTGATCCACACAGTCAAAGGCTTTGGTATAGTCAATAAAGCAGAAATAGATGTTTTTCTGGAACTCTCTTGCTTTTTCCAGGATCCAGCGGATGTTGGCAATTTGATCTCTGGTTCCTCTGCCTTTTCTAAAACCAACTTGAACATCTGGAAGTTCACAGTTCACATATTGCTGAAGCCTGGCTTGGAGAATTTTAGCATTACTTTACTAGCGTGTGAGATGAGTGAAATTGTGCGGTAGTCTGAGCATTCTTTTGCATTGCTTTTCTTTGGGATTGGAATGAAAACTGACCTTTTCCAGTCCTGTGGCCACTGCTGGGTTTTCCAAATTTGCTAGCATATTCTAAGAAGATACATAGAAACAGAAATCCTTTATTTTTATATATTTTTAAAATTGAAAAATTGTTGATTTACAATGTTGTGTTAGTTTTAGGTTTACAGTAAAGTGATTCAGTTATGTGTACATGCACACACACGTACATACATATATATATATACACACACAATATTCTTGCCTGTAGATTCCCAATGACAGAGGAACCTGGGAAGCTATGGTCCTTGGGGTCACAAAGAATGGAACATGACTGAGAGACTAACACTTTCATTTTTATCATATGTATATGTATATATATATACATGTATTCTTTGTCAGATTCTTTTCCAGTATAGGTTATTACAATATTTTGAATACAGTTCCCTATGCCATACAGTGGGGCTTCCCTAGTGGCTCAGATGGTAAAGAATCTGCCTATAATGTGGGAGACCTAGGTTCAGTCCATGGGTTGGGAAGATTCCTTGGAGAATGGAATGGCTATCCACTTCAGTATTCTTGTGTGGAAAAGTGCATGGACATAGGAGCCTGGCAGACTACAGTTCATGGGTTCGCAAAGAGTTATACATGACTCAGTGACTAACATGCCATGTAGTAGGTTCTTGTTGGAAACAGAAGTTCTTGATTTGAAAACTCTTATTACTATAAAGTATGCTCACTAAGGGACCCACCCACTGCATGCTGCATTTTAGAAGAGCTAAATTAAAACTTACTGAGCTGTATGTAGGTTCATTGATACGTATATATTTACTACTTCTGTCATATATTTTCTCTAATTAGTATAACTGTTATGTCATTCTGCAAATAGCAGGCAAAATGTTCTTTGGAACGATTTTCACGAAATCATTCCTCTTCTCAGTAGTAGTCAGTGACACACTGTCTTAAAAGAACCTAACATATCAAATTATCTCATGCATTAAGCCCAACATTCAAGGCACTTATTCAATTACTCTATTTCTCAACCTGTCTGTTCTTACCTCTTGT